>NC_067494.1:46415774-47123274 GCF_947179515.1 Apodemus sylvaticus
CTCGGCCTCATTTTGTGAGCCGTGTTCTCTGAGCCTGGCCTTCTCTGGTTGACTCTGGCTAGCAAGCTTCCGACATCCTCCTGCCTTGTGCTCTGTAGGTGCTGGGTGACCCCACAGGCATGCTGCCCCACCTGTTCTTTTGTGGGTCCTACACATGTGAGCTTGGGTCCTCATGCTAGAGCAGAAAGCCCTGTGCCACCCCCTCCCTCTCCCCACCCCCCCTACCTCTTTGCCCCAGGAACACATCCTGCTTTATCCCAGCGGAATGAAGGCTGGTAAGAACACTGTTATTAGGGAAGGCTGAATGAAGCTGAGGGTGACCCTGTAAGAGGACCCACAGTCCCAATTAATCTGGACCCCTTGGGATCTCTCAAACACTGGACCACCAAACAGGCAGCCGATATAAGGCCCCCAAACACACAAGCAATAGAGGACTGCCAGGTCCGTGTTCATTCAGAGATGATGCACCTAACCCTCAAGAGACTGGAGGCCCCAGGGAGTTCAGAGGTCAGGTGGGGTGGGGGTGGGGACATCCATGTGGAGACAGGAGGAGGGGAGGAGGTATGGGATGTGGAACAGTCATAGGGTGGACGGGAGTTGGCCGGGTGGGAAATAAAATATGGAGTGTATAAAATAATTAATTAAAAAAGAGAACACCTCTGTTGCTCAAAATGGACTCAGGAACTTGTTAAACATGACGATGTTTCTATAGGTTAGAAAACTGCCTATGAGCCTTCAGTGCCAAAACAAGACTAGGACGGCAGGGGTCATTTTTGGTGCTGTTAACCTAGTGCATGGGTGGGGACTTTGTACATTGCATCAATTGCCGGAATCCAGGGAACAGAGCCCAGTGTTCTTGGTAGAGCCTGAGAAGTGTCTTAGGCATCTGAGAGCTGGCATGACTGTGCACAGCCCCTGGTCACTGGGATGGTGGCATTGCTGGAAGAAATGACACGCTGGTTTTATGACTCTCTGTACCCAGGTTATACACATGTCTTCTAAATTTCTGCGAAGAGGCTTCAGCAGAAGGTCACCAGAACCACTTTCTGACAGCACATTCCTGGACACAGAGTCACTGGCTGGTGAGAACAGAGGGGTGCAGGCATCCCAGGGGTGCAGCAGGGACCCAGAGCCCCTGCTGGGTACTCCCTGGAAGGGGCGGTCATTACGAGGTCGGATGTGTGTGGCATGTGGGTGAGGGGACTCCCTGGGTTCTGGCCATTTTCTGATTCCAACCTGAGCTCCCCCAGCTGTCTTGATAACCTCTCCTAACACCTTTTCCGAGCCCAGGCTGGCTCTCCAGGACCAGCCTCAGCCCCGGCCGGTGACATTACCCACCTGTGTCTCTTGTCCCTCCCTGGCACTTTTCTGACAGTTGTCCATCCAGGTATACAGCCTCTTCTGTCCCTGTGGGTCCCACCTGCAGGTTCTGAGCACCCCACAACAGTAGGAAGAATGCCCCCCTCCAGCTGCTGCCAGAGGTGGCTATCACACACTCTACACTCTTGGGCGTGTCCCTGGGTGTGTGCATGGCCTCTGCAGAGGAGCCTTTGCACAGTGCTACTAGGCTTAGCTGAACCCTTTGTGGGCAGACAGAACTCTCACCCACCTGTAGCCTGACTCCTATCCCCTTAGCCCCACCCCATGCCCCGCCCCATGCACAGTCCTTGTGGGTCCCCTCTGACTTCTTAAACCTCAGACCCTTGTGCATGGGTAAGCACTCCTCTGTCTGTCTGTCTGTCTGTCTGTCTCTTTCTCTATCTGTGTGTGTATGTGTGTGTGTATGTCTTCCTCTCTCTCCCTCTCTGGGTCTCTGTGACATTTTTGTAACCTCTGTGTCTCAGTTACTTCTCTGTTGCTGTGATAAAACCCCATGACCCCCAGGGCAGAGTTTATTGGCTCTTTCCAGAGCATTACTTCACAATGGCAGGTACACAAGCACAAAACAGAGGGCAAACTGACAGTAAGGATTTTTACTCTTAAAGCCGGTCCCCCACGCCATGTGCTCCCTGCATCAAGGTCATACCCACCGAACCTCCTCAAACATCCCCACAGGATGGCGACCAAGCGTGCAAATGCCCACACCTACCACAACCCATGTGTTGGGCTGGTTTTAACTGTCAACTCAACACGACCAAGAAGCACCTCCCCCGGGGAGAGAATCTTAGCGAGGAGTTATCTTCCTCAGGTTGGCCTGTGGACAAATGCTGTCTGTGAAGAATTCACAAGACAACTAACTCCCTGCCTTGTGAATTGTTATAGGAAGACCCAGCCCATGGTGGGCAGATTCCCTAGTCAAGGGATCCTGAATAATATAAGAAAGGAGACAGTTAGCTGAGAGAGAGAGAGGAAAAGAGAAGGAAAGAGAGGGAAAGAGAGAAGGAGAAGGGGAGAGAGGGAGAGAGGGAGAGAGGGAGGGAAAGAGGGGGAGGGAGGGAAACAGAGAGAGACAGACAGACAGACAGACACACACACACACACAGAGAGAGACAGAGAGAGAGAGAGAGAGAGAGAGAGAGAGAGAGAGACCGACCATGTGGTACTGTCTCTGCTCTTGGCTGCAGGTCTGCTGTTCTGGGTTCCTCAGTGGGCATGACCTCACCTTTCTGCCCATTTCCAACTGCCCCGGTTGCACAGTGCTCCTTCCCAACTGCCCATGTCCATCTACATGTCTAGTGGGCAGTCATCACAAGTTTAATTTTTTTCCCTCCTACATCCACCCCCCTACCGGGGCAGACGCCACCCTCTGCTAGCTTAGTTGCCTGGGCCACCACCACATGTAGTGAAGACACAACCAGCGGACAGAGGCTGACTGTCCGCACGCAGCACTTCCTGATCCCCACACGGCCAGCCACTGGCACTCGCACGATGACCACAGGACACTTAATTTGGACTTGGAGCCCTGCACTGGGGAGATGGCCTTGTTTCACCGTGCAAGCGTAGCCTCTTGCAATCCCCTTCTCCGCCATTTCAGATATCTGGTCCTCCAATGCAGACACTTCGGAAGGTGAGCTTCTCCTGCAGGCTCGAGCAAGCAGGGCCCTCCCTTGCTTTTCCCCAAATGCACTGTGGCTGCAGGTAGGTAGAGTTTTACCCGGTGGGGAGGCTGGGGAAGTCAGACCCGGAGGTGGATGGAGGCAGACGCGGCTGCTCCCATGAGCACCGGAGACTGTTATGGCTGCAAATGCTCCCTCAGTCTCTGAGCACTCTCAGCCTCTCAGATGAGCGGAACTGGCTTTCCTGCAGCCGTCAGAGGACTGCATCAGGCCCGTGGGCAAGGCGGGTGGAGCTCCTGTAACCTTAAGGATCTCGAAGCCAGACTATTACTCTGTTCTTATTTGCAATGGCTCGATAGAAATGAACGGAATAAAAAAAAGAGAGAGAGAAAGGTAGCAGAAATACCCTAGACCCATGACAAGGGTTGCATCATAGCTACACAACAGCCAGAGCTAAGCCATTCTCTTCACAGGAAAGATTTATTTACCTCACAGGCTGTAAAGTTATTTACCATGTCAAGGTAGGCAGTGGGAGGATCCCCTAAAAGTCAATAACAATTTCCAACCTAATCACCAAAGGGTAAGATAGGTTTAGTTAATCAGATTCCAGCTGCTGATTCCCTCAAGGCCTCAGTGGCATGCACACAGAATCAGAACTTGGTGTCTGTCACCACACTCACCCCAGTACAGACTGAGAACACAAGAGGAAGAAATACCTTTACAAACACAAATGTGATCCCAAGAGCTAGCATTGATGGGCCTGTGGTTCTCCCAGCATTGATGGGTCTGTGTCTCTCCCAGCATTGATGGGCCTGTGGCTCTCCCAGCATTGATGGGCCTGTGGCTCTCCCAGCATTGATGGGCCTGTGGCTCTCCCAGCATTGATAGGCCTATGGCTCTCCCAGCATTGATGGGCCTGTGGCTCTCCCAGCATTGATGGGCCTGTGGCTCTCCCAACATTGATGGGCCTGTGGCTCTCCCAGCATTGATGGGCCTGTGGTTCTCCCAGCATTGATGGGCCTGTGGCTCTCCCAGCATTGATGGGCCTGTGGCTCTCCCAGCATTGATGGGCTTATGGTTCCACCAACATTGATGGGCCTGTGATTCTCTCAGCATTGATGGGCCCATGGCTCTCACAGCTGAGGATGGGGATAGAGGGGGCAGTGGTTATACTCTCTTTATAGAATCTTCCAACAAAGTCAAGAGCTCCTAAAGAAGTACCACAAACCTCAGATACTACGAAGGATGATGAGACACTCGAAAAGCGACACCCAAACGGCAAGGTAGGTTTCTGCTGCATACACCATGTCCCTGCCATCTTCTCTGTGCTATGCAGTCTGAGCCGCGCCGTCTGTCCTGGGGCTACACTAATGCTATGCTAATGGCTGGCACACCTCTCTAGGTCGTCGCTGATAACCAGCTTCTTCCAGTAACAAACACCAGCTCTGTTAGGAACATCGCCCACCCCTCTGCCCTCAGAGTCTCCCAACAGCTGCCTCAAGAGGCACTTTTGTCCCAGAGTGCTGCTACCACAGGGCTGGGGTTGCCTGAGGGAGGGAGGGAAAAAGGGAGGGAGGGGGAGCCACTGTGGCCCAGCTCTTTCCTCAGAGCACCTTCGCCTTCTCCCTCTTCGACTGGAGCAAGTCCGCATGTCATCTTGGGTTTGGAGTTCTGGGCTGTCTAGATCCTCACCCTGGAAAGCAGGGGAGGCTTTGAGTAGATGAGCAAGGCTGCGTGGCTTCACAGCTTTATATTGCAGTCTCCTCCTCCTCCTCTCCTTCCTCCTCCTTCTCCTCTCCCTCCTCCTCCTTCTCCTCTCCTTCCTCCTCCTTCTCCTCTCCCTCCTCCTCCTCTCCCCCTCCTCTCACTCCTCCTCCTTCTCCTCTCCCTCCTCCTCTCCTTCCTCCTCATTCTCCTCTCCCTCATCCTCCTCTCCCCCCTCCTCCTCTCCCTCCTCCTTCTCCTCTCCTTCCTCCTCCTTCTCCTCTCCCTCCTCCTCTCCCTCCTCCTCCTTCTCCTCTCCCTCCTCTCCCTCCTCCTCTCCCTCCTCCTCCTTCTCCTCTCCTTCCTTCTCATTCCATCCTTACCTTCTTTCCCCTCCTCCCCTTCCTCCTCCTCTCTTTCCTCTTCATACTCCTCTCCTTCTTCCCCCTCTCCTTCCTCCCCTTCCTCCTCCTCTCCTTCCTTCACTTACCCTCTTCTTCCTCTTCCCCTGCCTCCTTTTCCTCTCTCTTCCTTTTCCCCCTCCTCCCCTTCCTCCTCCTCCCCTTCTCACCCTCTTCCTCTTCCCTTCCTTCTCCTCCCCTCTTCCTCCTCTCCCCTCCTCCTTTTCTCCCTCATCCCTCCTCTTCCTCTGCCTCCTTTTCCTCCTCCTCCTCTTCCTTTCCTCCCTCATTTCCTTCCTCCTCCCCTTCCTCACCCTCTTCCTCCTTTTTTCTTTCTCCTCCCCTCTTCCTCCTCCTCTTCTCCCTCCTCCCTCCCTTCTTCCTCCTGTGTATCCTTTCCTTCCTCCCCCTCCTCCTCCTCTTAGACGGTTCTCAGGTCTTACATAGTCAAGCTCACCACGTAGCACAATGACCTCAAACTTTTGCTTCTCCAGCTCTGAAGTACTGGAATTATAGGACTGTACCCCCACATCCTATTATGCAATCCTGGGGACCCCAGGGCTTCAAGCATCCTGGGCAAGCAGTCTACCAACTGAGCTACACTCCTAGACTGCAAAGCCTTTCTTTAGTGTGGCCGACTCATGTGGTTGTTAGGCAAAGAAACACAGCAGAGCACAGCACAGACCTTGGTGACGATGTCTGTCAGAAGGAAGGCCATTGCCGGTTAGGCCAACCAGTCATGGACCAATCACTTTCTCGGGGTTCAGAAGCCACAGGGCGTAAATGCGATGAGCAGGTGGTTGCAGGGCAAATGCCATTCTGCTATGAGCTTTCTGTTTCGCAACCCGACATCAGCCACACTGTACCACGTCCCCATTACAGTACTACGCCTTCCAATGTCTCACCTTGAATCCAAGTGCGCCTTTCATTGGATATGCTGAATTCTTTTCTTGTTCATTTAATTTTACATCATAAATTATATCTTTAGTTAAAACTTTATTATAATCTTTTTTGTAATAAGAAAAGGCACATAGTACAATTAAGCAGACCCAAAGCACATAACTTCTCCTATATTCTTGGTTGGGAGTCCAGCCTTTCATGGCCGAGCTGTCTCTCCAGTTCAAGCCTCTACATCTTGATGACTTTCTATATAGTTAGACTAGCCATTCTGAAGCCATGAAGAGTCAGATTAGATTTTACACCCTGTCAAATACGTTTTTACACACTTACCTACTACAGTCGAAAAAAAACCGAAAAAAATCATGACACGGGCTAAACTAGAAAACAATTAGTTTTCTATCCTCTTTGGTGGCTCCTATTTTTAACAGTGCAGACTTTGAAAATGGCATGATCACGCACAGCACGCTGTCAGAACTGTATTAGGCAACGTCACCACTGTGTGACTGTCGTAGCGACTCACACAACCTCAGTGTCCTCTGACAATCATCGCGGCCTTGTGACAGCAAGGGCAGGGGATGTGGCAGGAGAGGCTGCATTGGCACAGCAAACCGAAGTTATCTGTGCCGGTGTCTCTCTTTGCATTAATCTCTACAGGGGTGGCGTTTTCCACCGAGAGCCTAGCAGTCTGCATTTGAAGTTACTTATTTGCTCGTTATTAACTGAAACCATTTAGCGTTACATATGAGGTGAGAGGGTGAACACAGGAAGGCAAAACAAGCACAAACGTTGATTTTTACTTAGTAATTGTGCAATTTTATCTGGTCCAGGATTTCAGGCGCATCACTCCTGGGTTGATGGATTACACAGACTCATGACAAAACGCACTGTTCAACTTGAAGGCAGGCAGACACTGAGGAACAAATCATTACACTTCCCATTGATAACCACATGCAAGGCGAGGATAGGGAGCTCACCAGTATAGGGTATGTGTGTGTGTGTGCATGAGTGTGCGTGTGTGTGCATACGTGTGCGTGTGTGCACAGCAGCTAGGATCCAGCATGCCAGGCTGACAGCGGGCAGTGGTCCTGAAATCAGGAGGAAACGGTGGGAGAACGTCCCCCATACCTGCTGTAGCTCTTCAGCTGAGCGTTTCTGTGTCCCGCCATCCAGGTGGAGCGGTTGCTAAGCGATGGGAGGACGATCATCACCTTCCCCAACGGGACCCGGAAGGAGATCAGTGCAGACGGCAAGACCACCCTCATCAAGTTCTTCAACGGCGACATGAAGAAGGTCAAGTCCGACCAGAAAGTGGTGTGTGCTGTGGATGCGCTAGCATTCCTTCAGAATCAGAGCCCACCCAGGGACTAGCAAACCTTTCATAGATGCATGCTCTCTTGTTCCCCTGGCGTCGGGAGATGAGGGAAGACGGGAGGTCAGAACTTTCTTGCTAATGAGAATTTTTGTCTGTGGCGCACGATGCAAGTGAGATTCTTCGTGGCCTCACCCCACAGATTTGCACGTCAGTGGTGTTTCCACCAGCCTCCTACCCTCCACTGTGAGATTTTTTTTGTTATCCAGATGCCCTTCCACATACCTGAGACAAAAAATAGATCAAGAGATTGTCCTGGGAGACCTGTTTAAATGGTGACTTTCAGGAATCCACAGCTCTATGGGGCAAAGAGATGTGTTGCATTGCCTTGGGGCGTTGGGGGGAGGGGTCACAAACACATTCCGTAGGCAGACGTGGTGCAAGGGTGGACGGATGAGAAGCAACAGGAATGAAAGAGAACAGGGCTCAGTGCAGGCTTCCGCTCACTGCTGATGACGGGGAGACCCTGGACAGCTAGTGTGCCCTGTCCAGGGCTCTCTGTCAGGGGCCGCCATTCCCTCCCTGTGTCTCCCAATCTGCCGAGGGGAAACATGGTACATGCGTAGTGACGGAGACAGGGGCATTCCCGACGCCCACAGCTTTCGGACATATTGCTAATATAGTAAGAATGCTTTAAAAAAATCATAGACTTCAGAAGCTCTGTTTCCTAGTTTGCTCTCTATTGTTATTAAAAACACCACAGCTAAGAACCACTTGGGAAGGAAAGGGTTTATTTGGCTTACACGTCCCCATCACAATATCGAGGGAAGTCACCGTCACTGCAGAAAGCTGGAGGCAGGAGCTTAAGCAAACATGGAGGGAAGCTGCTTACTGGCTTGCTTCCTATGGCTTGTTCAGCACGCTTTTCATAAAACCCAGGACCACCTACTCAGGCGTGGCACCGCCGCAGCGGTCTGGACCCTTCCACATTAATCGCTCATCCAAAGATGCTCCCCCTCCCCCAGACTTGACCATAGGACGATCTAGTGGAAGGGTGTTTTGTCTTCTTCAGTGATGCTAGCCTGTGCCAAGTCAACAGGCGCTAATCGTAACACATCCAGATCTGGGATTCATGGGACCCTGGGGCCCACAGCCCATGTCCACCAAAGCCTAGATCTCACTGGCTACAGGTCCCATGAGGCATGAAGGTGCGGCACATCACGAGTTAGGACATACTTAGGTCCAAAACTGAGGACCAAGTTGCATCCCACAGTCACCCTGTCACCAATAGCCCATGGTCATCCCTGGGGTGTCAGTGAATCCCTGCCACCTCCTGTGTTCTACACCCATGGAAGCGCCCATAGGTGTGGTCAGGCCTCCCTCACCTGCAGAGCCTGCACTCTCAGCCACCCATGGGAAGTAACTGATCAGATTCCCTCACAGTGCAAGGGGAACCACCCCCCAACATTGGCTTCCCTCTCTTCGCAGATTTATTATTATGCGGACGCTCAGACAACACACACGACCTATCCAGATGGGTTGGAAGTTGTGCAGTTTCCCAACAAGTGGACCGGTGAGTGGTGTCCCCTGTGCCTGTGCTGAAAATGGTTGGGGGCGGGGGTGAGTACCACAGGGAGAAGGCAGCAGACACTGAGCCTTTAAATCACCCAAGAAAAGCTTGGCCTGCCCTGTTAGAGTTCAGTGTTTTCTTTTTAAATTAGAAATCATTCTATGAACCACATAGGGCAAAATTCTACCCAAAGAGTCATTTTTAGTTGTCCTGAAACTCATTGAATTGGATGTACTATACTTTTGGTGGGGGTGGCTAGGGTTTGAGACAGGATATAGCCCTGGCTGTCCTGGAAGTCACTCTGTAGACCAGGCTGGCCTCGAACTCAGAAATCTGCCTGCCTCCCAAGTTCTGGGATTAAAGGCAAGTGCCGCCACTGCCCGGCAGTATTGGGCTTTTGTCTGCCATTTTTATGTTATTAAATTCAAGAATATTCTCAGCTATTTCTTCTGCAAACATCACACACCCCTCAGTTCCTCATCTTCCTAAACCTTCTGATCACAGGTACAGTGTGCCACACAGTCCTCTCCTGTCTGAGCACATTATATTCATTCCGTTCAGGTAAATTGTTTAGAACTGCCCTCCGGTTTGCCATTTTTCTGTTTAACTAAATCTCTCTCGCTCTTTATTGTCCTTCTTGGCTTGCCTTCCTTCTGGTCCCTCCAGGTCTGCTGTCACATTCGCTCCTCCTTTCCCTTAGGTCTCAAGTTACTTTACACATAGTTTGCCTCACAGTCTCATTCTGGTGACAGCCTGACCTCACCCCAGCTGTGGGGCTAGTCACAGCTGTTTCTTTGTGGTGCTGTGTCTCAACTTCTCAGACTGTCCTGTGGGGACAGATTTGGTGGTAATCCTAGGGGCTCAAACCGGAGCTGCCCCTCCAGAAAGGCTTCTAGATGTTTCCATCAGGTGCCCAGGCACTACAGCCCAAGATCACTTCATGTTAGTTTCCTAATGCAGAGTACCCTAGACCCAGCAGGTTGTGAGATCAGCTGTGCCAAGCCCACCTCAGGGCCAGCACTACAGATCCTCTAGAGGACTCAGAGAAAGTAGGGACATTCCTTCGTGATCAGCAGTGACAACAGGTAGTTTGGTTTTGCTATTGTTTTGAGTTTTTTTAAATTTTTTGGTTCTGGTTCTGGTTCACCCTTCTTTAAGAGTGGCATTTTGAACCCATGTTCAGGCCCAATCTGTAGACATGGACTTTGCATCCTGTGTCAGTGTAGCTATAGAGCTCACCCTTGTGGGCTCCGTGGTCAGCAAACAGCACAGAGCACCGGAAGTACCAGTTCTGATCTGGTTTTAGTGATGCCTGATATTTGGGGCCCTTCCCACGCTACTAGGTATTGGTCTGAAATTGTGTGTGTGTGTGTGTGTGTGTGTGTGTGTGTGAGTGTGTGTGTGAGAGAGAGAGAGAGAGAGAGAGAGAGAGAGAAAGAGAGAGAGACAGAGAGAGAGAGAGAGAGAGAGAGATCTTATTTTGCATTAGCAGGAGAGTTCCTAATGCAGAGTACCCTAGACCCTAAGCCATAATATAGGACAATGCCCAGACAGAATGAATCCATTGCTGATCAGGCTGCCTTCTTGCCTGTGTGGAGCCTAGCCCAGCCACGGGGCTGCTGAATCTAGATGAGACTTTTTTCGTGGTCTTTATACTCCAGCCAGTGCTCTTGTGGTCTTTGTTCTATGCCTGAGGTTTTTATAGGCCAGTGAGCACAGGAGAGTTTTGGCATACACTCGCACTGAAAAATTACGCTTGCTTGTTCCCAAGTGCTTTCTAGGCTTGTCAGAAGATGGTAGCCAGGTCTGGTGAAAAAAATGAAAGGGTTTGATAGACATACCTGGTCTTCGACTCTTGGCTTGTCTGTGCGGCATGTGTCTGAATTGCATCACCTAACTCTACATCAGTTTCTGAGTTCTATCACTGTCCGTATGTACGGTTCACGTTCTCCACAACATCCTCATGTGATAGTTCGAAAAGAAAACGTCATTGTGACAATTCAAAAAGAAAGCATCATAGTCACCTCTTACCATGTCTGGGTGTGCACCCATGTGTCTGTGTGTTTGTCAAAGTTCAGCAAAGACCATTCTGCACTGATTCTGCACCAGGCAGTCACAAGACCCTCTTGGGTTTCATCTGTTGCTAGGTACCGTAATGCCAAATTCTGTAACCCAAGTCTACGTGCCTCAAAATGAGTGAATTCTCTGTGTGCCAGCTTCTGTTGTGTAAACCTTGCTCCTTAAGTTTAAACTATTGGTTAATAAAGATGCCAACAGGTGGGCAGAAGAGAAGCAGGTGGAGTTTTGGTCCCTGGGCTTGAGGTCTGAGGCAGAGTCCGTGAGGGAAAGGAGAAGAGAAGGAAAAAGACACCATGGGGTAGGTGGATCGTAAGATCAGAGCCATGAGAGTCAGCCTGCTAGGATAGGAGTGTGGTGGGACATGGGACCTGGACAGGGAAGTAGAGAAAATAGCCTAGAGGAGGGTTGATATCCGCTCAGCGCTGGGGCTTTTAAGGCTTATTATAAACGTTATGGTTTTGTTCCTTTTGTTTGGGACCTAAGGTGGGATGGAGACCCCCAATCAATATTCACCACAACATGATTCTGAGTTTCTCCAACTATCGAATCCAAGAGAACCCCGTAGTTCCTCAGGGCATTGCGCCAACATGCCACAGAGCTTTTTAGATTTTTGTGCTAACAAATATTTACTGCATGGAGTTATTCCTTGGGTGTCAGATTCCACAGCACATTATTTTTTTTCCTAAGTATAGTTCATGCTCCTTTTTTTGTCTGACAACAACTGCCAAACATTGGCCAACACATGTGCACAAAGCACATGGACATCAGAAGAATGTGTGGAAACCAATCAATGACATTTCACTCAGAAGCCCTTTGTATTTTCTGCAAATGCACACTGGAAAGCATTCTGCCCTCTGACTACTCAGGCCCTGGGTGACAACCTTGAGTGCCGCAGAGCTTTAGAGCTTTATCACACTGTTCAGGAGTTGTCCCTGAATAAGGCCGATTATTCTATGATTGCTAACAATCTAGCTTACCTTTGAAAGTCAATATGGAACAGTAAAAGTATTTTTCACAGTGTCCTGGTTACTTTTTTCACTCCTGTGGCTAAAATATTTGACCAAAGGCAAGAGATGGAAGGAGACTTTATTTTGGTTCACAGTTCAGAGAAGCACAGTCCCACGTGTCGGGAAGGGTGTGGTGCCAGGAGCATGAGGTGGCTGGTCACACTTCAGTCTGGAAGAGAATCACGAACACCGTGCCTCTTGCATTTCCATTTTAATTCAGTATGGAATCCCAGCACCTAGCACTACGTGGCACCAATGAAAGATTTTTACCACAGATCCACAGCAGAGAAAAATATCAGAGTTTGAAACTTAAATTGAGTTTCAAGGTGTATCCATCGCTTGTTCATCATTACCAAGTAGAAACCCCATGAGCTGTTACACACTAGAGACTGTTCACACTTACACACACTAGAGGCCACCCATATTATAGCTGATCCTAACTCACCTGAAATTGGATCAACAGGGCATTGGGTACAATGTCTGCCAATCCTAACTTCGAGCTTGTATGGTTAAAAAATGATCTCTTTCACATTAATATTTTAACATAGGTCATTCAGATGCAACACGGCTTCCAAATGCATTCATTATAACACATACTGTAAACAAATGTATTCTGCAGAAAAATTCTACCCAGACGGCTCCAAGGAAACTGTGTTTCCTGATGGGACAGTGAAACAGCTCAAGGATGGATGTGAGAAGACCGTGTTCCCCGATGGGACATTTGTGACAGTGAAAAGGTCAGCCTTCCCCCTCGCCACGCACTCCACCAGACGGCATGAACTTCAACCCCCCGGCTTTGTGTTCTATAATACATCTGTAGTCCTTTACATGTATGCAAAAGTTCAAGCATTTGTATAAATATAACAACAGGGCCCCGGGGAGTTTGCCCAGTGGTTAGTGCTTTTAGAGAGGACACAGGTTCAGTTCCCATCGCCCATACGACAGCTTGTAACCATCTGTAACTCCAGTTCTATGGGAGCCCAATGGCCACCTTTGACTTCCACAGGCACCAGGTCCCCAGGCGGTTCACATATATACACACAGGCAGACACTCATACAAATTAGGATAAATAAATATAAAAAACCGAAAATGACACCAGAAAATAGATGACACCTTTGGTCCTAACGAGAATTTTTCATGACCTCAGTTCAAATCTGCTTGTAGAAAACATGAGCTTAGATATAGAATTTGGGGGCCGTCACTTGCCCACCCACCCAAGATTATGCCGTGATTGACTTCAGGGACAAAGGTCGCCACCCCGCAGTTCACACCATCAGCTAAAGCTGTAGTTATCTAGCTTGGTGACAAAATAATGTTATTCTGTCATTCTCAAGTGTACTATTGTGATTAGGTGACACGTTAGCATAGGTTGTAGACACAGTTGGTAGGTGACTGAAGCTGGACAACTTGAGTGCAGTCTCTTCAGCCTCCACCTCTTCAAAACCACGCTGTGTAGAAGCATGAATCTACCTCAGCACACGTAAGCCATGACAAGACTGTGATAAGACACTCCGTCGGTGATGGTGTGTGCAGACAGCGAGGTCCATGGGGCCTTCGGTCATCACACGCCCAACAGCCTGGGCAAGAGTTTAGTCAACTCGCCTTAGATGTTCCCAATATCCCCTGGCTGTGGTGTGTTCTGGGCACGTTTCCTCTGTGACCTCCACCTTACCAACTCAGGTGTGCTCAGGGTTCCCATCACACTCCAGAGCTTCAACAGCTCTTCTGGTGGTATCAGCAGAGCGCACAGTACCCAGGACTCTTTCTGTCCTGTTTCTGTCATGAACCGAGCAGCCTTGCGGACTCTGCTTACCCATCTCAGACTGCAGGCTCAGGTCTCAGCTCCCTCACCCCCTCCACCTTCCTATGCCCAGACCGTCCGGGCTTCTCCTGTCTTTTAAACCTCAAATGCCTTCCCTCCCCTTGCCCCAGAGAGCCTCAATGTCCTTCCCCCAGGGGAGACTTGGGAATCTAGGTGGTTGTATGGCTTCGATCTTCCCCAGTTCCTCCACACTCAGAAGGTTTGTCTCTGCATGGCTTCACAGGAACGGAGACAAAACCATCATGTTCAGCAACGGACAAAAAGAAATCCACACAGCCAGGTTCAAGCGGAGGGAATTCCCAGATGGCACCACCAAGACTGTGTATTGCAATGGCTGCCAGGAGACCAAATACGCCTCAGGGAGGGTCAGGGTCAAAGACGAGACGGGAACTGTCATCCTGGACTGGAAGTAGTGCCTCCAACAGACTCAATGCCAGGCAGCAGGCTCCGATTTCCAAATATAGTTTTGACCAAAACAGACAAAGCAACTCTCATCAATAGATTTCCCCCTGACAATCCTGGAGATCACGTACACATGAGGAGTAACGAGGCATTCAAAAGTTGTAAAGAAAGAGACCATGTAGCCGCCATCTTGGGAGAGGGGTTCAGAGGAAGCAGTAGCCAGAAAGGCTACAAGGCCCCGGACACAGCTGCCATGGCCTTGTTCAGACCGTGCCTTCTGCCAGAGTCTGGCCCTGGAGCAGAGGGTACGAGGGAAGCAGCATAATCACTGCCAGCTAACTCCTGGGAGCAGCCATTAGCAACGGCCAGCTCCACGTTTTTCTTGGCCAACGCCTGCCTGCGTCTACTTCTACCCCCTCTTTAGAGTCCTCCTAAGTGGGATCCAGGGGGATGGATCTTCACTGGTGCCTGATGTATGAATAGACATGATTTAACCATCCTCAAGTGTCTAGACAGAACCTCATGTGGTATTCTATCCCGTAAATTCACATAATTATGATCTGTCAATCCACAAGGACATGAGTAAAAAGCACAGAAACATAGTGGGCGACACCCCCTCCCTGTTCCCTGTGAGTCTGTCTGCTGTCCCTCATTTCCTGGGAGCGCTCTGCCATGCTGTAGGAGAGATCCCTCCCTAGCCACTTACTAGGCAGCTGCCAATCTCAATCAGAACAGTTCCCAGTTCTCTTTGGCCACGCCTTCCAGTCCCTGCACTGATGAGGAGTTCTGAGAAAGTGGGGCTTTGTTTGTTTTGTTTTGCTTTTGTTTTCTCTGACCTCCGTACTGCTACAAGTCGGTGGATTCAGAAAGAGCCCGCTGTGTGTTAGCCAATGCTGCCCATTGGAGAGGAATGGCTGGCGGCAGCACCGGACACACCCTAACCCTGGCTCACCTTCTGAAGTCACTGGTAAGGAGTTCCAAAGGGCAAGCACACTTACCTTCTTGATGGCAGAGGGTCTGCAAGGTAGGGAAAAGATCCTCTATCTCTGGACTCTTCCTGGGCTGTGCAGTCATTCGGTGCTTGCACCAGGCACTGGAACAGACGATAAGATGTCCCCGTTTCCTCATGTCCTGTCCACTAGCGTCTTATATGCCCTGGGCAGGGTCTTTGCAGCTAGGTTCCATCTCATCGAAGTGAGCTGTTAAATCCTCACCATTCGCATGACTGTGGCTGCGCCTCGATGCCTCTCACTGTCTGCCTCTGCCTGGGATTCGCAGTTTGTAAGCAGTCCACGATGCCCTCAAATCCTGGTGGAAATTGATGGGAGGTGCTAGAAACAAGGTTCACCAAGGTCTAGGTTCCAAAATCCTGTCCAGACTGTCTTTCTGCCCTCACACAGCTAGCTCTGTAGCTGCTCGTGCTGCGGTGGAAATCCCCAGTGTGACCCAGGCTGTTGGAACTTTCACACCCGGCTTGGGACAAGTCTAAGCAGAGTGACTTGCTCAGGCTGCAGGTGAAACAGAACATTCTAGAGCTCCGGACAGGTGAATTGACGCTCCAGGTTATTGGACTCATCTCTTCCCCTGTACCTCCCGGATCCCTTGTCATCTTGATACCCCCCCCCCCCCACACACACACACACAGCACTGTTATCTTTCCTTTCTTGTTCGTTCCCCCAAGATCATGCATCCACACCAATGACATCACAATACAAAACAGTTTGCACATCTTAAAATCTCCAAATTCAAACACTTTAAAAATCCAGTTTCTTGAAAAGAAAAATTAATCTCTTTTAAAACCCCAGATCTCTTAAAATTCAGTCTCTCCACCGTGAGAGCTCGTAAAATCGAAAATAAGTTAAATCGTCCCACGCTTCAAGAGGGAAGAACCAGGGTACAGTCACAATCTGAGCAAAGCAAAGGCAAGGGTAGAAATAACTCAGCCTCCAATGACTGGGATTCACGCATGATCTTTTGGAATCCTTCAAAGGGTCACTTCCAGTCCCACTCTTTGCAGCACACACAGCTTCCCAGCTGGCTCCCCGCCAAGGCCGGTGCTGTTCTTGGTGGTTACCTCGCGATATTAGTATCTCCAAAATGCTGGGGTCTCCTGCTGCAACTGGCCTGCACCTTCACCGGTAGCCCCCTCCAAGCTATGTTCACGGTGCCAGTGCTCAGCTGTTCTCCATGACCCCTCCGTGCCTTCAAAACCAGTCCCAGCTGGATGAGTCAACAATACCAGCTCAGCTGCCGGTGTACGGTGCCACCTGGGCTGCCTCCGGATCACATCAGCTTCTGTGCGCAGACTCTCAGGAACCGCTTCCCTGAAGATATCCCTCAATTTTCAGCTGGTCTCTTCTTAATCACCACTCGTTTCTCAGCTCCAGCTGACCAGCCTCAAGCCTCCCAGCAAAGCAAAGGTTTCACCTTTAGTAGTTCTGGTATCTTGTGAACCGCAGCTAGCTAGCCAGAACCACAGACTCATTATTCAAAATGATGGCTCTTTGAACCTCCGTCTGGAAATTTCACAAGCCAGGCCCCCATTGTCTGCCTTGTTCTTGGTCCTTATCTTCCCAAACTCCTACAGAACAGCTCAGTGAGCTCTCGAGGCCCAAGGCTTTCCTAGCTCAAAGTCCCAAAGTCCTTCCACAATCCTCCCAAAACAAGGTCAATCCGTCACAGCAATACCCCACTATCCCCACTAAGACCAGTTTGTCTTAGTTAGAGTTTCCACACGTCAGTGTGGCCGTGGCTTACAGACATTGTCTCTTGAGCTCAAGATTTCCAGTTTGGCCCAGCTGTGCTTCCACGAGTGTCACCCTCCTCCACCAACAGCACCTGCTGTCACCATCTGAAACCTGAGCCAGCTGGGACTTAAGGGGATTGAGTATAGGGTGGGCTCGGAGCAGAGCACGGGGCAGGAGGCCACAGAAAGGAAAAAGCCTTCCCCTGGCGTGTAAAAAAGACAGCTATGGCTTTGGTTATGCTAATCCCCCAGCCGCTAAACTCATGAGTTAAGAACTGAGTGCTTGCAGTGTTAAGTCTGAGCGGGTGTTTACCTTCATGGTTCACTTAGCACCTAGCGTTCTCTCATTTCAACTCAAAGCGCTGCCCCTGCTGGCTCCTAGGCCACGCCCACCCTCACCCCACCCCCGGCTCTGTGGAACCTCTCATCTCCTTGATGCACGCAGCTCTTAGCACTTTGAACATGTCTCCTCCGGCTTGGATGGTGTCTGCCAAGAGCCCTACTAAGAACAACCACCTCAGGGGCTCCCCTTATATGCTGTATGCTCTCCTTGATGCTTTTAAGATTCTGGAGTCTTTAGGGCTATACACATACATGCACATGCACATATACACATACGTGTGCACACATACACATACATATACAATACATACACATACACATGTACATCATGTACATCATATACATCATATACATATACATATATATCATATACATCATATATCATATACATCATATCACATACACATACAAATACACACCAGTTGAGTGTGAACTGCCCTGCTCCCCAGGTTCCTATGTTTGAACACCCTACCTCTAAGAGTGGCTGTGGAAGGTTTAAGAAGTGGGTCTAGATCAGCAAAAAGTGGACTGCTGGAAGCTGGACCTCGAAGGTTCAGCCTCGCCTTCGGCCCAGCGCGCTTTCTGCTTCCTGATTTGCTGTGGTGTGAGGAGCCCAGGTTGTGTAGGCATAGCCACACCCATGGCCAGGCCATAACTGCCCTACCTCCACGGACCAAAACGCCCTAAGACTGTGAGCCACAATAAGTCCTCCCTCTGTCCCTCCCTTCCCTGCTCCTGTGAAGTGTCCTCCCTCCCCTGCTCCTGTGAAGTGTCCTCCCTCCCCTGCTCCTGTGAAGTGTCCTGCCACACCACCAGGGAACTGAAGCACAGGCCCCACCTTGAAGGCCGATGAGTCCTGGCGCCCCCTCCCTTCCCCATCTGGTGCTATCACGTGCAATGGGTCATGTGTTCCCGGACTCTGTCCACTGCTTTTTCATCTATTTTCCTCTTTGTCGGACTAAAGACCCCCAGTGGCCCTGTCTTAGGACTCACTGATCGTCCTCCTGGTAACTGTTCCTGTGGATGAATTTCTCGGCTCTGGGACTTCCGACTGGTTCTCTTCAACGTTCTCTAATATTCAGTCTCTAGTTCATATGCTGCTTCCTCTCCTTTTTCTTTTCACACCATTGACAAACACTTCTACCCTGCTGTTGACGGGACCTGGGGGTGGGGTGGGCAAACGGCACTCAGGAGCCAATATCCATCAAGAGCTCGTCCATCCTTGGGCCCCCTACCTTAGTGCCTCACCCAGACCTCATCTGAAAAGCCTCGGAGGCCAGTGTGGATGGACCTGTGTCCACTTACTTTCCTACGCTGTTTTCCACACAGCGCTTCCCTAACGCCATCGGTTTTCCTGCAGGAATGTTGCCTCTGAAGGAGCCACGCTCCCCCTTGAGCCCCCAAACACTGGTTCTAGCCAGCTGGTCTCGGGTCAGGTCTGAGAAAATGGATTTGCTTCTGTGCTCAGGGTCACGTGCACGCGCTTGGCTGGACCGCATGGCTGTTGCTGGGGACTATAGCGGAGATTCCTGCTTGCAAACCCATTTCCAAGGGCTCTAAGGTCCCTTTGACCACAGGGTAAATTGAACTCTCTCTGGGACCTTGGTCTATGCGGCTGGCACAAAAATGAGGACCACTCTATGATGCCTAAAACATCCGAAGACTCCAAGGATAATAAAGGGAAGAGGCACAGAGGCACTGATAGACTTACCTCCTTCCGGTCCTCTAGCAAAACTTCTATTCAGCTTAAGAGAGAAATTGGGTGTGAAATCTTGGGCCACTGGCAGACATGGGACAGAGGTTGGCACGCCTGTCCAGGGTGGTCTGAGTATTCCTGGCAAACCCAGGCCATAACTAACAGGGGTCCAAGTTCAGCCAGGCCACACTGGGACCCCTGGGTGGTAAGACTGCACAGTTCTTTATGAAGGACGACCGTTGCCGAACAGCCTTCAGAGAGGCTGGAGCTGAGCTGCTTTCAGAGTACTGACTACTGAGTGCCTCGTACTGAGGGCCTTTCAGAGCCTGTGGTGGGAACGGAGCCTGCAGGGCTGCCCCAGAGGCACACAAACGGCTCTCTCAGGAGTTGTCTGTGGTGTCAGAACGGCTCCCAAGACACACTGCAGCCAAGCCAGGGCCCGTCAACACCTGCTGTGCAGTGGAGTTTCACACAACCTATTGGTTGCATAGATTTCTCTGGGCCCTCCGAGAGACGGGCTGCCTTCCGAGGTACTAGTGGGCACAATTACTGTGGATCTTTAGCAGTGGTGATGGCAACAGGCTCAAGGCCAGACAGAGCTACAGCCTTTGTGGTGTGGGGCTGTCTGGGGGATTGGAATGTAAGCGACAGTCCCAACCGTCCTCTGGGGTCTTGATTCCCTCTAGAAGTGTCTCACAAGCACCCGTGTGAATCCCAGGATCCCACAAAAGCACATTTTTCCACAAGTGTCTGAATAAAAGGTTATCAGCAGAGACCCCCCCTCATTCTGTCACCTAATGAGTTTTGTTGTTATAAAATACGTATAACGTAAGTATATTTTATATGCTTGGCCCATTAGTGAAGCCATGTGGTTGTCACAGCTACTTTGCTGTGGAGTGTGCTTATCACCCCCAAAGGAACACCTCCTCCCTTCCCTTAGCCCCCCCCCCCTGCACTCACTTTCCTACGTTTATGTGGGAAGACCCCACCTAAACGTAGGAAACACTATCCCACGGCCCGGGGTCTCTGACGGAATGAACTAAGTGAACTGAGTTCCAAGCCCCCTATTTCTCACAGCTTCCTGGCTTCCTGGTGTGTCCCCAAACCAACTGCACCCTCAGACGGTGGGCCCCAATAAACCCTTCGCTAAGCTGTTTTTATCAGGTGCTCTGTCACAGTAACGAGACGGGTGACAACTCATTTCCTGGAAGTCTGTGCACTCAGCCTCATGGTTGGCTGCCACACTTAACAGTGTTCTAAGAATGTCTGGGATCTGAAGCCTTTTCTTCTGCCAGGACCATAACTTGTCTGAGTTTGAGAGGTTCTGTCACCAGGTGCCGGGTTCGGGCGGGTGACAGGTGCAGCCAGGAGGAACAAGTCTCAACATAGCTTATGAGTGAATGTCTTGGCAACTATCTCTGATAGATAGAGACCTGATTTACAGCCCAGCCTCTCTAAACAATTGGTTTTCTATAGTCCACTGCACTCTAAATGACTTTATGCTGATAACATGTGTGTGTGTGTGTGTGTGTGTGTGTGTCTGCACATACTCACACATGTCAGTGGAAGCCAGAAATCAACCTCATGTTATTCCCCAAAAACCAACCACCTTGTTTTCTGAGACTGGATCTCTCACACTGACTGCAGTTCACTGATGCAACGACACTGGCTGGCCAGTGAGTCCCAGATATCTGTCCAAGTATGCCTTTCCAATGCTGGGATCCCAAGCGTGTGTCAGCATACCGGGCTTCTTGTTTGAGCGCTGGAGGACGAGGTGTGGGTCCTCACAATGTCACGGCAAATACTTTATCAATAGGCCATCTCCTCAGCTCCCCCAAAAATAATTTTGACCAACAATGGCTGGTTAAAAATAAAAGATAATTCCTGGCAGCTTTGTACTATTTTACCCTTTAAAATGTTATATTTCTTGTTTTGTTTTATTTTATTCCCCTTATGTTACAAGGAACACACGGTTTGATGGTAGTAATTGGGTAGCATTCAAGACCGTAGTAGGGTGACCAGAGTCTGACCACCCATGCTGTGCCCTGCATCCAGGAACAATGTGCGTGCTGAAGGCGCACATCAGGGCCTCGGCCCTATCGCCTCCCCTGGCTACAGAAATCCTTACTTTTCAAAAATTCACCTCACTTCTCCGTTTTTTTTAGCTTTGTACCACTTAAGAGTTATTTATTCATGAGTTTCTGGAGCTCTTGAATTATCCTTTTGACGTTTAACCCGTTCCTGGAGGCTCCGAAAGTAGCTTTGTTGAAAGGGAAGATGAGAACGAAGTTGCCCGCGTGGTCGTTGGGTGTACTTCCGGCTTCCGGGAGGATGCCCGCGGGCGTCTTCGCCTTGTGCGGGGCGAGCACCTTGCGAGGCGAGTGCCGAGCCTTGTGCCTTGGCTTGCTTTTGGCTGCCTCTTTTGTCAGAAGTCTGTTCTGCCTGCTCATCATCTCTCTCAGCTGGGAGGTTCGAGTGTGCTTGGGACAGAGGTGCTGGACACATGGCTTGCCTTTACTGCCCGTCGTTGTCGTGGTCGTCGTCGTCGTCGTTGTCGAAAACTGTATGAGAGACGCATAGGAAGGGGAATCGGGGGTGGCGCAGAGCTCACTCTGATCGCTGCTGGCAAGGGAGACCATGGAGTTTGCCGGAGAACTTCTCCCGGAGTTTTTCTCCTCACTCCTGAGACCGTTCAAGTACACCAGGTCGATAATGTCGTGAACCAGGCTCCTCTTGACCGAGACATCCGTGGAACAGTCCAAGGTCAAAGCAGGGTTGTAGTTGACTTCCAAAAGCCACGGCTTTAGGTTGTCATCAATAAGGATGTCAAACCCAAAGAGCTCGAAGCAGTTGTTGGCGACAGGGACTGATGGAGCCATGGCCAGGACCGTGAGAATCACCATGTGGTTGATCTTCTGCCTCAGTAACAGGTCGTCCACATCCCAGTTCCGGAGGTAGGAGAAGAACCTGCTGAGAGTCCACTTGCAGCCTTGGCCCACCACCTCTTTGATCTTCTGATACGAGGCCCCCAGTTTGTTGATGCTGCTGTTGGTCAAATGGGAATAATAGTCCTCCAGATTGCTGAGATCGAACTTCTCAGTGGCAAACCGCACTAACCCTTCCTGATACATGTAAATAGTCAGAGGCTTAAAGCCGGTGACGCAGACATAGATGCGGAGGTCACACTTGTACCTGCCCACCAGTAAGGGGTTACAGATGTACTTCTGCACCACGTACGAGCCCTTGAACATGAGGTCTCGGATGTCACTGAAAATGATTATCCCCCTCCCTCCAGACAGCTCTGCCGGCTTGCAGATCCAGTAGCTCGGCTTGGTACCCAGATCCTGTTTTTCCTTGAAGTACTTGGCCACAAACTTGGTGTAGTCCTTGGGCATGATGAACGTCAGGGGTGTGAACTCGTAGAGCGACTCACCGTAGAGCCTTCTCATGTGCGCCAGGTGTTTGGCCAGGCAGTCCTTCCTGGTGAGATTGGTCGTCCCCGGGTGATGGTTGAGCTTCTGCCAGGGCTTGATGTTGACATACTCTGCCATCCGGAAGGAAGACGACCTCCAGTACAGATTCCAGTCCTCCACGTCCTGACGCTGCTCATCAAACTTGTCCCAGCCACGCTCCAGGAGGACACTCTGTACGACCCGAGGCGTGCTGTCATCCACCCGGAACACCAGCGGCTTCAGGACGTCTCCTTCGGCTTCATTCATCATCTGTGCTCAAAGGCTTCCTTTTCTAAAACATGGAACATCCAGACAGGATTAGACAACGGTGCCTCAGGTGAGAGAGGACATCATCTCCTTCCCCCTCCCCCAGCTCCTGCTTCCGTGTGCCGGGGTCCTCCCTGCCACCTCTGCCGACAAACCCACCTCCACCTCGGCCTGCCATTTGTCTGCCTACCTGTACAGTATGTCCCTCTAGTGACAGTCTAAAAATCTCTGCAGTCACACCACCCAAACTCTGCAGACCCTCCATTGTAGTCCTGCCTCTGTGATCAGCACTGTATCGGAAAGAATAAGAATGAGTGTAAACCAAAAATGTTAATTATTTTAAATAGATAAGCAAATTTAAACGCATCTTTTTGAAAAGGTGGAGAGGTTGGAGAGATGGGTCAGCGGGTAAAGTACTTGTCGACCTGAGTAGGTCAAGCATGAGGACTTGAGTCTGGATCCCTGACACCTACTTAAAAGACCAAGCGGTACAGTAGAGCTTGTCGGACGGTCAGTCAGTTTAGCCTACTGAGTTACTTCCGGGTCTGCAAGAGATGGTGTCTCCAATGACAAGGTAGGATGTAACAGAAGACACCCAGTATCGGCCTCTTGTCTCCGCACACCCATGAGGGCATGCACACCCGCACAGCCTGCATGCACACAGGTTAACACCCACTCACACTCACACACAGAAGAGTGAACCAACACCATGCGATTCCTGAGAGGTCCCTCAACCATGTGTCTCCAAAGGTGAGGCCCACTGTCACACACAGCATGCCACACCGGTGGGGCTAGGACCGACTCAACTGAAAGACACATGTTCATTGCTACAACCTGGGGCCAAATAAGAGACCTGAGTTTCTAGTGTGTTTTTAAGCTGAGCTTAATGATGTCAATAAACGATTCAAGTTCTGTGAATGTGTGCATATCTGTGTGTGTGTGATGGGTGTATGTATGTGGTATGTGTGTCTATGTATGTGTGGTGTGTGTATGTATGTATGTATGTATGTAAGTGTGTATATGTGATGTGTGTGTTTGTGTTGTGTGCACTATGTGTATGTAGGGGTCTCTGTGTGTGATGTGTGTGGTGTATGTAATCTGTGTATCTCTGTGTATGTGGTATGTGTGCCTATGTGTAAGTGATGTGTATATATGTGGTATATGTGTCTATGTGTATGTAATGTGTGTATATGTGGTATGTGTGTCTCTGTGTATGTGATGTGTGTCTGTGGGATATGTGTGTGCGTATGTGGTGTGTATGTGTGTGTTAGGTGTGGTGTTGTGTGGTATGGTATGCATCTGTGTTGTAAATTGTGGGGTGCATACGCCGAGGGGCCACAGTCAGTTACTTTTAAGTTAAAAATGCTTTTCTTTGGCAGAGGTGTAGCTCTGGGGTCGAACATTTCCTGAGAATGGGAAAGCTCTTGTTTTGGCACCAGTGTCCCACCAGCCTATTGTCCACCTCTGAGAACTAGTCATGTTTCCTAAGCTTACTTGGTCCTAAGTACTGTGGAGCCTGTGAAGATTTCACAAGCAGCACGGGCAGGAAAATGGATTCAGAAAGACCAATAGCCATCCCCAGCGTCTCCCCACTCTTGTGCAGGACACATTTGAGGTTCAAAAGGAGAACAGCGATTTGCTGTGGCTGTGCCTGCCCTGGAGGTGTGCTGGCCAGACTGTCTATCTAGGTCACATAAGTCTGCACACCCATGTTCCTGTCTTCCGCAGAAGCAAGACTCTGAGCTGCTCGTAAGTCACGGAGCAGTCTGACATGTTCATGGTATCATACAGGAGCTGTTCTAAACTTCATGACGTAAAGAATGGTATGGGCCATAGCATGGGCTATGATATGTGGCCATAGCACAGACTATGGTATAGCCCATACTGTGGGCCATGGCTGTGTTGTGGTCATAGTGTGGGCTTGGTATTGTCGGGATGGAGGGTTCCACCACGGAGCACAAGAGCCGGTAACAGAAGGCTCTAACCTTTTGGAAAGAGATCAATTCACTCAGGCGACCACGGGACCTGGTGAGAAAGGCCCCGCAGCAGCTGGGCGCCTCTCCCTGATGGGAATGGCCCACTCTGCGGTGTATCCTCTTAGTAGTGGAAATTCGCTTTGTTTTATCAGCTTCCCAGGTAGCAGAGCAAGGGATTTGCCCAATTTTAATTGCCGCCAATGTCTCCAAGTGCCATCATGATCTGCTAAGTCAGAGCCAGGGCCTGGCAGCAGGCACCATCTGGTATTGCCTGACACAGCCCTTGCCAATGTGCAGGGAAACCTCGGGATGCACTGCTTCCAATGGGGTGGTAACATCTCACACCCTCTGCCATGAGAAAATCATTCTTCTATTTCATTTTGTTCCCAGTGGGACGAGTTCTACTTCAGGAGCACAGCATCTTCCCGAGGCCACACCCGCCTTCACTGTCTCTTCAACCAGAGTAGAGAAAGAGACACACTCAGTGCCCTGGCCCAATTCCCCAGACAGGCTGGGTGGTCTACTGGGTTGCACTGGAGGCCTTGCAGGTAGCACTGCAGGGCGAGTATAGCTGCTGCTAGCTTAGCGCTGCAGGGTCCCCTCCAGTGGAAGGGTTGCAGATGGTCCCTGCAGGGGTTCTGGGTATCTCTGCATGGCCCCTCTCTGCCCTCTTCAGGGCCAGAGGCTTAGGAAAGACTACATGAGGTAAGCCTGTTTGTTCCTGCATCAGGTGCCCTGCACGTGATAGAGTAAATGAGGGGCCAGCAAGCCAAAGAATGAGGAGGGAGGGACATAGGTGTTCTAGTCCTCTGTGTGTATGTATGTGTGTATGTGCATGTGTGTGCACATGTGCATGTAAGCACATGTGAGCGTGCATGTATGTGTACATGTATGTATGTATACGTGTATGTGCATGTGCATATATGTGCATGTGTGTATGCATGAGTATATGCATGTGCATGCATGTGCGTGCATGTAAGTGTGCATGTATATGTGCATGTGAGTGTGTGCATATATATATGTGCTTGTGTGTATGCATGTGAATGCATGTGTATGCATGTATGCATGTGTATGTGTATATGCATTTGTGTGTATGTGAGTATACATGTGTGTGCATGTGAGTATGCATGTATATGTGCATGTGAGTGTGTGCATATATATGTGCATTGGAATGCATGGGTACACATGTGAGTGTGTGCATGTGTGTATATATATGTGCATGTGAATACATGTGTGTGCATGTGAGTGTGTGCATATATGTGCATGTGACTGCATGTGTGCGCATGTGAGTGTGTGCATGTGTGTGCATGTGTATATGCATATGCGCGTACATGTCTGTATGTGCATGTGTATATGCATGTGTGTGTGCATGTCTGTGGAGTTCTGAGGCTGATGCCACATCTTCAGTAATCACTCTCTCTCTTAGATACTAAGGTTGGCTCTCTTACTGAAGCTGTCTCTTTCGCTAAGCCCAGAATTTAGCTTCAGCTAGTCAGGCTGGCCAGCTTGCCCTGGGGTCTCTCTGACTCCCCTCCAATGCACAGTTACAGGTGGGCTCCCACATCTACTCGGCCTTTACATGGGTTCTGGATCCAAACTCTGCTCCTCCTGCTTGTGCAACAAGCACTTGACCCACTGAGTCAACTCCCCAGCCACTGCACATTTCTGTTCTCAGCGTCTCCTTACCTAGGTTAGAGGCCAGGAGTCTGGCACCAAAGCAAGTCCCTAAACCCAAAGTTCAGAAGAAAAATTTGTTCCAAGACAAAGGGTTGCCACAGATACGAACATTTACAAAGAGCAAACCCCGGACCTTCACCTCACCCATAGGAAACAGTCGTCACTGTGTGGGGGTGGCAATATCCGTGTATGTATGTCTCAGTGTGTGGAGGTATGTGGGTAAAAGTGTATGTGTGGATGTGGATATGGATGTGGGTGGATATGAGGTGGGTAGGTGGGGGTGATGTGTGTGCGTGTGTTTATGTGTGGGGGGGTGAGATTTGGGGATGGGTAAGTTTGTGTGTGTGTGTGATGTGTGGAGATGGACTGGGTAGGTATGGGGTGGTGTATATGTGTGTTTGTATGTGGGTGGTTGTGGAGGTGTGAGATCTGGTGTGGTGGAGGATATGGGAAAGCCCTGGGGAGGTGGTGTACATACGAATGTATGGGTGTGAGTAGGTGTGTAACGTGTAGTTGTTTATTTAGACTTCTAGCCTAAAACCCACAAGATGTACTGATGGGAAATTGGCAAGATGATGTCACAACCAGTCAGGATCGTAATGAAAACTGCAAACACATTAAAAGTCATGCAGCCCGGGGCACTTGGATGCAGAGGCCCCGACGGCTTCAGCTTGTACCATGTATGTGGCACTGATATAAATACGAGATCAAACTGAATGCATCTGACTCACACTGAAAACCACACTATGCTATGATGAGTGTGTGACATGCAAATACACCATCACAGAGATAACATGACTCAGTTAACTAACCGTTCCCACCATGCATGCAGTGAAGACACAGTCATTTTGGCCCTCTCATCTTGTACCTTAGCTTAGCTGGGCCTCAGCGGGGCTCCTGAGGCCGACAGCTTTATTCTGTCCATTTATATAAACAGGCATTGTAACGTTTACACCTGAAGCATCCCTAACAGGCTCTCTCCAATTTGAAGCGCTGTTTTGATCCTTTAATGTGGCAATGAAAGCCACGCCCACCCGAGGTGTGGTCTTGGCATCTTGTCTAGGGCTCACACTTGCACCACAGTGCCTTCACATGGCGCCTTCCCTTTGTGGTGGACTGAAATCCCTCCCAAACTTCGAGCTACAGTAAACCTCCATTTCCCCCCCCCCCCTTTTTTCTTTTTTTGTTTTGTTTTTTTTTTTTTTTTTGAGACAGGTTTTTTCTGTATATCCCTGGCTATCCTTGAACTCACTCTGTAGATCAGGCTGACCTTGAACTCAGAAATCCTGCCTGCCTCTGCCTCCCGAGTGCTGGGATTAAAGGCGTGTGAGTGCTGGGATTAAAGGCGTGTGCCACCACCGACCAGCAAACCTTCCCCTCTTAAGGAGTTTCTGTCAGGTGTGCTCGCCACAGGGACACCAGTCAACATTCTTTCCAAACGTAAAAGTTCCTTTGGAGTCACAGTTCTCAGCTTGGTTGCGAACTCCACTAACTCCACATGTAGTTTTCTCACTAGGACAGCAAAGGACCCAAGCCGACCACATCATGATCTCCATCTCTCATTTCTAGAAGATTCCTCTTGGGGGAGCCCCTTAGTAGGTCTTACAGGTGTGCGGCTACAGGAGTTTTGGTCTCTTTGTTACCAGCATACACTGCCAAGAGCCCACTTGGCACCAAGACTTCATATGTGGGTAGCCAAGACCAGACTACCACAGAAAAACTGCCTAAGGGAACCTAGCTGTCTGGAAGAGAAGGGACTGGGAGTCACCACAGTGTTTCACTGGGGGATGCCTCCACCAGGAATCCTCACTTGAAGACTCACCTCAGAGCAGGACAATGTCAGCCCAGATCTTGGGGATTAACTAGGACAGTCACCTACAGGAATAGCAATACATGTGCACCCCACTGTGTGCCTGCGGTTCCGGTACCACGGGATGCCAGCCATGGGATAGTAGGGTCCGAGCTCTCAAGTCAATGAAAATACCAACCACCACTTAACTGCATGGTAATGAGAGCCTCTAAAGGCACCGGAACCCTCAAGTTTGCCACCAACAGGCAGACGTGTCTTAAAATATGCAGAGCTCCCTCATTTCTCGTCTTCAACCACACTAATGTCATCAGAACACAAACTTCACCTAACAAAAAAACCAACCCGATTCCGTGGAAGCCATAGGGAGGCTCATTACCAGATCGTTGCTAAAATGATAGGTTTTGTGATCACATTGAGTCTGGTTCAGCCCTGGCTACAAGCTCTTCAGGAAAAGGGCTCTGATGCTTTTCCCATGCTTCGACGTAATCCTGGGCAGATGGGGTCCCACGAGAAAAGACTCGGCGAAAAGGTCTACAGACCAAGATGTGTCGGGGACACAACACCCAGAAGCCAGAGACTTCCGTAATAGCGACAGGTTCTGAGCCATTTGTCCCCCCGCAACGGGCTCTCAAGTCAGAACCAAGAGTTGGTTCTTCGCTTATGTTTTATCTCCTGACACAGTCTCTGCTTAAGCCAGGCTGTGCCAGGTAGCTCTCCACCTGGCCACGATCAAGCCAAGTGCAAGTCCACATCAGCAAATACCATGAACTTCAGTCATTTAGGAACTGAGAGGGAAAGTCAGATATTTGGTTGTTAGGCAGAGGTGCCCTTTCTGGGGGACCCTGGTACTAGATCCACGAAAGCAGTTCCCACCCCACAGACAGGAAGCTTCCCTGGGCGGGGGGGACTTAAAGTGTCCAGCAAGTGCAAAACACGAAACAGAAAGCCGCACTTCATTTTGGTTTTTTTGGTTTGTTTTGTTTTTGAGATAAGTTCTCTCTACATAGCTTTGTCTGTTCTGGAATTCACTATGTAGTCCAGGCTGGCCTCAAACTCACAAAGATCCCACTGCCTCCCAAGTGCTGGTATTAAAGGCCTGTACCTTTCTACCTGAAAGGTTAATTTGTATTGTGAGGGTTTTTTTTAATGTTTTTTTTAGGATTGTTCTATTTTATTTATTTTTTTATTAGATATTTTTTAAATTTACATTTCAAATGTTATGCCCTTTCCTGGTTTCCCCTCCAAAAATACCCTATCCCATCCCTCCTCCCCCTACTCACCAACCCACCCACTCCTTCTTCCCTATCCTGGCATTCCCCTATACTATACTATTTTGGTTTTTTGAGACAGGGTTTCTCTATATAGCCATGGCTGTTCTGGAACTCACTCTGTAGACCAGGCTAGCCTCGAACTCAGAAATACCCCTGCCTCAGCCTCTCAAGTGCTGGGATTGAATTAGCTACCTTTTCTGGACTCTCAGGATTTACTCATGGATGGCATAAGCCTTTTGATAGAGCACGGTTCCTCATCTTCTGGTAAGTGCCTTTACCCCGTGTCTACTGCAGGGTCTGCTGGTCTGAAAAACCCCAGGAACACGTGACAACTTCACACAGCTTAGCTCAGCCAGCTCTGACTCTAAACGCCAGCCTTTTAGACATCTGAAATGTTCACCTTTATCAATCAGGGACACACAGGAGCCACAGGCCTCCAGACTTCCTTTTTCAGTCCCATAACAGACACGTGGAAGACACCTTCGAAAGGAGGGAAGGTTTGCGTTAGCTTCCGGTGTCTGATGTCTCCATCCGAGGCTGGATGGGTCCCTCAGGTTAAAAGGCGAGGCAGGATATCATAGCAGGGGCTGTGTGTGGCCAAGCTGCTTGTCCCATTGTGGCCAGAAAGCATAAAGACACAGACAAGGAAAGGCCAGGGCAAGCCGTGCCTTTCAAAGGCTTGGCCCCATCGGCCAGCTTCCTCACCTAGGCTCAGCCCTCCTGAGTCTCCATTTCTCAGTATTTTGTTTAAATATTGAATCTGTACAGGGATAGAAGGGGGCATTGATTAGGTCAATCCTGGGCTCCCGCTTTTACTCAGAGCTTCCTCCTTTTCCCTATGAGGATTCATGACACTCCCTGTGTTCCTAATGGGAACAGCCAGGTGCCCCCAGTAGGTCATCTCGCTCAGTCACACACCCAACTCAGTTGACTCTCCTCTACCCAGGAGATGCCAGGTAGAGAGAGAGGAGCACCCTTCCGTTACCTCCTTTATCACAGACACGAATGCTAATACCGTTTTCTCCGTACGACCAGCATCCGGCACACAGGGCATCCTGGAAATGCATCTTTGGGTTGAAGTCTGTTGTAGGTACACAGCCTGGGCGGGTGGCTCGGACTACGGCTCCTGCTAAGCCCCTTGAAGCAGGTCCTGTTGTAGGCCAGGCCAGTGCGTACTCACTGAATAGCCTGTGCCCTCTTCAGAAGGTGCTGGACTCTAGGTGTCACTTTGGCAGATCTGTCCCCAGCCTAATGTATAGGAATGGCCTCTCTTTGGGTCACAGATACCAAGAGTGGGTGTTGTCCCCTGTGCAGCTAAGTGGATAAGGGCAGGATGACAGAAATGCTTGTTGCTTAGCAATGCACAGCCCGCTGTCCTCACAAAGGGAGGGACTTCCCTACCTCAGAGAAGACTGGCAGCCAGGATCCAGCAAGTGAGTGCCACCAGGGGTGGGGGAGGGTGGAGTGGGGGCAAAGGGGGGGGGCTGTGTTGCTCGTGCTTTGGGGACTTCATAGGGACTCTGAGGCCTACCATATTCCTTTGCAGATGAGACCTCTCTTCCTGGAAAACAGATGGGTTTTTCAAATCTATACTATTTTGCCATCTCCAGAAACAACGAGGCTTTCTTACTGCTTCCAGTGTCCACGGCAGGGACCTGAGCGCTGCCTGTCTGGCGAATGTCGGCGGGAGCCAGAGGACTCATCTGATATTTGTTTCTGAGCCAGAGACCCTTCCGATCAGCCGAGTCTCGAGCATCGCTGACTGGTGATTCACCGTTGACATATTGCAAGTACAAGAAGTCTCAGCCAAGAGGCTGCCTGGACTCTACTAGGCAAACAGAACAGCCAAACTCGAGCTGTGCTTCTGCACCAGGAGGCCAAGGCTCGTGGTATGCAACCCACAAGCATGTTTCTTTCTTGGTTATTTTAAATTACTCACTACCTTCCCGATCTAGGTGCTGATAAATTTTGTTTTTTAAAAAAAATAAATATAATTAAGTTTATGTTCTTTATGAGCACAAACTGGAGGCTGGCTTTGACATGTATTCTATTTGGATAGTGTACTGGCTGGTTTTGTGCATCTAGTTGACACAGGCTGGTGTTCTCACAGAGAAAGGAGCCTCAGTTGAGAAAATGTCTTCATGAGATCCAGCTGTGGGGCATTTTCTCAATTAGTGATCAAGTGGGGAGGGCCCCTTGTGGGTGGTGCCATCTCTGGGCTTGGTAGTCCTGGGTTCTATAAGAGAGCAGGCTGAGCAAGTCAGGGGAAGCAAGCCAGTAAGGAACATCCCTCCATGGCCTCTGCATCAGTTCCTGCTTCCTGACCTGCTTGAGTTCTAGTCCTGACTTCCTTTAGTGATGAACAGCAATGTGGAAGTGTAAGCTGAATAAACCCTTTCCTCCCCAACTTGCTTCTTGGTCATGATGTTTTGTGCAGGAACAGAAACCGTGACAAAGACAGAGTGTATCCAGTTCAGGGAGATAACAGAGGATGGCAGAATCTGGGCCTAGGTTAACTATTTTAGTGATGTGGAAATCCTAAATTTAACAGTTTTTAATTTTTCCTCCATTTGAGAGGAAGAAGCGTCCAGGATCTGTGTCACTCTGAGCTTGAGTATCCACACTAGGGGAGAGGGGCCACCCAGGGTAGCAGTCATTGCCAAGCACAGTTGAACACAGAGACATAACACACCTGAGTCCAGTTTCACACATCCTAGACTGCCTGGCTGGGAGCCGGGTCTCTCCAGGTTCCCACTGGGTTTCATCATGGCTCGGTTCTTTCCTGGGCTGCGTGCCCACAGGACCTCATGGGCCAGCTTGAGAGAATGCGGTATTCCAGGAACAGCCAGACTGAGCCTGGGCTTTGTGGTACTGAGCAGTCCTTGTTCCATGACACTGGTCCAGGGTCACCTCAGCCTCTGCTAACAATCCTGGCGTGCCTACCATCATAGCCCCAATCTGCCCCTAATGTCCTCCTGTGGACTTATATCACCAACTCCTGTCCAAGAGGGAGAATGTACCCCACACCAGAGCCGCAAGGATCCCCTCCCTACTATCTCCCCAAAGAGAGGAGCTGCTTGGATCCTTAGACCTGTTTCATGTTAACTGAATTAAGTCCTTGGTTAACTTGTCATGTTTCTTGTAAGTCCTTCAGCAGTTCTGAAGTCGCAAAGACAATACCCAGAAGTCTATCCTTTGCAACCACCATCTGTCCCGATGCACAGGCTCTGTGCCTAGAGTGAGCGTTCCTGTGAACTACCAACCAGGGCCTTTTCTCCGGCCCTAGTGCTGACCCAGTCATCTTGTCTTTCCTGTCTGGTTGCTAGTCACAGCCGCTGCCTGTCTTCTCATTTCACTGTTTGTATAAAAGATTTCTCCACAGTGGAACTGCATTGTCTTGCCACTTCCTTGCTGGCCGTAGCTAAGACAGTGCTAATTAAAGACCCGTCAAGTGAAGAGATGAAGCCCTCACAGTTTGTTCTTGCAGTACGGTTCTGGGTGACACGCCAGCCTGTTTTCCTTTCTCGGCATGTAAGATGGACTCCGAGAAAACAGGCTCACATCTCAGAGGAGCCACTGCCTATAAAGCTGGGCCCTTGAGGAGAGCCCATGTGCGGCAGCGTGGGGATGACGGAGAGGGGGAGGAAGCCAGGGAGAGGCATGGGAGGCCCCAGGAAGGAAGGCCTTCTAAAGCAGGACCAGCAGGCATCCGGTTCCCATCAGCCAGTGTGAGTGAGGTCCACATCTCCATGGCCACTGTCAATACCCCCAGACTTGCCTCTCCTAAGGACACCATGCCATCCCCAGAATGTCATTCAGCAACTCAGGATACAGGGATTTGCATGCATGGAACTGTACAGAGCCATGTTGGAGTATCATGCCCCATGGCAGGAACTTGACATTGGCCAAGGACAATTCCTGGCTTCAGGCAGGAATCTGACGTTAGGGCACAATAATAGGGAAGTAGGTTACAGCAGGAATTTTTATCCTAGAGTGGAGTGCTGAGAGTGTACTTGACATTGGTCAAGGTGAACTTCTCCCAGCCTATCCCGTGCTAGTCAGGATCCTGCTCCACCTAGGGTGGAGTACTCAGAGTGAAGGTTAAGTTCTTTGTTCCTCCAGATCTACAAATTCCTGAATTAAGCAGCTGACCCACCCAGCTGCTTGAGCAGTAGAGCCAAGGACCGCCAGAAGACTTCCCCGGAAATCAGCCGGAGTCTGGGGGGAGGGGCTTGCCCAAACTGTTAAAAGGTCTGACCTGGATTAAAGTTGGGGCCTTGATCGGTAAACTATTGTCCTGGTCTCATTCTTTTCACCCCTTCCCCATCTATCCCTCAGCTTCTGTTCCAGTTCGTAGTAGCTGCAGGCAGCTACAGAATACAACATGGAACACCTTAGGCCACAGACACACTTCTGCGTAATAACTGGCAAACCTTTCCAGCTCCTGTGTCGTATTTTAAATTTCCCCACCTCTGTCACTGATGACTTTCCCACCCCCCACCCCCAGGGTACTGGTTGGAGAGGAGGAAAACTCCACAGAAGACAGAATTGTTCTCCAGGGGATACTGTGCTCTGTGTAGGAACACCAAGGTATGGGGAACATCTACCATCTCTGACAAAGGACCTAGAGAAAACAGCATGAGTGGAAGACAAAATGGCAGCTGTGCCATTGATAGAGCTATTCAAGAAGAAGAAAAATGAAAAGACACCACTGGGGTCATGACTCTATAATAGAGTAGGCATGTGGCATGTTACACACGTGCCATGTCTGCCTGACTCCATGGTGACCATAGCGTGAACAGCTGGTGGGTACATGTGTGAGTTGTGTTTGACTCTCACCAGAGTGAGAGTTGTGTTTCCAGTGTTCCATCTGAAAACCTTCCAATGGCCTCTAACATGTATAATGCCCAACATCGCAAGCATGCATATGCATGCGTGTACATGTATGTGTTATATGTAGATATTGTATGTGTATGAGCTATCTGAGCTTTTACAAAATGTATTTGGGCAAGAAGTGGGTGCATAAAACAATCACACTTTTTATTTAGAAAAGCCCCTGGGGAAATTTGAAGAGGCACAAAACTGCCTGGTATCTTCATCCAAGTGACTTCCTGTACCCATTTGTAAAATTCGTGATGTTAGGTGTTCACCCACTTGTAAAATTATGGTATTTATAAAATGATAGTTCTTTCAATTATTAAGCACAACAGAAAAAAACCTAAGGTAAACATATTCTGGAAAATTTTGATATTGCATTTATATCTACCATTAAATTAGTATGTATGTATGTGAGTATGTGAGTGTGTGTGTGTGTGTGTGTGTGTGTGTGTGTACAGGAGGTAGACATTATGTGTCCTTGGTTGCTACTAACTTTAGTCTTGAGACCAAGATTGGCCTGGCTCTCCTGGCTAGCTGAGGGCTCCACAACTCTTTCTGCCTCAGCCTCCGCAGTACAGGAGTTACGTGGACACATTACCTTTCCCTGATTTTTTTTTTTTTTTAAAAACATGGGTGTTGAGGTTCATACTGGAGTCCTCACGCTTGGCCTAGAAAACGCTTTACTGACCGAGTCATGTCCCCTACCCAAGGACCTAGCTGCGGGTTCCTGTTTGTAGTGTTGTGGGGCTGATGGTGAGGCCTTATGCTTTCTAAGCACCTCACCAGCACTGGGACACGTTGCCGGCCCTTGACATGCACTTTTGATCTCTAGGAGTAGAAAACTAAACTGGAAATTTGTTAAATTGAGAAAAATACATAAAAAAGCTATAGATGGCCTTTAGGTGTCCACATATGTCCACATATTGACGAAGCAGTTGTGGAGAATGAAGTCTATCTCCTGAGCGCCGCTACATGGACAGCCTCTGCTGGCCAGGGTGGGGTTCTCCTCAGCCATCACTGGACATGACTCACATTTCCGTTCTCATGCCTTCCTCTTCTGCCTGGTTTTTCTCTTCCGCAGCAAGGACCTTGCAAGCAGTCTTGGATTCCAGGTACTCGACGACCCCGTAACCGACCACGGCCAGACTCAAGACGCCCAAGAGAATGTAGAGTTTGGTGCTCACACACAGAAATGAACTGTATCCGAAGGCAATGACATACCCTACGGCTTCCCCAAGGCGGTAGTTGGCAAAGGCAGGTTCTTTGTTCTCTTCGAACAGGACACCGAAGAGAGCTGTGGAGGAGAGACCAGAGTGATGTGCTGTGCAAGACCTCGAAGGGGGCTGGGGACATGGCTCTGTGGGTTAACTGCGCGTGGGCAAGCAGGAGAGCCCGAGTTCAGACTCCCAGTATCCACAGAAAATGCCAGGTGCTGCCCTGTAGGCCCAGTGCTGGGTGGGACAGACAGAGGGAGGACTTTCAGAATGTGCTAACCAGCTGGCCCAGCCAAATCAAAAAGAATCTGTCTCAAAAAGTAAGATAGAGAATGACTAAGACAACGTTGACCTCTGATGTCCACACGCATACACAGTGCCTGTGCACACATGTGCATAGGCATACAGACACTCTACAGATATCACAAGAACACATACACATACGTGCACACCACACATAGACACACAGACATACACAAAGCCCTCAAACATGGTCCATTAGGATCCTGAACACAGGCTTTGCCACCGCCAGTTTTCTTGAAAATATCTGGACGTTTTTCTTGCTAAAAAAAAAATTAATAAAAGCACAGCATTATGCTGACAAGTCAGATGATATATGGCAGTAGGCAGCACGGGAGGAGAGACGTGGAGTCCCAGAGCACAAGATGCTGGGGGGAGCTGGCCTGTCCTCTTTCTGATGAAGAAAGGAGCAAAGAGTGTGGTGTTGTGGAGTTTGCGACCCTAGGGAAAGACTGACTGCGGACTCAATCCAATTATAACCACAGATTTACTGATTAACTGCGAGCAAACTGAACAATCACAGAGCCAAATCTGAGATTTCCAGGAGAATGGGGGGTTGAGGGAGAGGTTTTTAAAGGGGAAAACCACAAGAAGACCTTCAGTATCTATTCAAGCAAGCAAAGTCTGGCCTGGCTTGACAAGTGGTTAAGGCATCGCTGTGCAAGATGGGGTACATCTCTCCCCCAGCCCCCAGGACTAATCAGAAATCAGTTCTATTCACGGGACCTCCATTTGTCCTCTCAGGGTGCCACCAACACTTGGGTAGCAGTGTTCCAGTAGGCGATGCTCACCCCCAAGTGCTTAGAGGTGTAGTCAAGGCCACTGGAAAGTTCCCAAACTTCTACTAGTTCTATGACTTCAGCTGACTTATTTAATTTTAAATTGACACATAGCACATGTCTGTGTGCATATGTATATATACATGTGTGTATGTGTGTGAGTGTGCATGTGTGTACATGTGTGTATATGTAAGCATGTGTGTACATGTGAGCATGTATGTGTGCATGTGTGTATATGTAAGCATGTGTATACATGTGAGCATGTATGTGTGCATGTGTGTATATGTAAGCATGTGTGTACATGTGAGTGTGTGTGCATGCGTGTGTACATGTGAGCATGTGTATATATGTAAGCATGTGTGTACATGTGAGCATGTGTGTGTATGTGTATATATGTAAGCATGTGTGTGTGAATGTGTACATATGTATGTGAGTGTGTATGTGTGTGTGGATGCATGTGCCTTTATTCCTGAAACTTTCTGAGTGGAAAGGTCCGTCAGTCTAGCAGAGGGAATCTCAGCCCAGGGTGAGAGAATCTATGATTACCTTAGTCCCCAGCCTGTCGTATTTTTTTGTTGGTCGCAGCAAACTTAAAACTCACACAGCCTGAAAACTGCTTCCTTTGCTTCCTGCCTTTGCTTCCTGTGCGGGGACAGGGTGGTTTTGATAGGTGTGGATGAGAGCTAGGACCCCATTGCACGGCATGGCTGAGTGGCAGGTGCAGTGGGAGGGGCTCAATGAGACAGTGACAGCTCAGTGATTCAGGCTCCTATCGCAGTGATCGTCCATGGTCCATCCAGGCCCCAGACTGCTGACCCAGCCCCATCCAGCTCCTACTCACACAACCCTTCTCCTCACCAGGACCACCCTCAGGCCCCACATTGCCTCTAGAAACCCTGCTTGACTTCCCAGCATGACCCAGGATGGTGGGCTCTATGATGGAGGACCTGGAATAGAAAAGGCCAGGAGGGAGGGCCCTGGGATGGAGGACACAGGACGGGGTGGGGATGGGTGGGGTCAGAGTGAAGGATCCTAGGTAGAAAGGTCCAACATGGAGGACCCAGAGCTGGAGGATGCCAGACTGGAAGAATAAGCTCTCCAGAACTGATAACTGTGGAGAGTCAGGGTGATCTATGTGGCAACTGGACCAGGGGAAATGGCCCTGTCTCTTCCTCTCTGCCAACACAGACAGTTCCATCGGAGGAAGCGAGGCTACCAAACAGCCAAAGCAGCTAAGGATTTGGATGCATAGCCAGAACCACCACCTTCCCTTCAGGAATGCCTGTTAATCAAGCCAGCCCTGAGAGAGAGAGAGTTGTCTAAGTGAGCTAAAAATAGACAGGAAGGGAGGGAGGGGAAGTGATGTCCATTTGTCACATTACTAACAACCAGACAGGTCTAGGTGGATGGGTGTGGGGACATGGCAAGCAGACGACCATCCCTATATTAACTACATAGACATGGATGTCAAGCGCAGGGTGACATCCAACACAGACTCCCTACAGCAGGAAACAGAGGCTTGGGGTAAACTGGGGGAACCCATTTCCTGACAGCAGCCAGATTCCCTTGGTTACGAAAGCTGCTCAGTCCTGGGGGATTGGCCCCCGGGCTCTGCGCAGACTCCGTACTGCCTCTGAAGCTTGTCTTTAGACATAAGACGGTTGTGAACTAACCTGTTATTTACAAAGAGATTTGTTTTGCTCTCAGCCTCAGCCTGACCTGTCTGCCTCATCCATTGAGGGCACTCAGGATGAAGCGACTTAGACACTGATTCTAGTCCTTAGATGAGGAGATGTGAAGGATTGAACAGGCATCTCATCCATTGGAAAAGCAGGTTAAATAAACGGAGTGCCCGAAAGGACTCAGACTTCATGCACTTATGAACTCGAAAACAGCCCCTTCAAGCAGCTAACAGAGCAAAGTGTATTTTTTAGATGAGACATGCTATGTCTTAAATGTACTGCCGCAGCCTGTGAGGGTTGCTATAGCAACTGCATCCATCTCCCCACTCCCCAGCTGTCAGACTGAATGAGCAGATAGGCAGAAACTCACTGTTGGGAGGCTAAAGAAATGCCTGGAGCCCTCAGGGTACCCAACCCCAATAGGAATTGAGTGTTGGCGTCCTGAGACAGATTGTTAAACTGAGGGAGGATAGAAAACAGCGACCTGTATTGCCACATCTGTGCTTTATGTGCATATGTGCATGCATGTGGAGTCAGAGGCCAGGGAGGACATCAACCATCCTGCTCTAGAAGTCTTGAGCCTTACTCCCTTGAGACAGGGTCTCTCACTAGAGTCTGAGCTTTCTGGTTTTCGGCTAGACTGCCGGGCCAGCAAGCCTCGGCAATTCTCCAGCCTCCGCTCCTCTTCCCCAGTGCTGGGGTCACAGGCTCTGTCCTGGGGATCTTGACTCAGGTCCCACACTGTCCTTGCAGCACGTGGATTTCCCCACCATTCCATCCCCCAGCCTCACACAGCACTGTTCTTGACATGTGGTCAAAGCCATACGCAACTTTCCATGTTGTAAGGGAACAGACATCCATTTGGATGCCTTGGGGTGGATGTGCTGTGCTGTGGGGGGCTGAGCAGAACCAGTTGGCAGGGACTCAGTTCTCAACACTCCTCACTGGAGTGGCTGCAGGCACAAGCTTTCAAAGAAACTGCTTCCCGAGAAACTGGTTTATCTTTTAACAAAAATTACACTCTTACCTCTACAAAAAAAAGAAAAAAAAAGATTGAAATTATCTCAATTTAAATTATCATCCCTTATTCAACAGTCATTATTCAAATTACTCACTGGATTTGAGTGTTCATCTCTCTCTCTCTCTCTCTCTCTCTCTCTCTCTCTCTCACACACACACACACACACACACACACACACACAGAAAAACATTTGCTGCAATGATGTTAGATCTCTGTGGTGCTGGGGTGGGAGATTAAGCAGGCTGTCTGTCACAGTGCCTTTCCCTGCTTCCAAAAACACTGCTTCTGCAAACCCAGTGAGCTCAGGTCACCAGCATGCAGAAAATGGGACTATGTGTGTTGCAGTGAACTCTATTAGAACTGTGCAGGGTTCGGTAAAATTTCTCTCTGGTGCTGACAGTGTGAGGTGTCTAAAATTCCTACATGACCTACCATGTCACCATCTTATAGTTCTGGACTTCCAAGAAAAGCTAAAGTGAGTTTCTGATTACTCGATCCCAACACACACGCACACGCACACGCACACACACACACACACACACACGCATGCACGCACACACACACACACACACACACACACACACACACGCATGCACACACGGAACTCATACATTCCTATGAGCAGGAGCCCAGCCCAGCCTGCTCATAGAAAAGTCTAGCTGTTTGTTCCTAGTTACTGACTTTGGTCAAATAACAAACAAAACCAACTGGATGCAGGGCGCCATGCACACACAGCCTGCCCTTAGGTTCAGTCTCCACTAAAGCCAACAGTGCTATGGACCCAGCCGGGATGCTATATCCAGCCATCTTAGGTTTCCCTGGGGTATTTTTTTCCAGCTCTTGTAAACACACAGCACACTGGGATTACAGCAAGGACAAGCTCGGGAGGAGATGGTCCACCATCTTCAGTACCGTGTTGTGGGCACATGGAGATACGCAGAGGGTGGCCGGGCCTCCCGTTCCTGGCAACCCTGGCCTCAAGCTCAAGTGGGTTTCCTTTAACAAGGGTCTAAGCCTGAGAGTGTCCTGAAGGCAGATGGAGCAGAGTGGGAGAGGGGTCATTCATGAAGCGCATGCGTCTCAGAGCTCCCTGGGGTCATTAAGACCTTCCAGGCACAGAGCCCTTCCCTACCTGATCCTTAGGCACACTCCAGGACCTTGTGTGTTTGGGGAGGACTTGGGAATGAGCGTGCCCAGCTCACTGTTATAACCATCACCCAAAAGCACACCCTGTCACCTGCCCTGAGGTGTCGTCCACACAGTATCCTGCATCCTTCTCAGCCTTGAAGCCCTCTGACTGCTCCTGATATGGAAGCAAGAGCCTCCAACATATCCAGTGAAAATACCCTGACATTTCCTCAGCCATGCCACACCACTGTCACACCACTGTCACACTGGTGTCACACCACCGACACCCCACCGACACCCCACCGACATCCCACCGACACCCCACTGACACCCCACTGTCACACCACTGACACACCACTGACACACTGACACACACTGACACACCACAGACACACCTCTGTTACACCACTGACACCTCTGTCATACCACTGACACACCCCCTTCCCCACTTTAATTTCCCCAACCGTGTCACATCACTGACACACCCCCTTCCCCACTTTAATTTCCCCCAACCGTGTCACACCACTGACACACCCCCTCCCCTCTGACATTCCCTCAACCGAGTCACACCACTGACACACCCCCTTCCCACTGACTCTCTTGGAGCCTCCCTGGTGCGGCCCCTGGGCCTAGTGCCCCCATTCCACAGCCCATCGGAACAGCAACATTCCAAACATGTGTATCCTCCTGGGTCTAGCGATGCCCCTCATTGCTGGTCCTCCAGATCTCTTGATCATGCATTCTAACTGGGCGAGGTCTTCCTCAGGTGTTGTCTACCTCGGCTTCTTCACAGTCTTCACAGTTACCAACCAACAAGGTCAGGGGTCATACTCCTTGCCTGTGGCTCTGTTGGTGGTCATCAGACTGTCCCACCTGTCTACCATAGAGGAGCATAAACCTCTGCCCATGGGTGTCTTTCTCCTCTGTGTCCTCTTCTCCATCTTCTATGGCCTCGTGTCTACAGGACACCATGCTCTGTTTGGATCCAGACATCCATCTGGATGCTCCGTCTCTGTCTGGATGCTCCGTCTCTGTCTGGATGCTCCGTCTCTGTCTGGATGCTCCGTCTCTGTCTGGATGCTCCGTCTCTGTCTGGATGCTCCGTCTCTGTCTGGATGCTCCGTCTGTCTGGATGCTCTGTCTCTGGATGCTCCGTCTGTCTAGATGCTCCGTCTCTGTCTAGATGCTCCGTCTCTGTCTAGATGCTCCGTCTCTGTCTGGATGCTCCGTCTCTGTCTGGATGCTCCGTCTCTGTCTGGATGCTCCGTCTCTGTCTGGATGCTCCGCCTCTGTTTGGATGCTCTGTCTCTGTCTGTCTGCTCTGTCTCTGTCTAGATGCTCCGTCTCTGTCTGGATGCTCCGTCTCTGTCTGGATGCTCTGTCTGTCTGGATGCTCTGTCTGGATGGTCCGTCTGGATGGTCCGTCTGCTGGATGTTCCGTCTGTCTGGATGTTCCGCCAGTCTGGATGCTCCGTCTGTCTGGATGCTCCGTCAGTCTGGATGCTCCGTCTGTCTGGATGCTCCATCTGTCTGGATGCTCTGTGGACACTACTTTCCACCTCTTCCTTTGGTTCCACATCTGTGCACTCCTGGGAGCACTCCGGGAACCATCTTGTGCTGCACGGAGCCCCTGTTCTCACCTGACCCTCCTACCTCATATAAACCGGGGGATAAGAACTCACTTCCAAACCAGAGCGTGGTCCTCGAGACCTGTCTCTCTCACTCCTGGGCTCCAGGCCTGCCTTCTACGGAGGGCTTCTACCAGCCATACAAAGAGAGTTTGGATTGCACCCCGGTGGCTGCCTCCTGACCTTGCTATTCTCAAAGACCGCTGACTGAGGGAGATGGAAGCCTTGTTAGCCTGTGCTGGGCACATACCATTGTTCTGTGTCTGCCAGACAGCGTCAGCCATTCCCCACAGGCCAGAGAGGACGAAGAAGACAGGCAGCTGGGCGGGGTTCGGGTGCCACAGCAGGAAGACCACAATGCAAGAGAGGTGGATGGCCGCCCCTGGTCAGAGGAAACAAAACAGAACAGTGGGTTCTAGAGGGGTTGAGACGGACCTCGGGGAGCCTGGGCTGGGATGGGTCCTCCGCACCCGCGTGCTTTCAGCCTCTCTAATGCTTTCACACAACGCTCAGAAGCAAGAGGAAGAGAGAAAGCTCTAGTGTGTGAGTGTCTGATTGGCTTTTAGGGAGGCCTCTAGGCTGTGAGGACCCCAGTCCCTGCTGTGTGGCTGGGAGACCCGTAGTTTGTGTCCCTGCAGTGTGAGCTAGGTTTCTAACCAGTACAGAAACAATGAGAGAAGAACAGGAGAAATCGGAGCAGGGATATGTCTGGATTTGTTCCTTGAGATAGGACTTCCACAGCAGAGCCCTGTGAGAGGAAAGCGGGTACCTCGTTTTTGTTGGAGGAAGGCAGGTGTCAGGGGGCACAGGGAGAGCAGCAGGGGTGCAGGAAAGCACGCCCACAGGGCTTCCCTTGTCCAGGCTGCTCTACAGCGCTCCCTGCCCGGTGTTTGTGTGTTTCCTTATGAAGTAGCACCGTCCGCGCATGCGCTGACTGTGTCTACTTACCCAGCATGTAGAGTGCCGCCCGGCCTGTGTGCTTGGAGATCTTCCCGTACAGCAGGGAGCACAGCGCAGTCATAGCCGAGAAGCAGATCATCACGTAGCCCACAAAGTGGATGCCCAGGGCACAGGTCACATAAGACTAGGGGGAACATAGCGGGAACATAGGGGGAACATAGTTGTGCTTGCGTATTGGCCCCACTGTGGTTCCAGCCCGACGCTGTCATGCGACAGCTGACGTGCGGGCATAACCTGGAACCTGAATGTACGTGTGGGAGAGGGTCTGCTTGGACCAGAATGGACAGGCATCAGGGGAAAATTCCTTCCTGCACATTCTTTGCCACAGGTGTGGTACACAGACAAGAACACGGACAGGTGTCATCGCTTCCTATCAGGCCCAAGGACAGGTGAAGGAGACAAAGCACCCCTAGATGGCAGGGAGGCCACTGGGCAGCCCCAACACTTGGCCTCCATTACTGGATGAATCAAGGACACAGCTGTTTGGTTGCCAGGTGTGGTCTCTTTCTAACCTTCTTTAATAAAGACAGAAGACCGACCCCCTTCCCCAGTAAAAAGGATAGTGTTGCTTGATAAACCCAGGACACTTAAACATTGCACGGGGCACACCTGTCTGGAGATAGTTGCAGTTTATGAAATTCCAGGTTAGGTTGGGTGGATTCTAACTGTCCTGCTGTTCTGGAGTACTGTCCCTGCCTAAGGGACAAGATAGGAGTGTCCCTAGTGTGAAGAGGAGATAAGGCTTAGGGGTAGGATCAGGGGATACAGCAGTGATCTCAGCCTCCTGCATCTTCCCTAAGTGTCAGGGAAAGAAGTCTCAGCCAGAGGCTACCTGGAACAGGCGGCTCCCTCCCTCCTGCAGTACCAGGGCTCCTCAGAACAACAGAGCCTGAGGACAGACCCCTGTAGAAGACAGTAGTTGTGATTATGTCTGCCACTTGGAAGGGACCACTCTATGTGTCCTCACTGCCTGGACTGTCCCAGGTGAGGGGACTTCCGTAAGCACAGGAAAACCAGGCAGGGCATGAACAAGAGAGCAGCAGGCCACACGGGCTTCTAGACTGGAATATGTGGTAGGAAAGCAGTGTGGGGAGGAATTCCAACACTGCTCATAGATTTAAGTCCTTCCCCTATGTCTAACAGCCGTGAGAATACAGGGGGGACCCCAGGTTAGCAGAACGGACATGGGTGTCACACACACCTAGTAACAGCTACCTCCTACCAGCTTTGTTCTTTCTAGGGAAGACAGCTGGCTAGCAACAAGTCCTCCCTTCAGATAAGAAGGCAGGAACAGATGTCTGGAATCATTGATTCAGCTACTGTAGGACTGGGGAAAGCATGAATCTGACCCCACTCAAGCATCCTAGGTCACTGGTGCTGGGATACCCTCAGTTCCTTTTAGGTCGAGCCCAGGTGCACAGTATGAGCCCTGGCTTCTCTACCTTTGTGTATTCTCCAGAGAGGAACCCTTGTTGGAATCCACTGTACAGAGGCAGGAACATCAGGAGGCACAAACGCTTGTCTCTAAACAGCATGAAGGTTGACAGTAATGTGGACCAAAGAGGTGGCGGACCGGACCCCCTCTCTCCTTCATTCTCAAGTTTGTCTTCCACAGACTCGAGAAACACAGTTACCAGCAGGATGGCCAAGACACCGCAGCCTAGAAGGACACACAGATGGGTGTCAGTGGTGGTTCCTGGATCACACGTGTTCCTCCCCTCCCCGTCTCCATGGGACAGCTAGCCATCTGGTAATGGGTGACGGGAATCGACTCTTGATCTCCTATGTGCTAGGTCTACAAGTGACATGTGACTTGCTTTCCCTTGAAGCCTACCACAGTGGGTCAGCGTTGTCTTCACCCATGGAGGAAGAGCATGCTTTCAAAGAAGAGAAAGACACGAGTCCCCCGAGACAAATAATGAGAGCTCTGTGTCAGGCGAAGAGGGACACAAATCTGTTCATACCTTAAACACCCTCAAAGTCCTGGAGGAAGTGTGCCCTCGGCCCCTCAGAGAGGAATGTGCTTCGAGAGACAGTTAACAGAGGGCACCAGGAGTCATGGGACCTTTCATTGCATTTGGACTTTGAACCACGTAAATAGGCTATCTATTGGGGGCAGGGGACAAAACAAGAACCTCAAAGTATTCCTTTCACCCTGAACATTCTGTATATCCATAACCAAAATGTACAGAGTCAATAAATCTGTCCTCCCTCTCTGCCCACCCTACGTCTCCAGTCAGTTCCATCCCCTTGCACAGGAAACAGATATCCGTGTGTTTGGATCCATACTGAGGCCCTTCTGGCCCCTGGCAATGAGCGGTGCCTTCTGTGACATCTTTTGAATACCAATTTTCTCCTTTCTCACAAAGGCAGTTCCCTGGGGACAGAGGTGTCCAAACTCCGGGCGCACGGGTCAGACTCACCTGGCGTATATGCTTCCTTCCTTTGGCTCCCGATACCAACAGCTTACTCCTGGCACTCTTAAAAAGGACACCATTTTATCTTGTCTGTCTTTCCAATACCTTTTCCTATCTCAGCTACAGGCTGGGGACACTAATGGAGGCTGACTATGCCACTGTGCCCCAGCCTTACTGATCCGTGGGATTTATGAAGCCGCCTCTCCTGCCTAATGTTTGCAGAGATGGTCTACCCAGTCTAAGTGCTCATCCGAAACCAGCTCCTTAACACACTCCCACTCACAGAAGTCCAGATCCCTTCAAAGCTTTTCTGTGCTCAGCCATTTTCCCCTCCTGACTACCCAGCATTCCTTCTGATGGCACCAACTGCAGTATTTCAGTGGTGCTGATTAGGTGCCCAGCAGGCTAGACAGCTCCTGCCATGGGCTTTCTTCAGTCGCCCTTTAAATAAACAAGGTGCCTGGGCATGGGAAACACCCTGCGCCTTTCTAATCACCCAGGTGTCGGCTGCGGGTAAAGCTTAGGAGACACGTGTGTCTCTTATCCACGGAGGGCGGAAAGTTCCTTCTCTGTGGCCCACTTTGCAGCCAGGGAGTGGCTTAGAGAATACCATCTCTAAGAAGACACAGTGGGAGCCTGTGAGTGACAGAGTCACGGACTCTGAAGCCACACTGTCCCCTCAGAGGTGTAACCAATGCCAGAGGTCCAGGACCTTCCGAGGCACGAGCTGGTGTGGTGGAACCGAGACACCGGATTCTAAAGACATACTGCAAGAGACTTCATGATAAATGCAATGCTTTGAAACCCTGGGCACCGCCTCCAGGGATGCCACTCTGGGCATTATAGCCCATGTTTTTTTTTAATCTTATTTGTTTGTGGCAATGTGCCTTAAAAAAGAGTCATAGAAAATCTCCAGGTATCAGAATAACACAATATCTCCACCGCAGCTTGGCATGGTCTCCTTACCTAAGCCCCTTGACCTGCTACGTAGGCAATGGGATTCTCCAAGCAGGCAGATTTATCCAGTGTATAAATAATGTGTGTGGACAGAGGCTGTTACCAGAGAATGTACTGAGAGGGGCCTGTGGGCCTGTGGGTGTCCCCACTGTGGAGGTAGCACAAGGACATAAGTGAGGAGCCCTAGAATTGCAAAGAACACACCAGCCTGTGACCTGCGCTTTCTTGGTAGCCAGGGTGGACACTATATAGTCTGAGGGACAAGGCATCCTTAACTGATATATATATATATACACACACACACACACATATAAAGTTCTATCGAAAAGAACATACTCATCCATCAATGCTATCTGTGGCTTTTCCCCCACCACCACAAAGACAATAGTGACACTTGAAACCATGTGATGGCCAAAGCCAGAATGGTCCAGTGGGTTCCATAAGTGTCTGGCTTTCCCACTGCAGGAAGGGAGCTTGGGTGCCCTTCCTGACACTGAGAATGCCCAAGGCAGGACGCCTTGCTGTCCTCATTGCCACAGCAATGTAAACAGGCTATCTGCTAAGCACACATATGGATTGCAGGGGACCAAAGAAGGCAGAGGCACAGAAACCACTTGTGGTACCTCCCTCCCTCCTCCTCCTCATCCTAGAGCAGGCCACCTCCACATTGCATGGGCTTTGCTAGACAGCACTGGCCGCTGACTTTGCTGTCAGAGGTCATCAGCATCCCAGACTAGCCCAGTCCTAGAACTGGTGGGGCTTTTGCTTTCTTTATTAAAGGGAAAATGCAAACCTAGTCTCCCACTGTTACAAATTATACAGCGCATTCTGCACATCTGGGGAAATCACAGGGGCTGACGCGCCCAGAGTGCAATGACACACCCCTGTCCTGGGAAACTGCCTTTGTGATCATGGTGCCTCTCGTGTCAGGTAAGAGTGGCAGGGGTCCTGTGGAGAATGTTGGTTTATGGGCTGGAAAGGGACCTTTAGCACACTACGAGGTTGGGCATTTGTACATACTGGTGTAGATGCCAAGCAGTGTGTAGATCAGTTGCTGGGAGGGGTGATGGGTGCTGTTGGTGGCCACTGGGCCCATCAAGCAGTCTTTGGCTCCACAGGACATAAGCTGTTCCTCTGTGATGGCCTCTGTGAAGTTGGAATCGAGAAGATGAGGTAAGAATTCTAAAGACCTAAGGTTGAAATTGGCAGCAGTGAAAGTCTGGTTACCCAGGGCAGGTGATTTCATTTTTTTCTCCCAGAAAAATGAATGCTAGTTCCTTTTTGAAGTAAAAACAAAACAAAACAAAACAAAAACAAAAAACAATGTGTGTGGGGCTGAAGAGCTGGCTCAGTAGTTACAAGCACTGGATGTTCTTTTTTTTGTTTTGTTTGGTTTGGTTTGGTTTGGTTTGGTTGAGACAGGGTTTCTCTGTGTAGCCCTGGCTGTCCTGGAACTCACTCTGTAGACCAGGCTGGCCTCAAACTCAGAAATCCACCTGCCTCTGCCTCCCAAGTGTTGGGATTAAAGGCGTGCGCCACCACCTCCTGGAACACTGGATGTTCCTGAAGAGGATTGGTTCCCTGCATGCTAGCACACAGCTGTCTCTAACTGTAGTCCAGAAAATCTCATGCCTGCTCTAGAATCTGAAATACACACACAAGGTACACAGACACATGCAGGGAAAACGCCTGTACCCATAAAAGAAATCATTCATATATGTGTGTATATGTACATATGTGTATATGTGCATACATATGTATATATGGACATATACATATATATGAAGAGAATTGGTTCAGTGGTAAATACATGCCTATATATGCCTAACATCTGTCTCTCTGTCTCTGTGTCTCTGTGTCTCTGTCTCTTTGTCTCTCTCTCTCTCTCTCTCTCTCTCTCTCTCTCTCTCTCTCTCACACACACACACACACACACACACATGCATGCACGCACGCACAAGGTGAAACTACTATGATAGTGCTGTCAGCTTATCAACATCTAGAGTCATGCAGGAGACAAGCCTGTGGGCACATCTCTGGGGTGTGAGGGACTATCGTCTAGGTTAGGGTGGTCTCTGGGCATGCCAGTGGGGGATTATCTCATTAGTGAGGGACACGGTGGCCTGGCTGTATCTAAGCGAAGTCTGTGGCCTTTCCTTCACCTGACATGATACAGAGACTTGGACTATCCCCAGTTCAGCCGAGTAGCTGTGATCACACACAGCCCATGCCAAGTGTCTTCCCTGCCTGGGACACACGGCCATCAGGAGGGGAGGAAGCAGGTGGGTGACTTCTGAGCTTCCTATCATCAGAGCCAGGGTGAAGGGAGGAAATCATCCAGATCCAGAACCTCTCATTTCCAGAAAGTTCTGTGGTAAGAGTGAAAGGCTGACATCCTCCAGGGAATGTGGCAGGAAGGAGATGCTGGCTCCGCCCCTGGGTGGGTGGGGTTGAGGGAAGACCAGCATGGAGCACTCCCCAAGTCATGGGATAAGGAGTTGGGTGAGATGGTTATAGCACTGGCCTGTGGCTCAGTTTTATAGGGAAATGAGCGAGGTAAATTCTTCTTAGAAACTCGATGACTCCATATGACCTATGTAGGAGTTCAGTTTCCCCGCGACACCTGAAGGGACTCTTTCAGGTCTCAAACATGTCTCTGGCAGGCCTTGCCCTTCTCCCCAGTTCCCCCCACCTTGCTAAAAAGCCATTAGACTATATTCCTACAGCTAGCCCCCAAGGTTTATTTCCTTATTTGGCCACTTCCTCCTCCTGAGGCTGACTGCCAAGGTCCAGTTATCAAAGGATTGAGGTCCAGCAACCAAAAGCCTCCTTTGGCTCACCTGATTAACATGCCCAATTAAAATGAACACCTCATCCTAACACGGGGTCTCCCATTTTACCTTTATAAGCCACCATTTGCCCGTGGGCCATGTCTGCCTCCTCTCTGTCTTGAGTCAGTCCTTTGTCCTGTCCTCCTCTGTGGGACAAACACCTCTTCCCCTCTCCCTTGCCTCTCTCCTCACATCTCCCTTTTTCTCCTCCCTCTTTCCCTCTTCTTCTAGAGCAAATCTCCTTTGTGCTGCGACCATGGTTTGGGGGTGTCTTAGATGACTCCGAGGTTCCCTACAACACTATTTTCCAAAGAGTTGCCAACCTCCACAGGGTACCAATTGAAAAGACAACTACTCAGCCTCCTGGCTGTCCCCAGAGGTGCAGGACCCACCTGCCTCCACAGTAAGGACAGCATTTAGGTGGAGTTGGGACCACTCGTAGCTCGCATGGAGACCCAGTTATCCCTAAGGCCACTCAGCCCTCACGCTTTACCTTGCCCGGACATCTTGCCAAACACCAGCGAGGAAATCAGGTTGCCCCACACTCCCGAAGACTGGAAGACGAGGAAAAAGATGCCGAAATACTGGTTCACCACATCCTTGCCCAGCTTCCCCGCTTTTTCTGCTTGCAGATTTCCCATGATGGTGAGGTAGGTACCCTGAGCCGACCACAGAGGGGCTGCACCCAGGCCCAGCAAGATGGAGGTAGGGATCAGAGTGTACCTGCAGAAAGACCCAGCAAAGATGGAGAAAGGGATCAGTGTGCACCCAACACAGGCCAGTGATGCCTCTGCTCTACTCTCAGAATCTAAGGGTAAAGGGGATGGGTCATTGGTCTCTTCCTGACTTAACCTCCCTGAGAACCATCTACATCAGATTCTCTATTAATATTAGGGTCATGAAGACATCTGTGTGTGTGAAGTCAAGGACCCAGGAGAGATTCCCAAGGAGAGAAAGGGTTGCCACTAGGGCCAGGAGCAAGAGAGGAAGGCAGCTGCGACCCAGGGAAGGCACACACTGGGAAGCGCCAGCTAGAGGGGATGTACCAGTTGGCATGGAAGTTGCCCAGGGAGAAGACCACGTAGCAGCACATGGAGCCGACGATGGTCCACTTGCAGCCAAACCTCTTGATGAGGATGGGTGGGAGGAACATGGAGGACAGAAGAACAGAGGCGTAGAGTGTGCTGAGCGTCGCCACCCCCAGGCCTTGCTCACTGTAGAGGCTGCTCTGTGGAGGAAAAGGCGAGGCATCAGAGGAGGGGACCGTTGAGGAAACTGGGTGGGGTGAGGAGACAAGGTATGGCTGAGTGCTGGCCCTCCGACTTCCGGGGAGGAGGCGGCTAGGCTTTAAAAATGGTCACTGTGAGGCCTTTAGGGCTTCAGGACTCAAAGTTAAGGTGGGAGGAGTCCGTGGGAAGGTGGGAGGAGTCCGTGGGAAGGTGGGAGGAGTCCGTGGGGAAGTGGGAGGAGTCTGTGGGGAGGTGGGTGGAGTCCGTGGGGACGTGGGAGGAATCCGTGGGGACGTGGGAGGAGTCCGTGGGGAGGTGGGAGGAGTCCATGGGGAAGTGGGAGGAGTCTGCGGGAAGGTGGGAGGGGTCCTCGGGAAGGTGGGAGGGAAGCCTGGAGAAGACATGCTCAAAGCAGAGACAGCATTCACCAGCCAGAGCCCTGCTCTACATAGTGAGGGAGGAGAGGAGGGAGAGGGGGAAGAGGGGGAAGAGGAAGAGAGCTGCCTTCCCCGCCACACACACCCCCATTCCTGCTCCCTGCATCATCCTATCTGTCCCCCCCCACGTCCCCTGCACACATGGGTTGGCCACACCCAATATACACTACAGCCAGTCCCTAACATCCTAACAACCTGATAGATGGAGTTGGAATAGGTCACCTCCTTCTAAAGTGGGGTTCGCTGGATACTTCAAGTAGATTGAGTAGCTAGAAGCACACAATTCAACCTGGCCCTTTAAAAAGCAGTTTTGCCCCATACTTCATTTGCATCTGTGAACCTGCCTGCTTTTGCATTTATTTCTAGTGAAACCCTGACAGTTACTGGCAATCTTGAGATTTTCTCTGCCACCCACACTAGGGGAGGGACATTTGTGACTGACTTATGAATGCTTCTGATTGCAGACCACTGAAAAATGAAGGCAGGCATCAATATCTAAAGTAGGACCAGGAATTTAGAAGCTAACGACTTTTTCCATGTGAATACCACATGAATACTCAGGTGCCCAGACCAGCATATGCTAGACAAGTTCATCCATGCAATATACATATGACAACAAGCACATGCCTTAGTCTGGGTTTCTATCCCTGCACAAACATCATGACCAAGAAGCAAGTTGGGGAAAAAAGGGTTTTCAGCTCACAGCTTCCACACTGCTGTTCATCACCAAAGGAAGTCAGGACTGGAACTCAAGCAGGTCAGGAAGCAGGAGCTGATGCAGAGGCCATGGAGGGATGTTCCTTACTGGCTTGCTTCCCCTGGCTTGCTCAGCCTGCTCTCTTATAGAACCCAAGACTACCAGTCCAGGGATGGCACCACCCACATTGGGCCCTCCCCCCTTGATCACTAAGAAAATGCCCCACAGCTGGATCTCATGGAGGCACTTCCCCACCTGAAGCTCCTTTCTCTGTGATAACTCCAGCCTGTGTCAAGTTGACACAAAACCAGCCAGTACATGTATGTTGCACTATTAGACCTAATTACATAAACTTTACGATGTCCTTTCTATCAGGCCAAGTAAAGGCTGGGATGTGCTTTCCACTAGAGGGCCACCCAAGGCCGTGGTGACTCAAAAGTCAAAACATCTGCCACCTTCAGCTGGTGACTGCACAGGAGCTGTTGGAAACCACAGAGCAGGCAGCAGCATTGAGCCGTTGAGCAGGGAGCTCCAGTGCTACATGAAACCCTGTCTTGAAAGAGAGAAAAGAAAGAAGGAAGGGAGGGGAGGGAAAAACAGAAAGACAGAGACAGAGACAGAGGGAGGGAAGGAGGAAGAGAGAAACTGAGAGACAGAGAGAGAGAGAGAGAGGAAGGAATAGAGACAGACAAAAGAAAGAAAGAAAGAAAGAAAGAAAGAAAGAAAGAAAGAAAGAAAGAAAGAAAGAAAGGAAAGAAAGAAAGGAAGGAAGGAAGGAAAGAAAGAACAAAAGGAAGAAAGAAAGAAGGAAGGAAGGAAAGAAAGAAAGAAAGAAAGAAAGAAGGAAGGAAGGAAGGAAGGAAGGAAGGAAAGAAAGGAGGAAGGAAAGGAAAGGAAATAAGAAAAGAAAGGGACAGGGTAGGGAAGGAGGGAAGAGATTGATCCTATTTTTTCTGTAATTATCACAGGAAAAGCTGTCAAATCATCCCCAGGCCCACATGACCTGGAAGCACATGACCCACAAGTCTCTCGGAGAGAGTTACTCGGTTTTCATGCAGACTCAGAGACCTGAGCAGGAAGGATTCCATTGCAGAAACGTTCAAAAAGACAATTCTTTCGATGTTCATGATTCACTTAAAGCATTTGTAAGGTCCAGTGAGGACCAGCAAAGTTACATTTCGGCCCAACCAGAAAGTCACTCAAAGGCCTCACTCCGGTCAGCCCTCCGCCAACCTCCTTCTTGCCCCAGGGTCACACCCCGGGCTGTAGGACTCTGCTGTTATTTCTCCAGAGGAATCGTAACAAGACTAAATCTTGTTTGGCTTCACTTGAAAAAAAAAAATGTTCCAGACAACATGAGGAGTACTTCTCACCTGCAGATTCTGCAGGCCCCCGTAGGCAGTGAAGAGCAGGAGGAATCCACAAGAAACCACCAGAACGTTCTTCAGGCTCCTCTCCATTCTGCAGACAGATGGTCAGTCCCGGTGGATGTCAGAAAGTGAGCGCGCTTCTAGCTCCCTGAGAGAAATTGGAACACGGGAAATGGCGTGGGTACCAAACATCATGCCGGAGTGAGGAGCAGGTTGACCATTACATAGCTAGTGTGCTAGCTTTTGCAGGCCAGAGTCCACCTTATGCTTGCCCTCTGGGAAAGGTTTTATCAGCTCCTCTGCATCCCCCTCCCCCCCCCCCGCCCTTTTACTTTCAGATAGGAATGCCACATTCTTGTATATTTCATTTGGCAGTACCTCATATGTCCAGAGAAGTTGCCAGCGGTGGTACAGAGCATGCAATGTTCTTCTGTCCTGAAGAACAAAGCAGAAAACACTAACTCTTATTAGAATGCCCATCCAAGTTTTCTGAAAAACATTTAATGTGATGCTATCCAGGGCCAAAGACTTAGAAGTGCAAAGACTCACAATGTTATGATGACGATGTTTCAAGTGGTAGAGCATGGCAGGTCCGGCACACTCAGAGGGCAACTTTATAGGTACCATTTCACGTGTAGTAATTTGCATTTGAAATTTTAGACCCATTATAAGATAGCAAAGCCCAGGATTTCAGGCCAGCACTGTACCTGTTGACTCAGCTGCTGCCAGTCACGTGTGGCCACCAAGTTCCTAAGGTAGAGCTGTCACTTGCTATGAACCTGAATTTGGATTTCATTTCATTAGTTAACATTACTAATTCAAGTGGAGGCAAGTGTTGGACAGGCCAGATCCGGAGTGTCAGAGAGTTCTGCACACCATGTACAAGTAAAATAAGAAACACCTCATGCCGGACACAGTGATGGGCTCCTATAATTCCAGCACTCTGAAGGCAGAGGCAGCAAATCTCTATGAGCTTGAGGCCAGCCTGGTTCACATGGAATTGCAGGCCAGTCAAGGCTACACAGTGAGACCTTGTCTCCAAAAACTACTTTCTATCCAGTCGTTAGCAAAGCTAATTGTTCCAAGGTACCATGTCTTTGGTTGGTTCTGCTAAGTGTGGACTGAACCAGTGAGTCCTGACAACTTTGGTAACTGGCATGACCTCCCACAATAGCGATAAGGCTCTTAGAGCTTAATTGGCTTCTATAAAAAGACAAGCCTTGTGGAAGTCGTTGGTTTAAATATTTACTAAACACAGGTTATTACGCTGATCCATAGATGAGAACATCACCAAACGCTAGCAGGATATTCTATACCGGGAGCAGGAGGAGATAGCCCAGTCAGTGAAACACTTACCTCACAAGCACAGGGAGCTGAGTTTGATCCCAGCCCATGTTAAAATAATGGGCATGGTGAGTAGTTATAATGGCAGGACTGGGAGGTGGGAAGAGGAGAGAGATTGTCCCTGGGTCTTGCTGGCCATGATCTAATTGGTGGACTCCAAACCAATGAGAGAGCTTGTCTCAAAAGGGTTAGACAATATGCCTGAGATTGTCCTCTGGCTTGTATGGGAGTCTATGGAAAACCAAGAGGCTAGCAGCATAGAGAACTGTGGGATTGCCCTAACTCAGTCATCCCCAGCAAATGCCAACAAGACAGGAAGGAACATTTAAAGGAGAGTAATACTAAGCATCACGTAGACTTTCACACACTAACCTTGCTACCAGCCAATGACATTTTAGCTTCAATTAGTGAATTTTTTTGTTGGTGCTTTAGGTGATATTCCCCTTCTCTGTGTCAAGGGGGAATTTAAAAAAAATATTTCTTTATTTTATGCATATGAGTATACTGTAGCTGGTTGTGAGCCATCATGTGATTGCTGGGAATTGAACTCTGGGACCTCTGCTCGCTCCAGCCCTGTTTGCTCTGGCCCAAAGATTTATTTATTGTTATACACTGTAGCTGTCTTCAGACACACCAGAAGAGGGTGTCAGGTCTCACTACAGATGGTTGTGAGCCACCACATGGTTGCTAGGATTTGAACTCAGGACCTCTAGAAGAGCAGTCAGTGCTCTTAACCACTGAGCCATCTCTCCAGCCCCAAAGGGGAATTTTGAAATGGCAAATATGGTCAAAGTCTACAAGAGATGAGTTTTAGACACAGTCTTCTTGAGGCCAGCATCAAGGGCGCTCTTATTGTCCCAGACCCTGACTGCTACCCTCACTGGCTGACACATCCCCACAGACCTGCACTTAGGGGGTGGGGAGAAAAGACCAAGCTGTGTACTGGAAACAGCTGTGAGACCCTGACCCAGGCCTGAGCTCCCAAGGCTGAGCACTTAGACACAGACAACACAAAAGTAGCAGTCGTCATGTCCCGCTCTCAGTTAGCATCAGCCTTGGGGTTTCTATTGCTGTGATAAAACACCAGGACCAAAAGCAACTTTGGAACCATGCTGTTTTGAATAAGCATGGCCCCATAGACTCATATATATTAATGCTTAGTCAAGAGGGAGTGGCACTACTTGATAAGGATTAGGAGGTGTGGCCTTGTTAGGGGAGGTGTGTCACCGGGATGGGCTTTGAGTTTTCAAAAGCCTAAGCCTAGCTCAATCTCAATCTCTCTCTCTCTCTCTCTCTCTCTCTCTCTCTCTCTCTCTCTCTCTCTCTCCTTGCCCCTTCCCTGCACCTGCAGATCCAGATGTGGAATTTACAGCTACTTCTCCAGCACACATCTGTCCGCACACCTCCCTGCTTCCCATCTTGAGAATAATGGACTAACTGAGCCAGCCCCAATTCAACGCTTTCTTTCTTATAAGAGCTGCCATGGCGTGGTGTCTCTTCACAGCCATGAAACACCGACTAAGGATGGTATAGCTCATCTTACAGCTCTCAGGCCGCACTCCATCGCCGAGAGAATTCAGCTCAGGGACCTGGGGACACTCGCTGGACTGTTCCTTCAGACCTGCTCAGTTCACTTTCTTATACACGTCGGGACCAACTTCCCCGTGGCAGCAACACTGCAACACTCCCGAGGGCTGACTCCCACAACGGTCACCAATCAGGATGACAGACCTGCCTCCAGGCTAAACTTATGACGGGCAGTGTCTTCTCACATAAGATTCCCCTTTCTCTCGTGACTCTAGTTATGCCAAGTGGATTAACCAATAAAACCACAACAGCCAGAAGAACACCCACATGGGGCTTGAGAGAAGCCATGGTCTCGCAGATGAGCTCAGACACAGAGAGCAAATGAAGGTCCCAGTGCTTCTTCGAGAGGACCTCGGGGAGGCAATGTCCTTTAACCTTTGGACTCGGGATTGTGTGACCTGCCAGGCATCAGGGACCACTGTTCTGCCATTGCCCAAAGCAGGAACTTTGAGATGCACAGTCACTTAAATCAGTAAACGCCTGCTGAGATGCCTAAGAAAGAGCCGGCTCTTTTAGGGAAAGTGCTTCTGCGAGCAAGCTACCATCAGTCTTCCTGTCATTTAGGTCTGAAATCTAAAAGCCCCAAGTGAACGATCACTGGTTCTATTAATTTTCTGCAGGAAAATGAACACGCGTACTCAGAGAGTGGGGGTTGCCACTCACTTTAGGAATTCTGGAACGCGAGCGCTCTAGGAATAGGCATACTCCGAGTCTCCCCCTCTGCCCCCTTTGCAATTTGTATCCACGCAACCGCAGCTTGAAAAGGTGTTTGCTCTTCGTACTCCGTGCCTGCCACCTCAGAGCTGACTGACAACCCCACAATGTGTTGCAGCAAAAACCTGGCTAAGCAGACAGCCTCCTGAGGGGACAGAGAACTTGCCCCGGGACACGGTGTTCTTCCTCAGCCCAGTAAAAGTGAGGTCCTTTGGCTATTTTCCACTACTTTTCAGAGAACCCAACTTACAACAGACAGTAGAATCTGCCCCTCGTCCTTCCACGATTGATGAATCCCACGGAGCCCAGGTCAGCAGTGACTGTGGTCACCTGGGAATCCGGGACTTGCTGTCTCTCAGAGATTCTAGAACACATTTCTACTATTGACATTTGAGTGGTCTGGTGAATCAGTCACTCTTGACCGCGCAGCCTGCAGAGCCAATGACCACGGCATCCAGTCTGGTTAAGTAAGGTACTGCCACCTTGTACAGAAGGATTGGAATCTGGGGCTCAGCCTTACCTGACTCTCCCTGCTGCTGCAGCAACTCCCAGCTAACCAGAGCTCGGGGAGCTACTCTCTACCCCACCCCCGGACTCTAAAGCATGACACCTGAGGCCATGCTCAGGAATGCGCGTTTATTACAAAGCTGGAGCTGACCTCCGGCAGGGTGGCTAGCAGCCTGGGCTCATGGGTCAAGTTCTAGTGGGAGGAAACAGATACAAACACAATAACCAAGCAAATTCGGAAGTCAGTCAAGCAAACTCACATGACCGTAGGCAGAGCAGGCACCAAAAGCCACTTAGGGCAGAAGACACACATACCAATCCATTCCCACCAGGATAGCAGAGTACAGCCCACCACCCACGGCAACTCTGGCTCACAGATGCCCCCATGGTCTAATAACCAGCACTTAGATAGAGGCCAAGATCTGGACAGCTGAAGGACACTCTCATGTGTATCCACAGCACTCAGACAAGATCACACAAGTGGCCATTGAGCCGATGTGTCCTATGCGGTCTTATAATACATTACTCTGTCCCCACAAGCAAAGCCAGATAGTATTTTTATTCTGGAAGAGCTCAAAGGACGAGTTTGAACCTTGCTCCCACAACACACACACACACACACACCCATAAAAACTGGCACTCTGTCCCCACGCTAGATAAATGTCATCCCGTGTCTACTTACCCAGCTGTTTGACCTTCTTGCTTCCTGTCGCTACCTGGCACAGGGCTTCTTTAATCTGGGAATGCCGATGCGGTTTCCAGGATAAGATTTTAATGCACTGTTCTGAGCTGTTGTGGTTTGGCCAGGGCACATTGGGAAATCATTGTTGGGAAACACTTGTTTTTTTTATGAGTGAGTACCAAAGCCTGTCTACGAGGTGCCACTTGGCTGGCCATGATCAGAGCTATGGAACCAGTCACGGGGAAGATTTGGGACAGACTCCAGAGACAGACAGGGGAACTACCCACGGTTGTTAAGGCCAGTCACAAAGGCTCCTACTAAAACGTGGTGTCTACGGCTGGTGAGATGCCCAGTGGTTAAGGCCATTTGCTGCTCTTCCAGAGGATCAGGGTTTGATTTCTGACACCCATATTGTGGCTCACAACAGTCTGTAACTCCAGTTCCAGGAAATCCAAAACACACTTCTGGCCTCAAGGGTACTAGGCAAGTATAGGATACACAGACACACATATGGGCAAAACACCCATACACATAAAATTAATAGGGAAAAAAATAGTTACCTGGCTTGAAAAACATAGGAAAAGTTAAATTCTGTATATACACATGGATATTTTATAAATATATGCATCTGCAAAAACACATTGCATTGCATATTCAATGTATACAGGTACACATGTCTGTGTCCACATACTGGGTGCACATAGCCACACATACAGTGACTCTAAGGTCTGACTCATCAAACTCCCTTCTGGACAAATGAGCTTACATAGGAAAAGGCTCAGGCCTTTCTGTGTGTAATGTACCTATGTACTAGTCTATCCTCTAAGATCATCCAGTTTTGCAAAGGAAAAATGTTCTTAGGGAAACAATGCTTTCAAAGTAAGTTTTCTTAGGAAGAACTTTGCAAAAAAAAAAAACCAAGACAGCTACTGAGTGTGAGCAGTCCCATCTGCACTGGTCTGTGGGGAATCAGCCAGGGTCACGCCTCAGGTCACATGTCTGGCCTGCTTCCAAGCATCATACACAGACCCCGAGTCACAGGAGTTGTCTCATTTTTATGGCCCACCTGCGTTCATGATGTATATTCACCCTCATTCTCAAAGATGCTGTCTACACCACAACTCAGGGATTTGCCCAGATGCCAGGGAAGAACGTGCCAGCCCAGGCACAGAAACGTTCACAAGAGTGGAGGACCAGCTTGTGAGGCCTGGGCCTCCTCTGCCTGGCTCTCCTTCCCATAGGCTCTGGGTCATCTGCTTGGGGCAGGTGGAGAGGAAATACCTTTTGGTTGGGCCGTTTACCATGATCTAGAAACACCACGTCCCTCCTGGAGCCCAGGTGAACTCTGGTAGACAGCTCTGTCAGTTAGCAAACGTCTCCTGAATTCTGTACCTTAGATACGGACGTAGTCTGCCACAAAACCACGCCAGACCCCTCCTCCCAGCCTGGGCCTGTGATTTGGGGGTTGTGCTTGTGTGGCCAGCAGGACTAGGTCATCAACTGCTGCCTCTAGGGCAAACACACACATACCTGGCCATACCTGCCCATCCCATTGGGTCTGTCCCTTTTCGTCGTACTGCCTGGCGGGTTCCCAAGGCTGAGATGGCTGAGACAGCACAAGGAGGCCCGCACCCACTCAGCTGAGGAAAATGTCAGGCTGGTGCTATGCACTGAGAGCAGGCAGGATTGTGACTCACAAGGGAGGGTAGGAGCTCTGCGCTCACTGCAGGGGCAGAGGGAGGGGCCGGCCTTCACACCTGGATGTCATCTGCAGAGGGTGTGCATCACCCCACAGGTGACGTCAGAGCCCCCCAGAGGAGACGCGCACACCCCACGTAGTCTCACACAGCTGTAAAAATTAAATCATTATGGCCGTTTTCAGTACCATCAAAGAATGACAAACAAGGAGGAGGTTCTAGACCCTGTCTTCCCGAGCCAGCAGCTGACACCTGTCGCCTGGGCACATTTCTAGTTTGTCCTCATGTTAGATTGTGATTCTTTTACAATCTGCTCTGTGCCTCAGCCCACCCAGCAGAAAAAGGGAAAGGGAGAATGGGGGCCTTGGAGGTGAGGGCTTTGTTGGAAATGCAGAAAGAGATTGTTTCTCAGGAAGAACTGAGCCAATGAGGCAGGTAGAGGAGCAGGCATATGTGTTTATGTAAAATGGGTTTGTGCCCAGTTGGTACACCAGGCATTTTTGCTTCTTGTCAGGACTTCTGGGAAACCAAAAATAAGTAAATCTCCTTGGCGTTGGGTAGTCTGAGTCTCCAGTTCTTTCATGATGAAGTGGGGATCATTCCTCACACCACCCCTGGAGAGTCTGTGTCTGGACTGGGCGGGAGTCCTGGAGCTGTGTAAGGACATTGTGGATGCAGTCGTGTGACTTCAAGTAAGCCAGGTGGCACTTTTATCTTCCCCCCATGGAGGGTTAGCTTATAGCTGGCATTGACTAGACCATCTCTGTGGCCCAACAAGCCATTATACTTCTCAAGAGGAGGCTCTAAGTCAGCTTTGGGAAACAGAGTGAGAACAGGGCTCAGATCACAGTGTGGGCACCAGCCCTGTGTACCGGTCGTTTTCCTCTAGGTGGCCCTTACATATGTGCAGCCTCTTTCAAGTCTTTACAACTTTCCCTGACCTTTAGTTCTTTTAGATTGTAGGAACTGAGCTCCCGAACTCATTCCCCCCTCTCTTTATTGAGTACCTACTGTGTGTTATTCACCGTGACCTCTGGGGTGCTGAAGACCTCCATCCTCACAGTTCAGTGGGAACTGTGAGGCACCAGATCTCAGGGCATAGAACAATGCGCTCTGGGTCCTGGCAGAAGGACAGATGGGTGGAAAGCGCCCGTGGACCTATCTTGAAACATTCTTCTATTCCCAGTGTTCCAAACAGCCCTGGAGACTTGTTCTGTAGGACAGCCCAGACCAGGAAGTATAGAGAGTCAACAGGGCCTTGTACAAGCAGAGTGGCCTGGGGTTGACCAGTAGGAGCTAAAGACCCTATCAAAGAAGAGATGATCTGATGGGTTGGTCACCTAATCCCTCTGTTTCTTCAGACTTCTTGTTGGTGAAGAGCATTACCTAAGCTCGGTATGTGTATGTGTTTGTGTGTGTCTGTCTGTCTGTGGTATGTCTGTGTGTGTGTGTATGGCTATGTGTCTGTCTGTGGTGTGTGTGCATGTGTGTGTGTCTGTGTGTCTCTGTGTCCATATATGGCTATGTGTGTGTCTTTCTGTGTGTCTTTCTGTGTGTCTGTCTGTGGTGTGTGTGTGTGTGTCTGTCTGTGGTGTGTGTGTGTCTCTCTGTGTCTGTGTATGGCTATGTGTGTGAATGAGTGTGTCTTTGTGTGTCTGTCTGTGATGTGTGTCTGTGTGTGTGTGTCTCTGTGTCTGTGTGGCTACATGTATGTGTATCTGTGTTTCTCTGAATGTGAGTCTGTGTGTATGAATCTGCATGTATGCCTGTATGTGTATGTATGTGTGTCTGTGTGCATGCATCTATGTGGGTGTGCCTGTATTTTTATGTGTGTCTCTGTATGTGTCTATATGTGTACATGTGTGCAGGTGTGTCTGTGCCTGTATCTGTACGCTTGTGTGTATATATATCTGTGTGTCTGTATGTGTATTTGTATATCTCTGTGTGTATTCATCTGTGCGTAAGTGCACGCATGTGTGTGCATCTATATGTGTGTGTGTGTGTATGTGTGTATGTGTGTGTGTGTCTGTCTGTCTCCATGTGCCTGCACATACATTTCTCGGTGCAGAGGAAGAAGGGCTTGGGCACCCAGGGTCTGGTTCATCCACCAGTGGCTCCAAAAAGCCTTTCACCCATCCCCCTTTCCATGTGCCAAGCCTTTCACCCACCCCCCTTTCCATGTGCCAAGGTCACTCTTTTGCTGATAACTGAGACAAGAAGAGCACAGCTGGGCTGGAGAGACAGCTCCGTGGTTAAGAACACTGGCTGGTCTTCTGGAGGTCCTGAGTTCAAATCCCAGCAACCACATGGTGGCTCACAACCATTCGTAATGAGATCTGATGCCCTCTTCTGGTGTCTAAAGACAGCTACAGTGTATTTACATATAATAACAAATAAATCTTAAAAAAGAAGCTTCCTGCAGCTGGAGAGGGAGACCCACTGTCCTTGAACATGTATGAAGAGTTCGCTTTCCCTCACTGCCCTGCTGACTTCTGCTGCACCCAGGCTCCAAGAAAACAGTGCTAGATCTTCAGTCTCAGTCTCAACTCTTCCCCTTCTGTGTCAAAAAAGCCTCACCACCACCTACGCACTCCTACACAGCCTACGCCGCCGCACCCCGTGCTGCTCAGTTGAGGTTTAATATCCAGGTGTTCTGCTACCCTCAGATCACAAGTGGCCCCTGATTCACAAGGGACAGGTTGGCCGCTGAGATTAAAACCGTTTGACCTCTGAAAATAGCAGGATCTAGAGAAAAGCACTTCCAGGTCAGCATGTGGACTGCGCCATCCCTGGCTCTGACCCTCTCAGCCTGTCTGTCCTCCCGTGGACTAAAGACTTTTAGAGGTCTAAAGCCAGGCCCCTAATGTCCCCAACCCTAACTCACCCTCCACAGCCTTTGTTTCTCACAGAGGGCTGAGGCTAGGCCACTACCAAGGCTGGCTGTTCCCATTCTGGCTTCTCCCTAACAGAGCAGTCACCTGACAGGTTGGTTTTGCTTGGGATATCCCACACACATTCACAGGAGACTGAGAAATTCCCGTGAGTTTTCTAAGTCTTAATAAGAAGGGAGACTTGCTATCTACACGTAAGGCCCAGCCCTGGCTGGGAAACAGTGCTTGCTCATGGGATGCAGAAATCTGTCTCTATGCATCCTAGACAGCCCTGCTTCAGTCATGCTGTGGCTCTCCGGTCTCCCTCAGCCACTACAAAGTTGTAGTGTTTTGTGGAGCCTCAGCCCCTCTATTTACCTCCCTCTAGACCGTAGAGCTCACCTGTGATGTCCTTGGAGGGGCAGAGCACGCTGGGACTTCGTTCTGGTGCTGGGTGCCAAACATCTGCTGTCCAAAGTACGATCTAGCCAACCTTATCTCTCTATGACGCCAGGTAATAAGAGCCTAAGGTCTAATTAAGGCTAGTGAGGCCAGGGATGGCCTCGGGTCTTCGTTGCCCGGAAGGCGCTAAGGGTGGGTGTGACCTCCAGGGCTTCTTCTGGAGAAATGGCCTCCCTAGGCACCTCAGAGAGAAGACTAAGCAATCACAAAAGCTTCCATCTTTAGTGGGAAGCTCCAGACTGCAGCCCGATGGCCCACAGACTTTGCCCAGAGAACCAAGACAGCCATGTTTCCATTGACGGGGGTTTCTCCTTCCTGTTGATGAGACAGGAAGTTCAGACGTAGGTCACTGGAAGGTGTCATCTGGAAGCTTTCCTCCCAATCATCACCAAGTCTAAAAAAAATAAAGTCTACTTCCCCTTTTTCCAATTCTACCCTTAAAAATAAGTTCCTGGACTCTGGAAGTGAGTGAGTGATTGACGAAGATCCGGGTTGGTCTGAGCCATTCACCCAGCCACAGAGGAAAGTCACCCCAGGCAGGGTGTTCAGAGAGCAGTCACGTGACCCCAGACCTGTGCCAGTGGAAGGGACAAGCCTGACATCTGAGACAGCAAGGCGCCTGGGCCAGCCGTGGGGCTGCAGGGTGGGGAAAATCTGACGCTCCTTCCAAGTGGGGCCCAGGGGTCAGGTGTCCCCTGCCTGAGGAGTCATACTGTGTGCACTGCCACCAAGGGACTTTCCACTATGTCTACTCCATCATCACTAACTCACTCTGCAAATCTGTGGTGTGTAGAAGTCTGCCTGTAATAGTCAACAGACTCGGTCTTCCTCAGTACTTCCTCATACTCAGTACTCCCATCCCACTCAGTACTCCCATACACTTGGTACTCTATCAAACTCAGTACTCCCACCAGACTCAGTACTCCCATCACACTCAGTACTCCCACATACTCAGTACCCCATCACACTCAATACTCCCACCAGACCCAGTGTTCCATCACACTCAGCATGCCCACCACATCTTTTGAGCACATGCACAGACCACACACTCAGTTCACAGACCTTGATCAGAAGCCCGTGTTCGTCCATCACCTGAAAGCAGTTGTACTCCTGGAGTCACGTTTGCACAATATCTTTCAGAGCCATAAAACACAAAATCTGCACCATGTTGGGTTTCCACCAGGGACACGGGCACAAGCTGCTGCTGTTGCTGCTGCAATTTCCTTCTGTCTGTCACGAGGGCTTCTCTGGGGACCCTTGTTTCCCTGCATTGGCCTTCTTCCCCAGATGCTTTCTTTACACACACAGTGGCATTTTGTTAAGTGCCAGGGTTGTGGCAAAAGGCCAGAGACAAAACTGTGCATTGATCGTCTTGCTCTTTGGTTTCACAGGCTGTGCTAACAGGGCCCGTCCTGTGGTTCGCACCTCCTTCCCACGGGGCTTACAGGTTTGCTTGTTCCTGCAGAGGGACCTGGACTTGGTCTGGAGAACTGGTATCTGGGTTTGAACTTGAGGGATTTTCCAAGCCACTAAAGCAATCTGAGAGGGCCTGGGGATCCCGGCAGGCAGGATGGTGGCAGTGGGGATAGGGGTGTCAGATGGTGGCAGTGGGGGTAGGGGGTGTCAGATGAGAGCCTAGAAAATCAGCCAGCACCCTGTGGCTAAAGCTAGGATGCAGGAAGTTTGCATTTCACTGACATTTGCAGACGGGCAGAAGGCCAGGGCTGTGTTTTGTGATACTGACCTCTGTCTGTCTGTCTGTCTCTTAACTCACGGACAGGTTTGTCTGTTTGTAACAGAAGTCAGATTGCTCTATACCTTTTTTGCTGTTTGCATTTTAATTTACTAGAATCCTTGGCCATGTTCGGATGGGATACAGGCCCGCCTCTTTCTCTGTGAGACTCCGGGGCTATTGCACTGTACGGAGCTAACATACTTTACCTTTCGGCCAGCTCTCTCCTTATTGAGATGAGGCTTCTGGCAGCAGACATAATCTACGCCATTTGTAAAATGTGCCTGTAACTTGGTCAAGGCAGAGCAGGTACTGGTGAGAGGGTTCTTCCCAGGCCACAGCACCGGTCTGCTCCTCCAGACTCCTCTGCATCTCTGCCCCATACAGCTCCACACAGCTCCCTAGCTGTTCCTAAAAGCTCCCCACGCTCACCCTTATGCCCTCTGCAGCTTCTAGTGCTGCTACTCACAGCTCCGGGCTGTCTGCCTGCTGGTTTGAAGACATAACTCACTGTATTATTTCATGTTGATCCAATATTAAGTTAAATGAAATTATAACGTGAAAGGTTGGGTATAAGAGAATGGGGAGATGTCTCGGTTGGTCAAGTACTCTCCATGAAGTCATGAGAACCTGAGTTCAGATCCCCAAAAGTCATAGGAAAAGCCTGGCACAGAAGCCTGGCCTGGAACTCCAGCCCTGGGAGGCCCAGACAGGATCTAGTGGCTTGCCAGCCAGCTAGCCCAGCCTGTGAGCTCCAGGTTGAGGAAAGACCCTATCTCAAAAAAGATAATGTTGAGAACAACAGATTGGCTCCCTGGCAGGTGGGTATGACTGCCTAAGTAAGGTAGCTGACCTGGGCATGGTAGAGTAACCTGGCAAGGCGATTTCTTTTGGTAAGAAGTGTGCTGCAGAAACCAAACAGGACCAGCAAGCATGGGGTGGGGGTGGGGCAGGACTGTGTCTTTCCCCCATTGGCTGTGGTCTGACCTCACCATCTTTCTCAGCTGCTAGTTTTGAATGAATGGTACAAAAGAAAGGAAGGAAGGTTGGAACAGACCCGAGTAGGGGCACCAAACTCTGGGAACACAGTGGGGTCCTTATACAAAAACATCTTATTAGGTGGGGGAGATTCAAAAATCTGCATAAAAGATTTACATAGGAGCAAATATGGAGACAAAGAATAGAGCAGAGACTGAAGGGAAGGCCATCCAGAGACTGTCCCACCTGGGGATCCATCCCAGATACAGTCACCAAACTCTAACACTATTGTGGATGCCAAGAAATGCTTGCTGAAAGGAGCCTGATACAGCTGTCTCCTGAGAGGCCCTGTCAGAGCCTTACAAATACAGAGTCGGATGCTCACTGCCAACTATTGCACTGAGCATAGGATCCCGCATGGAGGAGTTAGACAAAGGACTGAAGGAGCTGAAGGGGTTTGCAACCCCATTGGAAGAACAACAGTATGAAGCAACCAGACCCCACAGAGCTCCCAGGGACTAAACCACCAACCAAGGAGTACACATGGCTCCAGCTGCATATGTAGCAGAGGATGGCCTTGTCAGGCATCAATTGGAGGAGAGGTTCTTGGTCCTATGAAGGCTCAATAGATGCCCCAGGGTAGGGAATCAAGGGCGGGGAGGCGGGAGGGTGAAGGAACACCCTCATAGAAGCAGGGGGAGAGGGGATAAGAGAGGGAGGTTTCCGGGAGAGGGGAAACTGGGTAAGGGGATAACACTTGAAATGTAAATAAATTAAAAGAAAAAGAGATAAAACTATGAGAAAGAACACTTTAAAGGAGGACAGATACACATGATATCCAGAGCTTTCCTTCAATAATGGTAATAAAATAAATCTATCATTTCTTAATTATATCATTAAAAAATCTGCTTAAAAGTTTTACAGGGTGAGAAGATCAGAGGTGAGGGAGGTGGGCTAGCTACCTTTGATAGGAATGAAAAGGCAACAAAATAGAAACGAATAAACAACAACAACAAAAGAGCATTTCTCACAGTGGCACCCACCTTTAATCCCAGCACTCTGGAAGCTGAGGCAGTGTGTGAGCTAAAGTCATGCTTTAAGTTGACTTAATTGACCGCGCTTAAGAGATCAGAACTAAAACCTAAGACAAGTGGGTCGCCCCACCTGCACAGGGTGTGCTCGATCACGTGTAGGTGGGAGGTATGTAGGCAGAGGTATGTCAGGCTGTATGCTCGTCCCTTGGAAAATGGATGAAGTGTGTAGCTTTATGGACTTGGCTTGTATAAGCACCTGACTAGCATGACCTCCAGCCATGCTCTGGGCATCCCAGGTACAGTGTCTATTATTCTGGCCAGTGTCTATTATTCTGGACAGTATTGAATGAGGCTTGCTTCAAATCTGACTCAAAAATTATGGTGGCAGTCTTAATGTTGCCTGGTGGGATTAGCATCAGGTGGATCCTTGTGAGTGCCAGGATAGCAGGTGAGCACTCGCGCACACACACACACACACACACACACACACACACACACAAAGAGAGGGACCAATAGTGACAGACAGAGAGGAACAGAGCGAGAACTTAACTATGAACTAGAGAGCAAGTCAGTGACTCTCCCGGGTTCCTGCCCAGACTTCCCTTAATGATGGGCTGTGGCACAAGCGTAAGCTGAAATAAACTTCCCCAAGCTGCTTTTAGTCAAAATGTTTTATAACAGCAACAGATAACAAACTGTGACAGGGCTAATCCTGTGCCACAGGGCTCCATACACAAATACTGCTAGGAGAGAGCTGGTTTCCCATGAGTACTGACACGCCTTTGAGCACAAGTAAGACCACCACTTCTGCTCAGAGGGACCCACCCACCTGGAGCCCTCAGGTCACAGGAACCAAGCAGCAGCCTGGGTCAGGATCCTTCTGGTTTCCGTCTGCACCGGAGCTGATCCTGTGCCACAGCGGTCTGTACCCAAATTCTTCCTGGAGAGAACTGGCCTTCCAAGAGTGCTGACTCACCTGTGAGCACAGGTAAGACCTCCACTTTGGCCCAAATTCCTAGCCCAAGAGGGGCCCACCCTGAACCATTAGGACACAGGAACCAAGGAACAGCCAGAGACAGGATCATTCCAGATTCTGTCTGTATCTTGGATCTGACCCTGAGACACAGCTGTCCATACCCAAATTCCTCCCAGATAGAACTGGTCTCCTAAGAGTTCTGACACACACAGGTTTGCAGGAAGGACAAGCCACAGTCAGAGACAAGACCAGCTAACACCAGAGATAACAAGATGGCGAGAGGCAAGGGCAAGAACATAAGCAACAGAAACCAGGGCTACTTGGCATCATCAGAACCCAGTTCTCTCACCACAGTGAGCCCAGGATACTCCAACACACCAGAAAAGCAAGACTCTTATTTAAAAATCACATCTCATGATGATGATAGAGGACTTTAAGAAGAACATAAATAACTCCCTTAAAGAAATACAGGAGAACACAGGTAAACAGCTAGCTGGAAGGCCTTAAAAAGTGGAAACACAAAAAAAATCCCTTAAAGAATTACAGGAAAACACAAACAAACAGGTGAAGGAACTGAACAAAACCATCCAGGATCTAAAAATGGAAATAGAAACAATAAAGAAATCACAAGGAGAGACAACCCTGGAGATAATAAAACCTAGGAAAAAATTCAAGAGTCATAGATGCAAGCTTCACCATCAGAATACAAGAGATGGAAGAAAAAATCTCAGGTGCTGAAGATACCAGAGAAAACATTAACATAGCAGTCAAGGAAAATGCAAAATACAAAAAGCTCCTAACCCAAAATATCCAGGAAATCCAGGACACAATGAGAAGACCAAACCTAAGGATAATAGGTATAGAAGAGAATGAAGATTCTCAACTTAAAGGGCCAGTAAATATCTTCAACAAAATTATAGAGGAAAATGTCCCTAAACCTAAAGAAAGAGATGCCCATAAACATACAATAGGCCTACAGAACTCCAAACAGATTGGACCAGAACAAAAATTCCTCATGCCACATAATAGTCAAAACACCAAATGCACAAAACAAAGAATATTAAAAGCAGTAAGGGGGAAAGGTCAAGTAACATACAAAGGCAGACCTATAGAATTACACCAGACTTCTCACCAGAGACTATGAAAGCTAGAAGATCCTGGATAGATGTTTATACAGACCCTAAGGGAACACAAATGCCAGCCCAGACCAGGCTACTATATCCAGCAAAACTCTCAATTACCATAGATGGAAAAACCAAGATATTCCATGACAAAAACAAATTTATACAATATCTTTCCACAAATCCAGCCCTACAAAGGATAATAGAGGGAAAGCATCAACAAAAGTAGGGAAACTATACCCTAGAAAAAGCAAGAAAGTAATTGTCTTCCAACAAACCCAATAGAAGATAGCCACATAAACAGAAAAAATAACAGGAAGCAATAATCATTATTACTTAATGTCTCAAGATCAATGGACTCAATTCCCCGATAAAAAAAGACATAGACCAATAGACTGGATAGATACGTAAACAGGACCAAGCATTTTGCTGCATACAGGAAACTTAGACCTCAGTGTCAAAAAAAGACACTACCCCAAGAGGAATAGACAGCAGGAAATAATCAAACTCAGGGCTGAAATCAACCAAGTAGACACAAAAAAAGAAATATACAAAGAATCAACAAAACCAGGAGCTGGTTCTTTGAGAAAATCAACAAGACAGACGAACCCTTAGCCAGACTAACCAGAGGGCACAGAGACAGTATCCAAAATAACAAAATCAGAAATGAAAAGGGAGACATAACAACAGAAACTGAGGAAATTAAAAAAAAATCATCAGATCCTACTATAAAAGATTTTCAACAAAACTGGAAAATCTGGATGAAATGGACAATTTTCTAGATAAATACCAAAGGTTAAATCAGGATCAGATAAATTATCTAAACAGTCCCGTATCTCCTAAAGAAAAAGCCCAGGACCAGATGGCTTTAGTGCAGAATTCTATCAGACCTTCAAAGAAGACCTAATACCAATACTCTTCAACCTATTCCACAAAACAGAAACAGAAGGAACACTACTCAATTCATTCTATGAAGCCACAGTTACGCTGAATATTCTCCCTTGGAGATGGAACAGTTTCTGTGTACTCAGGAACTTGTCTCAATTTCCTTTCATAGAGGACTCCATAAGAGATTTTTTTTTCTATTTCTACCATGTTTAATGTTACAAATAGGTTTTAAAAACTGGTTGAATGCATATTACTTTTAGCTTCAGAAGATATCATGTATACTTAAGAGGCATTTAACTATGATAAATTATTTTGATGACTTAAAAAGTCAATACTGAGTTGTATATTTTAAAATGTTATTATTTTAGTATAAATAAATAAATAAAAACTAAGGCAGCCATAAACCAAACCAAACCAAATCAAACACCAGAGAAACAAAAAGCAGCGACCAATCCAAAATCTGATTCACAGCTGCCCCCCTGAAACAGGACTTTATCTATGCATTTGACAAGCACACTACAGACAACTGGGGGATAAATTTAGCTTCTTTGACAGATAATGTTCTTGTGTGTTGAACTAAGCTCATCTACAGTTTCAAAACTCTAGACAAAAATTTGTTAAGCAGTGTTTACTAAGATTGATTAAAAGTTAGACCCAAATCACCAGGTAGGCTAAGGTTCTGTCTATTTTTCTCTTTTTCTTTCTGTCTGTCTGTCAGTCTGTGTGTTGAGACTGGGGTAGTACACACCTGTAATCATAGCACTTGGGAAGCAGGAGCTTGCAGATCTCTGTGAGTTAGAGGCCAGCCTGTCTAGAGAGTGAGTTCTAGTACAGCCAGAACTATATAAAATGATCCACAGAAAGTTTCTGCTAACCACAGGGGTGACTTTCCTAAAGGTCACAGCTCTCAGGATAGGACTTCTGTAGGTCATTGTATAACCCTGTTTGTATACAAAACAGAAAAACAAAATGGAAATGAGGTGCAGGGGTGCACACCCACAGTCCCAGATACTGGGAAAGTCCAAAGCCAGCCCGGGCCAGAGCGAGTTCAAGACCACTCTCAGCAATTTAGGGAGATCATGCCTCAAAATTGAAAACTTAAAAGGAGGGCTTGGGATCCAATTCAGTGTAGAGCATTTGCCTAGCATGCACAAAGCCCTGGGCTCCATCTTTAGCAGGAAAAAGAATGAAGGGCGAGGAGAGAAGGAGAAAAGAAAGGAAAAGAATAGAGGGAAGGAGGGAGGATGGGAAGGTGGGGGACAGGGATTTGTATCCAAATGTTCAGAAGGTCATCCCACAGCCTCTGCACTATAGCCTGGGCAGAGAGATTCACTGTCTCTCACTGCGGGTGTGTCAGTAGGACAGGACACCGAGCCTCCCTCCCACGTCTCTTTGAATGAGTTGAAGCCCTTGTCCTCATCAATCCTTCCCTTTTCTTCTTGGAGAGGGACACTCCATTCCTCCCTATCGTTGACTATCCAAATTCTAGAGCAGGCCCTAGTGGGATTTTTCTTTTCTCCCTTTCTGAAACTTGGAACAACAGTGTCCTAAGAGAATCCTGCGAATGCATAGGAAGGCAAGACAAGCCTCAGAGCCTCACGGGAGCAAGGAGGCATAGGAGCTCCTTTGGCCTAAGCTCGGCTCAGCTGCTTTCAAACTGTCTAGTAGTGAGTTCCGCGACAAACAAGTCCTGGCTCCTTTGCCAATAAACAGGATGCTATTGTGCAAGGTTGAGGAAACTGGAGGTAAATAAAGTGCCTCCCACCAAGCGAGCCTTAGTTTCTACAAGCTGCACCCAGACCCCTGCACACACGGTTGCTCCAGGGTCTGGATAACATGGGCATCATAGGACTCTGTCACCATGAGGTCATAGTAAAGTTTGCCCTTGGGAAGAGCTGGGACTTAGTAGCCACTGTGGTCATCGTGAGAGTACCCTTCCCTTGCCTATGCAGGGAAAGCACCATTTTCCCTCCCTCCCTTCCTCCCTCCCTCCCTCCCTCCCTCCTCCATCCTCCCTCCTTCCTAATGGCACAGAGGTTTTGAGACCCATCTGTGGATGAGCCTAGAACCTTATGGCCCTGCTGTTTTGGCTGCATTCTAATTTTCATCTTCCTCTCTTCCCCTCTCCCTCAGTCATCTCTTTCTCTCCCCTCATGGCCAAGTCCGTCTACTGGCCATGTTCAGTCTCTATTTTCTCTCTCTGCTCTGGGCTCTTCCAGATACCTCTGGCTCGTCTCTCCCTCATATACACAAATAAAACTTTCCACTTAAGCATAACTTGGAACTGTCATACAGCGCCCCCCCCCCCGCCCCCCATCTGCCTGAACAAGCAGTATAAATTCCCCATGGGAGGCTGTTCCACCCTCTCCACTTCCTGACCCAGAACGGAAAACCACAACCTACTACAGAAATGAGACGGTGTCTTAGTCAGGGGTTCTATTCCATGCTGCTGTTCACCACTAAAGGAAGTCAGGACTGGAACTCAAGCAGGTCAGGAAGCAGGAGCTGATGTAGAGGCCATGGAGGGATGTTCCTTACTGGCTTGCTTCCCCTGGCTTGCTCAGCCTGCTTTCTTATAGAACCCAAGACTACCAGCCCAGAGATGGCACCACCCACAAGGGGCCCTGCCCCCTCAATCAATTGAGAAAATGCCCCACAGCTGGATCTCATGGAGACACTTCCCCAACTCAAGCTCCTTTCTGTGATAACTCCAGCCTGTGTCAACTTGACACACAAAACCAGCCAAGTACAATTGACCCCTTGTCAACTTGACACACAAACACATCACTATTAAGCCTCAACCCTTAATTTCTTATTCATCCCCAAGATCTAGATAACTTTAAAAGACCCACAGTCTTTACATATTAAAAGTTAATTTCCTTTAAAATGTCCAATATCTTTTAAAATTCAGTCTTTTAAAAATCCAAGTTTTCTTAACTGTAGGCTCCACTAAAATACTTTCTTCCTTCAAGAAGGAAAAATATCAGGGCATAGTCACAATCAAAAGCAAAAATCAAACTCCAATGGTTCAATGTCTGAGATCCAACTCACCATCTTCCAGACTCCTCTAAGGGCTTGGGTCACTTCTCCAGCGCTGCCCTTTGTAGCACACGCCTTGTCTTCTAGGCTCCAGCTGCCTGTACTCCACTGCTGCTGCTGTTCTTGGTGGTCATCTCATGGTACTGGCATCTCCAAAACACTGCTGTCTTCTGCTGTAACTAGGCTTCATCAACAGCCTCTCATAGGCTCTCTTTAAGGTGCCAAGCCTCAACTCCTATGCATGACCCCTTCAAGTCCTGGGCCATCAATTGCAACTAAGGCTGCACCTTCACCAATGGCCTTCCACAGCCTCTCACAGTGCCGAGCCACAGCTGTTCTTCATGATCCCTACATGCCTTCAAAACCATTACCACCTGGATGACTCTTACACAGTACCAAGTCCAACCACAGCACAAAATGCAACTGTGGCTATCTCTGGAACACAGCTTCTGTGCTCTCAGAAAACACTTCCCAGAAGATTTAACCTCAGTGATGCTGGTTTCTTCTTAATCACTGCTAATTTCTTAGCTCTGGCTAACCAACACCTATAGTCCAGTAACAAAAGGTTTGCTTTAGTGGTTCTGGTATCTTGTTAATCATAGCTGATTCTTCAGCCCCAGCTAACCAAAACCACAGAAACTTCATAATCAAATCATGGCCCCGATAAGAGTCTTTAATCTTCCCTCTGAAATTTCACAAGCCAGGCCTCCATCTTCTGCACTGTTCTCAACATTATCTTCCAAGCTCCTACATAACATCACACAGAGATCTCAACACTGAATGGATAATCTAGCCCAATGTTCCAAAGTCCTTCCACAGTCCTCCCCCAAACATGGTCAGGTTGTCACAGGAATACCCCACTATGATGGCACCAATTTGTCTTAGTCAGGGTTTCTATTCCTGCACAAACATCATGACCAAGAAGCAAGTTGGGGAGGAAAGGGTTTATTGAGCTTACACTTCCACACTGCTGTTCATCACTAAAGGAAGTCAGGACTGGAACTCAAGCAGGTCAGGAAGCAGGAGCTGATACAGAGGCCATGGAGGGATGTTTCTTACTGGCTTGCTTCCCCTGGCTTGCTCAGCCTGCTCTCTTATAGAACCCAGGACTAACAGCCCAGGGATGGCACCACCCACAAGGGGCCCTCCCACCCTTGATCAATAATTGAGAAAATGCCCCACAGCTGGATCTCATGGAGGCACTTCCCCAACTGAAGCTCCTTTCTCTGTGATAACTCCAGCCTGTGTCAAGTTGACACACAAAACCAGCCAGTACAGATGCGAACAGCAAAGAGCACGTGAGCACATGTGAGTGCATGTGAGCACATGAACACATATGAACACGTATGAGCACATGTGACAGCCTGACTATCTAGTATGTGCCTTTCACTAGTTTGTTCATGTTTAGATTTGTCAAGGAAAAAAAAAAGCAAACATAGAATAGATTAGAACAGGTTCAAAGCACATCAGCTGGAATCAAGAGACCATCCCTGGTAAGATGTCAAACAGTGGCAGCTGACCTTCTGACCTGGACTTCAGACACACATACACTCCTGTGTAAGGGGACCTTGAGACTGGGCCGGTCTGCAGCTTCCTGAGACACTATTGGCCTCTGCTGACCTTACATTTCAGACACACAACACACATACAGTGGTTGAAAGCAAAAGCAGGCTCTGTGGTTTTCTTTTAATCCCTTTCCACACCCCTTAAGTCAAAGCTTTTCTATTAGAAAGAGAATTGCCTCATAGCCACAAGTTACACATTTTCTAAAATCAATCACCACAAAAAAAATATTTTTAAAGAACAGGTTAAAAAGTTTCTTCTTACTCTTACAACAGGATTACTGATTATGTATTTATTATTTTTTTGAACTTATATTAACTAAACAGTTCCTGCTCTCTTTCTCTCCACAAGCCCATTTTAATCCAAAGGCAATAATTTTCTTGTTATAGATTAACAAAGTTTAAGCAGGCCAAATCTATAGTAGTAGGTTTCTCCTAGTACTTTGCTGAGGACACTCTGCATTTAGTAAGGAACAGGTCATCTGTCTTATGTCTTATATTTGACGTCTTGATCAGCTAGGCTGGCTAATCATCTCTTGTCTGATCCTTGTCATACTCATAGTAGAACCGGATGCTCTTTATTGTAACCCTGTTATTTCCTTGTGCACACTGGGAATCTGTTACCTCATCCCTAGATCACAAGATGAAGGAGCTCAGGCCCCAACTGCAGTGGCTATTTCCTTTGATCATTAACTTGTCCCAAGCTTATTTTTCTTGCTACTACAATCATGTGTTTGCAATGCATGAAGGCTCACTGTGTTCCTTTCTCTAACTTACGCAGCTCTTGCTACTGTATGGGGAAGGGGCACCTTCTAGTCTTGATTCCAGCTAAATTTTCTATCAACTACCCTAACTTCCCAAAATTATTTAACTCATGCTAACTTCCTAAAACTACTTAACTCAGGGCTAGAGAGATGGCTCAGCGGTTAAGAACACCGATTGCTCTTCCAGAAGTCCTGAGTTCAAATCCCAGCAACCACATGGTGGCTCACAACCATCTGTGATGGGGATCCTATGTCCTCTTATGGTGTGTCTGAAGACAGCGACAGTGTACACACATACATGAAATGAATAAATAAATCTTAAAAAAAACCTACTTAAATCAAACCAAGAATTCCATAAAATCATGAATTCATCTCAGCAGCAGCATCCCAAGTACATTCATCTTTATGTTGATCTGCAAGAAACATGCCCAACAGAGTGAGCTATCACCCAGGAAGTCATCACACTGAGCTGTAGGCAGTGAGGGTCTCCAGTGTCCGTTCACAGCAGGCTAAATAAACGAGGAGGATCACTGTGACCTGCAGGGAAAAGCACATCAGTAGCAAGAAGCAATTCGGAGACGACGTTCCTGGGGCTGTACCTTTCTAGAGTGCACCCATTGCAGCTGAGCGAGACAGTGGGACATCTCGAGGGAGTTCACTTGCCTGTTGTAACTCTTCCTGAATGTCACCCACCATTGACTTACGTTTCCCGGAAGGAAATCTGCCTCCCTTCTAGTCACCCTTCCAAGAAGTTGGAAAGCTGCCCCATTCTGCTTTGGTTAAGATGTAAAGCCCAAAGAGTGTCAGACTCCTAGCCAGAGTTTGCCTATTTGTGTGCCTCAAATTCATGCTGAAATCATCACCCCCAAGTTGATGTTATTTGGAAGTTCAGGTTTAGGGGAATGTCTTAGCCTGTGACCTATTGGTGTGAGGAGACACCATAACAAAAACTCTTCTTTAAAAAGGAGACAACATTTAATTGGGGCTTGCTTATATTTTCAGAGGTTCAGCCCATTTTTATCATGGAGTAGGAACATGGCAACATGCAGGAAGATATGATGCTGGAGACATAGCGGAGAGTTCTAGATCCAGATCTGCATGCATCAGGAAGAGAGAGATGCTAGGCTTGTCTTGGGATTTTGAAACTTCAAAGTCCACCCCCAGTAGCACGTTTCCTCCAACAAGGCCACAACTCCTAAATAGTGCCTCTCCCCAGTGACCAGGCATTCAAATATATGAACTGATGGAGACCATTATCATCCAAACTGCCACAGGCAGGACTGTGTGGAGTGGAGGAAACCATCAAGGTGAGATTCATGCCCTTATAAAAGGGGTCCCAGAGGGATCACTTTCCACTATAAGGACACAACAAGAAGACAGACATCTGTAACCCTGAGGAGGGTCCTCCTGGAGCTTGGCCGCCATACTGGTGCGTAATCTTGGCCTCCAGAACAGTGAGAAGGACAGATCTATCTGTAAGGCACATAGTTGTACTGCTGATGAGGCTATGACAGCCACAGTCAACCAGGGCAGAGCTTCTCACATCAACAGCCCCAAGAACTACCCATATTTCTGCCCAGGGCAAGTCTTGTTTTTAGTAACAAAATGAAATGTTCTGTTGTTTGAAGCCTTGCAAATGATCATATTATGTTCTTCCCAACCTTACTGTGCCCAGGCTACCACTTGCTAATCTTTCCCCAAGGCTCAGAGCAGTCCACTTGGGTCCAAATCAAAAGGAAGATGATTCATGAGATGAATATTAAAGAGGAACACAACATTAAAAAGCAAAGGGAACATTAGGTATCATCATCAGAACTGGACAAAAAGCCAGTGAGAACCTAGGAGCAGAAGGATCACCCCTCAACATCAGAAGGGTGGCATATGACAACTGTGCAGGACAACATTACACTGAGTGGGAAAGTAAGAACATTTTCCCCCAAATTTGAAATGGAACAAGGGTATCCGTTCTCTCCACTTTCATTCAATGCATTGCCTGAATTCTTAGCTAGAGCCACAAATCAAGAGAAAGAAATATAAGGAAGATACAAGTAGGATAAATCACACCATCTGTGGTGGTCTGAATATGTTTGGCCCACTAGTAGGAGCTGTGGCCCTATTGGAGGAGCTGGAGGAAATGTGTCACTGTGGAGGTGGGGCTCTGAGGTCTCAAATAGATGCCCAAGTCTGGCCAGTGTGATCCAGACCCTCTTCTTGGCTGCCTGCAGAAGACATACTCCTGGCTGCCTTCAGATTGAGATACAGAACTCTTGGCTCCTCCAGCACCATGTCAGCCTGGATGCCGCTGTGCCTCCCACCATGATGACGATGGACTGAACCTCTGAAGCTGTAAGCCAGCCCCAATTGAAGGTTTGTCTTTATAAGAATTACCTTGGTTTCGTTGTCCCTTCACAGCAATGAAGCCCAAGCTAAGATATCATCTATTTACTGAAGACCATGGAGACTTTGTCAGAGACTCTGAGATCTAACAAACACTGCCAGCAGATCTAACAAACACTGCCAGCAAAGTAGCAAGATGAAAAAATCATTGATTTATACACAAATTAAAAAATACCTTTAATCCCAGCACTCGGGAGGCAGAGGCAGAGAGGCAGAGGCAGAGGTAGAGAGGCAGAGGCAGAGAGGCAGAGGCAGAGGTAGAGAGGCAGAGGCAGAGGAAGAGGCAGAGAGGCAGAGGTAGAGAGGCAGAGGCAGAGAGGCAGAGGCAGAGGTAGAGAGGCAGAGGCAGAGGAAGAGGCAGAGAGGCAGAGGTAGAGAGGCAGAGGCAGAGGCAGAGGTAGAGGCAGAGAAGCAGAGGCAGAGGCAGAGGCAGAGATGCAGAGGCAGAGAGGCAGAGGCAGAGGCAGAGGCAGAGGCAGAGGCAGAGGTAGGTGGATCTCTGTGAGTTTGAGGCCAGCTTGGTCTACAGGGGACAGCCAAGGATATACATAGAGAAACCACGTCTTGAAAAACTAAACAACAACAACAATAAGAAAATCACTAGAAAAGTCAGAAAAACAATCCTTTAGCAATTTTATCAAGCATGACCAAGAACCAGAAGGCCTCTAACAAGGAAAATACTAAGGATAGAAAATGAAGATACTAGAATAGGCAAAGACCTCTTGTGCTCAGGGATTGGCAGGATTAACTGTGAAAATGATTCTGTTACAAAAGAAGTAATTTTTAATTTCAATGCAGTCTTCACCAGAATTCCAATGATGTACGTCAGGGAACTAGAAAAACAAAAGAACAGCAGCAAAAAAATCCAAACTTAAAATTCATATGAAAACACGAATGATGCTAAATAGTCCACAGAGCTGTCCTGTGCACACACAGAGCAGTCCTGTGCACACACAGGGCAGTCCTGTGCACACACAGAGCAGTCCTGTGCACACACAGAGCAGTCCTGGTCACACAGTGCTATTAGAGGCAACTTAATTCCTAACTTTAAATAATATGATAGAACCACTGTAACACCACTGGCATGGTGCTGACACAAAGGCAGATATGTAGATCAATGCAGTAGAAAAGAGAACCCAGAGATAAATCTGCAGAGCTGCAGCTCTCTGATTCTTTGCAAAGATGGCAAAAAGTGAATGCTGGAGAAGAAACTGAGCAACCCTGAGGGCTTTTCCAGTCCCACACGTCCTTACAGCACCCCCCTCTCACCTGGGGTCAAGGCTAGGTCAAGTTCCATTCTCCACCCACAGGAACATTCTTGAGTAAAAAATTTGTAGAATGTACTGACTGCTAGTTACCTGACCCTTTGGAAAGTCCCAGGTAGAGTTCAAATGCGTGTCGTGCTTGCTAGACAATAGGTCAATATGCTTAGCCAATAAGTTTGAACTGTAACCTTGCTGATGTAACCTATGCCCCTAAAAAGTATAAAAACTGCTTGTAAGAGGACTGCCTTCTCGTTGTCACTCGACTAGAGGGACTGATTGAGGGTTGGCCCCGACGTGCTGAAAAATAAACCTCTTGTTTTTCCATTGATCTGCATCTTGGTGTCTGGATTCAGGTGGAGACTCAGTCATCATCCTATACAGCATCAACTCAAAATGGATCAAGGAACTTCATGTAAGACCCAAAACAAACCCTGCAGGAGGGCAGAGGAAAGGCTTAAGGACCTTGGCATATACAGTGGCTTTCTGAGGAGGACATAAACAGATACAGAAATCATGCCGTTCACTATGGGACTGCATGAATTGAAAAACTTCCACACAGGAATCAAAACACTGGAGTAAAGAGATGGCCCACAGAACTGAAGAATTCATGTGTCTGTGCATGAGGAGTGTGCTTAACGGCCAGACCACATAAGGAACTAAATAACTAAATACCAAAAGGACAAACCATTCCATCAACAAATGGTCAAATAAACTAATCAAACACTTTTCAATAGAAGCAATGAATGCACGAAGGCTTCCAATATCTTTAGAAACTGGGAAAATGAAATCAAATGTTATCTATTGAGAGGCTATAGTTGGAATAACTACTACCATCAAGAAAACAAAAGATCAGTGAGGTTGTAGGGAAGGGACAATAAACACTCTGGTGTAAGTGTAAATTAGTGGAGCCTCTGTGGGAACAGGTGCCAGTGTCCGAATTACTAAGACTGAGCTATTGTATAGTATTGTATTGTGTTTCTGGGTCTATATATACCTCTAGGAGTCAAAGTCTGCTTTCTGTAGAGACAGCTGCACACCAGGATGTATTGCTACACTATTCATTGGCTACACTGTAGCCAAATAATAGACTCAGTCTAGGTATTGGATTGCAACAATGGATAATGAAGATGTGGTCTATTGCAAGGGGAGTTTTATTAAACCACAGTGAAGAATGAATGGCATTTGCAGATCGTCCTATTAAGCAAAATCAGGGAGTAGCTATCTTGTAAGGGTTACGGGGAAGCAGGAGTGGAACCACTGGAGGTGGGGAGCAATAGAGGGCTGAACATGGGTAAGATTAATACGGACTGTTACAGTTCCCCAGACCTTGACAGAACTGACTCTACTATGGAAGTACCACTCAGGCTATGAAACTCAGCATGTAGACATCACCATCTGCCAAAACAGAAACAAAGACCTTATTCATCAAAGCCCTTAGTTGTGGGAAAGTGTTTGAATGTTCTAACCTTGCCTTTCGGCTTCTGTAGCTCTGCTTCCGGCTAATTGTTCTTGTTCACTGACATATGTAAACTCCAGATATCTTTTTCTGTGCTTAAAAGCTTACCCTGAGAAAAGCTTGGGGCTACACTGGGGACACCAAACACCCAGTATAGTCACTGGCAGGATAATAGACTTGCTATTGGCTTAAACCCATGCTTGAGTAGTTCTAGAGAAAAACCACCTCACAACAATACATGTACGAAAATGTCGCAGAACCCCTTCTCTTGTCTACTGGGGACACAAAGGTCCTTGCACTCAGAGAGGAGGAATGGAGGAGATAAAATACCTACTTTCCAACCAGAAAGTTGGGTGTGGATATTGTTAATGATCTGATGACTTTTGCTATCTGTAGAGGCATAAAGCCTCACCAATCTTTTGCAGTAGAGGCAGACCTCACCCACATTCCCCAGAATATTTATCCTAGTCCCTCCCTACCCTTACCTTTATCTCCCAGTTAACAGAGCCCATCCTGAGGGGAGATGTCACATGTTTTCTACAGCCTGCTGACCTCCATGCTTTCTGGGCCAGACACCACACTGGATTCTAGACCTTTTAGCTATAGATCCCACCCTCTCGGTCACACGTACTTTGCTAAGGAGTCTCTATGTGGTCACGCCTTGAGCTTTTGGGCTTCTGGAATGGGAATGATTGGGGCCTAGAGACCTTTTCCCACACTGTGCCGTGTTTTCAATAAGCTGACAGCAAAACACCCGGCATCAGCCGCCCAAGTCTGATCCGAGTTGACAAAGTCAATTTGCGCCAGAATTTTGTTCTCTTCTCTCGAGATTCACTTCCCTGCCTGGCTACTCGCAGGGTTCACCCTGGTGTCTGCAGATACTGACTGACTTACAGCTGTTAGTTGTATCATCTAGTTCTAGCCCTCAGAACTATTCCTTGCCCACCTCAGAGTTGGAACTAACATCTTACAAGTAAAAGAAAAAAATTTAATCTATGAACATAGCAACTCTAGTTTCCACTAACCTAAAAGCTCAGGTCGTATCTCGGGCCTACAGAAAGTCTCCCCACATCTCGCTGACCCTGCCTCTGAAATACCCACCAACGCATTTTAAACTTGCCTTGATTTATGACTTTCTTTGTTCTGTAAAACTTTGAAACTGCTTCCTCACTGGGACATGGAATTTGGGGTGACTTAAATCTGTGTTCCTCGGGCCATGGCTACTCAAAATGGCCCCCCAGTAAACGCTTATTCCTGTTAAGGTGAGAGCCGTGGTTTTGTGTGGACATGGCTAAACAGATAAAGATGAGAATGGCAAACTTCTTGAGGACAGTATGTCACAAGCTTTGGGGGCAGGGCATCCCGCAGGCTCCGGTGTGAGCTGGGGCAGGGAGAGGTGTGTGGCCAGGAGGAGACCACTTTCGGGAAGTTTGCGTGGGTAGAACACAAAGGCAGGAGTGGCTGTACTGACAAGGCACACCTGGCCACGTTTGTGCTGATCTGTCAGTAAATCACCTATTCAGCGCCAGCAGGTGCCAGGAAGATGTCTTCCCCATGTCCTCTGACTGCTGACATCCGGGAGGCGTGGCTGAGCTGATCTCTACAGAACACCCAGTGGAATTCTGACTCAAGTTTCTCATTCTCGGGATGACCTTGATCCTTGCTGAGCCAGGGATAAAAAGGAAGTGGCAGGTGACAAATTCAACCAGCTCAACCGGAGTTTCAAGACACTGGGCAGTCCCTGTGCCCTGGCTTCTGCAATATTTGAGGCATGGTGGGCAACCCAGGATCTCTTTGTGCAGCATCTTCCCTTCAGTTCTCCCGAGGCCCTGAACAAACTCATGGGCTCCAACTTGGTGGTTCTCCTGGGGGTGGCAGTAGGAACCAGGGCCTGCCTGGTCTTAGTCCCTCCATGACAACTGCAGGTGGTAGCATGGGTATGACTTTACTTTCTCATCTGGAGATGCTTATATCTAAGGAGCTGTCTTAGCAACTTTTTCCCACTGGTACCAGGCACCATGACGACTGAACCATAGCACGGTCAGCTGGTCTCGTCCTATCCACGGTCAGGAAGCAGAGAATAACCAGGAAGCTGGTCTGTAAAACTCCAAGGCCCACCCACCTCCTCCAGCAGGGCCTTGCCTCCCAAAGATATCATAAGCTTTCTTTCTTTTTGTTTTTGTTTTTTTTTCTTTTTTCTTTTTTAAGATTTGTTTATTTATTATATGTGAGTACACCATAGCTGTCTTCAGACACTACAGAAGAAGGCATCAGATCTCATTGCAGATGGTTGTGAGCTGCCGTGTGGCTGCTGGATTTGAACTCAGGACCTTCAGAAGAGCACTCAGTGCTCTTAACCTCTGAGCCATCTCTCCAGCCTTCACAAGCTTTCTAAACAGCACCACCAGAAGGGGGACCAAATGTTCCAAGGGACACAGGAACCTGTGGGGGACAGATTACATTCAAACCAGGGCAGGTGTGGCAGAAATTCAGGGCTCCAGGAACATAGGTTTCTGGATCAGCATTTACATCTCTTCTTTTGACACAGCTCCTCACGTCTTTGACCATGCAGGCCATCTCTGCCAGGGGTAGACATGAGCACAGGGATTACACTCTAGGCTATACTGGCCTCGGTTGCAATTGTTCCCCCTCCCTGGGAACACTAGTGAACGAACCCACACATCAACCCGCACTTAGCAGCAGCAGGCTTGACACCTATAATTACAAGCATGATGAAGTCTGTCCCAGCGGGAGCCAGAGGGAAGCTATGCTACAGGAGCTCCTAATTACACATCTCTGCAAGGAGAACCAGGTGGGTGTCATCATCGCGATGCCTACCAAGGAACGGCAATCCTCATACCCAACGCGGCGACATTCACCTCTGGGGCTAGGAGGGGCTGGGGAGGTGCTTCCCTGCCTTGGCTACAGAGAACACACAGAGCTGGGTCCCCAGGTAAGGAGGAAACACGGCAGCAGCCTGGAAGCTGAGTCTCTTCTTTTGAGGAAGACATGGGAGTTATGCATCAGAGTCATTTCTAAAGGAAAAAAATAATCAGGTTAATGAGCTCCAGGACCAAGTGTTCTCCGTGACAGTGGACTGATACAAATGTGTGCACACCTGCGACACAAACACACACACCTCATCGCTCATGCACTGTTAAACAGGCACATATGTGAGTGTTATCCTGTTGCCAAGTGCAGCCACGGGCCAACATGTACTTAAGGAGCTTCTGTGTCTGGTCCAAGTCACGTGGCAGGAGAAGGATAGAGGGAAAGCTTCGTCTGACACGGCAGGCAGTGTAACCACTATACTACACAGTCCCCAAGAGTCATTCATGCCTAGCTCCATTAAACTTGTTCGGGTTTCACAGGGAGACAAAGAGAAGCCTGACACTCTGATATTGTCATTCTTCCGGCCTTTATAGAGCAGGCATGAAATAACCTACTCAGAATGCGAAGGTTTGTATATGTTTGGCTCAGGGAGTGGCACTATTAGAGGGTGTGGCCCTGTTGAAGTAGGTGTGTCACTGTGTGTGTGTGTGTGTGTGTGTGTGTGTGTGTGCTTTAAGATCCTAGTCCTAGCTGCCTGGCAGCCAGTCTCCTCCTAGCAGTCTTCAGATGAAGATGCAGAACTCTCAGCTACTCCTGCACCATGCCTGCCTGGATGCTGCCATGCTCCCACCCTGATGATAATGGACTGAATCTCTGAACCTGTAAGCTAGCCCCAGTTAAATGTTGTCCTTATAAGAGTTGCCTTGGTCATGGTGTCTGTTCATAGCGGTAAAACCCAAACTAAGACACAGTAAACCATATCTTCCTCATGTGGTTACCACCACAGGACCCAGCACTGGGGCAAAAGTCCACTTCCCCAGAATCAGAGTTCCAAAGTACCCACTTGTCCTCGGAGGCATCACACAAATGAGAAGAATGTTTTGATGAACTGGAAATTTCAAAAAATGAGGCGTTTACCTGCTGGCACGTTTGGAGGCAGGATCATGGCAGCCCGAGGGGCCATCATATGTCCCAAGAGATGCACGGATGGCTGAGCGGATGCAGTGGTGTTTACCTGTGGCTCCTGCTACTGAGGCCAAGGTGGAAGAATTATTTGAGCCTGGGGCTGAGTCCTAGGAAACAATGAAATCCTGTTCTACCCCACAAAATGAAGCTCAGGGTGAGTAAGGGTGGGAACAAACAAGAAAATGCCACCGAGGTGCCTGTGAGATGCTGCCAGAGACTGGCCTATCATGGTTCATCAGGGAGGCTAATGTGTGTGACGGAGGGGACCTGCTAAGGCCAGACAATTCAGGCCTCAGTGCAAAATCAATGCACACACACACACACACACACACACACACACACACACAGGCCTCTGAAACCAAATGAACCTGCTTTCTCCGTAAGCATTAAAAAATTATTTACTATAGTGATTTGAATACGTTTGGCCACCATAGACTCACAGGGTTGAATATGCTCAGCCCAAAGAGTGTCACTGTTAGGAGGTGTGGCCTTGTGGGCTTTGAGACCCTCCTCCTAGCTGCCATGGATCAAGATGTAGCACTCTCAGCTCTCCGGGACCATGCCTGCCTGGATGCGGCCATGCCTTCTGCTATGATGATAAATAGGTTGAACCTTAAAAACCTGTGAGCCAGCCCCAATTAAGCGTTGTCCTTGTGAGAGTTGCCTTGGTCTTGGTGTGTCTTCACACTTGGCTAGGAAACCCTAAGACACTGACTCTGTGTGTGTGTGCAGACGCGTCTGAGCCACAGTGTACATGTGCAAGGGGAAATTGGGTGACAACTCTTGGGAGTCCCTGCTGGTACCTTGTGTGACCTGGGATTAAACTCTCGTCCTATACGGATGTGTAGGGATCGCCTTCCAGCGCCTGCGTGCTCTCGGGTTGGTGGCCTCGGTTCTGTGAGTCCCCATGGTCCCAGGTTATGTGACTCTGCGGGTCTTTGACCCTTCCATCCCCTACTCTTCCACAAGACTCCCTGAGTTCAGTAAGAGATGATGTGCCTAGACCTGCTGGGACTAGTTGCTCTAGGGTGGTGTGGTACTTAAGGGGGGGCCTCCTCTGAGGAGAAGGGGTGGGGGCAATGTGGGGAGGGTGGGACTGAGAAGAGAAGATTGGGTGATGTGATTGGGATGTAAAATGAATAAAAAAGTAAAATAAAAAGATAATAAATAAACAACAACAATATAAACAAAACACTGTGGTCATCAAACCTCTGTTGGCTGAGCTAGGTCAGCCCAGCATCTGCTTTCTTGAGGCCCTGTCTTAGCTGAGTTACTGCTGCTCTGATGAACAGAACAAAAACAAAGGTAGGGAGGAAGGCGTGTATTCAGCTTACCCTGCCACACCATTGTGCATTAGTAAAAGAAGTCAGGCAGGAACTGGAGGGAGGAGCTGACCCCGAGGCCAGGGAGGGTGCTCCTGTGTGGAGCCACCCCGTGGCTTGCTCAGCCTGCTCTCTTACAGAACCCGGGACCACCAGCCCAGGGATGGCGACACCCACAAGGGGCAGCGTCCTCCCCGCAAAGATCCCCAATCAAGAAAATGCTCTTCAGGTTGGCTGCAGATGGATTTTTTTCTAGAGACAATGTCTCAACTGAAATTTCCTCCTTTCAGAGGACTATAGCTGTGTCAAGCTGACATAAAAACTAAGCATCACAGGCCAGGATGAAGGCTGGTGTTCAGGAAGCTCAGACGAGTAGCTGGCACCGGCCCCACCCACCAGCCAATCCCACAGGAATCAGAGAGCCCTGCACTTGACCTAAATCCGGCTGTCTCCGACTTTAAACCCTACAATTTCATCTTCACTTGTGTCCTGGGACTGAGGCCGACTGCATGGATGGTAGGCGCTGGATGAAGGAGGCACATCACACACACACACACACACACACACACACACACACACACACACACGCACGCACTCCCAGGGGAGGGTGGGTGGCCTTCTTGATCCCCTGAGCCCAGATCTGAGTACTCCCATGTGGGTGCACAATGCACCTGTTCATGAGTTTCTCTGTCCCCTCATTACCCTGCCTGCTTTGCAGATCATGCCAAGATGGCGGAAGAAGAGACATGAAGGAAACGCTACCTTGCCTGCACAGGGATGCTCTAACTATGCCTGGGAAACAGGAGACTGTGCCCTGGTGACCAGCTGTCCACTGAACCTCCTCAGGACAGATGACAGGGGGTAGAGAGGCAGGAGACAGTCGCTCTCTTCATGCCTTCTACTGCTGCCTGCCTCCCACCACTGCCGCCACAGGTCTTGCTTCATAATCACACTGACTGAGGGTTCTTGGAAAAGCGGACTCCCACAAGCTCCTTGAAACTGCTGGGATATGGGGCACCTTGAAACTGCTGGGATATGGGGCACCTTGAAACTGCTGGGATATGGAGCACCTTGAAACTGCTGGGATATGGGGCACCTTGAAACTGCTGGGATATGGGGGCACATGACACTTTCCCCAGTGGCACCTCTGTAGCCAGGCACGCTGTTCTCACCAAGAGACAGAGAGCCCTTTATGAATTTGAAGCTTTTCTTGAGCCGCACAGACTGAGCCTATCACATGCCCTGGTGACTACAAACCTAGAGTCCCCCTGAGCTGAGTGAGCAGGGGTTTATAAGGGTAACACCACAAGTTCGGTTGCTCCCGTAGATGACGACACAACGGCTGTTATCAAGCATGACAGGACATGAAGTTTTAATAAGGACAGGGCACAGGGGTTTCACACAGTGTTTCTGTTTGATCAGGGAGTAGAAAGCCCAGCGGTCACAGGAGCAGAACGATACAGGTTTAGCAAAAGTTCCTGGAAGAACCGCCTGTGCCCCAGCATCTGGCTGCGCTCAGTTTCAGCCCGGGGTTGGGTCAGGATTTAGCAACTATGTTTTTTTCTCACCTCAGCCACCTCCATGGACCTGTAGTCTCCGGAGGAGGGTTCCCATCCTGATCCATCATTAGCCAGATGTGGGACCTTGGAGGCTGTATCGGGCCTTCCTGAGCTCTGGCTTCTTGTTTTAAAGATGGTACCAGGTGGCAGCAGTGGTGGCGGCAGCAGCAGCAGCAGCAGCAGCAGCAGTGCTACCACCACCGCCTCAGTGCAGAGTTGCAGTATTTGCACCAGGCATGCAGGCAAGAAGGACAGAGGAAGCTGCTTATGCAATCTATCTCTAGCAGGAGCCGATTTCAGGCCATTTAACACTGGCTGATTTAGGAAGGGATGTGTCACATGTCCTGAACTGTGACAATGGAGACCTGGGCTTCAGGACATTTGTAGGAGTAACACCAGCCGCCATTTTGAGCTGCCTCCTGGAAAGCACTTTCTGTGGCATCAGTCTGGAAAAGAGGGAGGAAAGAGAGCTCATTTGCTCCCAGTCCGTAGAGAGCACAGGCCTATGCGCTCACAGGGGGTGCATGACAGAGGAGACTAGAAATGGCGCCCTGCGTGGTACTCAGGAGGAAGGGAGGCAGCTTAGGTGGACACATCCCAAAGCCACATGCTCTGCAGGGCTTCCGTCTTGTCAGTCAGTCACCCAGAACCCGAGTTCCTGCTTCTTGGACTGACTTTTCCAAATACTGGGGGTCCCCTCAGTGCCAAACAGGGATTTGCTGTAAGTCGTTCATGGACTATACCGTGTAACCAGGCCTATCGGGAAGAAAGAAACAGCGCTGCCATGACCCTGCCTGGCAAGGGCAGGAGCTGAGGGAAGAGGGTCACCTCATCCTGCAGCTCAGGTGGAATTACTTGAGGGAAGAGTACAGGAAGAAGCTGCTTGTTTAGTGGATGGCAGAGGGAGTAGTTTTGGGGTGTCTTTGTGCAGGTACGGATGGCATCTGGCCTCTTCACAGGCCCTGTATTTTTTTTTTCTTAAGGGTGATCTCCACATCCTGGTTGGAGGATTCTGAGCTTGTGGTGTTAAAAGATCACAGAACAGACCGACTGGCTCCCGCTAACGTACCTGATCTTGGAAAACTGGTCCCAAGCCATTCTTGAAAGGCCATAGATATACCTTGTTATTGCATGAAAGTGTGCCTAAGTCTGTCCAGGCCTTAGGGTTTCATTTCCCTCAGAGTAGAGGTGCTACCTCCATGAAAGACCGGTAAGGACTGAGGGAAGAACATGTCTATACAAGAGCAGTGACCGGGAATGGCGGAGAATGTCGGGAGAAACCTGTCTGGGCACTCAGGACTGGCAGCAGGACAGGCCTCCTGCCCCAAGGGTAATATGTGACCCAAGCTTAACCTGCCACGCAGCTGAACATGCTGGCACGGCCTCCCTGCCCTGCCTCCCCTCAAAGTTAGGTGGTACATCTGGCCTCTTGCTAACCCTCAACAGCTTGGCAAGAGCGTTTGGAACCTGGCTGGGCAGAACCAAAAGTGGGACTGAGCCAAAGTAGGCCTTAGCACCCTACGGAGGACCCTGAGCTTATTATAGCTTAGAGAGCGACTAGCCCATCCTAAAATCGGCTCCTGAAGCATCCACGGGAACTCTCTGTGGTCCTGAGTCTGCCATATACAGAGAAGCTCAGATCTTAGCTCTCTGGGGAAAAAAAAAAGATAAGCAAAATAAAAGTAGTTGGTGGTCTGACTAAGGGAGTCTCTGCTACAGTTGTTGTCTGGTTCCTTGTCATTGAGAGTGTATCTCTGGGGTCCCACTAGCCACCCCTCTCCTGTTTCCGTTTGCTTCTGGGGAATGAGGTCAATGTTCACTCTGCTCTTTCTAAGCTGTGGAAAGAAAGGGAGCAAAGGTTTGCAGAGCCAACCTCCAATACCACCGGAGTCTCGGTCGCAGTCAAAGCTCTTTGGAGGTGGGTGGGATTTGAACAAGGCTTCTGGGACACGGGACATGAGTTGGACAGTGTTTTCCCAGGGCCTTGTCTTTGCAGCCCAGACCCTGGGGAAAAAGCCTTTGAAAGTGCTGACTGTGGCAGCTGTCCCGGGTGATAGCCAGGAAGCCTTGGCCAGCGGTTAGGGAGGAATCTTCTGTCCCTTCCAGAATCTGAGATTGCCATTGCTTCTGCTTTGAGCTGTCAGATACTTCCAAATTACTACTCAGAAGGAGGAAAACGGGACGTAGAAAATGGATGTGAGGGATCTGCAGTTTTAGAAAATGGCTACCAAGCTCTAGACACTTGCCTCACACCTATTTAACCCTCTCCATCTCTCGTCAAGGCCCTCTGGCGGCAGAGCAAGTGACAGCGGCTGCTCCTTAGGTCTTCCAATTTCTTGTTCCTAAAAGATAGTTAACAGAAAAAACGGTAATTTATGATGATGTAGAAAACCTTTCCTTTTTTAGATTCAGACAGTTTTCAGGAGTGGCAGTAAAATGTGTCCACTGTTTACTTTCAAGGAAGTTAGATAAAAATGAGATTAGGGGAAGGGCTGAGGGGAAGCGTTGTCTGAATTGTGGTATTCCCCTGGTGAGATGTCTTTTTTTTTTTTTTTTTTTTTTTTTTGGTTTTTTGGATTTTGTTTTTTAGACAGGGTTTCTCTGTGTAGCCCTGGCTGTCCTGGAACTCACTCTATAGACCAGGCTGGCCTCAAACTCAGAAATCCGCTTGCCTCTGCTTCACAGAGTGCTGGGATTACAGGCATGCACCACCACCACCACCTGGTTTAATTGCAGGTAAAATGTCAATTCGAAGAACAGTCCTGTGAAGGATAAACGTACTGATTTCTTTCAACACCAGAGAAAAAAAATAACTGAGGTGGTGCGAAAATGTGTTTCCTTTTAAACATTCTGTCCTGCTCGGCCATACCGAGCAGGCAGTCAGAACTGAAGACTTTCAGGGGCCCCTGCCTGCCTCGGGGTGCAATGGACAGGCACGACTGTGCTGAGCAAGTGTGTGGTGGAGAGATGGAGAGAAAGAGAGGCTGAACGGTTTGTGTGCTGGCAGAAGCCATCTTCGAAAGACTAAGGCAAGTAAATGTTCAGGCGATGGCCCACCATGATGGCTTTGAGATGCAGGGTCCTTAGAAACTTCTTGCTGCTATAATGCCTTTCCTGCCACTATTATATAGGCTAATGATTTCTGGGCGTCGACCCACCCTGTTGGTCAGATTCCTTACAGATCAACATGGAGATGAACTTTCATGAATTAATGCTGTTTCGATGAATTAATGATTCTATAGAATTCCTGATTTTATCCAAGAACTTTTGGAAAGAATATTTTTAGGAGGCTGTTTTAGTTGTTTTGACAGAAAGATAAAGTTAGAATCAAGACTAGAATGTGCCCCTTCTCATAGAATAGTAAGTAAAGGCTGCATAATAAGGAATACAATGAGGTTTCATAAATTACACTAAGAATAGAGATAGGCTTGGGGCAGATTTGTGATCAAGGGAAAACATTCATTTTCAGTCAGGTCTAAGGATGAGGCCACAGGTGCGCCCCATGATAAAGCAAGGCCCTATGAAACTGTGACTTTGAACTTACAATGAGCTTAGAGAATGAAACATTGTTTTGAACTTATTATCAACATCCTTCTGTAACTCCCCTTTTGTGTAACATTTTATCTATGAGATAATTTTCTAAAGAACTATTGTATAAGAAAGTATAAAAAGGCTGAGAGAAGAAATTAAGTATGGCTTTTGGGGTTCAGCCCCATGTACCATATATATATACATATATGTATATATATACCCAGCCTTAAGCAGCAGCCCAGACCAGAGAAGGCTGAGTGGCCTTGGTGGTAATGTGGTCCATGGACATTGATACAGATCTCTGTTACTTCAGGGCCACAGACCCAGGCATGGCCCTCAGTGACAGCACAGGCCTGTATTTCACATATATATATATATATATATATATATATATATATACACATACACATACACACATACATATATTGTATATATACACATGCATATATATTGTATATATACAGACACATATATTGTATATATACACATACACATATATTATATATATATACACATACATATATATTGTATATAAACACATATATATATTGTATACATATGTGTGTGTATATATACACACACACACACACTCATGTGTAGGCATATATGTATGTATATAAGTATACATGAGCACTATGGAGTTGATGAAACAGGTGGTTGAGCCCAATCAGGGTTTGTATATATGTGTTTGTGTGTGTGTGTGTGTGTGTGTGTGCGTGCGTGCATGTTGTCTGTATATAATTTTCTTTTCTGTTCTTCTCTCTCTGGTTCACAAAGAGTTAATGAGTCCCAAGCCTCTTGCCTGACCAGCCAGAGATCCTTGAGCCAGGGAGAAGAGAGGCACACCTTCCTCCTCCTCCTCCTCCCCCTCCTCCTCCTCCTCCTCCTCCTCCTCCTCCTCCCCTCCTCCTTCTTGTTCCTCTACTCCTGCCAACAGGAGTTCATTAACAGAAACCACTGGCATTTAGCCACAGAATAGTAAGAAACCAGCGCTTACTAGTGCTAAATGGTAAGAGTTACGAGGCCAGAGATCATCAGTCTTTGATACTCGTCTGAGGTGGTCATTCTTCTACCAGGGCAGCTCCCTGACAGTGTATATAAGGAGAACTGGAGCTGGAGACAGGAGGGTGGTGAGGAAGAGCTTGAATGAGTAGCCTACGCTGACACCTGAGGCCATGGTGATATACAGGCCTGTGCTGTCGCTGAGGGCCATGTCTGCGTCTGTGGCCCTGAAGTATCAGGGGTCTGTGTCAACGTCTGTGGACCACGTTACCACCAAAGGCCACGTGGACTTCTCTGGTCTGGGCCGCTGCTTGGGGCTGGATTGATGTCAGATTCTGCGCAGAGCTGGGCCTGCCCCTCACTGCCTCCCACTGCACCATGGGAGAGCAGACCCTCCTGGCAGGAGAGCAGGAGAGCTGGCTCCACCCCCTCAACAGCTGGTGCACTCTGGAGACGGCCCCAAACCTTGCTAGCTGCTGCGCCCATGTGAGCTGGTCCTTTTGCTGGAGCGATGCTGGAGAGCTGGCCCTGGTAGTGTGGGTGTAGGAGAGCTGGCGGGTTGCCCACTCAGCTGCCACCCAGGTCCACCCCAACATCCACCAATATAGGAGCTGCTAGAGCACCCGGAGCGGCTGGTCCTGCAGACCCAAAGCCACAGGATCTCCATGACACAGGATAACAACGGGGTATCTGAGAGAAGTCCTCATGAGGATCCAGTATTGATGGTGTAGCAGAAGCCTCAAACCAGACTAATAACTCATTGCAATGAACATCTGTAAGAAAGGCTGTGTGGGGAAGGGTTTGCTTGCTGTGTGGCATACTGTGATACACCACAGCTTCCATAGGGAGACTTTTGTTTGTTTGTTCATTTGTTTTCTTTTGGGGGGAGGCTGCAAGGGCAGAGGGTTGTGAGGGCTGTGTGGTGTGAGATTCACAAAGAATAGATTAAAGTTAAAGGAAAGAAGTTAAGAAAACTAATCCTACATGTGTAGTGTTGGAAGGCGGGACCTTCGTGATTAGATCCGGAGGGCAAAGGTCAGGTTAGAGCCCTTTGGTAAGAGAACCTTTGTGTCTATTTCACATGATGGGAACCAGGAAGTAGGCATTCATTCACCACACACCAAGTCTATCTTCATCTTAAACATCGCAGTCTACAGAACGGTGATCAGTCTGTGTATGCTGTTTGTAAATCGCCAGGACTATATTTTGTTTAATACAATACAAACGAAGCTGCAGATACAAATGAAGGTATAGTACTAGTATTTGGTGCTGCTGTGGTGAATGCCCATAAGACAGACAGTTTTACTCTACAGCTCAGTGGGTAGAGACTGGGAGAGTCTCCCGCACTGCTAGGGAGCCCCCTGTGTGGACCTAGAATGCTTGGGGTGATTCTGGTGGCTATAGCAAGACCCTGAAGAGAATATTGATGTAAACTTAACAGCCATTCTGATGGCTTCTTAGATGGAAATGAGAGGCAAGGGCTGAAAACTGCAAGTCTGTCATCGCCACATCGTGGGCGAGCCGTGTTTAAGTGACCAGCGTTCTGCAGAAGGCAGACGTGTGAGCGACAGAGCAGGATATTTTGCTGAAGTCATTTCTAAGTAAGCGTTGGGGACACTGTGTCAACCCTTGTGTACTTAAAGCCAAGAGGGGAAATGTCCTCGGTGTGGGTGTTTTTGATCCAAAGGGAAGCAGAATTTGGAAAATCCTAGGCTTAATCTCACAATAAGAAATTAAAAAAAAAAAAAATAATGGCCAAGGAGAGCACCAAGATAAGCACCGTGGCCATTAAGTAAGATTATTGTGGATTACCAGTGGCCCTTAATCCGCCAGACAGCAGCAGGGCGATCCCAAACGTGTATCAAAGATTTTGGGGCTGCCCCTCCCATCTGGGAGGACCCAGGGTGAGCAATGGTACAGTTCAGCTCCCTTATCCTGCACAACACTGCACGGCTGCCTCAAAGGGCATATGATGTAACTTAGCAGTACTCAGTGGCGCCATCACTACTGACTCCGAGCGCACGATGTGTGGGGGGCGTGGCTACCTAAAGCTACAGGCACAGAACCTCCAGGTGTCAGGGGGCAACGCCTGGACCCTTGGAGGAGCTGTCAGTTCTACCCTGACACCGTGATCTCAGACTGGGAGATCGGTTGAATGTGCAGTGCCTAAAGGAACTATGGGCTGCTTGAGTCTTGACGGCCTAGCCCCTCCATGCGGTGTCTGAAAAAGAGGATGCAGGGCTTTCTCAAGCTGTGATGTTCTGACTCTGTGAACGTCTGTTAAGTCCTTCCTTCTCCTCTGGTTCTCCCTTTGGAACTGGCCTGTCTTCTTGTAGTGAATAAAGACTTTCTATCTGCTTGAAGCGTGTCTGAGTGGTCTTCTCAAAACAAAATAGTTCTATCACAACCCAGAAATTTAGAAAGTGGGCAGTTGCTATTATTGTTACTGTGAAGATTTTTCAGGATAAACATGAACGCTTGATGATACTTAAAATTCAAAACTCTGCACATCCTCCTTGAAGACTCTCAGATAAGCATTACTATCTTAAGTCTGGGAATACTAAGAGAATCATTGTAGGAAAATCCTGTAATTAGGGAAGCTTCCTTGCATTCAGTTGAAAGGTATACCTCTGAAACCCAAAGGGGGGCAGATTTGAATGTCAACACTGTGAGGAAGATGGAGTGGACCCTGCCTGGGTGACAGTAGCACGCCTGGGTAGGTTAGTTCTGCCTTGCTGTTCATGGGTCCGTGCTGGAGGTTCTGAAACAAGCCAGAAGACTCACGAGTCTGCGAGGAATACGTCCACACCCAGAGCAAACATATTTTTTCCTTCTGGAAAAAAAATGTAAGTAAATAAAATATCAAAAGCCCAAACCTGACCAACTGGCTTAGCCCAACTCTTCTTTCTCCTGAGCACTGCCTCCCTCTGTGTTGTCTCTGGCTGTTAAAGGAGCCACCCCAGCGCTTGCAATCTCAAGCAACACTGGCCTGTTTGCTTGGTAGCTGCAGGTCTGGTTTAGCAAGGCTCAGCCGCATCTTCTGGTTTGATGGGAGCCGAGAGGCTCCACTTCTAAGAGTGAACAGCAGATGGGGAAAAGGCTACAAAAATCCCAAAGCCCATCCCCCATGACCTATTTCCTCCATTAAGTCTACACATCTTAAAGGGTCCATAACTTCCCAAAACAGTGTCAACAAATGGGAACCCAGTCACTAAATACATGAGCCAGAAGGGACATTTATCCCTCAAACCATCACAGGGGGGTTGCAGATGAATAATGGTGCAGTCTATGTTGGTAGTTTCTGCATACTTTTTCCATCCTTGCTTCACGGTCTTCTCAGATCTTCAGGGGGAATTAGTTGGTCTCTTTGGGTAGAGGTCAATTTGTCTTGTAAGCACTTGTGACTCCTAACTGCAGCTGAGTAGCCAAGCCATTACTTCCCAGCCTGGTTGTGGGGTTTGCTCTGGGATACGCCCATCACTGTCCCCAACCTCACCCTCAAAACGGATCTGAGAAACAGCCATCGGAGTCTGTGGGTCCTAGAGGGGACGCTACCATTGGGGGCAGGGCCATCCTCAGGTCAATTAGCCTGGGTTTATGATTTTTGCCCTCTGGGTTAGTTTTGCACTTGGTTAGATATGGAATTATACAACACTCCTGAATGGCTTGGCATAAATGTGTGCAACCCATAAAACACCTTGTCTCCACTCATACTGACAGGATGAGGGGACGTGCTCGGTGTGGACAACTGCATCTCTTTACAAGCAAAAAGTGTGAGTTCTGTCTATCTTATCTAGGCTAACAAGTTGTAAGCAGCAAGGAGCTCGATGCTCGCCTTTTGGGGATGATCGGGGAAAGCTGTACTCGAAGACCAATATGGATAATCACATTGAGATCTGAGTAATAAAACTTCCTCCACTTTTTGTTCAAGACATAAAATATGGTAAATATTTTCAAGTAATTCGTGAAACCATGTATAAGGGCGTTTATCAGAGAGACAGGAAGTACTTTGTAACCTTCCAACATGGGGGAACTGCACCCTGCTGCGGCGTAACTGGTGAACGAGAAAAGACATCGAAAGTGAAATGCTCTGGAGGACGGAGGACGGAGGGATAGTGCAAGATCTAGGTTGCTGAAAGAAGGTTGCTGGAAGATGGCGCAGGAGGGATGCTGGAGGAGGGATGCAGGAGGAGGGATGCTGGAGGAGGGATGCTGGAGGAGGGATGCTGGAGGAGGGATGCTGGAGGAGGGATGCTGGAGGAGGGATGCCGGAGGAGGGATGCTGGAGGAGGGATGCTGGAGGAGGGACACTGGAGGAGGGATGCTGGAGGAGGGACACTGGAGGAGGGATGCTGGAGGAGGGACGCTGGAGGAAGGATGATGGAGGAGGGATGCTGGAAGAAGGATGCTGGACGAGGAACAATGGAGAAGGGTCACTGGAAGAGGGATGCTAGAAGGATGCTGGAGGAGGGATGGTGGCAAAGGATGTTGGAAGAGGTGTGGCATAGGAGGGATAATAGAGGAGTAATGATAGAGGGAGGATGATGGAGGAGGGATGATAGAGGGGGGATAGGGGGGGTGATAGAGGGGGGATGATGGAGGAGGGATGATAGAGGGGGATGATGGAGGAGGGATGATAGAGGGGGATAGAGGGGGATGATGGAGGAGGGATGATAGAGGGGGGATGATGGAGGAGGGATGATAGAGGGGGATGATAGAGGGGGGATGATGGAGGAGGGATGATAGAGGGGGGATGATGGAGGAGGGATGATAGAGGGGGATAGAGGGGGATGATGGAGGAGGGATGATAGAGGGGGATAGAGGGGGATGATGGAGGAGGGATGATAGAGGGGGATAGAGGGGGATGATGGAGGAGGGATGATAGAGGGGGGATGATGGAGGAGGGATGATGGAGGGGGGATGATGGAGGAGGGATGATAGAGGGGGATAGAGGGGGATGATGGAGGAGGGATGATAGAGGGGGATGATGGAGGAGGGATGATAGAGGGGGATAGAGGGGGATGATGGAGGAGGGATGATAGAGGGGGGATGATGGAGGAGGGATGATAGAGGGGGATGATAGAGGGGGGATGATGGAGGAGGGATGATAGAGGGGTGATGATGGAGGAGGGATGATAGAGGGGGATAGAGGGGGATGATGGAGGAGGGATGATAGAGGGGGATAGAGGGGGATGATGGAGGAGGGATGATAGAGGGGGATAGAGGGGGATGATGGAGGAGGGATGATAGAGGGGGGATGATGGAGGAGGGATGATAGAGGGGGATGATAGAGGGGGGATGATGGAGGAGGGATGATAGAGGGGGATGATGGAGGAGGGATGATAGAGGGGGGGTGGGGGAATGATGGAGGAGGGATGATAGAGGGGGGATGATGGAGAAGGGATAATAGAGGGGGATGATGGAGGAGGGATGATGGAAGGGGATGATGGAGGAGGGATGATAGAGGGGGAATGATGGAGGAGGGATGATAGAGGGGGGATGATGGAGAAGGGATAATAGAGGGGGATGATGGAGGAGGGATGATGGAGGGGGATGATGGAGGAGGGATGATGGAGGGGGATGATAGAGGGGGATGATGGAGGAGGGATGATAGAGGGGGATAGGGGGATGATGGAGGAGGGATGATAGAGGGGGATGATGGAGGAGGATGATAGAGGGGGATGATGGAGGAGGGATGATAGAGGGGGGATGGGGGGGTGATGGAGGAGGGATGATAGAGGGGGATGATGGAGGAGGATGATAGAGGGGGATGATGGAGGAGGGATGATAGAGGGGGGATGGGGGGATGATGGAGGAGGGATGATGGAGGGGGATGATAGAGGGGGATGATGGAGGAGTAATAATGGAGGAGGGAAGATGGAGAAGGGATAATAGAGGGGGATGATGGAGGAGGGATGATGGAGAAGGGATAATAGAGGGGGATGATGGAGGAGGGATGATGGAGGGGGATGATAGAGGGGGATGATGGAGGAGGGATGATGGAGGGGGATGATAGAGGGGGATGATGGAGGAGGGATGATGGAGGGGGATGATAGAGGGGGATGATGGAGGAGGGATGATGGAGGGGGATGATAGAGGGGGATGATGGAGGAGGGATGATGGAGGGGGATGATAGAGGGGGATGATGGAGGAGGGATGATGGAGGAGGAATGTTAGAGGGAGAATGATAGAAGAGGGATGATGGAGGAATGATAATGGAGGAGGGATGATGGAGGATGGATAATAAAGGAGGAGCGATAGAGGGAAGATGGTGGAGGCAGGATGATGGAGGAGTAATAATGGAGGAGGGATGATGGAGGATGATGGAAGAGGGATGTTGGAGGAGTGATAATGGAGGCGGGATGAGGGAGGAGGGATGCTGCAAGAGGGATGACTGGGGAGAGATGTTAGGGATGCTGGCGATACCATCCCTGAGACCTCAGTCTTTAGTTTCACCTTACTTTACAAACGCATATGAAGCTCACTGCTTTCAAAGCAACCCGGCTGCACTGCTCCAGGGCCCCACCTCCACTGTTTAAGGTAGGAGTGTGTGTGTGTGTGTGCGTGTGCGTGTGCGTGTACGTGTGCGTGTGCGTGTGTGTGTGTGTTTTCTTTCCCAGGCTAAAATTTCGCCTGGAGCATATAGATGGGTTGCCTCTCACTCGTTAGTGGGAATGGATTCACATCAAAGGGCATTTTAAAGTCACTTAGCATTAGCAGTGCCACAGAGATCCTTGACAAGGACAGGGAATTTAGCGTGAACAGCTCATTAGAAAGAAGGGTGGGGAGGAAGGGATTTGAAGTGCAATGAAATGCAATCAGTTATGCAAAGAGTCCCTGTGCAGCGGCTTAGGTGATAATGTCCTTGTCATCTCAGGCTCTGCCCCTCCCAGCCTCTCAGTCAAGAGCAAGCAGTGCCTGTGAGGTTTTTCAGAGCTCTGAGGGAAGAGCTTGCAGACACCTGTAGTCAAGGAGAGCTTAATGCTTTAATGAAAACAACAAGGCAGCCATAACTGCCTCTGTGCTGCTGCATGGCCGGTTGAAGTCACTCTTGACAGACTCCCTTTGTCCTCTCCTGAAGAGGATGGCGTGAGGGAGAGTAATTTAGGCACCTGGGCCTCTCTCAGCCAGATGTTCATGGCCACAACAAAACCCAGGAGGCGGCTACTGGTGAAGAACAGCGGTTATCTAGCCGCAGGGTAAATGTCTAAGCATTATGGTCCCTCTGACTCTGATGGGGCCGGTACTGGAAGCATGGAAGTCAGAACCCTATCACAACACATGAGAAACAGGCAGGATCTCTCCTTTAACAGTGCTCTCAAGGGTTGACATGATCCCAAAGAAAGACAGAGATCCCTTCCCAGGGTGAGGGAAAGACCTGTGAACTTCCTCAGACTGCCAGCCCCTGATCACAGCCTCTAATGTACAGCTTTAAATGAGAAAATGTTGAACTGTTCAGGTCCCTGGGCGCTACACTCCTCCCCTGGGAAGGAGGTGGACGTCTAACGCTACCTCCTACAGACAGAGCCATTGTGGGCTTATGTAACTGTCCTGGATGGTTTCCCTGTTGCTGTGATAAGGTGCGGACTAAAACCAACTAGGGGAGGAAGCAGTTTTTCTGCCCTAGAGGTTACAGCTCACCATCTAGGGAAACCAGACCAGGAGCTCGAGACAGGAACTTGGAGGCAATAATCCTGCTGGGATTACTGGGTGGGGTGGTACCCAAGGGGCGCTCCCTGTTCTCTGAGGAGAAAGGGAGAGAGCAGTGGGGGGAGGGATTTGCAAAGGGTTGTACTGGGAAGAGAGGAGGGAGGCTGTCAGTCTGTCAGTCAGAACGTAAAGTGAATAAAAAATACATTATTAGAGAAAATAAGATATTGGGAACACAAAATAAGAGCAAAGTAGAATTTTATGTACATGAAAATGTCATAAGGAAGCCTTTACTTTGTACACTAATTAATACTAATAATTTTTAAATAAATGAATAAATAAATAAATAAATAAATAACCAAAACCCTGGGGGGGGGGGGGCAGGACTGGAGCAGAGTCCATAGTGGAACGCTGTTCAGAGGCTTGCTCAGTCTGCTTTCGGTCACTGCCAGACCCAAGGTCAGCGGTTAACACCGTTCATAGTGAGCTGTAGGCCTTCCCATATCAATCATTTAGAGAGGGGAGAAGGGGGAGGGAGAGGGAGAGGGGGAGGGGAGGGAGAGACAGAGGGAGAGAGAGGGAGAGAAGGGGAGGAAGAGGGAGAGAGAGGGAGAGGGAGAGAAAGGGAGAGGGAGAGAGGGGGAGAGGGAGAGAAAGGGAGAGGGAGAGAGGGGGGAGGGAGAGGGGAAGGGGGAGAGAGAGAGGGAGAGGGGAAGGGGGAGAGAGAGAGGGAGAGGGGAAGGGGGAGAGAGAGAGGGGGAGGGAGAGTGAGGGAGAGGGAGAGGGGGAGGGAGAGGGGAAGAGGAGAGAGGAAGGGGAGGGAGAGGCAGAGGGAGAGAGAGGGATAAACAACACAGACACAGACACAGACACACACACACACACAGAGAGAGAGAGAGAGAGAGAGAGAGAGAGAGAGACTTGGTCACAGTCCAATCGTAATTCCCCAATAGAGTTTCCCCCTTCCAAGATGTTTGTAACATGTATTAAGTTGACAAAAACTAACCAGTACAGTAGGAGAATGCTGAGCTGCCGGGTTAGACAGATAAATGCCGCTGTAGTGAACTTAATCCGTTTTAAATAGGCATTCTTCTGGTAATGCGGCCATCCCGCTTGGAGTTTTGCCTTTCAGCTTGTTACCTAGCAACTCTAAGAACCACAGGGGCAGACTCAGACCTGTGAGGCCTGTCTCTCATGCTAACAACCCCCCTGCCCGAGCCTAGACCATCTTGTCTCCCGGAGGCTCAGTGAGCATAGCCATCTGTGACATAGCTGGTTCTTTTCCAGTGGTGATGTCTTGTATTGACACCAGTGCCTCCATCCTCTGTAGCGATTCGCTTGTCCCTTTGCACGCAGCTTTACCTTCCCAGCATCCCACTGTTCCAATTGTATTTTTTGTCGTGACGAAATACCTTGACAAAAGCAACGTATTCCTTCGAGACGGATAAGGATGCTTGCTGCTGCCTAGGGCATTGCTGTGTTAGTATTTAACTGTCCGTGAGCCAGCAGATGACACCAGAAATGTCGGGCATCAGAAAGTGATGCCCCTAAGCCAGCCACATAGTGTTCTTGTTGAGGTAACGATCCTGGCTTGTCCTGAGTGACATCCAGCCCATAGCTCCGTGGTCACTGGAGCCCTGTTGTGACCCGCAGGAGCGTTCTTTCTCAGAGGGAGACATCTGTAGTGGTTCCCGCCTTCTGGCCTCCTCCCATTTTCAAATATACATCTGGCTGTTGCGGAAAAGCATGACTAAGAAATGAACATTTATTTCCCTCTGCTGGTCCATCAGCTCACTCCTGTCTCCTACCTGAGATTCACCTACCTTGATTTTAAAGGATAACACCTGCTTCTTAGAAACACTCCACAGCTTCCCTCTCAACAAACATCACAGGACATATATGTCCCATGATAAAGGGATCTCGGCACTCAGATCCCTCTCTACGACCCCTCTCTGGACCAACACAATGAACAGCTGGAAGGTGCCATGCGAGGCATGCCCCAGCAGCAGGGCCTGTCCCTACATACCTAACGTTCCACCCAGCCCCTTAGCAAAGGTAGAGTTTACCCTGCAGACCCCATGGCTGCTCTGAGCCCCCGGAGCCTCCAGACCTGTCCCTCAAAGCATGAGAAAGTCTGTACTGAACACAAACGGACAGGGCCTCTCTGTCTGCAGGGCAAAGCCAAAGGCCTGGGGTGAGATGGGAGTCATGTGATGGCCTCCTGGGCCCCAGGCCACCAGGAAGTCCTACCCTCTCCCTCTCATATCTGGCACTGGGTAACAGGGCCCTGCAGGACATGTATCCCAACAGTGTCCTTACATACTGGACCACTGTGTGCTGGTCACAGTGTGCTGCCTCTGAGTGCCCCCCACAGGACAGGATGCTGGGACTTCCTGTCCCTTCCATTGAATTCACCACTCCTTCAGGCACCGTCATCAGCGGCAAGGGCAGGGTCCCCACTTTGAACAGCACCTCTACAGACGCCCAGTGGCCTCTCGAGGCTCTGCATCCTCCCTGACTTCCTCTGACACAGTCTCTGGTCTCTCAGCACAGTTTGGAGCTCTGAGACAAGCATGGTAGAGATGGAGGGACTAAGATGTCTGAGGCAGCGAGCACGGTCAGGCTGGCCCTTGGGTACCAGGACTCAGCGCTGAGCTATGATGACGAGACATTTCAGTGGACGTCTGGCCTTCCCAGGAGCCCAAAGGATGCTGTACTTGGAGGTTGGTATTTATAATGGGGTCCCTCCCTTTCTCATTCACAGCCCCCTGAGATCCAGCCTATTCCACGCAGGCCCTGGAGTTTTCGGAGAGATTATTGGGGTGGGTATGGTGTATTCCTCTTGTGCAGAGCACCTGATCCTCAAACTTGGACCCTTAGGTGGCTTCTCGCCAGGGAACACGGCAGAACCCCTCCTCACAAGCCCAGGTCGCATCCTTCTATGTCAGCGGCTCTGCCCCTTTGGGGACTGAATGACCCTTTCACCGGGGTCACCAAAGACCATCAGAAAACACAGTTTTTTACATTAAGATTCATAACAATAGCAAAATTGCAATTATGAAGTAGAATTATGAAACCATTTTTGGGTGAGGGTCACCACAACACGAGGAGACATATTCAAGGGGCACAGTGTTAGGAAGGCTGAGGACCGCGTTCTACACAGTCTGTCACAGCCTAGCTGGACCAAGTGTTTATCTGGGTGAGGCAGAGCTCTCAGAGACGACCTATTGGACGGTGGCGGTCCTGTTTGGAGACTGCTCTGGCAAGGAGGAAGTCACTTGGATTTCTGGGCCTTCCTCCAGTTTTATTTCTCCAGTTGAACAGACTTTATAAGAAAAGTATCAAGCAGGTAAGAGCTGTCTTTGCTTGCATCAAGTGACCCGTGTCATTCCGTTCTCTGGGAGTTTCAGGTCCCTTCAACTGTCCCCAGTTCCCCTCCCCAGGGACCCACCAGATGGGCAGGAAGGCAGAGCAGATGAGTCCTGTCCTGGGGAGAGGACCTCAGCTGGAGAGCGAGCGCTATGCGCACAGGAAACAAGCAAAATGGCAGGCTGGGGACAGCTGGCAGTGGTTGCAGCGTCCTATCCTGGGTGGACACTTTTCATTCAAGGCACAACCTAATGCCCCTTCAAACCCGCTGTCTCCTACGTCTTCACAAAACTAATTGAGAGTCGGGAGCTTTTAATTGTCACCGTCATCTAGGGAGGAACAGAGAAGGTTCTCCTTTCCTCCTCTGAGACCTTGGGATTTTTAAATAAATAAAAATTATTCTTTAAACATGTGTCCATTTGAAGAATTCTTGACAGTTAAGAGACCTATAAGATTTGGAACTGTGGCACATATGTTGAATGGCACCTACTACAATGATTAAAATAGTTTTTCAAGATCTTTCCTGTCGGGGTCTGGAGAGATGGCTCAACAGCAAAGAGCCATTGCTGTTTTTGCAGAGGACCAAGGTTACCCACATGGTGACTTATAGTCATCAGTAACTCTAGTCCCAGGGGATCGATCTAGTGGCCTTTTCTGGCCTCTGTGGGTACTACTACTGCTACTACACACACACATACACACACACACACACACACACACACGCGCGCGTGCGCGCGCGCAGGTGCACGCGCACATATATGGGTGTGCGCACATGTGTACACGCACACATGTGTACACACATGTGCACACACATGCAACAAATACTTGTGCACAAATATTTTTTAAAATCTTTACAAAAAATTCCTTCATCAGATACCAATTCTTCTGCCATCTCTTCTCCTTAGTCCTTAGTCCTAACTATTTTGCTTCACACCATAAGACAAACCCAGTCCCTCACTGGCTGTAGCACTTGGGAGAGTGGACCCTGAACCTTGATTGGGCAGCACAGTGGAGCTGGCTCTGGATACATGAGTACGGGTGAGCCAGCCCTGAGGGCATGAGAACAGGGGTGCTGTCCTGCTGATGGCAGCATGGGGTGGCCTGTGTGCAGCAGCTCGGGAAAGCTCGCCCTGGCACTGTGGGTAACGGAGAGCCGGCAGGGTGACCGGCTTACTCATCCACAGCCACCTGGGATGGCGTTCGTTGGGTCAACAGCAGGTTGGAAATGCCACCTCCGGTCTTCACAGCTCCTGAGTTAGGCTCACAGTCTGAGCCGTGAACCAGAGGCCCTCGCGTTGTCAACAGCAAGGGCTTGAAACAAGACTGCCTTCCATCGGTAGTGAGTGATTAGAACTCACAAATCCCATTAATGGTGAATGACTAGAACTCACGAATTCCCCTGGGAATGAATGACTAGTTCAGGGAAGGGGGGACACTAGGAGGGAAAGGGTATAGTATTTGAAATGTAAATGAAGAATATATTCAATAAAAAAAAAATAAAATAAAGTAAGAATGGAAAGGGGGAAATGTCAAGCAAGTCCAATCCTTAAATATACCAAAAATATATGTTGAAAAGTTATGTTGCCTACAAACAAGTAGGTCGAATGAGTGAACAGGTGTGAGCCATCAAATTTGAATGAGTATTTGTCATCCTGTATGTTAATAGTTAAACTGTATAAATTGTATACATGTGATATATATTCCCTTTCATCTTATTATTTCTGAAATACGTGTACAAAGCTACCTAGAGTCATGAACATAAATTCCTGTTATTTGTGGAAAAAAAGAGAAAACAAAACAGGGAGCAAGAATGCACGTTTTACACAAACAGCACCAACTCATAAACACCCAGACATGCCTGGGTGCACACACATCGCTCAGATGCCAATTAAAACACACATGTGTTTCTAATCCGCCAGACAGGTGAAGTCAAGGGTTGTCCCACACAAGGAGCCATGAGCACCAGTTTGCACTCTGCTGGAGTGCTGTGGGCGGGTACACACCCAGGCAATCAATCAGCACCGCTTACACATTGCACGTGCGAGCCCTCTTTGCCTTAGACCGTCATCCCATGAGCTGGCCCAATCCCTTACAAGCTGCAGCACTTGGAAGAGTGGACCCTGAACCTTGACTGCGCAGCACAGTGGAGCTCGCCTTGCGCCTTGCACCCGGGTGGAGGGGAGCCTGCCCTGAGGCCACCCTGAGGAGCAGGAGAGCCGCCCTGACCTCTGCTGTTGGCAGCACTGGGTAACCTAACCAGAGCCTTGCTGAAGAGCTCGCCCTGGTGGTGCAGGTGAGGGAGAGCCTGTGGCTGACCTGCTCAGATACCACCCAGGCCGGGGTCCAGGCAATCCCATAGCCTGAGCTAGCCCGCCCCCAAATCTATACCACCTGTGAATGGTTGGGACTCTTGAAAGGAGCAGTGCTACTGTTTCAAAGCTGCAGGATCTTCATGACACAGGACAGCAACAGCATAAAAGGAAGGAGGTGTCACGGAAGCCAGAGATCTCGAAGCAGACCAATGACTCCTCACAATGAGCATTTGCAAGTGAAGATGTGCGGACAGAGGGCTGTACTGCGGGATGTGCTGTGACACACTACATCTTCTACTGCTGTCTATGCAGGGTTTTTTTTTTTTTAAATCTTGTTTTGTTTGTTTGCTTGTGTGTTTTATTTGTGGGGGAAGTTGCAAGGGCCAAGGGCAGATATGAGGAAACGGGGAGATGAGTGGGGCCTGGGTGCATGATATAAAACTCACAAAGAATCAATAAAAAAGGTTTTAAATGCTCCTTCCATTGCCCTGCCTTAAATATATTCCTGTTTCTCTCCTCAAAGTGATGTTTAGACAATACCTTTTCTTTGTAACTGGATTTTCCATAGCAAAGACCGGGAAGTATCTACAAAGTATCTACATGTCTAGCAGTTGAGAACTGATACTACATCTGATACAACCAGCTTTGCCTCATGCTTCTGGTCCTCAGTGTTCCCAGCAGGCCTTGCTCTGTCTCCAGCATTCCCTGCAGGTGCTGGCTACAGGCTCTTACCCACAGGAAAAGCCATATTTATTTCCTATTTAGAGTGTTCTGATTACAAAAACACCATGCAATTTTATCAAATGCCTTTTTTTCTGCAGTTCCACGGGGAATCCTAGGACTTCTCATCATTAATGTGATAAGTTGGTGAAATTTCTCACACCTTGATATTGCTCAGAAACGCAGTATTTTCCCCCATGTAGTGTGTTTACTCGTTTTAATTAGTTTTAAAATTCATAGGTCCACTTACAAATAAACGTTGGTCCACTGGTCACTTTACCGCCCTCCTATCCTACATAGATCGCATTAGAATGAGGCTGAGAAGATCACTGGTCTCGGCTTGCCAGTGTCCTTTCAGTCTATCACACTGTCAGGTAAATGGGGAAATACACACACCTGGCGTTCCCACAGCTGGCCAGCGTTGTTGGAAATGACTGCCATCTTGTCAGGTGAACAACTTGATGATCCTGAATAACTTTGGATTTCTGGCAAAAGTGTATATTTATTTTTAGATTTATTTATTTATTACATGTGAGCACACTGTAGCTGTCATCAGACACAGTAGTCAGATCTCATTACAGATGGTTGTGAGCCACGGTGTGGTTGCTAGGATTTGAACTCAGGACCTCCGGAAGAGCAGTCGGTGCTCTTAACCGCTGAACCAAAGGTATATATTTTTATTCAAGATTTATTTAGCTTCACGCATCACCACCATCCTTGATAGGTAATGTGGTTATTTAGAAATGGAAGGGGTGACGCAAATATCTCATGTCTCTTCGGCTCCGGGGATGAAGACAGCCCTTGCTGAGCGCTGGACACACAAGGATGGTCGTGCTTCAAAGAATCTAACTAAAGGGATGTTTGGATCAGTAAATAACCACTGAGTAAGATGGCAGCCTGGCTCAGTAGGGAAGCAGCCTTGTGAGGTGGCTGCCTGGCTCACTGAGGGCGTGCATAGCTGTGAGTCTATGAGGGTTAAATTCAGGAGCGCGCTCTGCTCAGTCTAAGGCAATGGAGGCCACTGGCAACCCAAGATGGTGCTGGATGCCCAGTAGGCAGAAATAGAGTCGAGCTAAGCTAAAAATGAAGTGTTGCAGTATATATATATATATCAGTATTTTCCCTCACAGTGCCGGATCAACGGGCCACAGGGCTCCCGCCGGTGATCTCACTCGCACAGTCCCTCTGCTAGCCCTCTCTCTGGCAGGGAACATCCCCCCCCCCCCCAGTTCCTCTGGCTACCACTACAGCACCCACACACCCCACGGTTAGCCATCTCAACACTTAATTACCTGGTAGAATCATGACTCTTAAAACTTAATTAAGCAATCAGATTTACGTATCAATAATATCACAATTTACAAGATAACATAATAAATCAGAGCCAGTTCATAATGATAAAAGTTTATCCCAATATTTCTAACCTTGTGAAACCATAGCTACTTGTGGCTGGAAAAACGCCACGCAGGTACACGTCAGCGGCCATTTTCGATCCTCTTCCTACCCTCTTCCTAGACTAGCTCTCTTCCTCTCTCTTCCTCTCTCTCCCTCTCCCCCTTCCCCTCCCCTCCCCTTCCCTTCTCTCCAGCTGCAACTCTTAGCTCCGCCTTCTTTTTCCTGTCCAATCACAGGTCTCCCACTGCCCTAATGTGATTGGACAGGGAAAGTCCTGCAACAGAGAAGAATGAAAGAAAGGAGGCAAACGAGGAGGAGCTGTAAATACATTCTGGTGGAGGCAGAATGTGGGAGGAGGGTGGGAACAGGAGGAGGTGCTAGAGAGATGAGTGCAAGAGAGGCTCTGTGTGACCCCCCTCCATCAGCAAAGCGGGCGATGTGGTGGTCGTTTGCTGGACGAGCTGGCAGGGCCGTGGCAGAGAATGTGAAGGGAGGAGGCTAAGCCACGAGGGACGCAGCCAGGGGCGGGGCTGGGGATGGCGCGCTTTCCCTAGGTCTTCGGTGGCAGAGGAGTCTGCTCTACTGTTTTTAAAATTCAAGCCTTTGAGTGATAGAAAGCAGAGGCAGCAGCTTGGGGGTGGGGGGAGGGGTGATGGGCTCAAGTCCAGGCTTCACCAAGCAGGGCCACAGGAAGTGGGCCACGGTCAATGCCCTCTGCTTCCTGGGTCCTCCCCTTCCTTCTCAAATCATCCCCGATACAAACAGACAATGACCGGTCTATGCCCTCTTTCAAAGTTACTTGCAAGGGCTGGGAGATAATTAAACCTCATCCCATAGGACAGAGGGCAGAGCCAGAGACATGTTCGTAAAATCCCTAGGAAGAGGCCAGAGAGCACATCTTGGCTTTGTCTTAGTTTGATCACACCCAAGAACTGATTTTTGCCTCTAAAGCTTGTTGTACTTTGCAACATTGTTAAAGTCTCTGAGAACTTAGTCATTTCGTCTTTGGAAACGGAAATTCGTGCTTAGCAATCTGGTATGGCTTCCTCTGAAGGAGATGGTTGTGGGGGCCGGGGACCCTGTGGCCTTTTAAGGGTAACAGTTTAAGTGCGAGATGCTCTGAGGGTCCAGTTCCTGGTCAGAAGATCAGGGGGACAAAGCCATAAAGACAAGCCCCAGGAGCCTGCTTTGGCCACAGTGACTACTGTCAGGTCTTGTGCAGCTGGATGTTGGTAACTGGAATGACCACAAGATGGCACTACGACATGTCATTGCAGATGTATGTTTCCCTGAGAAGCATGGGAGACAGAAGATGCCATGGTCTAGGGAGAAGTGGGCGTGTCCATTGGGACTCCACCTAATTTGCTCTCCAAGCTCCAGTGTTTAGACAAAGCTTCCTTACTAGGCTAGGTGGTCTGTAGGCCATAGTTTCTAGTGACAGGCTGACTGTGTCAGCAAAGGCACTTGCTGGAAAGCCCTCTCTGATGGGCATGGTGGAGGGGGTACAATGTTGGCAGACAGGGGTACAGACAGGGAGCTATGGAAGTCTACTGGAGAACAGGTTTTGGTTTTTTTTTTAAATTTATTTATTTATTATATGTAAGTGCACTGTAGCTGTCTTCAGACACTCCAGAAGAGGGAGTCAGATGGTTGTGAGCCACCATGTGATTGCTGGGATTTGAACTCAGGACCTTTGGAAGAGCAGTCAGTGCTCTTAACCACTGAGTCATCTCTCTAGCCCCTAGGGCTGCTTTTTTTAAACTCTCTCCTCACCATAGTATTTCTCCTTTGCACCTAATAGACAAAGGATTTAGTTTAATGCATCATTGTGACGACAGAAGAAGATAAAAACACAATAAACGGTCAAGCAGATAAACAGGACCGGAAGACTGGCTGCTCAAACAAGACCTCTGTGGCTACTCTAGCAGCTGGGCAGTGTCCAGAGCGGACCATCCCTGAGACACATTGTCCTCACTGCTTCTAAGAAGCAGGTCAAGAAGAGATTAAACGGCAACAGTTAAAATTAATTCTAAGGAAACATTTTGTGTAACCGGATATATCAGAACATGGACATTTTGATACATTAGGAAAGGCAGACCACAGTTACCTTTAACCCTGAAGCTTTATAAATCTAGCATGCAACTCTGTCGGCTTCGCCTGGCAGTCCCACACGTGGCTGCCCCGGTGAACAGCTCAGTGTGGGTGTCAAGAGCCTACCTAGGTTGGCTTGGTGTGAAGAGCATGGTCCTGGCAGTGTTATGTGCCTGTGTTCGGTGTCGGCAGGTGGGAGGGCATCTGTCCTCCTCTGGGCATGCTCAGAACACCCTGTCTCGTTGTGCCTGCAGAACCCAGGACCGAGCCTATTTCCCCAAATTCCACCTGGAGCTGAAAACTAGAATTTTGCACCATTTGCTATGAATGAAGATAGTTATAGATCATATTTATATTCCCAGATCAACTCACCGTGTCTAATAGTGGGGAGAGGGAAATAACCAAGAGACAAAGGGTCGGGAAACCCCACTGTCCACTGCCACGTCAGTTGTCTGCTGCAGGGCTCAATCCCTGACCCTCCCCGTAAGCCACCACTTTTGCCAAGTGACTGGGGGTGACTTCTCCCCAGTTTTGAGTTTGTTTTCTGGCCCTTCCTGGTTGGCTTTGGTCAACTGAATAGGGTGGAGGTGAGGGTAGCCCTGACATTGGGTCTTAGGGATACTTTGTTTCCACTCGTGGCTTGCAAACATTGTATCTATCAGTCAGGTTTGACAGCTTTTGCCTGGGGCTAAGGGGAGTTTGAACTCCACAGCAGCCTGGCAACTTTCTCTCAAAAAGTTAAAATGAACTAATTTGCATCAATACAAGGACAAATCAGCAGCAGTAACTGTATCACAGACCTGTGACACACCCTTGCAGCCTCAGGCGGCCCCACGCCCACCCCAGAGTTACAACACACGCTCCTGATCTCCTGCCAGCAAGTCTGTGGTGACTTCTCTCAAAGCATTGCTTCAGCCATATACTTAGAAAGCACAACCATGTGGAGACTGAAAGTGGCCAACTTTGAGAGAGAATTCCCCTAAGTCAAGGGAAGACAGTCTTCACAGAGAAGGGAGAACATCTATGGGAGATACACATTTGTGCAAGCACGACTGTTCCTTCTCCCCAGGCAGGAGGCAGAAGAAGCTATCGGATCCCCTGAGTAGGGGAGGCGCTTGCAGAGGAAGGAGAGCCAACCCCACGTGGAAGTCCCAGTTGCCACACTAAATTTAGAAGCAGTGATTATAGAGACTTCGAGGGAAAGAATAGGCATGTGAGAATTTCACACTCAGTCAGACTATTGTTGGACTTGAGCGGAGAAGAAAACTGTCTGACCACCCACACACAGAGTGATTATTTAGTGAAGCATATCGCCCACCCAAAAATAAAACACCCAAAGACGGAGAGTCCAGCTCCAAATTCCAGTCTTTTCCTAACTCTCCCCTTAAAAAAAAAAAAGTCCCAAGTCAAATTAGTCTCCCATGATGGTTATAAACAGGGTGTGTTGGTCCAATGAGTCTGGGAACAAGCACGTTTCCTTGGTAGTGACTAACATGACGGCACACCCATTTCCTCCAGTGCTTGCCAAGTATAACCCCCTCAGTTCTCTCAAGGTTCCCCGCCTCAAGAGAGGGGGCCTCCCGCTGCCACCAAGCCACAGGAAAGGAAGGTCATGAAGGTTAACGGGCCAGTGCTGGCCACACGGTAGGGAACAGTTGAGAGTCGGAGCTCTGTGTCACCCTGCGTCACGCACAGAGCATACCAGACATCCTGTAGCCAAGCCCACGCGTGCTTACTGTGGCATTGCCTGTGGAAGAAAGAATCACAAGCAGCTCCTAACCAAGGTGGACACCTGCTGTCCCTGGTCCTGGGGATGAGGCAGTGTCTACTCTCTTGTCTGATGGCTGTGTGTCAGCAGCTGTCTGTGAGCCCCAGAAATAAATATGTGCTAGTGAGCTGACAGTCTAAACTTAAAGGTCCAAATAAGTTCAATTCAGAAGCGTGAGAGACAATGGGGAGAGCTGGGCGTGACCACTTACTACTTACAGATGGATGTGCCCACTAACAGCTCCAAAGCTCATGAATAAACCCCGGGGAGAGGGCTGAAGAGATGACTCAGTGGTTATGGGGACCAGCTGTTCTTCTCAAGGTCCTGAGTTCAATTCCCAGCAACCACAGCGCGGCTTGCAACCATCTATAATGGGATCTGGTGCCTCCTTTTGGCATGCAGAAATCCATGCAGATAGAATACTCACATACATAACATAAATAAATCTTAAAAACAAAACAAACAAACAAACAAATAAAAACCACCAAGGAGAAAGAAGAGATAAAGTCACAGCTTCATCAAAGTCCCTTTCCGTCTGCCGGGGAGAAGATAAGCAAGAATGGAGGACTCTTGGAATTCCACAAACCAACCTGACCTAGTGGACATTTGCAGCCTGCTAAATCCACGGTACAGACTTTAATGAGTTCCAGATGCTCATGGAACATGGATCAAAACAGGTCATGCTTTGGCCTTTCAATCAAGTCTACACAGTGACCGGGACCAAGATCACACAGGGTGCTTCCTCGGACTGGAGGCGTACACTGCTGTAGAGCAATTCCCCAGAATGGACAAGGCCGTGGATTAGATCTGTGACACCAAACAAACACACGGGAACTAAATCTGCAATCTGTAATGGAACCCTGAATAATCCCCAATCGGCTGGAAACTAAACAACACTCCTTTCTGTTGCTAGACCGTGAAAGTCAAGTCACAAGTGTGCTAGGACCAATGGCTATGCTGTGAAGCACCTGGAGGTCTGGGCAGATGGGGCAGAAGGACCCTTTCTATCAAGCCAGAGGCCCATAACAGTCACTGGGCAGAAATCTGGGTGCTGGAAAGGCTGCACACCTGGAGCCATTTAGGGAAGATCTGTGTGTCCCCTCAACTTCTGGTGTGTCAAGACACCCCTGGCACAGATCACCCCATATGCCCCATCTCCTTCATGCAATGCCAATAAACACACGTGTGTTTATCACATGGTCTGACTTACTGAATAGCAATAAGTTCACTGTGCTTAGCAGTTTCAGTGGCAGCATCTTGCCATGTAATTCCAAGTACCTTGTAATCTGGCTGAAGTAAATGCTTTAGTGTGTGTGTGTGTGTGTGTGTGTGTGTGTGTGTGTGTATGTGTGTGTGTATGTGTAATTTCAACATCAGTTACTAGTATTAACTCCTGTATCACACAGCACATCGTAAAGAACGGGGACTCTGAGCTGTCATACACCGCTGTTAAAGACAAGTTAGCAATCTTACTGCACACAGCCTTCTGTACCCTTTGACCTTGGCCCCGGGGGAACTGTGAGGCAGTGAGCTACTCCTTCTCTTCTTTCTGCAGCTTCTTACACAGCCCGAGGGGGAATCATACAGTGGTTAATGGAGCTCATTGTAGACCTGAGACTATGGACTGATATGTGAAAACCGACTGAGAAAATTCACTGTAACCATGGAAGCAAAAGCTAGTTTGGTTGTCCCAGCAGAGGCTCCAAAACATGCATGCCCATGACTAAGTAGATCATCAGAGACGAGAGACACTTGATGTGGCAAAGCACTAACGTGATATCACACCAAAGACACTTGTAAGTCTAAACAAGGTCATTATGACCACTGAGTGTGACCATGCACACTCAGGTCCAGAGACCCCCCCCTCCTCCCAACTTATAAAAGAGATGAACAGCACACACTGGGCACATAGCTCTTGCCTGGCATGTACTGGGCTTTGGTATCATCTCAAGAGCCCTGGAGAAGCAGACAGGCTCCAGGCAGAAGAGAATCCATCTATCTTTGCAAATAATATTGACAGAAAATTCTAAGCCATCACCCTCTAAACAATCTAGTATGGCTGCTAAATCATTTCACAGTGTCGTAGGCCGCGCAGGTACAACGGCGAGCTTTCATCGTGACCCTGCATCCCAGCCATGCCAAGCTTGAAACATAAAGAAAAGAGCACAGATGCAAGCATTGCTCTAAGAAATTCCAGAACTAAATAAATGGAAATAGATAAGTACATGAGTATGCGAGTTGTATGGTCAGCATTGGAATCAAGGTGTTCCTTTGCTAAAGGCATGTACAGATTGAAAATCTCTCTCTCTTTCTCTCTTTTTCTTGCAGGCGCATGCGCGCGTGCACACACACACACAGAGCACCTGTGAGATCATCAACATACATGTATGTGCTCGTGAGTACCCTTCATAGACATCTCCAGACTTTAAGAGATTCTGGGGAATAGCAAGGATTTAGGGAGTGACTGGTCTAGAACACTGTCAGTGTTGGGTTGGAAATGGTTCCATTTCATGGTTAAGAGGGAGCTTGCCCTCTTAAAGGTTCTTAAAACCAAAACCAAAACCAAGCCTGCCTTTACCAGACAATGCCATTAGCAAGCACAGAACTTAAAAGACAAAAAAAAAAAAAAAAAAAAAAAAAAAAAAAAAAAGTAAAAAGCAAAAACAAAAAATGGCTTCCCATCCTGTCTCTGCCTTCCCTCAGAGCAGCAAACCCTGGTTGTGTAACTGACACAAGACAGAGAGAGAGAGATAAACAGAAGAGGCCGACCAGACCTCGGCTGTGGTCAAGGGGACTAGGGAGGAAAGATGCAGACAAAACAAGGTCTGGTTGAGTGCCAAGGCCTAGACTGCCGGACTGTCAGGCTGCCAACTTTAATTTGCAATGTGGGGACCAAAAGGAAGCTCATGCAAAGGTCCCACCAGATAAAGAGACCTACAACTGGCCCAGCAGCAGCAGTTCTGAGGACTGAGGTGTGACTTCCTGATTTACAGTTTCGAGAGGGTGACATTCCTCCAATTTCTTTTGTATTGTATCCTGAGAGAATAAATTCTTGCTTTCTCTCCTTGACAATGCCAGAGATTTTTTTTTTCTTTACCCAGCATTATGTAAGCACCGAGGACCACTGGGCCTTGCTGACTGAAAAACCCTTGAAGCTCTCAAGCCCCTCCCCCCCGGGCCCGCCCTGCCCTCCACATTCAATAGATGGAATCCGCATCTCCCTGCGCTGTTTGCAACCCTGGGCCACAAAGGCGTGCGGCGGGGATCCAGCATCTTACTTTTGTTTTGTTTTCAGCCATCCTTTGTGATGTGGCCTGGGAAAAGCCTTAATGAGCCTACCCCTCCACCACAGAAGGTCTTGTGGGAGTGGGGAGGCGGCTTCTCCCACCTGCGGGCGGGGGGGGGGGCGGGGGCGGGGACCCCATCCACTTCGGGGCTCCCCGAACAATGCCGCATTTAGCAGCCAAGGCGGTGGGAACGTGAAGCAAACGAGACAGCACAAAAGATTAATTTGATGCAAGAAAAGATATTTTTAAAAGCCCAGTAGAGAAAGCTATCCTACTAAAATTCCAACGGCAATAACTGTGAAAATCTGGCCGGCAGAGAGGGCCCGGCAGCCTAAATTGCAGTGCGCATGGCCTGCTGGGGCCCTGCACCCTGGCGTCATTTTCTTAAACACATGTGGAATGATGGAGTTAATTTCAAAACCCTGAGTCATTGTGGTCTAACCAACTGCAGCTGATGAAAGCGATATCATCATGAAAGCCGACAGGGAGGCGACCTTCCCTCAAAGGTGAAATCCCTCTGTAGGGGTAAATGGCGGAAGTGAAGGGCGTGGTCAAACATTGAAAACAAGCTTTGACAAGAGGTAAGAAGTTCAGCATTCACTGGGCTCCTCTGGGATGCTGTTAAAGAGCTAAAGTGCAAATAAAAGTGCTGGATCCACGGTGTCTGTTGGTCTCTAACTTGCACCTGGGGTGGCAGGAAGATGGACAGGAGTTCCCAGGCCCTGTTTTTCGAGGTGTCATTGTTTCTGATTCCTGTGTGTCCCTGCTCCCCTCCCCCCCCCCCCGAGGTGTAACACCTCAAAATGCTCAGCTGTTCTTGCCACATGAGATGTACGATTTGGAAAGCAGGTTTTGCTTTGGGTAAGCTTGGCTCAGCGGGACGATAGAATCGATGAACTCTATTCAGCCAGGTTTTTCCTTGATCTGGGAGACCTCTATGGTTTTATTAAATATATTGTGTATTCCTTTAGCCTGAACTCCTTCCCTCTCTTCGATGCCAGCAGTTCATAGCTTTTTTTTAAATTTGCATTTATTACTTTTTTTTTTATTGCTGAACAGTATTGCATTGCATTTTCTTATCTCGCTGGAATCTTGCCCCTGCAGTGGGGTTGTGAGGGGCAGAAGGAGTGGGGGAACTCAACTTGCTTTCCAGAGTAGGGGCTGTGCTCAGGAGACTCTGAGTGTGCTGGGAGGCAGTGAAAAAAAAAGCATTTTCACTGACTGGCTTAGGGCAAAGCTTTGGACTACTACACAGTTTAAGGCCCTTGGACATTCTGTTACATTGTATCCGTTATTATCATCTGAAACACAAAGGTCCCACTGGTGAGAGGAAAGAGCTTTGGTGTTCTTTCAACTGTGTGGAGTTCAGGTGGACGGAGAGAGCAAAACTGTCACATTCTAAACTTTAGCTACCTAAAGTTCCTGGGATTTCCCAACCTGCCCATCACCACTTTCTAAGTCCTGTGGTTTAATCTAGAACGTGGGGCAAAGACTCAGGCTTGGTCCCCAGCTGATAGTACTGCTGAGAGGAGGGGCTCACTTCCAGAGAAGAAGCCGGTTAGTGGGGAGGGGGACTTTGCAACAGTATAACTTGTCCCTGCCCCTTGTGTGTCCTCTCCACCACCATCCCCTCTCCCTCTTACCCCTTCTCCTTTCTCTCTCTCCTTCTCTCTCTCCCTCTCCCCTTTCTTTCCTCTCTCCCTCTCCCTTTCCCTCCTTCTCTCTCTTCTCCTTTCCCTCTCCCCCCTCTCCTCTTCTCCCCCTCTTGTGGTTTGCTTTTGTTCTCTGTGTACATGTCTCTCTCTCCCCACTTCACAGCCCCATAAGTTGAGGCGCTTTCCTCCTCCATGTGGCTCCGCTGTGATTACCGATCTCACCCCAGATCCAGAGTCAAAGCCAAGGACTGTAGATTGAGCCCTCTGAAGCTGTACACAAAAGGGATGTTTCTCCCTCGTGTCTTGGGTATTTTATTACACCAACAGCTGACTAGCACACCAACATGCAAACGCTGTGAGAATAAAAGGGATCTGTTTTTTTGCCTTTATTCACTCCGCTGAGCATATAGTAAACCCTCGGTTCACAGACACTTTGGGCCACTGATCTCCTAGACTCTGCTGTCTTCCCAGCCATGACCCACCTGCAGCCAGCAGAAGAAACCGCACGTCTAAAATGTGTTCTGCCCCTTATCTGCTCACAGCAGCGTGTGCTGAATGAATGAATAAATGCTCTAGTCTGGATCAACACACGGGCTCAGCACAACGAAGCCCTGTGTGCTGGCCAAGAGACATTTCCATAATGTCTTTTACTGTCAATAGGCCTTCTGAAACTGACGAGCTGAAATCCATAGCAGCTTTGGGAAGGGTGGTGGATATCAAGGAACTCATGGGCAATAGATTTATGACGCGTGGTTTGTGGACGCTGGAATTATCTATGGACTTGAGGCTGTGTAAGTGGATATTATAAGATGGCGGGTCACTTCTTTTTGAAACCTTGAGAGCAGACCAGGAGATTTGAACGTGTGCAGCTTCATTTGTATCTCCATGCTCCTTGTGCGCCATGAGATCCAACCTCTGTCTTAAGGCAACATTGTTGGTCTTGAACGCAATGTCCATCTTCTTGTCTCTCTCTCACAGCTGCATGGTCTCCAGAGCAGGGCCTGGCTGACCTCTTGGCACTCCGTGAAATGTCACAGAGAGCCACACACAGGGAGCCCACGGGGCAGTTCTACCCTTTGGTCTCGCATCCTGAGCTGTGACACTAGCGACCTTGAAGATGGGGACACAAAATGAAGGAGGGAGCTCTCAGGCCCCGGCACTATGTCCCTGGGCAGGCGGTCAGCTCCCAAGGAGTCCAGAAGCCTGGCTTTAGCCACACCTGCCCGGGCTCACTGTTGGAACTGTGCAGAGCTGAAACTTGTACCAGTTCTGACTGGGCCAGACCTGTCTGGTCCCTGTGAGTGCCCGATTTTTATCCCCTTAGTAACGATAGGATGTTCTGGGAGGTCCTCACCCTTAAGATCTCACACATCAAACACACCTCAAAGAAAGGAAGTGTTGGCTCCATATTCATATCCAGGATAAAGTATTTAAGTTAATTATAGAATATGCATCATCACTGTTGATAAATGACCAAGCTTTTGTGTTTTTTTAACATAAGTGGAAGACAGAAAGCTGGTAAAGTGAGTAATGTCTGTATGTATATACATGCATCCAAGAATACGTACATGTCTACATATGCATCCATAGATATATACACACATGCACACACATCCACGCATGTGTGTATGCATACATACATACAAGCACATGCATTAATGTAGGTATATATACATATACACATTCGTCCATACATATATGCATACACATGAACACATACATCCATGTAGGCATACACACATGAGGTATTCACATACATGCATCCGTATAGGTATATACAAAGGTATACACACATCATATATTCATTTATACACTTATGTTCATGTCAATAATTGCATAGTGCATACGTGTCAATAATTGCATAGTGCATGCGTGAAAGTATATGCATATGTACACAGGTGACCAAACAGGTACATAGAGCTGTGTACACACATTGTCATGTGACAGTTCACTCCTATAGAGTACACATCTGTGTATGTATGTGCATCGCACAAATGTACATTCCCATATCCATTCCCAGAATAAAAGAGCATTGATGTAGCATGTGGGCTTCGAGAAGAGCTGGCTTCACGGCACAGATGGCGCATCAAGATGGACGACATCACTCAGTCTGCTCAGCTCCGTAGCCGGCATCGCTAGGGATTTGTGCAGAAATCGTCACCCATGCCAGTTGTGTGCAGCAGGGTTTGTTCCACCTCCGCCTGCTGTTTACCTGACATGCTTATTGTAAGGGGAATCCCTGACTCCTCAGACGGACGGTAAGGACATTTGACCCACATGGGCTTCTGGGAATCCTGGGGTTCTGTGGAAATCCATGTGCTTGGCTTCTGAAAGGAGGCAAAGGAAGCTCTGTTGGCAATGCACTGAGAATTCCTATCTTCAAAGATTCCCACTGGGCAGAAAGAGCTGCGCCCAGCATCTCTGAGCTGCCTGCCCAGTGCTTGCTGAGCACTGTTTGCATATGCTGACCTTAGATGTGGCTACTGTAGATGAACTCAGGGGGACGGAGACCTGTGTACCCCATCACAGACCCTCCTCCCTGACTGCCTCTCAGCCCTAGACAACTGTACGCAGTTAAATCACATCTCCGACCGAAAGTCACGTCTAAGTCCCAACCCTGAGGAGTGAGACTCTTGGCAATGTGATCTCTGGACCCTAAGATGAGGCCATCTAAGGACTCCAGTGGCTTCAGGGTGAAGTAGCAGTCGAAGAAGGCCAGAGTATGTCATCAGGAAAATGTTGACAACAGGAAGCAGTTACCTTTTACATTGACCTTGCCGCCTGTGTAAGGACGGCAGACAACACAAAGCCAGGTCAGCCTAGACAAACGAGCAGGGAGGTGACCATAGGCAGAAGAGCTTGAGCCCTTGACTGGTTAAGGTGCGGAGGTAGACTCCTCCCAGGGCTGTTGACAGACCTTTAGGACAAGGAGCCACTTCCATTTGTTCTCAAAGCTCTTAGCCGAATGGTGTCTCCCACCTCTCTTACTGTGCTCTGACTTGTGACTATATTTAGACATACTTTTATCACCAGCAGCTGCAAGTGGCAAAGGCAGACTCCTGGGTGGAAAGCCTGTGGCTCTGTGGGCACTATAGCCTCTGAAAGGAAGAGGGGTTGTCATGTGGGCGCTGCAGGCTTTGGAAGGGAAGAGTGTGGCCCTGTGGGCACCGTGCCCCTCAGTGTGGCCCTGTGGGCACCATGCCCTTCAGTGTGGCCCTGTGGGCACCGTGCCCTCAGTGTGGCCCTGTGGGCACCGTGCCCTTCAGTGTGGCCCTGTGGGCACCGTGCCCTTCAGTGTGGCCCTGTGGGCACCGTGACCCTCAGTGTGGCCCTGTGGGCACCGTGCCCCTCAGTGTGGCCCTGTGGGCACCGTGCCCCTCAGTGTGGCCCTGTGGGCACCGTGCCCTTCAGTGTGGCCCTGGAAGGGACTTTGCTATGGCACTCTAGGGGCTGGGCAGCCTCCCAGGATAACAGCCTTTTTGGGAGAGAGTTGTCCTGGTTGGGTTTTTAGTCAACTCGACACAAGCTAGAATTATCTGGGGAAAGGGAACTCAACTGAAGAAAAAAAAAATGCCTCTCTCAGATTGCCTGTAGACAAGTCTGTAGCACTTTCTCTTGATTAAAGGTTGTGGGTAAGCCCAGCCTATGGGGGTGAGCTGGGGGCTGGCAATGTCAGGTCTGGTACTGAGAAGAGAAAGCAACAAACTGAACAAGCCGGCAGCAATCCCATGGTCTGTGCTTCCGCTCCTGCCTCTGCGTTCCTGTCTCGAGCGCCTGCCCTGACTTCCTGCAGTGGCGGAGTGTGACCTAAGTCAAAGACAAGGCCCAGCTGGCATTCTGTTTCTCCCTCATCCAACTCCCTGTGATCTGAATGGTAGCAATGGTGTGCTTGCATGTGTGTGAGTGTGTCTACACATGCCTATACCCCCTATACACACACACACACACACACACCTCCTTAACATCCAACCAAGACTGATACTACAAACCCTCCTAGGCGCTCTCTCCCTCCCTCCCACCTGGTTTACAAAGATGGCTGCTCTGATAGTGCACCTTCTGTAATCACTCTCTGGGCCTGGCCAATCTGCCGCTTTCCTATGGTTCCTGTATGGGAATATTCCACATCACTGTGACCCATCATCCAACAACGCAACTTGAGAGAGTCTGGTTCATTTTGCTTGCTGTCGAGAGAGTGTAAGGCGTGGAGGCTGAAGAGGCAGCAGGAACATGAGGCAGTGGCTGTTCAAGTCACGTCTAACCAAGAAGGACAGAAAAGAAGGCTGGAACCACGGTGAGCGTAAGTATCAAAGGCCTGAATGACCCGCCTCTACCAGTCAAACCCCTATCCCCTAAAGACTCCACAGCATTCAAAACAGTGCCATAAGCTGGGGACAGAACAGGAGTCCATGGGGGACTCTACCAGCCACTGCCTCCAGGGAACACCCATTGCTCCCTCTGGCTTCTCTCGTAACTACACCGTGTTGTGTAGCTATTTCCTCCCAACAGAAACAACCCTTCTAGAAGAAAAAGGACGACTTCAGAGACCCAGGAAGTCAATGAAAGCTAAAAGCCCCAGAGCTACTGAATACAAGAAGACGTTCTCAAGGTTCTGTAAGGAAGTGACACTGATAGGCAGAGGAAACCCCACCTGTCTGTAGGTACGCCGCCCCAGGAATGCAGGGGTCCTAACCCATGGTGATTTGGCATTTCTGTGGCACAGTCACCTTTGAGTCAACCCCAATAAGAACACTGGATCACTAGACATAGGTGGAGTCATTTTGTCAATTTGTCACCATTATCCTCTATCTGGGGTGAACACTTGGTCAAATCTCCCCAGGAAAAGTCACACAACTTCCATCTCCCTCGAGTAAAGTCTGATCACCCCAACCCCTGGGCCACAAGGAGGAGTGTAGGCGGCTCCTTCCCAGTTCCTGGTGGACACATCCTTCATGGTCCTGTGTTATGTGCTTCAGAATGCAGCATCTACTGACACATGAAATTCTGACGTTAATATCTTCTTTCTCTCTAAACAAGGGCGGATAGTGTAAGACTCGATTAATCTTACCTTACCGAACCCCCTGCATGGACCACGCGGAGATGGAAATCATGCAAAACACATGAGGAATTTTTATTAAAAAAAAAAAAAAAAAAAAAAAACTAGCATGCTAGGGCCGTTCCACACATGAAGAGCAAATGACCCCACAGCTTGTTTTGCTCAGACTTTTGTACCTTCTTCAGGGCTGTCGCCATTAAGTACAATGTGGTTACATATAAACTAACTGGTTGTTGGGTGATGGGGTTGGTGGCCAACGATCAGTCCAGTCAGTCCCTTGGAATGTGTCCCCACCTCTAGGTAGGTCTCTCCCTCCCCCTTGTGGTCTGAGGAATGCAACCCAGCCCCTGACCCTTTTAAAGTTCTTGAGTTAATTCTTTCAGTAGGATCCTTGTAACCAGAAGGCCATTTGACTGGGGAGATGGAGCCCACAAGATCGGTTGGAACTTGAGAGCAGAGACAAGATGCTGGGCCGTCACTGACCATCTTTACGACGTTGCCCCTCAATAGCGGCTGGAATTGCGCATCAACGTCCCCAATCTAGAACAGTATTTTCCCCACCTGCCTACTCAGCTACCAGGCTAAGGAAACCTGAGGTTCTGTGAGGAGAATGAGGAACAGAGGTTGAGGAAGCTTAAGTGACCAAGGCGACGTCGGGTCAGCTCGTTCTTAACTGCGCATGCGTGACACATTCCAGAGCTCCTTCTTCCCCGCGCATGAACGACACACTCCGGAGCTGGGTGATCTCATTAAGATCTGTTTTTCTGTTGCAAAAGTAATGGTTCTTAAGGGACCTTGGCTATCTCTATAGGGAGTTAAACAAGGTGGCGGACTGCATTGAGTGACACTTGAGTGGCTGGGAGGGGCAGTGTTTCCGGGCGGGAGGGGTTACCCCCTGGCTTAAGGAAAGAGATTCCATTCCCTAGCATAAGCAAGCTCCTGCCAGCACAGGTCAAGTCCTTCAAACACCCCACTATCGGGCAAGGGTGCTTTGAACTTGACCTCCATATGCATAGGGTGCTGAGATAGACCCTTAGGAAGATGGGGCATAGACTGCCAGCAGATGACTTTTTAGAGTGACCACAGGGGTGGGGCGGGGGGGGGGGAGGATTCTGCTTTTTAGTGTATGTAGCAGTCCTGAGGGATCCCGAGCAGAACCACTAGAACTGTTATCCCTGCAAAACTGAGCCGTCCTCAGTCTCCCCTTCTGCAATTCACCTTACCTCCAGCACCAGTGGCTCTGGGATGGTTTGAAGGTGCTTGGCCCACAGAATGACAGTATTAGGAGGTGTGGCTTTGTTGGAGGGGGTGTGGCCTTGTTGGAGTAGGTGTGTCACTGTTAGGGTGGGCTTTGAGGCCCTCCTCCTAGCTGCCTGGCTTCCTTCCAGTGAAGATGTAGAACTCAGCTCTTCCAGAGCTGTGCCTGACCAAAGGCTACTGTGCTTCTTGCCACGATGAAATTCCAAACCTGTAAGGCAGCCCCAATTAAATGTTGTCCTTTATAGGAATCGCCTTGGTCATGGTGTCTGTTCACAGAAGTAAAATCCAAACTAAGACACCCTCCTTCCAAGTCTCAAAAAAAAAAAAAACCAACCAACCAAACAAACAAACAAACAAACAACAACAACAAAAAAAAAAAAAACCTGGGAACAGCGAGCAAATGCAGAGGACCTGCCGCAGGGAAGGCTGGACTCAGAGCCTGGCCCTGACACCCTCCATGCAGCCAGATGGCAGTGCCTAACGGGTGTGGGGGGGGTGGTGGCAGGGAGCAAGGGGGGCATGGGTTCCAAGCTCCAGATTCACAAGATGTACCCTGGAAGCCATGTGTGTCCCCATCCACAAGAACTCCACCGTGCTGTGCATGGGAGGCTGCTGGGGAGGCTGCCACAAATCCTGCCCGCCTAGAGCTTAAGCAGCGGAGTGACGCTCGGGTGGGATGAACTGTTCAGCACTATGCAAGCTCGAGGACGCGACTTCACATCTTCAGCACCCACGTGAAAAGCCAGGCACGGCAGCGCGTGTGCTTGGAGTCCCACTTTGTGCAGGGAGCAGACAGGAGAATCCCTTGGCTTTTCTGCCAGTTGGGTCTCCTGTGAGAGACCTCACCATCTCAAGGAAGTAACGTGGAGAGGGCTGGAGAAGTAGATCTCCTCTGGCTGCCGGGCACACTCAAGCGCATGTGCACATGTGTAAAATGTGCTCAGCATAGCTCCGCCCTCTCTTGCACATATGGGGGGGAGGAGAGGGGAGAGAGAGAGGAAAGAGAAGGAGAAGAGAGAGGAGAGAGAGGAGAGGGAGATGAGAGAGGGGAGACAGAGAGAGAGAGAGGAGAGGAGACAGACAGACAGGGGAGAGAGAGAGAGGAGAGAGAGAGAGAGAAAGAGAGAGAGAGAGAGGAGACAGACAGAGGAGAGAGAGGAGACAGACAGACAGGGGAGAGAGAGAGAGGAGAGAGAGAGATTTTGTTTTGTTCAATTTTGGAGACTGAAAGTCAAGACTGAGTTGGCAGGGCTGGCTTATCCTGAGACTTTATAAACGGCATCTCATTCCTGTGCCTCATCATACAGTCTTCTCTCTGTCTCTGCATTTCTCCTTTTTATAAGGACACAGCCTATTGGGTTAAAGCTCACACCGAGGACCTCAGAGCTTGGTCTTCTCTGAATAAGGATCTATCTTCGGATAAGGTCATCTGTAGTCTTGGGATTGAAGCTTCAAACTAGGAGCCTGGGGGTGGGGCACAACGGACCTATACCAGGACTCTGCACTTCCCGCTTCCCCTGTACAACTGTGCATGTGAAGAGTCAGAAACCACTGTGAGCCCTGGGTTGGGGTTCAGCCAAGGAAGCTGCTAGAATCATGCTTGCACACATGCGTAGGAGCAGGGGCCAGGTCGGGGTACAGTCAAAGCTCTCTGTAAAGGTCACTGAATGCTGAAGGGTGGGGAAGCTCCTCTCCTCTCTCTCTCCCTCTGTCTCCCCCCTCTCATTTCCCTCTCCTCTTCTCTCCCTCTTCTCTCTCTCTCTCTCTCTCTCTCTCTCTCTCTCTCTCTCTCTCTCTCTCTTCTTCTTACCAATTTAGTGTCCTTCCACTTCTTGATCAACTCTTAGATGAGCCTCAGAAAAACATACGCGATGGAAAACCCTTTACATAGCAGAGCAAAACATCTGCCTTAGAAAGAACAGCAGCCACCAGGGGAGGATGCTGGTCCCCGGAGAACAGTGTGACCACACGCTCACACAGACGGAGCTCTGACCCAGCCGTGGCTCAGCAAAACCCTCCGTACCTCAGGGCTCACGGAGCTCACACTATCTCATAGAAGATGGCAAGAGGCCGAGGCAGAACGATGCTCATGCATTGCTGGGACTTGCAGTGACACTACCATAGCGGGCCACACATGAAAGGGGCAAGCCCCTCCCTTACAGATGGCAAGACCCCGAGGCAAAGATTCAGGCTGCCCGGCCACACGTGGGCCTGCAGCACTGCCTGACCCTCCTGTTCAATCACCATTGACATAGAACTCTCTGTCTGCTGAACTCTGCTCTGAGATCAGGAATGAGCGTGACTCACGAGATCCCTGCTGTCTGGGAACTAGTATTTTCACAGGGCTAGATCTGCAGTCTGTTAACTGACCACAGTCTCGAGCAGTGAGAACCCCGAGAAACACAACTGGGAAAACAAAGGGCCAGGGGAAACCAGCGGACTCCGTTCTACCTAGACTAAAATCCTGGATAAAAAAGATAGATAGCCAAATGTATACAGCTTAGTGTATACCTTCTTATTTGGTGTGTGTGTTTTCTCATCTTTGCAGCTTGGAAAGTAGGACTGAATCCACCGGCTTAGTAGGAGCCACAGGCTGGGCAGCAGAGAGCAGGCACTGGACGCATACATCATATTAGAGACAGGCTTCCACAGTGACCCCTCAACTCCTGGTAGGCTGCATGGGCAATGGAGGTCCTGGAGATTGTGGTACCCAATGATGTCATAGCCAAGTTAGGTTCTGTAAGCACACAGTCCTATGCTGGTACAATCAGTCCAAGAAGACATTTCTCAGACCACACAGATCTGTGGAGCTGAGACTCCTAGAGGAACTGTTTCACCTCCAAATTCCTCAACCCTGGCTTCTGTGTCCCCTAGGGTGACCATGGGAGTCAGGGAGTAACCTGCCACACTGCCTGCTCTGGCCACCTGTGAAAACCATTTCCAGCATGTCTTCTGTCAACCTGCAATGAGCAGTCTCCATGGGACTCTCCCAAAGCCAAGTGACTTCTCGGGGCCTCTGAAAAGCTGTAAATATCTTTGCTTCTGGGTCCATTCTGGGCTTGCTGAAGAAAACCAAATATCTTCCCAAACAAGCCAGAAAACCTGACACCGGTCAGATTTAGTCATGGTCATCTGAACAAACAAAAGGTCCTAGAAACAGTCAGGACTTGAGGGCCAGGCCAGGTTCAAGTCCATGTGTGTCCACACAGGATACTGACTGTTTCGTTTCCCCTTTCCTACCTGTGCAGCATTTGACAGCCTTCTGACTTAGGGCTGGCTGAGGGTTGGCTGCTGTGACTCGCTGAGGCTCAGTTGCTTGGTTACCATGGCACATACTTAGTCTGGATCCAACCTGGAGATTGAACCCAGAGCAGCATCAGCACTTTCCAACTAAGCGGCACCCACCCCGCCCTCCTCAGCTTCCCCAGTATCGAAGGGTCACAGGCCAGAGCCACCAGGCCTGCCTGTGCTCTGCTTTTAAAAGATAGGCTTCAAACCCATAGCTACCTGAGGTTACTCTCCACTCAGTAGCAGCTGGGGATGTCACCTGCGGGCATCTCCCCTGAGCCCAAAGATGCCTCCTCCAGAGTCTAAAGATGTCTCCCCTTAGCCCAAAGCTGCCTCCCCTGAGCCCAAAGCCAAGCCTGACTCCAGTTCAGCACCTTGACGTTTGAAATGCTTATGAGCTAAGAACAAAATCTACAAGTAATTAGTGTTTTGTTTTGTTTTTAAATAACATTTTTTTCTGCATGTGACATAGAAACTCTGAGCTTATACAATCTGGACGAGACAGATTTCTTGAGTTTGATGAACTCCATTAAAGGAAACTCTAAGAGTGTATTGATTTTGGTTCCCAAAGTTTTAAAATCTTATTTCTGTTAAGCAAGGCTGCTAAACTTGGTGTTAATGGTTTTATTGCCAAACAGCACTCACCTTGTGATGGTGAGTCGGTCAGTCACCTGATTAGCCTGGGATTATCTGAGGCTAATGTTGAATAGCTAAATTCTGAAGAATTGACAGGCTCAGGGGATAAGCGTGTCACGAGCCTGTGTTTGGGGCGAGTTACTGAGCTATGATTGAGGTGACAGAGTCTTTAAATCTAATTTAATTTAGAAATGAATCATTTCTGGGAAGAGAGAGTTATGGATTAAGGACAATTACAGAAGCCCATATGACTTAACACTTCCACGGTGATTTATGTAATACATTGGAGGAGAAAAACCCTCAGATCTAGGCTCTCATAAATACCCCAACCGTGGTTAATAAGGACTCATTATTAAGCAACTGTGTGTAGCTCATACTTTTCACAAGCAGTGGAGATTCATTAAACACTCCTCGTTTGCTAGGAAAACAATTCTATACCACAGGATGCCAGGCTGTATCATAATCTCAAAACTGCAGCATTCTGAAGACACTCATCAGACCCAGGATCAGCCCGGGAGAAGACCCGGAGCCTCCTGGGAGCTTCTTGGTCCACGGTTTCCCAGGCATCGTTGAGGACATCAGTCATCCAGTAGTTTAAAATACACTCCTGACCTTTCTTCCTGATGGCTTGGATTCAGCACCTCTGATTAGAAACGGCCCCACAGTTTGGAGACACAGCTTATCTCTGGTAAGCCTGCCATTTCTGGCCTTGGGGAACCGACAGGGCAGATCGCTATGCACTTTCTGAACGCCGTGACACTCTGCAGAGCCCATGCCTCTGATGGGATGGCCTTCTACCCTTGATCATCCGTCTGATGGAGATAGATGGATCTGTCAGCAAGCCCGTAGCTCTTGTCCTCAGAGGCGCCAGCACAGCAGGGATGAGGCGGCCACCGCAGGCCAGGGAACACAACAGGCACTGCGGCCTGGAGGAGCAGCCCTGACAAATGTCCTGCTTACACACTATTTTATGTCACCTTACCTTCCACTCTACTGTAGAGTATGAGCTTCGGGGACAGCAATGCACGGCGCGTCTGGTGCAGTTCCCCAGCCCCGGAGGACCTTTGTTTTCTGTGGTCCTGGAGAAGTGCCAGAAACACACCTCTGCACTTTTGCATGTCCCTGTGCTTGGTGGCTCCTGGTGTGTTACATGCTAATAAGAAATAGTGGTGTGATACAGGAGCTAGCACGAAGGACACATCTGTCAGAGTAAACACGAGCAGTCCCTGGACCTAGGCTCTGGGGCTGGAAGGGCGGGGCAGGGTGTCCTCTACTGTTATTTTTTATTTATTTATTTATTTATTTATTTATTTATTTATTTTTGGATTTGTTTTTTTCCGAGACAGGGTTTCTCTGTATAGCCCTGGCTGTCCTGGAACTCACTCTGTAGACCAGGCTGGCCTCGAACTCAGAAATCTGCCTGCCTCTGCCTCCCAGAGTGCTGGGATTACAGGTGTGCGCCACCCCCCCCCCCCCCGGCTTCTCTACTGGGTTTTTGATGCTAGGCATGGAGAAATGGTGCTGATAGCCACGTGGTGAACTATGGACAGGGCCAGAGCTTCAAGCCCACGTGCCTCTGGTAGCCTTTCAGGACAAAGACCTACGGAAGGAAATTACCCACAGCTCAGCAAACCAGGGTCTTCTTTGACTCACCTCAGTCTGTGATATGTCCTGAAGCTGAAGAAGGGAGGTGCCTTTGTTACCACTTATCCAGTTATTGAAAGTCAGGGGTAGGCAAATCACCGTGAGTTCGAGGCCTGCCTGATCTACAGAGCAAGTTTTAGGAAAACCAAAGGTATATAGAAAAACCCTGTCTCAGAAAAAAAGGAAGAAAGAAAGAAAGAAAGAAAGAAAGAAAGAAAGAAAGAAAGAAAGAAAGAAAAAGCCAATGTTAACAGAAGTTAAATTCAAATCAAATCAATATGACATAATACAATACAATCAATACAATGCAACACAATACAATACACATCAACACAACACAGTGAAATGTCTCTAATGAAATCTACCCCACGGTTTCTGCACACTAGAATTTTTCCCTCAAAAAATAAAAGTGAATTTAGATAAAGTAGCTGGATTTATCAAAAGAAAACCCGTGTGTGTGTGTGTGTGTGTGTGTGTGTGTGTGTACATGCATGTGTATGTATATTTCCACAAAGGCCATAAAGACAGTGTTAGATCCTCTGGAACTGGAGCTAAAAGTCATTGTGAACTCTTCATCTTGAGCACAAGGAACCAAACTCAGGCTTTCTTGAAGCACAGCAAATGTTCTTAACGAATGAGCTGCTTTTGTGTCAATCTGACACAAGTTAGAGTCATCAGAGAGGAAGGAGCCTCAGTTGAGGAAATGCTTCCGTGAGATCCTGCTGTAAGGCATTTTCTTAATTGGTGAACAGTGGGGGAGGACCCAGCGCATTGTAGATGGTGCCATCCCCTGGGCTGGTGGCTGTGGGTTCTGTAAGAAAGCAGGCTGAGCAAGCCATGGGTAGCAAGCCAGTAAGCAGCGCCCTCCATGACCCCTGCATCAGCTCCTGCCTCCAGGATCCTGCCCTGCTTGAGTTCCTGTCCCGACTTCCTTTGGGGGGGGGGCGGGGTTCAAGACAGGGTTTCTCTGTGTAGCTCTAGCTGTCCTGGAACTCACCCTGTAGACCAGGCTGGCCTCAAACTCTGCCTACCTCTGCCTCCCTGGTGCTGGGATTAAAGGTGTGCACCACCAGTGCCCGGCCCCGACTTCCTTCAATAATGAATAGTGGTACGAAGCAAGAGCAAATGATTTCTTTTCTCCCCAACTTGCTTTTTGGTCACGGTGTTTTGTTGAAGCAATTGAAACCCTAACTAAGACACCATCTCTACAGCTGTGCTCAGTTAAATTTGAATTCCAAATAGATAACGAATACACCATCAGTCTAAATTGATCCATGTAGTGTTTGACACGTACTTCAATACGCTAAGTGTCTTTTTACCACTTGTCTGGAATTCCCTCTGGACAGATAAGCCAGACTTTGTCTGTAAACAATCATCTCACCATCTTGCTCTCTGAGGAAGAGTAGGTCACAGTAAGAAAGTCGGCTGTGAGTTTGAAGCCAGCCTAGTCTACAGAGGGTGTTCCGGGACAGCAAGGTCAGAAAGGAAACCCTGTCCCATGAGAGAGGGGAGGGGAGGGAAGGAGGAAGGAAGGAAGTGGGAAAATGAACAAACGGACATTGCTGACAAATAGCGTCAGGTGTACCTCCTCTTCCAGAGCACGGCTCCAGGAGGAACAAAACTTACTGCCTTCTTCTGTGATATAAGAGTAAAGAAATGCTGCCAGGGAAACCTAAGCAGTGAGCCCCACCCCCTCGGCACCTGGCACCTCAGAGAGCCCTTCCGCTTAGTCACGGAATCTTGTCTACGCCTCCTCGCCTTTGTTGCCCACAGGGTGGTGATTTCTCAGCGTGTCTTCACTTTCCGGATCTTGTGCTCCTGCCTTGTCCTAACCAGCTTGAGGCAGTGAGGAGCTGGAGAAGCTCTCCTCAGAAGACTGGCCACCGCAGGTGTTTCAGGAAGCTGCTGATTCTATCCACCATCAGCAATCTTCGCGGAGGCAGGAAAATGAGTAACTTCACCTACGAGCTACCTGGTGACGGGAAGCAGAGGACTGCTGCCCTCTAGCCACAAGGCTGCCATTTAGCCACAAGCCACCAGCCTGTCAAGCTGCTTCCCTTTCGTCTCTTTTCAGTCAACATCTGTTGTTTCTATGTGACACTCGATGATTTTCCGCCCCTGGAGCTGGGATGCAGACCCTTTCGTACGCACACGCGCTCTTCCACTGAGCCTTGTCGCAAGACCTTAAGTTGGTTGGTTGGTTTTGAGATCCAAGATTTTGCTCCTTAGCCCAGGCTCTCCCTGAGTGACGAGTTTACCCAACGGTGAGGCTACTGTGAACGATGAGGTTACCTGCTAAACTGTGGGTAGAGTTTCAATATGTGTGTTCTTGGTATAATTGTCAGGGTAAACATAGTGACCTCTGCATATAATTAGGGTTTCTTTTGGTTGCTTGGTTTGTCTTTTGAGACAGGGCCTCGCTCTATAGCCCAGCAGAGAACCCACTGCACAGCTCCAGTGGGCCTCAAGTACCTAGCAATCCCCCTGGTCCAGCGTCCCCACTGCTGAGAGCACAGGAGAGAACCACCATGCTTTTGTAGCAAAAAAGTTTAAAAATCCTTCCTTGTGGGGCTCACAAACATCTGTAAGGCCAGTTCCAAGGGGATCCCCCACCCTCTTTCGGTCTCTGGAGGCATCAGGCCCAAAGGCAACGCACAGAAATACAGATGGGAAAACGTGAGTGTACACACACACACACAACCAGAACTGTTTACATCTTTCCTCGCTGCCTTTTAGAAAACCTTGGTACATTTTTTGTGATCTGTCTTCCCCCAACTTACACAGCACTGCAGACAGACACCCTCCTTCTTACCTGGAGTTTAGTCTTGATATTGAATTCTTCCATTCCGTGAACAGGTATGCGGGTGGGGAGAGGGAGACAGTCTTGGTTTCATTTTCTGTTTTAATGATTAAAGGACTCTGACAAAAGAAACTTAAGGGTAAAGGGGTTATTTTTGCTCACCCCAGGGCACAAGCAACATGGAGGGCAGCAGAGCAGCTGGCCACCCTGCGTCTACAGTCAGAAGCAAACAGTGCACTCAAACGTGGTGATTTGAACAACAGACAGGAGCTCGCTGAGTTTCTACATCTGTTTTCACGTGTGCTAGCAAAACCACGTCGAAACCTCAGGTTGGCTATAATCACCATAGATTATTTATGTTAGAGTGTGAGGAAGAAACAGAAGGCCACTTGCTGAATGGGGCGTCTGAGTCGCTGTGGTGAAGCCATTAGAGGCTTGTCCGATGCCACTTTCCATGAAAACCAGCACAGGTGACATCTTTGGTTCCAGGACTATCTCTGTTTCCTTGGGCAGGTTTCGTGACCTTTCCTGCTGTCATTTCCACAGTGCCGTGTAAGACTCTCAGGCTTCCCTCACAACCTGTGTTCAACTTTCAGAGAAACCCCGTGCTTATAGTCAGAGTCTTGATCAGAAAGTTCCAGGATGATCAAGATGTTAAAACAAAACAAATTGTGCCCAAATAGGAAAAGAGAAAGTTGCTTTCAGATGACCTAATCTTACTAATAGAAATGTCCCTAAACTCTACTCCAAACCCTCTACACAGCAGGCCCGTGGGCAGGTCTTGGTCTTCCCTCAACTCTTGGGCCTGGGCCAAGAGCCCAAGAAAGCCCCGGCATTGCACCTCAGGGAGACTTCAATTCTAGCTCAACCGTGGCTGCTAATCAGAGCTTTCACCCAATATCAGACCCTGTTTAACACCCTCTGGGACGCAGACCTGTTGGCCAAGTGGTGGGCCAGCTCAGTTAGTGACTCAAATGGCCAGAAGGGTCTTCCACTTCCAGTCCTTGAAAAAAAAAAAAAAACCATCAGGAAAGGCCCTGTGTGTAGGTCAGAGATGGACATTAGGTGTTATATTCCTCTGGTACCATCTGCTCTTTCTTGTCGAGAGAGATAGGCCTTCCCAGTGACTTAGAGCTTGCTTAGCATGTTAGGCTGGCTGGCCAGTTAGGCCCAGGGATTCGCCTGGCGCTACCTAGCCAGCACCAGGATTGCAAGGGTGCACCACATGCTCGGATCTTGGGAGTTTTGTTGTCTCCCTCCCTCCTTCCCTTCCCCTACCCTCTCTCTTGAGACAGGGTTTCTTCTATAGCCTTGCTGTCCAGGAACGCCCTCTGTAGACTCGGCTGGCCTCCAACTCACAGACGTCCACCTGTCTCTGCCTCTTGAGTGCTGGGATTAAAGACAGCACCACCCACCCTGGCCCGGCTAGTTTGTTTTTTTAACGTGGGTATTAGAGATTGAACGCACTTCTTCATACTAGTGAGGCGAGTACTTGACTGAGGAAGCTATTTCCCCAACTTGCTAAGACAAGATATTTAAAAGAATAGTTACTATATCATAGAATAAAAATCACTCCATCACATGAAAATTATACTGTTAGAAATCGGTTAAAAGAAGGCACTGTTTTACATATTTTACAGCGTGGTCAGTGTGTGGCCTACGGAGACGGCTGGGCCCCAGTTTTGTTCCTGCCTGTAGACGGTGACATGGTGTTTCAGTTGACATCTGTGGAGAGAAAATATGGCCTTGCTCAGGACTGGAGCTGGGAAAGAAAACCCCACGAGACGGTCTGGGGATCTACGGGGATTGACTTTGCAAAACTGAGTCTGGGCAGTTGGCCGGTTTGTGAAATCATGGTATCTCTTGCACGAATGGGGCTTAAAAGCAAAGGATTGGCGGACATCTGAACGCTTCTTAAAGGGATCTGGCTGAATAAATTATAGCTCATTTATCGCATAGACGGGGAGTCTATGCGATCATTAAGACAGCGAGGCAGCTGTGCACGCTGGTGTGCTCTTCTCTCCAGAGGGTTTGGGCCTGCTGTGTGGAGATAAAGGGAGCACATCAAGTACAGAGCAGAGCACCATCGCTGTGCGTGCTCCCTCTGGGGCTGGGAGGGTGTCGTGTGCTCCCTGTGGGGCCGGGAGGGTGTTGTCAGTCGGTGCACACACTGTCCCTCATGAATCCTTTGTTCCTGCTAATTTTATAATGTGTGTGTGTGTGTGTGTGTGTGTGTGTGTGTGTGCGTGCGCACATGTATGGTATGTAGGTATGAATGTGTATGTGGTGGTGTACTCAGCCAAAGAATTAGCTAATTAAGCAATATAAATGAAAAACTTAACCTATATTGTAGATTATTCTAAAAATGAAGCACAGAAGTATGTGGGAAAGCGCTCAGCCCAGTGAATACTCTCCACAACCGAGAACTCTTATAGTAACGATGGTAATCGTTATTTTTAGACGTCAGAACAGCCCTAACTCTGTTGTTTAACTTTCCCTCCTCAGGGTTCCATATCAGAACAGGTTCCTACTTGTGTCTCTTGAGGCCATCCTAGGGCGGTCTGAAAAGCACCGTGCGGTCACAACCCCATGGACCTGGTGAGTCGTTTATCATTAACGGTTAACTACTCTGTCGTGCTGCTTGCTATTTATATTCAGACCGCTGTCTTTTCTTTTCCCCACAGGTGTTGTCTTCAAGCTCCATTGGAGAAAGCGCTCTGCAGCTTCAGTCTTCCCACCGTTGCTGCTGGGTCCTCTTTCCCTCCGGGGTGTCTGATTCTCACTAAGGGTTTGCCTCTCTCTTGAGGTTTCTACAAGTGTGACTGTCCCATTGACACTCTCTTGTCCCCAGAGTGCCCTAGGGCTCAAGCCATCCTGCTGCTTTGCCTGCTCTTAGTCACGGAAGCCCTCAACCGACACAGAGACTTCCCACGTTACCCAGCACCCACATCTAAATGTAAGATTCAGTCTGTTTAGGAAAAACGTCACACACAGAGAGAAACTTAAAATTCCGTTATTGTAGCAGAATTTTCCCTGTCCAATTGCATTAAATATTAATACAACAAGAAGCCTGTGTTTGGACAGGGAAAAGGGAGGCGGAGTGAAGAGTTTTAGAGATGGAGAGAGGGTTGGAGGGGGGAGAAGGAGAAGAGGAAGGAAGACAGAGCAGGAGGAAGGCCTTCTAGACTCCACATGGCTTTACAAAGCTGTGAATATAACGAGAGGACAACAATTAGGATAACTTGTCTAATCTAGGTGAGGAGCTTATATCATCAGTTGGCTTTGAAATTATTGTGAGGGCATCTTGTGAATTGAGAATGTATTGGTATATAAATCTGACTGATTAATTATAAGCTTCTAGAGTTTTGATTTACAGGGTTGCTAGAATTTGTGACCACTGACCACAGAGGGTTAATGACTGAGAAGGTACAGCGACTATGAGACAAGGCTGGGAAGACCTCCGTTGCTGCTGGGGCTAGCCTAGAGGCAGAGGCGGTGAGACCACCACCAGGTAGAGTGTAGCTGGGTGTAGCACAGCAACTTGCTGGTTTTTTTTTTTTTTTTTTTTTTAGTGATTCCCACAACACCTTATTCCACAGTTAAAACAGATGAAGCAGGATTTAGAGTTTACCAGAACACAGCTTGATATGCCGGGCCACTGTGTCCAGACGCCTGTGGGTCCTGCTTAGCTGTGGGAATGCCACTGTATCCCCACGCCCAGTTTGTGTGACCAGTACAACTCCTCCCTCTGGAAGCCTGACTTGGGTTAAATTCATAAGGTCTTGGAATCTGACTTGCTGGTCACTTAGTTTGTCTTGCCTGGCTGTAGGGTACAGGACATGGGGAAATAAAGGGCTGGGGAACTCGCATCCCGCCAGAGCTAGCCAACACTGGACAGGTGGACACGGGAGACTGCAGGACAGGCATCGGGCCATGAGAGGCCGCTGGACCCCCGCTGGGGGAAGGGGAGAAAAGTGCGCAGTCTCAGGGGGGTCCCTGGGCATCATGGAGGCCAGGGATGACAGGTTTTAGCTCTCGGGCAAGCAGGACGCTGCTGGGTACCCCCAAAAGAACTGAGGACAAAGTGGGGGCCCCGGGGGTGGCTCGGTCAGCCCCAGAGCTGAAGGGGAGAGGGGAGCTGTGGGGGGAAGGCATGCTGGGCCGTTCTCGTGAGGGCATGTCCTTGGTCTGGTCTGGCGGCTGCTGGCGGCTGGGCTTGGTGGGGATCATGGCTGGAACACGGAGAGGCCTCCCTGGTGGGAGATTAGCCGCTGCTCTTTAGGGGAAGGCCTATTCCACTGCTCCAGCAGGGCAAGTCCAGATGAGAAGAGGCAGTCCATTGGTTTTAGCGTTTATTATAGAGAAGTAGAGAGAGGGAGAAAGTAGAAAAGTAGAGGCCGGCCATGGCCACGTGGAGAGAGGGGGAAGGGAATGAGGAGAGAGGGGGAACAGGGGGCAAGAGAGAGGCAAGAGAGAAGGGACAAGAGAGCGAGGAGGGCCAAGAAGCCCCCTTTATAGTGGGCTGGGCTACCTGGCTGTTGTCAGGTAACTATGGGGTGGGGCAAACCTGGCCTTAGCCAGGTGACTGTAGGGGTGGAGTCCAGGCAGAACACTAGGGACCTGGCCCTACATGGCTGATGGACACAAGGTTATGTCTGACGCTTGGCCCTGTGTGATGTTTGCTGAGATTTCTGGACTTGCCCCCAGAAGTGTCTGTTCACTGTGCCACCCCCTCCTCTACCCACTGAACATCATTCCCCGTGACGGTTCATGTTTGCTGTCAGCTTGGCAGAATACAGAATCGTCTGGGAGATGGGCCTCTGGCACGTCTACAGGAGATTGTCTTGATGAAGTGAATTGAGGTGGGAAGATCTCCATTTGGAGTGGCATCTTTACCTGGTCAGGGAGTCCTGGACTGGGGAGGTAGAGAAAGAAAGTCACATGTACACATGCTTCCTGCATGTATACAGGCTAGCTACATGTATGTACACCTGTCTTGCTCTCTGCTTCTTGACTGTTAAAGTTTCTGAGGCAGCATACAGAGATGGAGGGCAGAAAGAGCAAGCATTTGACGCTTACCAGATGGGACTGTGTTTCTTGGTGCACACAGGAAGAGGCAGCCTCTCTCCTGAGGAAAACCGAGGGGCCTACCAGGGAAATCCTTATATATAAGTCGGGTGTGGAGCTTGGGTCTAGGGTAATGTTGCAGCCATAACCCATCTCTCTTTTCTGCAGTCTCTCCTTCCTGAAACTGTTTGCCCACAGAAGACAGAAAGCCTCTACAGATCTTCCTTTCTGCGCTAACCGGTAAGGCTGAAAAAGTCATCTGTAGTCCAGGAATCCTGCTGCTCTGTCGTTGACTGTGGTTGCAATGTGTTTTAGTCAGGGTCTCTATTCCTGCACAAACATCATGACCAAGAAACAAGTTGAGGAGGAAAGGGTTTATTCAGTTTACATTTCATCACCAAGGGAAGTTGGACTGGGATTTAAGCAGGTCAGGAAGCAGGAGCTGATGCAGAGGCCATGGAGGGATGTTCCTTACTGGCTTGCTTCCCCTGGCTTGCTCAGCCTGCTCTCTTATAGGACCCAGGACTACCAGCCCAGGGATGGCACCACCCACAAGGGACCCTCCCCCCTGAACACTAATTGAGAAAATGAAGCTCCTTTCTCTGGGATAACTCCAGTCTGTGTCAAGTTGACACACAAAACCAGATAGTACACAATGTGACCAGGCATGACTGCTCCTGCACCTATGATTTTCCTGTAATGTGGGATTGTTACCTAGAACTGTCACAGTATTTTGTCACAGAAAAGAAAGAGAGACATTGAAGGAAGATGGAGGCACATGGAAGAGGGCAAGATGTGACCCAACGCAAACTCAGCAACTATTCCAACATCTGATTCCTTTCAGACACACCCTCTCTGTGTGCTTTTTTTGATAATGATAAAAACATTGCATTCCTTTCTTTGGTGTGATCTTAAGCTTAAAACAAACACTGTTGCACAAAGCCACATAAAAGTAAGAAATTGCTAGCAGAGACTTATCTTGATTTTGAAAGATGTGTATGGTTCACTTCAAAGTTGAAAACCGCGTGAGGCTTGCTCCCACAGATTCTTTCTATCACTGGGGAGGCCAATCTCCACAGCAGGTTGCCTGTTCTGAGTGACTTTAGCCTCTCGAGGAGGTGAGAAACAGCCAAGAGGCTTCCTTCTGTGCAGCAGAGGGCCAGGAGGTGGGGAGGGGTTGTGGCGTATACACTGGGGGAGACAGACTGGAAAGAGGGGGCTTGCCAACAAAGCCAGTTCAAACAAGGGAGTCTTCTAAGGCAAACGTTGGGGATGCTCCAGTCAGAATTACTCACCCTGAGAGAAAGTTCTTGAAACTCTAAGGAAGCCTTTGCCAAGGCTCCATCTACATGCAGGGTGATGGGTTTGTAGGGCTCTGTCGGTTAGACGTGTAAGTTGTTGGCCCTGAAAGCCCAAGTCAGGTCATAAAGAGTTCTTGTTTAACTGATGAAAAGCCGGCTTAGAGGACACATTCTACATTCTATAAATCATTGCCTGGTTCTAGAATTGTAAAGAACACCAGTTAAGATCTTTAGTTAAACAAAACAGCGTTTAAGAAACTTGGGTCTGAATAAGATATACAAGCAAGCAGTCAAGCAGACACGGTTTGGAGATGCACAGAGACTGCCGGCCTAGACTTCCCTTTGCAGATGATAATCTTTCTGCAAAGCGCTTGCAGACACCCCTAGCCAGAGGACACTGGCCATGTTCCTGTTCTTGTAGGCGGCAGCAATTCTTATAGGTGCAAAGGAACTTGGCCAGGTTCCTCTCTTCATCGGATACTTGGGGAGGCAGGAAGTCTCAGGAGTGTCTGGCTGCTGATAAATCTGGAATTTGCTTCCTCTAGGATTCACGGGGAAGGCTGTGACAGCTGTAAGAATGTGATGTTAGCGCCACAGTATCTGCAGCAGCGCAGCGTCTGTCCCTCAAGGATATAGATGGGTCCCTGACTGAGACATTGTGAGTCCGGAGCTAACAGACAACTCCAGCGCAGGAATGGGGTGAGGGTGTGGGAGATGGGGATGGGGTGGGAGAGTGGGTGTGAGGTGTGTATGTATGGGTGTCAGTGTGTGTGTGTGTGTCTCTCACCTGAGAAGTGAGTCAACATCAAAAGGGGTATTGATGGTATTCACTCTCTGCTCCCACCTCCCTCCCTTCAACCTGGGAACCAGAGAGCCTGCTGCAGACTCCCCATGAAACCCAGCCTATCCTCGGAGAACTAAAAACAGATGTCTTCTTCTGCCTTATGGACTCTGATTTCTCTCTCTGGAGATTGCATCGTGCTGTTGCTTCTCTATCTGCCCATGGCATTAATGGCTGTTCTAACAAATGTCTTAGTCTCCAGTAATCTTTCAGTGTCCCTCTCAGACACCCTACCCCACCACCATCTGAAACCCAACAATAACTGGCCATCTTCTCCGTTGTTGATGTTTACTGGATGAGAAATAGCTTCAGGTAACAGCTAACAGGATTTTGATGAGCAAGCCAGGAAAGAGCTAATACCAGCCACGGGGATGTGGGGCTTGTAGGCTTTCCTGAGTAGGCACTGCCTACCGGGCTGGCTGGATGCTTAGCAGCGCCAACTGGGTGTGCCATTGTGAGAAGGAAGGCTTCTCTCAGAAGCAGCCCCCTCCGGTCAGTCCTGAGAGAGGTAGTGGATGCCCTAGAGACCTCCTTCCTGTAGAATTTCCATTCTACAGAACACAGGGGCCTCGTCTGTGTTCTGCTAAGAAGACACAGTGCTGGCCTGGTAAGATGGCTCAGCAGTTAAGAACAACGACTACTCTACCAAAGGTCTTGAGTTCAAATCCCAGCAACCACATGGTGGCTCACAACCATCCGTAATGCTATCTGATGCCCTCTTCTGGGTCATCTGAAGATACCGAAAGTGCACTTACATATAATAAATAAATAAATAAATAAATAAATAAATAAATAAATAAAATGAAGAGGAGGAAGAGGAAGAGGAGGAGGAGGAAGAGGAAGAGGAGGAGGAAGAGGAAGAGGAAGAAGAAGAAAAGAGAGGGGGAGGGAGGGAGAGAGAAGAAGAAGAAGGAGGAGGAGGAGGAGGCAGCAACGCAGTGCCTGATGTAATGATCAACCTCACATGCTCATGGATGATATATGGTGGATGGATGGATAGATGGTAAATGGATGGTGGATGGATGGATGGATGGATGGATGATGGATGATGGATGGATGGATGATGGATGATGGATGGATAGATGATGGATGATGGATGATGGATGGATGGATGGATGATGGATGGATGGATGATGGATGGATAGATGATGGATGATGGATGAATGATGGATGGATGATGGATGGATGATGGATGGATGGATAGATGGATGGATAGATGGATGACAGTGAGCCCAAATCAATTCTTCCTCAAGTGACTTTTGTCAGAACATGGAGGAAAGTAAATTAACAGCCACAGCCACAGAAATAAATGCAGTTTCCTATTTTATACTCTTTAGTGTGTGTGGTCAGCGAGTTGATAGTGCCAGCAGGCCACTTAAGTCTTTCTGAGGGATTTGGTTTTCCTACCATTGACAGGGTGCAGGCTCATCGTAGCCAAGAATCCTGAGCAAGGAAGGTCTCTGGCCTTCTCAGCCACTAGCTCCTGAGGCCTGCTCTCTGAACCAACCATGCTGAGAGATTTCTTTGGCAAAAGAATTTCTTCTAAGGAAGAAAAACCCTGACCTTGCTGATCTGGGCATGTATTTGATTTGTGGCAGCGCAGGTTGTTCTCAGGCTGTAGAGGTGTATTTCACAGCAACGGATGTCATGCGATTCCTTTCTGACAGAGGAAAACAGTTTTCTCACAGCTGAAACACAGAAGCCTGTGCACGGGACTCCTCTGCACTTAGCCTTGCTGCAGGAAGCAGGAATGTCAGTAAAACACAGGCTAGCAAGGGCAGCTCCAATGGGGTCGCCATTATCCACACACACACACACACACACACACACACACACACACACACTGTCTGCTGGCTTGTCCCAGGGCATGCCCCAGTGTTCTTCTGCCTGGCTGTGCCTGGCCCCAGGGCAGAGTGAAGGACACTGCTTCAAACCCAGAGGAAAAGAACTCATCAGTAGCCTCCTACAGACCACAGATGCTGCCTCTGCCCTGGGAAGCAGGCTCCCTTCTGGGAGGGGAAACTATCAGAAGGCCTTTTTTTTTTTTTTCCAGGAGGCCTCAAACAACTGATTTACCTTTTTTTCTGATGTTTTTGTGACTAATAGATCAAAGGCTACATGTCTACCACAGCCCTTCCTGGGCCAGGCAAAATCCTGTGAGGAGCACATTCCTCTGAGGAAGAGTCAGTTCCCTGTGGAGAAGGCAGTTTCTCAGGCCAGGTGACAAGGACCACTCTCTGGGCCCTCCTGAAGTCCACAGATTGGTCCCATTTGCTCTGACTTCTCAGTTGGTTACCAGCTGTGTCCCTGATTTCTCAGAACCTGAGCTTCCCATATTTTAAGACGAGACTGAGGCCCTTTGAGCACTTGAGGCCCTTTGAGCACTTTCGCCATATTCCAGTGCACCTTGGTTTCCAGATGTCAGCTTGGTTTCTCTGCAAGTTAATGAAGTCATTGACACGCCCTACAGAGAGAGCAGCATTTCCCTATGGGAATGCTCCATTTCGCCCAACTCTGCACTGCTATCAAAACAATGAAGAACTAACCATAAAGAAAATCCAGGATGTCTTTACCAGCATCTAAAACAATAGAGCGTGCCCCAAGCCCTATTAAAAAAAAGAGTCATCCTTTAGAAACATTTAGAAACTGTATGTATATCTTATGAAACCAGGCACCCCAAATAGAAATCAGCATTTGGGCCACAGAACTAAGTGAGAAGTAAGAGTAGATATCCATTAACTGGGCGTGTCCACAGCAGTGGCTCAACCCTCTTCAGCCCTGCAGATGAGTGTCAGAAGTGGCTTGGCCCATTATGGCTTTGTAGTATACACTGGCAGAGAGCACAGTCAACCTTTTCTCCTCATCTGCTCCCGCGTAGAAAAAGGCAGTTTGGACACGCTTCTTGAAGCCATCACCTCTGTATAGAGATAAACCAATCATTAGCAGGAGCCCGCTTAGGACTCAGCTATTCTTGGCCGGCTGAGGAAGTAAGTGGTCAGTATCACAGACTCACGGGACACCCCAGCAGCTCCACACCTTCTGTCACACTGAAGAATTCAATTTGGCTCTTCAAAGATCCTTGAAGATTGAGAGTCAGTCTCCACTGGAGGCTACGGCAGTCTCCACAGTCGAGTCTTCATGTCAGTATTACTACTGGGTAGGAAGTATTACTTCCATCTTCCAAATGAGGAAGCAGAGACGACTACACAGCAGAGAAATGGAGTTAACTAAAGCCTGGGTAGATTGGGCCCTACACATGGGTGTGTGCACATGTGCGTGTGTACAGGAGCACATGGGCACACACACACACATTCACTAGTCATTTTATCAGTGAGAGGACCCTACCCCATCACCTGCTCACCCCCTCCATCTGGACCCTGCCCCCTCCTTTTCATACAGTTACAACTCAAGGTGCTATGCTGTCAGGCACAGAGGGCTTGGTAGGGTCTTTCTTTTTTGTTGTTGTTGTTTTTTTGTTTTTTTGTTTTGTTTTGTTTTGTTTTGTTTTTCAAGATAGGGTTCCTCTGTATAGCCCTGGCTGTCCTGGAACTCACTCTGTAGACCAGGTTGGCCTCAAACTCAGAAATCCACCTGCCTCTGCCTTCCAAGTTGCTGATGCTGAGATTACTGGCGTGCGCCAGCAGCGCACAGCTTTGGTAGGGTCTTTCTGACACTAAAGAAAACATTTAAGTGCTCACTTCAGTTGACCACAATGACCATTGTTGATTCTCTAGTATTTTGCATGCTGTATCAGTTTCTTATTCCTGCTATAAGAATGTCATGTCAGACTCTGCTGTTGCTGCTCAGGCCCCAACATCTGCAGCTGCCATCTCTCTGCTTTGCAGATACTGAGGAGCAGCCTACTGAGTCACTGCATCTGAGCCCCTAGCTAACAGGATCCCCTACTAGGATCTCTCACCTGAGGAGTCAGCTTATATCACAGGGGGAGGAGTCAGCTTACATCACATGTGGGAGGAGTCGGTCAGCTTATATCACAGGGGGAGGAATCAGCTTACATCACACATGGGAGGAGTCATCTTACATCCCAGAGGGTGATAGAAGCAGACGTCCTATTCCCATCAATGTCCCTGCCTCCTTCCTAGGAATTAGAAAGTCTGGTTGCAGGCTTGTACACCCACTTCTGCTGTGAGGCCCTAATTTCCTCTCTTCAAAGTCCCCACCACACCATCTGTCTCTGGCACTGGGTCCTGAAAAATCTCTGGAGTCACAGCCATGCCCTTGCCTGTCTGTCCACAGTTTTAATCACTTCCATTAAAAAATTCTTCACTCTAGCCGGGCGGTGGTGGCACACGCCTGTAATCCCAGCACTCTGGGAGGCAGAGACAGGCGGATTTCTGAGTTCGAGGCCAGCCTGGTCTACAAGTGAGTTCCAGGACAGCCAGGGCTACACAGAGGAACCCTGTCTCGAAAAAAATAAAAAAATTAAAAAAAAATCTTCACTCCCCAGTGATCCATTTCAGTGTCCCTCCCAACCGCTCCCCCCATTCAAAACTTTTCATCTATTACTTTAAAATCTCCACAAATTTAGTGGTTTAAAACAACATAAATTTATACTTTATAGTTCTGGAAGTAGGAAGTCTGAAATGAAGCCATCAGGGCTGTATTCTTAGAAAATCTCTCTCTCTCTCTCTCTCTCTCTCTCTCTCTCTCTCTCTCTCTCTCTCTCTTTCTCTCTCTCTCCTTCCCCTTCCCCTCTCCTTGCCCCTTCTCTCTCCCTCTGAGTCTTCCTTTCTTTTTTTTCTCTTTCTCTATTGTCCATACTAAATGTGATGGTTAATTTTGATGGTCATTTTGACAGGATGTAGAACCGCTTAGGACGCACACTTCTGGCCACGGTCTGTGGGTGTTTCCAGAGAGACTTAACTGATGAGGGAAGACCCGCCCTCCCCCATGAATGCAGCAGCATTCTCCGGGTTAGAGTCCCACACTGAAGGGGATGGGGGGCGAAGAACACCAGCGTTCCACACCCACTGCTTTGTGACTGAGGTTACAATCTGCCCAACCACTTGATACTCCAACTGCCACAGAGCCCTCTCTTTTGATGGACTGTGTTTCCTCAAACTGTCAGCCAGAGCAAACCCTCCCTCCCTCCCCCCCCCCCCCCCCCGCTGCTTTGTACCCTATTTTGTCATGGAAGTGAGAAAATAACTCACCCTAAGCAGTGATGTGCTGCTTAGCTACACCCAAGTCCACAGCATTCGCTTTCATAGGACTATTCTTTGATTCTGTTATTAGGATGCCCGTGATCCTGTTGGGCCCACCCACACACACACCCACACACCCACACACCCACACACCCACACACACCCACACACCCACCCACACACCCACACACCCACACACCCACACACCCACACACCCACCTACACACCCACACACCCACACACCCACACACCCACCTACACACCCACACACCCACACATCCACACACCCACCCACACACCCACACACCCACACACCCACACACCCACACACACAGCCACACACACACAAGATAGTCTCTCATCTCCAGAGGCTTTAACTTCACCACAGCTGCAGCTCCCATTCCTGAGCATCCCCACAGGCATCAGGAGATCAGTCCTCAGACGCACCCGCGGAGCAGTTTGCCAGGGTCTTCCTTCTGTCCTTTCTGGCTGGGGCCTCTCCATGGGCTGCCTCTTCACTGTTAGTCTCATGCAAGGAGAGTAAGGCTAAGATAACAGCTGACTGAAGTCGAGGGAGGAAGGTTCACATTTCCTTGGCTTCTGTGGGGTCGTCCCCATGTTTGGCTAAGTTGTGCAATGTGAGATGCAGTCATGGGCAGTGCTGGCAGAGGACCAGTCGATTACGGGTAGTGAGAGATGCTGAATGCACCCCTCCCCGCCCCCCACCCGCTTTCAGCAGGGGAGTGGGTTTGGTTCCAGAGCAGGCTGTGGGGACTTAAAAATCTGATTCCCAGGAACTCGGTTGCTTTCCCGTATAAGAATTTTCATGTGATGAAAGGTCAGTGTGCTTTCTGGTATTGTTTTGGTTTTATCTTGCTTCCTCTGGAATGGGAATGTTCTTCGTTAAGGGCTTGAAGGGCGTTTCTGGACAGACCGTGTTCATTTGCAGGTCCATCCCTGTGTATCTGGATGCTTAGACTCTCCAGGGGAGGCCATTTCCTGTCTGCAGCAGGCCAGCTAGTGTGAGAACTAAAGGACCCCACCAGATGTTCCCAAGTGCAACACACACACACACACACACACACACACGCACTACACAAACATATGCATAAACTATACATATACCACATTCATACAGTGCTCATAAATCCTAACATACACATTACATGTCAGACATACATGCACTTTATGCATATCACACATATATATATTGTGCATCACATACCATTTGTATACATATGAACACATACATACACACCTCTCTCTACACACATATGTGCTATACACGCATGTATATAGGAACACCAAAAAGAGTGAAAATATTCTTTAAGGAGGCTTGTGCAGCCAGGGCATGGTAGGTTTGGGCATGACTACCCTCTGTGTTATGGTCAACTGTGGTCAGACCTTTGGACCATTTACTCACAACAGAGCCAGTGCCCGGGTAGAGCAGACACCAAGGCCGCATCTCAGGGAAGAACACTGAGGACTCAGAGCAGACACAGGCCCTGTAGTATGGACTGAAACAGCACGGTATCCAGACGTAAACGCTGTAAGGTTACCCTGGTGTCTCCACTCCAGTAGGCAAGATGAGAGGAAGCACCAGGCTAGTGGATGTCAGCTCTCCAGGAAGAACCCTCTGGATGCTGTGTTAGCAACATAGGGACTTGGTATACATTTCCAATGTACATTTCTCACCCTAAGACTGTGTTTCTTGTTTCCATACTGGGGTCCAGTAATCAGGAGAAGTAGGGTATAGAGGAGACTTGAGCCCCTATCTGTGTAGAGGACTTAGCGGTGAGATGGGATGCTTTTCTGCCCTTCGAGCCCCTTCAGCCTCCCGTGAGTGGCCTGTACCAGCACAGCAGAGTGAGGACATCCCCAGCCCCACAGGAAACTGCAGACTTGGAGATTGGATACTTAGGCTTTGGGTGGGCATCACACTACCTTCCAGTACCTTAAGCCAACCAGTGCTTGCAGAAATGTCTCTTTTCTAACTGGAAACAATGTACAGAAGTCAGGCCTAAGACAAGTCAAGAATGTGTCTCTGATGTCCTCTGGCAGTGGAGGAATTGATGGCAGGATGGAGGGCATGCAGAGAATGCACTGGTTCCATCTGACCTTCCTTCCATGTGTGGGTCCCCGTGACCCAGTGCTCATGTGAACTCGGGGCTGCTGCTCTGGGAAACACCCCCCCCCCCCACGGTTGCCCTGGCCATACCAGAAATTAGCCACTACCTGTGTGCAGCATTCTAACTCAGGGCATGAGGAGAAAACCGAGTCAAAGACAAGGTCTTTCCCTGTGCAGGCACTCCAGGGTCATAGCCAACCGCAGATTGTCCCTATCCAGGGACACCACATAGCCTGGCTGGTCCTGTTGGGATCCCTCCTCTCTGGGCTCAAGTGTAAGGTACGCACAGGTGCCTCTTCCTCTGTAGAGGGATCTGCTCAGCTTTTCTCCGGCTCCCTATCCTGTCTGTTGCTGTCTGTATCTGAGGTGGTGCTCATGAGGTAACAACCTCAAGCCCTGCGGTGGCTTCCTCCCACAAGGTGTAGCTGCAAGAACAGCGTGCTCAGAAGAGTCCCCGACAGGTTCCCAAGGCACGCTGGTGACTCCTACAACACACAAAACATTGTGGTGGGGAAGCGCTTATGTCTGAAGAAACCCTATAGCCTCGTGATTAGAAGTAACAGTGACTCGATATGGGAGAAGTAACAATGACCCCATGTGGCACTGTCACCTCTAGAGTCTCTAGCGACCATCATGGTTAGTAGAAGTAACATTGACTCAATATGGCTGACTCCACCCCTAGAGTCTCTAGCAGACTCTCAGGATACAACAGAACAGAATTCAGACTCCCATATGTGTCCACAGGTGAAGGCAGAAGCAGCAGAGTCCAATCTGTTTAAGTAGCTGTCTCCGGCTTCAATAGGTCGATCCTGGTGGACGCTGTGTAAACATGTGCGTACTGGATGGGCCTCGTCATATCCAAATCTGTACCATTATTGTTGGGATTCCTGCTTTCAAAACACAACAAAAACTTCTATCCTTTCCAAGAGTGGGGCCACTCTCTAGCTAAGATCTGAAGCAGGGATATCACCACCCAGGAGAGGCTCCTTGGCCCCGATCCCGGTTCAAGTCGTCTCTCCTGCGAGCGGGCAATCCCCTTAGAGCCTCAGGACTTGATCCTGGCCCTGTGCCTGCTGGATAGGGCTGAGACTTTCTGTGCATCGAGCGTGGCTGACAGAGTGAAGCCGTGGCAGCCTTGGTTCTTTGTTCACACGGGAAGTAGACTGCTTCTTTAAACTGCAGTTGCCTATAAACAAACACGCATTTGTTTCCTGCAGGTTTCTTCCGAGACCTCGGTCCTAGGGAGTTCAAAGCGCTTCTTGCTAGCCTCCAGGGGTGCAAACTATTTCCTATCCATTCACATTGAGGCAGTGAGAGGCCGGTGATTGGAGGGGAGAGAGGAGGAGGAGCTAAGAGAAGGAGGGGCGGAGAGAGGCAGTGAGAGGCCAGTGATTGGAGGGGAGAGAGGAGGAGGAGCTAAGAGAAGGAGGGGCGGAGAGAGGGAGCCCGGGCGCTGCACGAGGGAGCCCTGGAGGAGCAGATCCAGATGGCCTCAGATGTGTTTCTGGTGTGCTGAGAGGTTAGAAATATTGGGATAAAACTTTAGCTTTGTAATTTGGCGTTATATAATTAGGAGGTTCATATGCATAAACGTATTTGGTTAACTACTCAAGTTTAAGAGTCATGCTTTGCCGGATATTTGGAAGAAGTGGGTACTGGGCAGGAGAGACCGACCCTCTGGGACTTGGAGCAGAGGCCTGGCAGGGCGGTACTATATTTTAATAATTTCCCACTACACTCCTGACCATTCTGAAGGTAGAGGAGGGATGCCCAAACCTGCCACACTGGACCTGAGCCCAATCCATGCCACAGGTCTCTCTGCCCCATCTCAGACTCCTCTGCAATGGGATTGGAAATAGTGAGTTCCCAATGGAGCAGGATATAAAGTCTAAAGTATCGATCTTCCCTACCTCCTCCTGTAACAGTCACACCAAGAATTACGTGAAAATGTAAGGTGAAATGATTCCACTAGCACCGTGCTAGGTTCGTGTGCTGCTCTTCCCTGATGGCCAGGACAGGAAGCAGGAAGACAGTAATAGGTGTGGGAACAGCTATGACTTCAGAGAGCCAGGCAGCGACGACGGAAGAGAAGCTGCTGGGGGGAATGGCCAGAGCCTTTTCTCAGCCCCTGTATCCCAGCCTGTGAAATGGAGTCTCTGTCCTCTACAAAGAGAATAGATGAGGTCATGGCAGCCAGCGCTCCAGCCCGGATTCTGCTGACCACACAGGGGTGGAGATCAGGGTGCAGACCCACTCCGGTCCTGAAGAGGGTGCTGTGAGGCTTAGTGGATGAATGCGTTTATAGCCTTGCTTAAATACTCAGTCAAGGAAGAGGTCAACAATGACACCTGCGAGTTTCCGGGGCTCAGCAGTTGCCCAGCTGTCCTGGCTGTTGTTTCTGCTCACTGGGTGATGCTTTGATGTGTCATTACTTCTTTGGTGACTCCATCGAGCCAAAATGCGAACCGGAACTTGTTGTCCCTCCTCCCCTCTACACGCCCACAATGGATTTATTCCCCTTGAACCTGAGTAGTAGTGTTTCAGAATTGTACCCTGCCTAGCACAGCTCCCTGGGTGGTGGCTGTCCCCGGGGGGGCACTTCTCCCTTAGATCTGAGGAGATCTGTGTTTGCAGGTGTGTGGAGTGAGGGGATCAGGCTTTGCTTCCCCTGGGGAGTCAGTCTGGTGCACTGAAGAGGCATATACAGGCTTTCAGAAGAGGAAGGAGGAAGAAGAAGGTCCATCTGATTTGAGGACCCAGAGTATCCCCCTCTAACTTCCTCCCGCTGACTCTGATTTTTATCCTCACTTCCTTTCAGTTCTGACAAGCTAGTTGCTTTTCCCTGAAGAGGCCAAGTTGGCAATACAGAGCTCAAGGGACAGTAGTAACACTCACAGGAGATATAGAAGTTGCTCGCTTAAGAAAATGTTTGCCTTGCAAGCAAGACCTGAGTTCCACTCCAAAACCACCTAAAAAAATTTAAAAAATGAAAAAATTTGAAGAATCTGGGTGTGGGTGATAGGTAGGTGAAGTACCAGCTTTGGGACAGCAGAGACACCAGCACGTTGAACGAAGTCCATTATCTTAGCCCATGGGACTCCTCACGGAATGATAAATGTCACCTGCAAATAAGAGGAAGGAGCCGGGACCTCAAAACCTTCAATCTCCAGCCTCAGGGGGCTGCTCTTGAGCCTGTGCTGCTTTCTGTGGCCTGGCAGCAGCTCTACCGCACAGGGCCAACCTGCAGGCTATTGGCAGGACTCCCATACCCTTTTACCTGAGTACTAAGGCCTAGCAGTAGAAAACTAGGCACTGTCAGCACTTGCACAAGACCCAGGCACATTCACATTTCCATCCTGAAACTCACTCCCCAAGGTCTCTTCTCTTGTCAGGCTCAGCCTCTCAAGGGGAGGACGCCCGGTAACCAGATACCTGAGGACTTGTCATGGGGGAGGCTGCTGTCTTCTCAGGGGGAACCCTGGTTGTTCAAAGGTGCCAGCACCCATAGCATTGTACACACCTTTGAGAAGCTCAAAGGTCAGTGGTTATGTGTCTGTGTAAGGCAAGGTAGAGAGAGGAATTAGAAGCCAGGGTGACATGGCATCAACCAAACCCAGTTCTCCCACAACGGTGAGGCTGGGCTACCCCAACACATCAGAAAAACAAGATTGGTACTTAAAATCACATCTCATGATGCTAATAGAGGACTCCACAAAGGACATAAATAACTCCCTTAAAGAAATACAGAAGAAAAGAGTAAACAGGTAGAAGCCCTTAAAGAGGAAACACAAAAATACCTTAAAGAATTGCAAGAAAACACAAACAAACAAGTGAAGGGATTGAACAAAACCATCCAGGATCTAAAACTGGAAGTAGAAACAAAAAAGAAATCACAAAGGGAGACAATTCTGGACATAGAAAACCTAGGAAAGAAATCAGGAATCATAGATGCAAGCATCAACAACAGAATACAAGAGATAGAAGAGAGAAGCTCAGGTGCTGAAGATACGATAGAAAACACTGACACAACACTCAAAGAAAATTAAAAATGCAAAAAGCTTCGAACGCAAAACATCCAGGAAATCCAGAACACAATGAGAAGACCAAACCTAAGGACTGTAGGTATAGAAGAGAGCAGAGATTTCCAGGTTAAAGGGCCAGGAAATATCTTCAACAAAATTATAGAAGAAAACTATCCTAACCTAAAGAAAGAGATGCCCATGAACATACAAGAAGCCTACAGAACTCCATATAGATTGGGCCAGAGCAGAAATTCCTCCTGTCACATAATAATCAAAAGAGCAAATGCACTGAACAAAAAAAGAATATTAAAAGCAGTAAGGGGAAAAGAGCAAGTAATTTATAAAGGTAGGCCTATCAGAATTACACCAGACATCTCACCAGAAACTATGAAAGTTAGAAGATCCTGGGCAGATATCACACCGACCCTAAGAGAACACAAATGCCAGCCCAGACTACTATACCCAGCAAAACTCTGAATTGCCATAGATGGAAAAATAAGATATTCCATGACAAAACCAAATCTATACAGCATCTTCCCACAAATCCAGCTCTACAAAGGATAATAGATGGAAAACACCAACACAAGGAGGGAAACTACACCCTAGAAAAAGCAAGAAAGTAATATTCTTTCACCAAACACAAAAATAAACACACAAACACAAAAATAACATAAAAAATAATAGGAAGGAACAATCACCATTTCTTAATATCTCTTAACATCAATGGGCTAAAATCCCCAATGTAAAGACAGACTAACAGACTGGATACATAAACAAGACCCAGCATTTTGCTGCATACAAGAAACGCACCTCAGTGTCAAAGACAAACACTACCTCAGAGTAAAGGCCTGGAAAACAAATTTCCAAGCAAATGGTTCCAGGAAACAAGCTGGAGTAGCCATTCTAATATAGGACAAAATCAACTTTCAACCAAAAGTCGTCAAAAAAGATAAGGAAGGACACTTCATACTCATCAAAGCAAAAAAATCTACCAAGAAGAACTCTCAATTCTGAACATCAATGTTCCAAATGCAAGGGTACACACATTCATAAAAGAAACTTTACTAAAACTCAAAGCACACACTGCACCTCACACAATAATTGTGGGGAAACTTCAACACCCCACTCTCATCTATGGACAGACCAGGGAAACACAAACTAAACAGAGACGCAATGGAACTAACAGAAGTTATGGACCAAATAGATTTAACAGATATCTATAGAACATTTCATCCTAATTCAAAAGAATATACCTTTTTCTCAGCACCTCATGGTACCTTCTCCAAAATTGACCATATAATCAGTCACAAAACAGACCTCAACACATATAAGAAGACTGAAATAATCATAGTGCCTATCAGATCACTATGGATTAAGGTTGGTCTTCAATAGCAACAAAAACAACAGAAAGCCCACATACACATGGAAGCTGAACAATTCTCTACTCAATGACACCTTGGTTAAGGAAAAATTAAAAAAAAGAAATCAAAGACTTTTTAGAATTTAATGAAAATGAAGACACAACATACCCAAACTTATGGGACACAAAGCAGTTCTAAGAGGAAAACTCATAGCTCTGAGTGCCTCCAAAAAGAAACTGGAGAGAGCATACACTAGCAGCTTAACAGCACACCTGAAAGCCCTGGAACAAAAAGAAACAAATACACCCAAGAGAAGTAGACAGCAGGAAATAATCAAACTCGGGGCTGAAATCAACCAAGTAGAAACAGAAAGTACTATACAAAGAATCAACAAAACCAGGAGCTGGTTCTTTGAGAAAACCAACAAGATGGATAAACCCTTAGCCAAACTAACCAGAGGGCACAGAGACATTATCCAAATTAACAAAATCAGAAAAGAAAACAGAGATATAACAACAGAAACTGAGGATTTAAAAAAAAATCATCAGATCCTACTACAAAAGCCTATATGCAACACACCTGGAAAATCTGGATGAAATGGACAATTTTCTAGACAGATACCAAAACCCAAAATTAAACCATGATCAGATAGACCATCTAAACAGTCCCATAACTCCTAAAGAAATAGAAGCAGTCATTGATAGTCTCCCAATCAAAAAAGCACAAGACCAGATGGTTTTAGTACAGAATTCTATCGGACCTTCAAACTATTGCACAAATAGAAACAAAAGGAAAATTACCCAACTTGTTATATGAAACCACAATTAAGCTTTGGGGTTGGCATTGTTTGGTGATGTCCCTGTGGCAGAGCACACCTGGCCCGTATCAGTAGAGTTCGTCCTCTCACAGAGAATATCTCTTATTCTGTGTCCCAACATACATTGTCCTTCTGCCCCAGATCTGTCTTGTTCGCTGAAGGACACATGACTGTGATAGGACATAGGAGATAACACTGCCCCATGGATCTAAATTAAAAAATGTAACGACAGTGAAAGTGAACACCTTGTATGATAAAATTATTCTCCTGTGGTTCCTCACAACCCTGGGATCCAACCCGTGCCACATCTGCAGGAATTCACAGAGTTACCATGCCTGCCTCTGTAGAAGTGGGTGAAGCTGATGGTAGCTAATGTTCTCCCTGGTCCTTCTAAGAATGCTTGCTGGGTCCAGAAGGACCCCAAATCCACACTCAGCTTCTGCACTTCCCCGCTTCAGGCACCTGAGATCTTGGTCCTGTCAAAGGCACTTTTAATGATTTGGTGGTTTGGGGCCTAAACTTATTCTTCCTGGGGCTTTTGAACACCACAAGGCCAACTTTTCTATGTAAAGTAGGTGCAGGAAAATCTCCAAGGTCATCTTTCACAAGCATCTATTTTATTCTCAAGTCATGAAAACACAGCAAGGAGTCTTACATCCACTACTAAGAGTGAGGCAGGAAGTGCTCTGAGTGGAGGTGTCTGATGTGACCCTGGGTAGACAGAGGGGTTCCTGTCGCTACAAGCTTTGGACAGGCCCTCAGCCCCTGCTCTGAAGAGTGATGCCTTTGAGTTGTCCTCTGGGTACCTGGGATATCATAATTTGCTTCTTTCCTCCTGGCTGGACTCGGGGCCCTGAGTGAAGCACGACCGACCCAGAACATGAGGGCTTTCCACAAGGCTCCATTCTGAGGCGCGTGTTGACACTTGGGTCCTCTCCCGCACTGTGACTGTAGACTGGTAGCATCCGGCATCCTCTGGTGATCTTCTAAAATGCAACAACACATGTGAGAGGGACTCAGAGAACCTCATGTGCTCAGGGCATCTCTCCAGCTGTGGTTACCCTGCTCCACACTGCTCCCCAAGCTGCCTCCTCCTCTCTGAACCTCTTCCCCCTAGCTCCCACCCCATCCCACCCTCTCCTCCCTCAGCATCTCCTCCTCTTCCTTTTCCTACTTCCTCTTCCTAGCATGGTCAGTACCCTCCTGTTGTCTCCTAGTTCAATGTGCAGGATACTCATGGGAGACGCCTTCCGGCATGCTGCATCTGTTGGTAGGTTCGATTTAACCCTCATCCCAGTGTCTACACTTAGGTTCCCCGTGCATCGTACCATATGCATACACAGAAGGATAACCTGCCAGTTGACACAGACATGAGTAAAATAGATGCATTCAAATACAGAAACGTACCTGGGCCGTGCGGGATGCTTATTTTCCGGACACCCTCCTCTGTTTTATTTCTGGGGCAAGACTCTCTTCTGCCCCAGGTGAGAGTCCCTTCGAGCTGGAATGCAACAACAAAGACTCAGGAAGACATTTGCGATCTTCCTCATCCACCACTTAAAGCCTCTGGGCCGGGCCCTGCTGGGGACGGGCTTCTCCTTTGCTGATGTGCTGGGGTGGTCTCCTGAGCTATCGCTGCTGCTGTTCTTGACTCCATAACGCATTGAGAAAGTGCAGGGGACACTGCTAGAATGTATGAGGGCTTGGCCCATTGGGGGTGTTGTCTGGAGTGGCCTGCAGGGAAGAACGCCCGGCCAACTGACTCTTCTCTCTCTCTTCGGAATACCCTTCTGGCTAGAGATAGACGACTCAATTGTGGAGGATGCCCAGAGTCGTGTTGATTGGCTTTCTCTCCTCCTTAGTCCAAGTTGGAAAGATGCAGGATCATCAAGGGACGGGAAAGGCGTAATCATTGGATTCGTGGGGTGAGCACGGGTTGGGCTGTCCCACTCTTGAAGAGCCTGCTTCTTCAGGAAGCAGTAACAGGCCATGGCTTCGTCGTATTTTTTCTGACATAAAGAATCTTTGATATTTTGACCTTGGAACCCAAGGTGTCTCATGGCTTTTATAATTGCCGGGTCAGGCCTGATGGGTGTCATTTCCTCACAAGGATGTGGGAACCTTTGGGAATCTTCTGCAAGCCAGGGATGCATCATCACTTCGGCAATTCTTGGCCTATGTTTAGGGTTGGCTTTCATTAAAACATTAAGCAGGCCCTGGAGTTCTCTTGATAGGTGAGAGGGGACAGGATACTTTCCTGAGACAACCTGCTTTTGAAGCTGTGGTACATTGGGAGCATCACATGGGAACCTTCCAGTTAACATAAAATAAAGAATAACTCCCAGGGTCCACACATCGACCTTGGGGCCATCGTAGAATCTGCCATGGAGGAGCTCAGGAGCAGCAAATGGAAACGTCCCACAGTGATAGCTCAGCCGCTGTCCTGGCTTCACTTGGGCACTGAGCCCAAAGTCAATAATTTTGACTCTTCCATGGCTGTCTATCATGATGTTATCGGGTTTGAGGTCCCTATGGACTACACCCTGGTTATGGCAGTAGTTCATGGCGTTTAACATTTGTAGGAATATTGCTCGTGCTTCATCCTCCTGCAGGTGGCCAGCCTCTCGAATATACTGGTAAAGTGATTTACCCTCACACAACTCCATGACAAGGTATATTCTCTTATCAGTCTCAACAACTTGGAGGAGAGAGACGATGTTGGGATGATTCACCTTCCTCATTATCTGCACCTCGGTCACAACAGGATGGCACCAGTGTTCTCTCTTGTGAATAATTTTGACAGCCACAGGAGTGCCTGTGAGGCGGTGCTGGGCCAGCTTGACCTTGGCGCAGCCTCCATGGCCAATGGTCTTTATAACCATATACTGAGAGTGGAAACTCTCCATGTCAGAAAAGCTGGACTTGGATCTGAGGTTTTCCGACTCCTTTTCAGTCCCAAAACTCATTTGGGCTAACAAAAGATAAAAGCTACCTAAGAAAAAGAAAATAAGAAATAAAGGGAAGAAAGAAAGCTAGGATGGAAACTAAAATAATGAAAAGTAAGCAAAACAGAAAAGTAAAACCCAACCAAAAGGACAACAAGAACCGAAACCCAGAAAAACAAAACCACACAAACCCAAGAAAATCCAAATTAAAAAACCTAACTGCAAGTCACTAGGAGGGAGGAACACAGCACAGCAACACTAAAAGAAAATTACTAATTGTGTAAGAAGAAAAAGGTACAAGGAAATATATAAGTGATGAAAGAAATGTAAAAATTGACAATTAGAAAATCCAAGCAATATAAAAAATTAAATGAAAAAAAAATGGAACTCCAAACAAGCAAAACTCCATAAAAGCTAGAAACCTAGAAATTAAAACAAAATATAACAAACTCATCAAAACTTCTAGAATATGCAAAGAACTAAAAAAAAAAAAAACCTATCAGTAAGAAAACAACCTGATGAATACTTGGGAATAATTGGGATAGGGATCTGAAAAGGGTTTTCTCTGAAGACATGGGAATGGCCGAGAAGTATATATATATATGTATATATATAAATGATATATAAATGTTTCCCATCCTTGGCCATCATGCAGTTGAAAACTAATAGTTTGAGATTTCATCTAATTCTAATCAGATGGCTAAGAGCCCAATGCTGGTGAGGGTGGATGTGGGGGATGGAAACCCTCGTGGATGCTGTCCATGGGAGAATGAAAGCTGGTGTGGCCACTGTAAACAAATGTGTGGGTGTTCCTCACAAAACTAGAACTAGATGTGATCCAGCTACCCGACTCGTGGGATATACTCCAGGGACCCGATTTCCTACTGTAGAGACACTTGTTCATCCACATTCAGTAAACAGCCTAGATACCCATTCAGCCAAAGAATGGATCATGAAAATGTGGTGTCTTCACCCAATGGAATGATATTTAGCTGGAAAGACAACTGAAATTATGAAGCTTCCAAGTAGATGCATGGAGCGAGAGGACATTACATAAGTGAGCTAACCCAGACTCAAGAGAACAAACATGGCATGCTCTCATTCACACGCAGATCCTCACATCTTCAGATCTATTAGTCCAACTCTCACATCGCAGAGAGATTAACTTTATTAGTTACATTCATTAAGTTACATTTAATAGTGTAACTCTCTTATCTCAGAGAAATTTCCTTGTGCAATGACACAGAAACTCACAACTGGTCCAAGACTGGAGAATAAGTGTTAACAAAGTGCTCAGACACAAAAAACTGGGATGACTACATGTACATGGTCCCCTCCCTCCCTCCCTCCTTCCCTCCCTCCCTCCTTCCCTCCCTCCCTCCTTCACTCCTTCCCTCCTTCCTTCCCTCCCTCCCTCCTTCACTCCTTCCCTCCCTCCTTCACTCCTTTCCTCCCTCCCTCCCTCTTTCCCTCTCTCCCTCCCTCCCTCCCTCCTTCCCTCCCTCCCTCACTGCCTCCCTTGCTCCCTCACTCCTTTCCTCCCTCCCTCACTCCCTCCTTCACTCCCTTCTTCACTCCCTCCCTCTGTCCTTCATTGGCTCAGGGATTATCATGGAAAAGGGGAACAGAGAGATTGTAAGAACCAGGGGTTGGGAAGGGCCAAAGCAAAATATTATCTTCTAGACACAACAAGACCACTGCACCCATGAATTCACAACATCTGTGACCACCAGCATGAGATCCGCACAAAATCAAGCACTCTACCATGACTATCCCATAGTGGAAACATTGACCGTTGATGGCATCTAGGAAAGAGAGAGTCATTCTCCTTAAGGATGTGGCTCCTGGTTGGCCAACCACACTCCAGTTGATGCCCCCACTCATGAACATAAGGCAGCAGGCTATTAACAAAGACATCAAAGTGTGGGCTGTGGCAGTGGCTGTGGGGATGGCTCTGGGAGGAGCTGGGGGAAGGGAAGGTTGTGACTAGGATGCAGATACCTTCTATGGATGGCCGAAATTCTCAAAAAATGCTATAACTTTTAAAAACCACAAAAAAATCATAAACCGTAAAAAATTAAAACCCCAAACAAAGCCAAAAGAGAAACAAACAAAAATAGAATAAATAGGAAAACCTAAAAAAAAAGTCAGAAAGCCAAAACTGGCACAAAATTCCCATAATGTAAACATAATAAAAACAAAAGAGAATTTCAAACCAAAACCCCAACAAGCACCAAAAGTGGAAAACCAGCCAAGCAAAGAAACCAGGAAACAAAATCCAAAGCATAAAAGATTAAGACTCAAATAACCCCAGGGTGGCAGTGGTACATACCTTTAATCCCTGCATTCAGGAGGCAGAGGCAGGTGAATCTCTGAGTTTGAGGCCAGCCTGATCTACAGCACAAGTTCCAGGACAGCCAGGGCTACACAGAAAAATCCTGTCTCAGGAAAAAAAAAAAAAAAAAAAACAGAGAACAAACCCCCTCCAATATCCACAGGCTGGGGAGACAGTTCAGTACTTAAATAGCAAAACACAAGGGCTGAATTTTGCTCTTTAGAAATCCTGTGTAAAAACAGTCTACCCAGTAATTTTAATTTCTGATTGTGAAGTGGATAAAAGACCTCAAAGTAAAATAAGACTCACACTAGGTCTCATAGGATGGAAAGCAGGGTAAACTCTAGAACTCATCGGCCCAGGAGACAAATTCCTGAACAGAATGCCAATGGCTCAGGCACTAAGATCAACACTAAATGGGACTTCATGAAATGGAAAGGTTCTGTAAGACAAAGAACACTCATGGTATCCACTCACTGATAAGCGGATATTATCCCAGAAGCTTGGAATACCCAAGGCACAATTCACATATCAAATGATGCCCAAGAAGGAAGGAAGGAGTGGCCCCTGGTTCTGGAAAAGGCTCAGTGCAGCAGTATAGGGGAATACCAGGACAAGGGAAGTGAGAAGGGGTGAATGGGGGAACAGGGGGAGGGAAGAGGGCTTATGGGACTTTCAGGGAGGGGGGAATCCAGGAAAGGGGAAATCATTTGAAATGTAAATAAAGAATATATCAATTTTTTTTAAAAGGACAAAACAACATCCTACAGATTGGGAAAGTATCTTCACTATCCTATAGCTGATAGAGGGCTAATATCCAAAACATATAAAGAACTCTTGAAGAAGCTAACCTCCAAAAGACCCAAACAACCCAATCAAAAAAATGAGTATAGCACTAAACAGAAAATTCACAACAGAGGAATCCCGAATGGCTGAAAAGCACTTAAAGAAATGTTCAATGTACTTAGTCCTCAGGGACAAATCAAAATGACTCTAAGATTCCATCTTATACCCATCGGAATAGCTAAGATCTAAAACTCAAGTGACATCACATGCTTTTGAGGATGTGAAGCAAGGATAACACTTCTCCATTGCTGGTGGGAGTACAAACCAGTACAACTACTCTGGAGTCAATTTGGCAGTTTCTGAGAAAGTCAGGAATAGTTCTACCACAAGACCCAGCTATATCACTACCAGGCATATACCCAAAAGATGTTCCACCATATCACTAGGAACTTCCTCAACTATATTCATAGCAGCCTTATTCATAACAGCCAGAAATCTCAAACAACCAAGATGTCCATCAACTGAAGAATGGATAAAGAAAATGTGGTTCATTTACACAATGAAATACTACTCAGCTATGAAAAACAAAGGCTTCATGAAATTGCAGGCCAATGAATGGAACTTGAAAATATCATCGTGACTGAGGTAACACAGACTCAGAAAGACAAACATGGTATGTACTCACTTATAAGTGGATATTAGCTATAAAGTACAGGATAAGCATGTTATAATCAACAGACCCAATGAAGCTAAGTAACAAGGAGGACCCAAGACAGGATGGTTGAATCTCACTCAAAAGGGGAAATCACATAGAGTTGGATGGGAAAAGGAAACTGAGGAGGGGAGGGGTAGAGAGGGGAACAAGGGTAGGGATAGGTGTGGGGAAAGCAGGGAGAAGGGCAGAAGAGGGCTGGGTGTGGGGGTACACTCTGGGATGAGTTAGAGACTTGGAGGGGATGGGGTTGAGGGAGGCTCTAGGGAATCTGTGAGAGTCATGCTGGCTGAGTCCCCTAGCATCTGGGGTTGGAGAGACTGAAGTGGCCATCCCCCGCAGACAGGCAAGATTTCAAGTAGTGGGGAGGGGGACACGACCCAACCCACAAAACCTTTAACCCAAAATGTGTCCTGACTGCAAGATGCTCAGGGACAAAGATAGAGCAGAGATTAACCAATGACAGGCCCAACTTGAGCCCCACCCCATGAGAGAGAACACTGTTAATGATGCTCTATGACTTGCAGACAGGACATAACATAACCATCTTCTCTGAGGCTCCATCTAGCAGCTGATGGAAACAGATGCAGAGACCCAGAGTCAAGCACTAGACGCACCTTGGGGAGTCTTGTGGAAGAGAGGGGACAGAATGAAGCATCCAGAGGGGTGAAGGGCACCACAAGAAGACCTACAGAGTCAACTAACCTGGGCCCATGGAGGCTCACAGAGACTGAAGCAGCAAGCAAAGAGCAGGCAGGGGCTGCACCTCGGCCCCTACACATTTGTAGTAGATATGCGGCCCATCTTCATGGGCATCCCCTAACAACTGGAGCAGAGGCTGCCTCTTGCTCTGTTGCTGCCTTTGGATCCCTTCCCCCAGCTGGGCTGCCTTTTCTGGCCTCAGTGGGAGAGGATAGGCTTAGTGCTGCTGGGACTAGCTGAGCCAGGGCAGGGTGGTAGCCAAGGGTTCAGCCTCCTGGGAAGGGATTACAGGAGGAGGGGCATGTGAGGTGGGACTAGGAGGGGAGCAGGGAGGGGGCTATGATTGGGATGCAAAGTGAATACATAAAACAATATCTTTAAACAAAAAAAGGTAAATGTCTTACCTTGGAAACAATGGACAAGCTGACTGGTAGCCTCAACACTATCCTGTACACAGGTGTTCTCACACCTACCACACGTGCACCTACACACACTCTCTCACTCTCACACACACTCACACACACACACACACACACAAACACACAGGTGCACTCACACTCACCCACAGATATACCTACACACACACACACACACACACAAATAGGTATTCACACGCAAGTAAACTTAAAACACAACACACACACACTATACACACCCAAGCATATATATACACACGCACACACACTCAAGTAACACTCCTCCCAAACACACACTGATCTAGCCACACATACACAAGCTCACACGCAAATGAACACACACTGATCTAGACACTCATACACAAGCTCACACACAAAGCAATCAAATGATAAATCCACACACAGCTCACAAGATACAACAAAATCGCAAAGGGCACCACTCCAACAACTCCTCTCAACGCACTCAAAGAAATCCAGGTGTGGCCACAGCTTGACATGTGCTGGCTGGACTGCGTCACAATCCCTCCTCATGAGGTCAGAGCAGGACCTGTCCTGACAGGGCTGGGAGGGACTCCAAGGCTCTGGCCTAGGTGGGCTATGGAGACTGACATTAGGCTTTTAGAAATCAAAGCCTGTAGGACGTTTTGCTGTCCTTAGGACTCTGGTTGCAATGATAGCTGTGCCTCTGCTTTAAAGTCCTCATGCCTACACTCTGGTGTCACCTTTGCATTCCAACTGATGGTTCCCAGATGATGTTACAGCTTAACATAAAAAAATGTTCTGCTTGTTAAGACCTAGGTGGCGGCTGCCACTCTGACATTACTGTGGCCATTTCGTTTTAGACCTGTAGCCGGCCATCTTACATTATTACAGAGGACCTTTCTCGTGCCCGGCTAAGCATTAACTGCACATCCCATTAAGGTCTATGTTTTAGTGTTCTTGGAAACCCCCTCTGACCCTTGCCCTCCTTTAGGGATGATCATAACTAAGGTCAGGTAGACTAGCTTCCTATAGTTAGCAAGAATAAGCTTGAACGGGAACCAACCGCCCAGCTGCCTGGCAAGACTCCCTGCACCTGTGTATGAACTTTTGTGGTTGCTGGGAGCTTCTGTGGGTTTTGTCATTTATAAGCCACCTCTGGGAAGCAAGGTTGCATCGCAACTCCCAAGTCTGACCTGCCTCGCTGATCAATCAGTCCCAGGATATATGTTCATTAAACTATCCCTGCGTGACTGAGGTGGCTAAGTGCTTTGTGGGGGTGATTCCTGGACCCCAACACTGCTCAAGAAAGATAATAAGGCAGCTTATTTCCACCTGTGAGGATGACAGAAAGATGCCTTTCTCATAATTTCCAAGGTTTTCGATTCTCATCAAAAACATGGGAGGGGCTTGGAGATAGACAGTTGGTTAGAACTTGCATAGTGTGAGGGCCTGAATTTGAACCCATGGGAATGCTAAGCACACACCTGCAACAGCAGAGCTATTAGGAAGCAGGAAAAGCAATAGAGACAGGGAAATTCCTGGGAGCTTGTGGGCCAGGTAGCCTGTCAGATGTAATATCAAACCATATACCTAGTTTCACGCAAGGTAGAAGGTAAGGTCTGACAAAAATGTCCTCTAACCTCCACACACATGGTGGGGCATATCCATGATCATATACATACAAACTTGTTTCAGTCTCTGTCTGTCTGTCTGTCTGTCTCTCTTTCTCTAAGTCTCTCTCTCACACACACATACACACATTCTCACACACATTCACACACTATAACAAACACACACTCAGCTTGGCGGTGGTGGCGCATGCCTTTAATCTCAGCACTTGGGAGGCAGAGGCAGGCAGATTTCTGAGTTCGAGGCCAGCCTGGTCTACAGAGTGAGTTCCAGGACAGCCATGGCTACACAGAGAAACCCTGTCTTGAAAAAAACAAAACAAAACTAAACTAAAAAAGGAAACACACACACATAAACACACTATTAAACACACACACAAACATATACTCACACACTCACATGTATTTACACACTATTACAAACACACAATCTCACTCTCATACACTCACACACATACACACACACACACACACACACACACTCACACACACAGAATGAGTGAGTATGCCCAGTAGTATATAAAAACAAAAAAACAAGCAGTCGTTATGAACTATGATTCTCTATCTAGTAAATCCCTTCCTTCAAACCTAAGAAGAAACTAAGATGAAGCCAGAGGTAAGGGAGTTCAGAGTCCTAATAAGAAATAATGAACAGGTGACCCATGGACAATCACAAAAGGCAAGGTGAACTTTGCTTCCTCCAAGATGTGAGAGACGCCATGTCACCTGACCCCAAACAGCAGTGCCACCAAGGCTCCTGTGCGCAGGGATATCCTTCTCTGACACCAATACCTGAAACAATTGGTCAGGTCTTTGAGAGCCACAGTAATACCATTTATGTAGGAGCGGTGGGATTTTAGCATTTTTAGTGTGATATCTGTGCTAACACAGAAAAAAATAAAAACACTAGAATAAGACAGAGAAAGAGAAACTCAAGCTTTTTCTTTTTTTTTCTTTCTTCCTTTTTTTTTTTTTTTTTTTCTTCTTCACTAAAATCCCAGCAAAGGCAAAAGAAAATATTCAGGGAGCAGAGACAAAGCTGTAAGGGTAATGAAGAACACAACAAATGCTTTCTCGGTGACTAGTGCATCTCTCTCTCTCTTCCTCTCTCTCTCTTCCTCTCTCTCCCTCCCTCCCTCTCTCTCTCTTCCTCCTCCTCTCTCCCTCTTCCTCTCTCTCCCTCCCTCCCCCCTCTCTTCCTCCTCCTCTCTCTCTCTCTCTCTCCCCCTCTCTCTCTGTACATCAATGTGCACCCATCATCCTTATACTCCCAGATCTGTGTGAGAGTGTCCTAAATTCATGGAGAATCATGGAGAATCCAGCATGTTCTTTAGGTGTCCTCGTTCTGGTGTCCTGACTTGGTGTCACCCCGAGCAGTTGTCGGATATTGTGCAGAACAGCTGGTAGCCATAATCCTCCCCTCAACCCACCCAAGGGCTAAGGAGCGCAATCCTGATAATGTGTATTTTACAGATAAGATCTACAGAGCAATTTAAAAGAGTTCTGGTGTTGCAGTTCCAATCCTGAGCCTGGTGCCTATTAGACAAGCGCTGCCCTGTTGCTTCACACCCCAGACCCAGAGCTTTTGAACTCAGCCTTATATACTCCCTGTGAAGTGTCCTGTGTTCTGTATTGCAGCAGGAAACCAAAAGCCCCTAGTTTCAGCTGTGAATGGACAGCAACTCAGCTCCAGGCTGACTCCCTCCACAGCAGCCTGAAGAGTTCCGTAATCTTTCTAGTTCTCGACACAAGCCAGACAGGGATATGTGATTTCTGAGCAGAAAAGAATTTCAGGAGTAGCCAGACTGAAGCAGAACAGGGATTGATTACAGAGATTATTAGAAACGTGAACAAAAGAATAAAGGCATGGGTGAAGATCTCTGAGAAAGACTAGCCTGTAACGGGAAATTTTCAGAAAGAATGCTCTTCCAATAGTCCCCGTTCGGCTAACTCTCCGCCAGACCACACTTCAGCTCTAGTGCCAGCAAGGCAGTCAACCCAAGGCTCAGAGCTCACGCCTGGCTTCAGGTCTCCTGAGCTGGGCTGCAGGTTCCATAATCTACCATCCAACCCACTTTCCAGGCTCACGTGTTCATCTCACTTCCGCGCAAAGCCTCACACACTCATCCATCCCACGGTCTCCCACCTTTCCCCACCCAATTCCCAGGTAGAGGCACAACTCTTAATGCTTATTTAGTTAGCCAATTAGATTTATAAATACTATGGACACAATTACAAGATGACAATACGGTAAAAGCCTTATTCCAATATTTCTATCCTTAGGAAAACACACACAAAAACGTCTGATTCCATCCTGGTTCTCTGATCTCCGACCCTCTCCAGTGGCTGGGTGGCATCTTGCTACCACTTTAGCTCCGCCCCTTTTCCCCTGCCCAATCACAGGCCTTCCACTGCACCAATATGATTGGACATGGAAAATACTGCAAGAGTAGCCCGACGTGAGAGATACACACCTACACATGGGTGCATGCTTGCCCGTGGAACACTGCACAACAGTGTCTTCCTGTTGGCCATGTGGACCACTCTGGTGGCTCTCAAATTGTATAAGACACGCCCCCTTTCTCACAATTGATAGGTTAGCTCTGGAGGTCACTTAGATGGAATTATAACCTGAAAAGTGAAACCAGGAGCTTCTAGAGTTTTGAGAAGGGTATAGTACACACATGTAAATGAAATTTACAGTGATAGTCTTAAAAATTACTTGTTTGCAGCTGGGAAGGGAGCAAGGTCTTAAGCAGGTGTTAATTGGGAAGTAATCTTTTTATTCGATATATTCTTTATTTACATTTCAAATGATTTCCCCTTTCCTGGATCCTTCCTCCCTGAAAGTCCCATAAGCCCTCTTCCCTCCCCCTGTTCCCCAATCTACCCCATCCCACTTCCCTGTCCTGGTAATCCCCTACACTGCTGCACTGAGCCTTTCCAGGACCAGGGACCTCTCCTTCTTCTTGGGCATCATTTGATATGTGAATTGTGTCTTTGGTATTCCAAGCTTCTAGGCTAATATCTGCTTATCAGTGAGTGCATACCATGAGTGTTCTTTTGTGACTGGGTTACCTCACTTAGGATGATATTCTCCAGTTCCATCCATTTGTCTAAGAATTTCATGAATTCATTGTTTTTAATGACTGAATAGTACTCCATTGTGTATATATACCACATTTTCTGTATCCATTCCTCTGTTGAGGGACATCTGGGTTCTTTCCAGCTTCTGGCTGTTATTAATAGGGCTGCTATGAACATAGTGGAGCATGTATCCTTATCCCCAACCTCAAGCAGTACTACAGAGCAATTGTGTTAAAAACTGCATGGTATTGGTGCAGTGACAGTCAAGTAGATCAATGGAATAGAATTGAAGACCCAGAAGTGAGCCCATTCACCTATGGTCATTTGATCTTTGACAAAGGAGCTACAACCAACCATCCAGTGGAAAAAAGACAGCCTTTTCAACAAATGGTGCTGGTTCAACTGGAGGTCAGCATGCAGAAGAATGCAAATTGATCCATTCTTATCTCCTTGTACTAAACTCAAATCCAAGTGGATCAAGGACATCCACATAAAACCAGACACACTGAAATTAATAGAAAAGAAACTAGGGAAAACCCTTGAGGACATGGGCACAGGGGAAAATTTCCTGAACAGAACACCAATAGCGTATGCTCTAAAATCAAAAATTGACAAATGGGACCTCATAAAATTACTAAGTTTCTGTAAGGCAAAGGACATTGTCAAAAGGACAAAATGGCAACCAGCAAATTGGGAAAAGATCTTTACCAACCCTACATCCAACAGAGGGCTTATATCCAAGATATACAAAGAACTCAAGAAGGCAGACTCCAGAGAGTCAAATAATCCCATTAAAAATGGGATACAGAGCTAAACAAAGAATTTTCACCTGAGGAATATCGAATGGCTGAGAAGTGCCTAAAGAAATGTTCATCATCCTTAGTCATCAGAGAAATGCAAATCAAAACAACCCTGAGATTTCACCTCACACCAGTCAGCATGGCTAAGATCAAAAACTCAGGAGAAAACAGGTGCTGGCGAGGATGTGGAGAAAGAGGAACACTCCTCCACTGCTGGTGGGGTTGCGAGTTGGTGCAACCACTCTGGAAATCAGTCTGGTGGTTCCTCAGAAAACTGGGCATGATACTTCCAGAGGACCCAGCTATACCACTCCTGGGCATATACCTAGAGGATTCTCCAGCATGTGATAGGGAAGTAATTTTTTTGTAGAAGGTTTAGCTGGATTCCCAGGTGAGGGGCTCCTTTCTCTTCCTGTGTCATCCAATTCCTCTCTCTACCTTGCCTTACACAGACACATAACCATTGACCTTGGCGCTTCTCAAAAGTCAGTACAACGCCGTGGGTGCTGGTACCTTTGAACAACCCAGGGGTATGCAGCTCCCTGAGAAGGAGGCATGCTTGCAACAGCCTCCCCCATGACAAGTCCCTAGGGAGCTGGTTACAGGGCGTCCTCCCCTTGAGAGGCTGAGACTGACAAGAGAGGAGACCTTGGGGAGTGAGGGTCAGGATGGCAATGTGCCCGAGTCCTGGGCAAGTGCTGGCAGTGCCTAGTTTTCTACTGCTAGGCCTTAGCACTCAGGATACAGAGCCTGGGAGAGCCGCACACCAGCCCAGGAATTCCTGAATACAAGGTGGATGAAGATTTCACTTTCTCCATAGCCATTCAGGTATTCTTCTGAATCCAGGGATTTCCAAGGTTCGTCCTCATGAGGGGAAATGGGAAATGAGGATGAGGCATCTTCTTCGGGAGGGCCCTGGTGCAAAGAGTCTGGAGGGTAACCACAGCTACATAGGAACTTCCTAAGAGTGTGGGAAACAGCCTTAGCAGCATGTGCCGCAAGGAGGCAGCCATCTTGATTCACACACGTGATTTCCAGCCTGCTGGAACAACAAATGCGCATGCTCAGGACCCAGACTAGGGCGGGTATTTGCGATTTTCTTATGTGGGTGAGTGGCAACAGCTTTAGGGTTGCGCTGTGGAATAAATGAAGAGGAGAGGTCTAGCCGTGTACCGGCGTGCACGTAGCAACTCACAGCTCTCTGTTGCTGTCTGTGGGTGTGACCTGAAGGGCAACTTCAGGTTCTCCCACCTTGTCTGCAGCAGGTGACTGGAACCTGGAACTGTGAGCATCACAAGCCCTTTTCCACGATCCTTTTGCCAGGGTGATTTATCACATCCACAGAAACAAAACTAAGACAGCGAGCATGTGTCACAAGCCAAGGGAAAGCTACGTGACCTTTACACCAGCTACTGTCGTAAGAACAATTTAAATTTATCCCTGACTAGCTTCTAAATACATGAGACTCAGACATTCTACTTGGCTTGAAAATTACTGGGGGTCACCCCTAATCTACTTTTCTAACTGCTGGCCTGGCTACCTCCCCAGTGGTGGTCCCCAGATCCTTGCTGTTCTCCTGGTGGCGCATGCTCAAGATTTGTCTCCCCACATTTCTGCTTTTGTCTCTTTCTTCCTCTTCCTCCTCCATCCCTCCTCCTCCAACCCAAACCCACCTATCCTAGATCCCTCTACCAGTTGGTTGTAGCCAATTTTATATAACCGATAGTTTTAAATCAAGTAACAAGGTGTGCATAACAAAAGCTTGTGTGGGGAGAAGTCACTCCTGGACCTTAGGGTACAGAATATAGCATTACAACACACAGCAGTAGACCAAACCTGGACCAGGAATGCCAGGCTGAGGATAGAAGCTCTAGAGTTCTTAAGATAGGCCATAGATGTAGACATTCGTGTGGGAAAAGGACATCCCCTTTCTGTGGAGAATTCTGATCAAATCTGTGGATCACTAAAGAACAGATGTTTAGAACACACCACAGGGCCAGACAGGCAGAGAAGGGTAGGGTGGCCAGCTCAGTCTATGGTGTTGTTTAGAAGTAATGCTTTTTATTAAAACAGCTTCGTAAAATTCATTCCTGATTCCCTATCTTTCTCACCAGTTCTCCTTCTTGTCCACAGCCACCTGGGAATGGACAGAAAGCTCCTGAGGCCTTAGCATCCTCGAAAAGACTTTCTCGGGGCCCAACACGGAGACCAGGATGTGTTTCTGGAATCACCCGCTCCAGTCTCTGCCCTTTGCTGTGCACAGTCGTCCCAGCATCTACAAGGTGGTTTTTGAAGTTCTGTGGGATGCGTTCTGATGGCTATGGGCAGATACTCTTCCCACATTATGCATATTCAGACTTGCTGGGAGACCTAGCCATGGAATGAGGTCCCTGGGACTCTTAAGCTAAAGAGGAGTGTTTCTCTGGGTGACACCTTAAACACCCCCATCCCAAATAACAGTCACCTGGTCTTATATTCAGTCGTGGACTGCCAGAATGTTGAAAAGATGGTATTTTAAAATAATAATTGGGGGAGGGAGGATGGGATAGGGGCTACGGGGGGGGGGGGGGTGGGGAGGGAACTGGGAAAGGGGATAATATTTGATATGTAAATAAAGAATATATCCAATAAAAAATAAAGGGCTGGAGAGATGGCTGAGCAGGTAAAAGCACCAACTGCTCTTCCAAAGGTCATGACTTCAAATCCCAGCACCCACGTGGTAACTCAAAACCATCCGTTAAGAGATCTGATGCCCTCTTCTGGTGTCTGAAGACAGCTACAGCATACATATATATAATAAATAAATAAATCTTTTTTAAAAATTTGAAAAAATAAATAAATTAAATTAAATTAAAATCTCTAACTCTTCCATATTTCAAAAATAATAATAATCATGGGGAAACGGATGATTCATCAAACTTAACATTTACTAATATTCTCACAATAGGAATTAGTGTGTTTATGGTGTAATGCCATAGCAACCCTGACAAAAAACAGATTTCGGGTCCCATGAGGCATGTAACACAGCTTGGTATTTAAAACCTACTCATCCAGCGTGAAGCCACATTCCTGCACCAGATGTGCATGCTGCTATTTAAAACCCTGTCTCCAGCTGCATGTGGAGACATGCCACGCCCTGCACACGGTACCTCGGTCAGGCTCACCCCCTGACAGTGCCTCCAGCAGCCTGTCTGCATCCCCGAAGAATCTAGCGCATCTCCTGTGTTTGATGATTCTCTGAGAATTTGGTGAGGAAGAGCAGGAGAAAGCCTGTCCGGTTAAGCTGCCCACGTTCTTCCATGATGGGAAACTGTTCATGTCTTGCCATGTTGCAATGAACTACTCAAACGGACATCAAGTTTATCTTGCTGCCTCTGGTGTGATCGATGGCCTTGTCCCATTGTTCAGTCTGGACTGCCTGAGCCCTTCAGATGGGACAAATGGGTCCTCCACAGAAACTGGACTCTTTCCGCAACTTCCATCCAGTCCCACTCTGCTGGGAAAGACCAGACCCTTACCCTCAGAGGGCATGGGAACTGCAGTCACCTCAGGAGGCTGTCTCCTGCAGTATCTGGGCATCAGCTTTTGGGGGGCTGTACAGATGTACCCCAGCAGAGTGTGGAGACCTTTCAGCTCTGTCCTGAGGATATGCAGGGCAAGAAGCAGCAAATACCCAATGCAGGCATGAGGATCCATCCGGAGGAGGGGTCCCATCTGGGAGGCTGGGTGGGGGAGGGACTAGGAGAAGACAAAGAACATGGTTGTTAATTAATAATTTTTAGAAGAGTTGTGTCCAAAAAATTAGATTTCTTCAACATTTTTAGAGAACTGGTAGCAAATACTGGAGAGAGGTTGTTTGTTTGATTGGTTAATTTATTCAAGACAGGCTCTTCCTATGTCTGTCTGTCTGTCTGTCTTAGAACTCACTCTGTAGACCATGCTGGCTTCAAATCCAGAGATCCACCTGCTGGCTTGAGGGGGGACGGTCTGTGAAAGGATTTGCATCATCAGGAAGACATTCTGCTGTTGAGTGGAGTCAGCTGAGGCCGGGGGAATCATGCTCTCACAATGGCAGCTCTTCCTCTGTGGCCCTTCCTCCTGTGTGACGGGAGGCCCACAGGTGCTGGCCTCTGGACCTAAGGTCCAGATCAATGCTGAGCTCTGATCAATTTCACAGTCTTTCTATCACCTAAGGGGTCTGCAGCTAAGTGTTCAGGAAAAGGGGGTGAAGGAAGGGAGGAGAAGGAGGGAAGGGGAGGGAGGGAAGGGAAGGTAGAAGATTCAAGGGAATGAAGGGGAGGGAAGGGGAGGACGAGGAGGGGAGGAAGAGGAAGGGAGGAGGGAGGATCTTTTCTGTGATCATATAGATCTCTGCTTAGGAGCTTATTCGTCATTGATCATCGTGGTAACAAAATGTTTGATCAGAGCAGATCAAAGGAAGAAGGATCACTTTGGCTCCCAGGTTGAGAGTCTAATCTACAGTTCTCAACCTTCCTAATGGTGCAACCCTTTAATGTTGTGGTGACCCCCCCCCAGCCATAAAATTATTTTCACTGCTACTTCAGAACCGTAACTCCGCTATTGTTATGAATCACAATGTCAATATCTGATATGTGACCCCTGTGAAAGGGTCAGTCCACCCCCAAAGGGGTCTGGACCCCCAGGTTGAGAACCACTGGGCTAGTCCACATGACAAGGAAAAAATGGTGGCAGAAGTTCTTGTGGTGGCCAAGGTGGCTGGTGACATGTATCCACACCCAGGTTTCACAGGGACAGAAATGCTGGTGCCCCACTGCTGTTCTCCGTTCGTTATCCTAGCTCATGGGATGGTGCCAGTGATATCAGGATAGACCCTCTTCCTCAGTTATACCTCTCTGGAAATCTAACAGACATGCCCTGAGGTGTGCCTCCTAGATGGTTCTAATTCCCAGCAAGTTGAAGATCAACACTAACCTTCACAGTGGTGGACATTCGCTGGCTCTAACTGCCCTGTGGCCACCTCCACAGTGGAGATCCAGGGAACGTCCCCTGTGCGGAGGGTGCCTCCCTCCAGGAAGACCCTGCAGACTTTGCTTTCAGCTCTTTCTTACTGTGTCAGGGGGCTGACTGAAAATTGTCCCAAGGATTCACAGCACCCAGGGATTCACAGCACCCAGGGATTCACAGCACCCAGGGATTCACAGCACCCAGGGAGTGGAAATCAGAGGCTGGGGGGACCAGAGTCCTCTTGTTGCCCGTGTTCCTTACCATGGTCAGGTGGTCTGACTCCCGTGGCCTGGTGCATACTTTGACATGAACCTGAACATGCACTGCTCATTATCTTCTGGGTAGGGTCAGCTGCACGGCTCTAACCTCCTGTGAACGAGAGAGCAATTATTAGGAGGTGCAAAGGGGACTTTGCAGCTGGCCACCAAGGGAGGAGAGCAGGATGGGAAAGAGGGGGGAGGTAGGAGGGGAGGAAGGAGAGGGGGAGAAGGGAGAGGGGGGAGAAAGAGGGATAGGGGAAGGAGGAGAGAGATGTGGAGGGGGAGGGGGAGGGAAAGGGGAGGGGAGGAGAGGGAATTGGGGAAATGGGATGGGGATGGGGAGAGTGAGGGGAGGAGATAGAAGAAGAGGAGGGAAGGAGAGAGGAAGGGAGAAAGGCAGGAAGAGAGGAATGAGAGAAGGAAGGGAAGGAAGGAAGAGGGAGGTAGAACAGAAAGGAGCAGGGGAATGCCTATCTGTCCCGTATGAAGCTTTAGGGCTCTAAAACAGACTGGCAAACATTGTGTGTTTGTGTCTTTGCTTGTCTTTGTGTCTTTGTGTCTTTGTGTCTTTGCTTCTGTTCACCTCATCTTCCTTCCTTCCTTCCTTTCTTTCTTTCTTCCTTCCTCCCTTTCTCTCTTTCTTTCTCTCTCTCTTTCTTTCTTTCTTTTTCTTTCTTTCTTTCTTTCTTTCTTTCTTTCTTTCTTTCTTTCTTTCTTTCTTTCTTTCTTTCTTTCTTTCTTTCTTTCGGGTTTTGTTAGTTAGTTTGTTTTGAGACAGAATCTCACCTCTTACTCAGGTCTGTCTCAAACTCAGGGTGATTCTCCAGTCTCAGCCTCCTACATGTTAGTGTTACAGTGGCCGCCACCACTGTGTGTGTGTTCGGAGGCACTGCTATCTATGAGCCTTTGCCTATGTGCACGCACGTGCACCCCATGTGTACCCTCAGAGCCCAGTCGAGGGCATGGAATTCCCCGGAACTAATGTTACAGAAGCTCATGAGACACCCTGTTGGTGTTGGGCGTGGAACCCAGACATGTGCTCTGCAAAAGCAGTCAGTGCTCATAACTTCTGAGTTCCAAACTGCTCTGGCATCGTTCCCTGTGTCCTTATCCATCTGAACGTGAGGTGTTAAACACCAGATGTCGTGTTTTAACAGGTAGCATCTGTAAAATGAACAGGTGTCTAAAACATACTGCTGGAGCCTCCTTACCAATAGCTGACCTTGGGGCAGATGCTGTCAGTTGCAAAGGAGACGATGGACGGGAGGACGACGTGATGGTGGTGACCAGGTGATACTCACTGACCTCGGCTCTGTGGTCAGTAGCTCTGTCAACCTCTATGTCCTAACTGGTTCTGTGTGTCAACTTGATCCAGGCTAGAGTTACCACAAAGAAAGGAGCTTCAGTTGGGGAAGCGCCTCCATGAGATCTAGCTGTGGGGCATTTTCTCAATTCATGATCAAGGTGGGAGGGCCCCTTGTGGGTGGTGCCATCCCTGGGCTGGTAGTCTTGGGTTCTATAAGAGAGCAGGCTGAGCAAGCCAGGGGAAGCAAGCCAGTAACATCCCTCCATGGCCTCTGCATCAGCTCCTGCTTCCTGACCTGCTTGAGTTCTGGTCCTGACATCCTTTAGTGATAAACAGCAATATGGAAGTGTAAGCTGAATAAACCCTTTCCTCCTCAACTTGCTTCTTAGTTGTGATGTTTGTGCAGGAATAGAAACCCTGACTAAGACACTCTAAAAGCTTAGTCTAAGGCTGCCTTGTGGGAACCCCTAGGTGAGTCCTGTGCACCCCAACTTCAGCTGCAATCGCTCCCTTTCTCCCTCCCAGCCACTGAGCAATTTCACCATTCCTATTGCTAGACAGAAAACTCCTTCAGGGAGAGACTGTGTCTATTCAGAAAGCTATGACACAGACAAAATACCCATGTGTCAGACAGGAGCCATGATTTTGAACTAAGATATGCAGAACTTCACTGACTATAAAACAGCTGGGCTGGGGCTTGTGTTTCTTTTCATAGATTCTAGAAAGCTACTCAGATGTTGACAGGGTACCGAGATACCAGTTCAAATGCAAAGTCAGTTGTGTCTGTTTTGCCCTGTCATCTGTGGCCTGTGCTGTACGACCATGCTCTGAAATATCAACTACTTACTGCTCAGTCACGTGTATTCACCTGGGCTGGCGACGGCTGTCCTTAGACCTCTGTCAGAGTGACCGCCATGGTTAGGGTGCCTCCCAGGGCCTCATAGGCTGGGAGCCTGGTCTCCACAGTAGTGGCTTTGATGTGGTGAGAGCTTTGGGACTACGGCCATGTGGAGGGATCATGGGGGCATTACCAACAGAAGGGATTAGTTTTCACAGGCCCGAGCTATCTCTATCCAAGAGCTGTTATAAAAGAACAGTGACAATCACCACCACCTCTCTGGCTTCTTGGTAAGTGACTGCTCTGGTATGCACTTCTGCCATTATGATGACATTTAGAGGCCCATAGGTGCCAGGAGTCATTCTCACAAAGATCTCAAAACCTCCTCTTTTCAGCCATTTCAAGCCTGCTTTTAGAAGGAAAAATACTAGCTTTCAAGATTAGCCAAGTAGCCAGGTGGTCAGTACATGCAGAGCTCACCTAAGTGGGCTAGAACAAACAAGGCTCACCTGTGGTTAAGTTACCATAGCAACTCTTTCCACCTCACCTCCTCATGATCAAGTTATTGTGCCAATTTCCTGCAGCAATAGCCAACTTTCCCTGAGATTCTGAGAGACAATTCTGAGGAACTGTTCCGGAGAAACAATACTAGCCCCCTGAGATTGTTCCTCAAAAATAATATCGTGCCCCCTTTACCCCTCCCTTCCCTTTATATTGCTGTGTATAAAAAATAAAATTTGACAGCTTGATTAGAATACTGTCTTGCTGTCCGTCTCTTGCGTCTCTTGTGTCTCTTGTCTCAAATTCTCTCCTAGGTGCTCCAGGGACCCTGTTGACTGTCCTATGGGTTGGGACACATAGGACCCAAGCTACGATGATGTCATGTCCCGACATTTCTGAAACAGTCAGATAAATAAATCTTTATTGTTCACAAATTACCCAGACTTGAATATTTTGTTATAATAACAAATATTGTACAAACACGGTGACTTGTAACTGTAAGAAAACACCTCGGCTCGCTAGGAAAGATATTTTTTCCACATATTACTATCTGCAAACCCCAGGTTGCCTATACTTACTGGTAGACCAGTCTTTAATACACAGCCTTCTCTTTCTTCCTTACTGGCATCTCCTCTCTTTTGGACTAGGCCTGGTCCAGGTTTGCAGTAACATGGGATCAGAGTGAATGAAGCTGGATTTAGGTAGCAAGGACACCCGAGTCCCCCTTCATCTCTTAGACTGATGCTTCAAGAAAGTGGCCACCACTGGGCAGCCTGTAATCCCAGCACTCTGGGAGGCAGAGGCAGGCAGATTTCTGAGTTCAAGGCCAGTCTGGTCTACAGAGTGAGTTCCAGGACAGCCCGGGCTATACAGAGAAACCCTGTCTCAGAAAAAAAAAAAAAAAAAAAAAAAAAAAAATCCAAAAAAAACCAAAAAAAAAAAAAAAAAAAAACCAAAACAAACAAAAAGAAAGAAAGAAAGAAAGAAAAGAAAAGAAAAAGTGGCCACCATGCATGCAGATACTTGGCAACCTGAGGAGGGATCACATGGAGAGAAAAGGGCATATCAATGAACAGGAGCAGCTTGCCATCCATGAGCATGAATTGCCTCACAGTGGACCTCCCAACTCCTGTCAGTCCTCCAGATGATGCTCAGATCCCTGACTGACATCTAGGGCTGTTCAGTTAGGCCGCTCCCCATTCCTACCTATAGACTACTAAGGTTTTAGGCCATTGGATTGGGGTCACTTGTTATACAGCAGTGATTAGTAATGCCCTCTGTCTTTGCTTGACATTAACCAAACCAACAAAACCTACCCTAAAGATTCCCCAACGGGCCACCTTTGCCACAGTTATTTCCAAAGACTGGAGAAGTTGAAAGAAATTTTCCTTGATCCTCTCGTCATGCAAGAGTTTAGAAAAACATTTCTCTATTCCAGATGTCCAGGGAAGGAGGAATTCAGGTCAAGGAGGGCAACAGAGAAACACCCTGGGCAGATGGAGCTGTGCTCAAGATAAACACCAAGAGTGGAACCAAGTTTTCAAGGGTGGCGGATTGGGAGATGCCGTGTATAGCCTCATTTATCTGCCTTGGAATTTGGCCCCAGTTATGAGAACTGTGAGGCAAAAAAAGGAAACAAGACAGAGAACACAGGGCGCCAAGGCTGTGTTGGCTGTTGAGCTGTAACTTGAGAGCTCGAGTGTCCTCATGATCACTGTGGATTTTGTTATCTCAAAACTTGGAGGAGTGCAAATCCCAGCCAATCCCAACAGACACAGGGAGGAGCTTTTGACTCACCTCAGGATGGAAAAGCTGCAGGAAGCAGGTGGCTGCTCTGCTCTGCACTTACCAGTCTCTGTGTGGCCAGGAGGATGGGGCCCATCTCACTCTTCAGAGGCCCCCAAGGTGGGCTTCTGAAGGGAACGGCTCATGGTGGTGCTCTCCCATAAGTAATCAGTGTAAGGCTTCACACTTGCCACACCAATCCCTCAGCAAATGAACCAGAAGAGGCACCTGGGCCTCCACACTTCAGCTCCTGTCAAATCTACTCCAAACTGAAGGTAGCTCGTGGGCACTCACCGCCGCCAGTCCAGGGAGTGTCTACCAGTGATTAGCACAGCCAGTTCTGCCCTTGCAGGGTCCGCCTCAGCTCTTAATAGCCACAACTCTGCAGCCAGGCCGACTTTAAGGTTTCCATAAGACGCACACTCCCCAGGGCCTATGCTGGGAACCATGAGCTTTGCCTATACATTCACAACTCAGTACTGGGAATTCCAAAATTCATCTATGCCCATGTTGTCCCTGTCACCATCCACACCACAACATCCTATTTTCTATCGTCTGGGCCCCTATCTGTCATTCTCCCTATTCATAGGGAGACTGGACTCTTCCCTGCTTCCCCTGTGGATCTTTCTGGCTGATGGCTGCAACATACACAGAAGTCCTCAATATGCCTTGTAGGAAACTACAATGAGCCTCCTGTCAGATCACTACAGACTAAGGCTGGTCTTCAATAGCAACAAAAACAGCAGAAAGCCCATATACACATGGAAGCTGAACAATACTCAGTGACACCTCAGTCAAGGAAAAAGTAAGGAAAGAAATCAAAGACTTTTTAGAATTTAATGAAAATGAAGACACAACATACCCAAACTTATGGGACACAATGAAAGCAGTGCTAAGAGAAAACTCATAGCTCTGAGTGCCTCCAAAAAGAAACTGGAGAGAGTATATACTAGCAGTTTAACAGCACACCTGAAAGCTCTAGAACAAAAAGAAGCCAATACACCCAAGAGGAGTAGATAGCAGGAAATGATCAAACTCAGGGCTGAAATCAACCAAGAAGAAACAAAAAGTACTATACAAAGAATCAACAAAACCAGGAGCTGGTTCTTTGAGAAAACCAACAAGATAGATAAACCCTTAGCCAAGTTAACCAGAGGGCACAGACAGTATCCAAATTAACAAAGTCAGAAATGAAAGGGGAGATATAACAAAAACTGAGGAAATTAAAAAAAATCATCAGATCCTGCTATAAAAACCTATACTCAATACAACTGAAAAATCTAGATGAAATGGACAATTCTAGACAGATACCAAAACTCAAAATTAAACCAGGACCAGATAGACCATCTAAACAGTCTCATAACCCCTAAAGAAGTAGAAGCAGTCATTGAAAGTCTACCAATCAAAAAAGCCCAGGACCAGATGGTTTTAGTGTAGAATCCTATCAGTCCTTCAAAGAAGATCTAATACCAGTAATCTTCAAACTATTCCACAAAATAGAAACATAAGGAACACTGCTTGACTTGTTCTATGAAGCCACAATTATGCCGAAACCAAAACCACACAAACATCCAACAAAGAAAGAGAACCTCAGACCAATTTCCCTTATGAATTTGGAAGCAGAAATACTTCCTTTAAGAATAAAATCCTTTCCAACTGAATCCAAGAACACATCAAAACGATCATTCACCACGATCAAGTAGGCTTCATCCCAGGAATGCAGAGATGGTTCAGTATACAGAAATCCATCAATGTAATCCACTACATAAAGAAACTCAAAGAAAAAAAAACCAAATGGTCATTTCATTAGAAGCTGAAAAAGCATTTGACAAAATTCAGCTTCCCTTTATGTTAAAAGTCTTGGAAATAACAGGTTTTCAAGGCCTGTACCTAAATGATGTAAAAGCAATATACAGCAAACCAGTAGCCAACATCAAACTAAATGGAGAGAAACGTGAAGCAATCCCACTAAAATCAGGGACTAGACAAGGCTTCCCTCTCTCCATATCTATTCAATATAGTACTTGAAATTCTAGCTAGAGCAATTAGACAACAAAAGGAGGTCAAAGGGATACAAATTGGAAAGGAAGAAGTCAAACTATCACTATTTGCAGATGATAAGTGACCCCAAAAATTCCACCAGAGAACTCCTACAGCTGACAAACAACTTCAGCAAAGTGACTGGATATAAAATTCACTCAAACAAATCAGAAGCCTTCCTATACTCAAAAGTGAACAGACTGAAAAAGAAGTTAGGGAAACAACACCCTTCACAATAGTCACAAATAATATAAAGTATCTTGGTCTAATGCGAACCGGAAAAGTCAAAGATCTGTATGACAAGGACTTCAAGTTTCTGAAGAAAGAAATCGAAGAAGACCTCAGAAGATGGACAGATCTCCCATGCTCATGGATTGGCATGATTAATATAGTAAAAATGGCTGTACTGGCTGGTTTTGTGTGTCAACTTGACACAGGCTGGAGTTATCACAGAGAAAGGCGCTTCAGTTGGGGAAGTGCCTCCATGAGATCCAGCTGTAAGGCATTTTCTCAATTAGTGATCAAGTGGGGAGGGCCCCTTGTGGGTGGTGCCATCCCTGGGCTGGTGGTCCTGGGTTCTATAAGAGAACAGGCTGAGCAAGCCAGGGGAAGCAGGCCAATAAAGAACATCCCTCCATGGCCTCTACATCAACTCCTGCTTCCTGACCTGCTTGAGTTCCAGTTCTGACTTCCTTTGGTGATGAACAGCTGTGTGGAAATGTAAGGTGAATAAACCCTTTCTTCCCCAACTTGCTTCTTGGTCATGATGTCCGTGCAGGGACAGAAACCCTAAGACAATGGCCATCTTGCCAAAAAGCAACCTATAGATTCAATGCACTCCCCATCAAAATTCCAAATCAATTCTTCATAGAGTTAAAAAAAGCAATTCTCTACCGGGAGGTCGTGGTACATGCCTGTAATCCCAGCACTCTGGGAGGCAGAGGCAGGTAGATTTCTGAGTTTGAGGCTAGCCTGGTCTACAGAGTGAGTTCCAGGACAGTCAGGGCTATTCAGAGAAACCATGTCTCGAAAAAAACAAATCCAAAAAACCGAATTAAAAACAAAAAAAAAAAAAAAAGAAAAAAGAAAAAGGAATTCTCAAATTCATCTGGAATAACAAAAACACAGGATACCCAAAACTATTCTCAATAAAAGAACTGGGGGAGTCAGTATCTCAAGCAGTACTGCAGAGCAATAGTGATAAAAACCAAATGGTATCAGTACAGTGACAGGCAGGTAGATCAATGGATAGAATTGAAGACCCAGAAATGAACCCACACACCTACCTATCTATGGTCACTTGATCTTTGACAAAGGACCTAAAATCATCCAGTGGAAAAAGTATAGCCTTTTCAACAAATGGTGCTGGTTCAATTGACTGTTAGTATGAAGAAGAATGCAAATCAATCCATTCTTATATCCTTGCACTAAGCTCAAATCCAAATAGATCAAGGACCTCTACATAAAACCAGACATACCGAAACTAATTTAAACGAAAGTGGGGAAGACCCTCGAGCACAATGACACAGGGGAAAATTTCCTGAACAGAACACCAATAGTTTATGCTCTAAGATCAAGAATTGACAAATAGGACCTCATAAAATTACAAAGTTTCTGTAAAGCAAAGGACACTGTCAATAGGACAAAACAGTAACCAACAAATTGGGAAAAGATCTTTACCAACTCTACATCTGACTGAAGGATAATATCCAGTATATACAAAGAACTCAAGAAGTTAGACTCTAGTGAACCTAATAACCCTATTAAAAAAATGTGGTACAGAACTAAATAAAGAATTCCCAAATGAGGAATACCGAATAGCTGAGAAGCATCTAAAGAAATGTTCAATATCTTTAGTCATCAGGGCAATGCAAATCAAAGCAACCCTGAGATTCCACCTCACACCAGTCAGAATGGCTAGGATCAAAAACTCAGGTGATAGCAGGTGCTGGCAAAGATGTGGAGAAAGAGGAACACTCCTCCACTGCTGGTGGGATTGCAAGCTGGTACAACCACTCTAGAAATCAGTGTGCTGGTTCCTCAGAAAACTAGACATAGTGCTCCCAAAGGACCCAGCTATACCACTCCTGGGCATATACCCAGAAGATGCTCCTACATGCAATAAGGACATATCCTCCACTATGTTCATAGATGCCTTATTTATAATAGCCAGAAACTGGAAAAAACCCAGATGTCCCTAAATAGAAGAATGGATACAGAAACTGTGGTACATTTGGAAATTATGAGAAAAGCATCTTCCCGTCATCCTCACTGGTGGTAATAAGCTGAATTATATTTCATGAGCAGTGTTGGGGTCCAGGAATTAACCTACAAGCCACTCAGCCACCTCAGTCACACAGAGATAGTTTATTGAACATATACCCTAGGACTGATTGATCAGGGAGGCAGGTCAGACTCTGGAGTTGAGACTGCAACTCTGTTTCCCAGAGGTGGCAAAAACCACAGAAGCTCACAGAAACCATAAAAGTTCATACACAGGCACAGGAAGTCTTGCCAGGCAGCTGGGTGGTTGGTTCAGGTTAAAGTTTATTCTTGATAACTATGGGAAGCAATTCTTTTTTAAAAAAAAAATATATATATATACACACACATACATACATACATACATACACACACACACACACACACACACACACACACACATGCATACACTGTATGCTGTCTTCAGACACACCAGAAGAGGGCATCAGATCCCATTACAGATGATGGTTGTGAGCCACCATGTGGTTTCTGGGATTTGAACTCAGGACCTCTGGAAGAGGGGTCGGTACTCTTAACCACTGAGCCATCTCTCCAGCCCTATATGAAGCTGTTCTACCTGACCTTAGTCATGATTGTACCTAAAGGAGGGCAAGGGTCAGAGGGGGTTTCCAGGAACACTAGAGTGTAGAACTTAATGAAATGTGCAGTTAATGCTTAGCCGGGCACGAGAAAGGTCCTCTGTAATAATGTAAGATGGCCGGCTACAGGTCTAAAACGAAATGGCTACAGTAGTGTCAGAGTGGCAGCCGCCACCTAGGTCTTAACAAGCAGAACATTTTTTTTATGTTAAGCTGTAACATCATCTGGGAACCATCAGTTGGAATGCAAAGGTGACACCAGAGGGTAGGCATGAGGACTTTAAAGCAGATGCACAGCTATCATTGCAACCAGAGTCCTAAGGACAGCAAAACGTCCTACAGGCTTTGATTTCTAAAAGCCTAATGTCAGTCTCCATAGCCCACCTAGGCCAGAGCCTTGGAGTCCCTCCCAGCCCTGTCAGGACAGGTCCTGCTATGACCTCATGAGGAGGGATTGTGACTCAGTCCAGCCAGCACATGTCAAGCTGTGGCCACACCTGGATTTCTTTGAGTGCGTTGAGAGGAGTTGTTGGAGTAGTGCCCTTTGCGATTTCGTTGTATCTTGTGAGCTGTGTGTGGATTTTTCATTTGATTGCTTTGTGTGTGAGCTTGTGTATGAGTGTCTAGATCAGTGGGTGTTGGTTTGTGTGTGAGTTTGTGTATGTGTGGTTAGATTAGTGTGTGTTTGGGAGGAGTGTTACTTGAGTGTGCGTGCATGTGTGTATATATGCTTGGGTGTGTATAGTGTGTGTGTGTTGTGTTTTAAGTTTACTTGTGTGTGAGTACCTGTTTGTGTGTGTGTGTAGGTATACCTGTGGGTGAGTGTGAGTGCACCTGTGTGGTTGTGTGTGTGTGTGAGTGTGTGTGAGAGTGAGAGAGTGTGTGTAGGTGCACGTGTGGTAGGTGTGAGAACACCTGTGTACAGGATAGTGTTGAGGCTACCAGTCAGCTTGTCCATTGTTTCCAAGGTAAGACATTTACCTTTTTCTGTTTAAAGATATTGTTTTATGTATTCACTTTGCATCCCAATCATAGCCCCCTCCCTGCTCCCCTCCTAGTCCCACCTCACATGCCCCTCCTCCTGTAATCCCTTCCCAGGAGGCTGAACCCTTGGCTACCACCCTGCCCTGGCTCAGCTAGTCCCAGCAGCACTAAGCCTATCCTCTCCCACTGAGGCCAGAAAAGGCAGCCCAGCTGGGGGAAGGAATCCAAAGGCAGCAACAGAGCAAGAGGCAGCCTCTGCTCCAGTTGTTAGGGGACGCCCATGAAGGTGGGCCGCATATCTACTACAAATGTGTAGGGGCCGAGGTGCAGCCCCTGCCTGCTCTTTGCTTGCTGCTTCAGTTTCTGTGAGCCTCCATGGGCCCAGGTTAGTTGACTCTGTAGGTCTTCTTGTGGTGCCCTTCACCCCTCTGGCTTGCTTCACTCTGTCCCCTCTCTTCCACAAGACTCCCCAAGGTGCACCTAGTGCTTGACTCTGTGTCTCTGCATCTGTTTCCATTAGCTGCTGGATGGAGCCTCAGAGAAGACAGTTATGTTAGGTCCTGTCTGCAAGTCATAGAGCATCATTAACAGTGTTCTCTCCCATGGAGTTGGGCCTGTCATTGGTTAATCTCTGCTCTATCTTTGTCCCTGAGCATCTTGTTGGTCGGACAAATTGGAGGTTTTGTGTGTTGGTGTGCTGATCCCCCTCTGACTACTGGAAATCCTGTCTGTCTACGGGACATAGCCACATCAGTCTCTCCAACCCCAGATGCTAGGAGTCTCAGCTAGAATCAGTTTCATAGATTCCCTAGAGCCTCCCACAACCACATCCCTGCCAAGTCTCCAACTCATGCCAGAGATGTATCCCCCACACCCAACCCTCTTCAGCACCGCTCCCTGCCCTCTCCATACCTATCCTTACCCCATTGCCCCTCTCTACCCTTCTTCCCCTCAGTTCCCTCCTTCCATTCAACTCTATGTAATTTCCCCTTTTGAATGAGATTCAAGTATCTACTCTTGGGACATTCTTGTTACTTAGCTTCTTTGGGTATGTTGATTATAGCATGATTATCCTGTACTTTATACCTAATATCCACTTATAAGTACCCATGTTTGTCTTTCTGGATCTGGGTTATCTCAGTCACAATGATATTTTCAAGTTCCATCCACTGGCCTGCAATTTCATGAAGCCTTTGTTTTTCATAGCTGAGTAGTATTTCATTCTGTAAACGAACCACTTTTTCTTTATCCATTCTTCAGTTGAGGAACATCTAGGTTGTTTCAAGTTTCTGGCTATTATGAATAAGACTGCTATGAATATAGTTGAGGAAGTTCCTAGTGATAACGGTGGAACATCTTTTGGGTATATGCCTGATAGTGGTATAGCTGGGTCCTGTGGTAGAACTATTCCTGCTTTTCTCAGAAACTGCCAAATTGACTTCCAGAGTAGTTGTACAAGTTTGTACTCCCATTAGCAATGGAGAAGTGTTATCTTTGCTTCACATCCTCAAAAGTATGTGATGTCACTTGAGTTTTAAATCTTAGCTATTCCAAAGGGTGTAAGGTGGAATCTCAGAGTCGTTTTGATTTGTATTTTCCTGATGATTAAGTATGTTGCACATTTCTTCTAAGCGCTTCTCAGCCATTGGAGATTTCTCTGTTGTGAATTCTGTTTAGGGCTATACCCAATTTTTTGATTAGGTTGTTTGGTACTTGTTCAAGAATTCTTTATATATTTTGGATATTAGCCCTCTATCAGCTGTATGATAGGAAAGGTCCTTTCCAAATCTGTAGGCTGTTGATGTGTCTTAATGGCGATGTCCGTCTTATAGAAACTTTCAGTTTCATGAAGTCCCATTTAGTGTTGATCTTAGTGCCTGAGACATTCGTGATCTGTTCAGGAAGTTGTCTCGTGGATCGATGAGTTCAAGACTATTCCCTGTTTTTTGTTCTATTATCTGACTATTATCTATCTGACATAGTGTGTTTAGTTTTATTTTGAAGACTTTGATCCACTTTAGAATTAGAAATTAAAATTACTGGGTAGACTGTTTTTGCACAGGGTTTCTACTGATCGAAATTCAGCCCTTGTGTTTTGCTATTTAAGTACTGAACTGTCTCCCAAGCCTGTGAATATTGGAAGGTTTCATTTTGATTTTGTCGATTTGTTTTTTTCCTGAGACAGGATTTTTCTGTGTAGCCCTAGCTGTCCTGGAACTTTCTCTGTAGACCAGGCTGGCCTCAAACTCAGAGATCCACCTGCCTCTGCCTCCTAAATGCAGGGATTAAAGATATGTACCACTACCTCCCTGGGGTTATTTGCTTTGGATTTTGTTTCCTGGTTTCTTTGCTTGGCTGGTTTTCCACTTTTGGTGCTTGTTGGGGTTTTTGTTTGAAATTCTCTTTTGTTTTTATTATGTTTATATTATGGGAATTTTGTGCCAGTTTTGGCTTTCTGACTTTTGTTTTAGGTTTTCCTATTTATTCTATTTTTGTTTGTTTCTCTTTTGGCTTTGTTTGGGGTTTTAATTTTTTACGGTTTATGATTTTTTTGTGGTTTTTAAAAGTTATAGCATTTTTTGAGAATTTCGGCCATTTTTTGAGAAGGTATCTGCATCCTAGTCACAACCTTCCCTTCCCCCAGCTCCTCCCAGAGCCATCCCCACAGCCACTGCCACAGCCCACACTTTGATGTCTTTTTTAATCGCCTGCTGTCTTATGTTCATGAGTGGGGGCATCAACTGGAGTGTGGTTGGCCAACCAGGAGTCACATCCTTAAGGAGAATGCCTCTCTCTTTCCTAGATGCCATCAACGGTCAATGTTCCCACTATGGGTTAGTCATGGTAGAGTGCTTGATTTTCTGCGGATCTCATGCTGGTGGTCACAGATGTTGTGAATTCATGGGTGCAGTGGTCTTGTTGTGTCTAGAAGATAATATTTTGCTTTGGCCCTTCCCAACCCCTGGTTCTTACAATCTCTCTGTTCCCCTTTTCCATGATAATCCCTGAGCCAATGAGGGACAGAGGGAGGGAGTGAAGAAGGGAGTGAAGGAGGAAGGGAAGGAGGGAGGGAAGGAGTGAGGGAGGGAAGGAGGGAAGGAGTGAGGGAGGAGGGAGGGAAGGAGGGAGGGAAGGAGTGAGGGAGGGAGAGAAGAAGGGAGGGAGGGAGGGAGTGAGGGAGTGAGGGAGGTAAGGAGGGAGGGAGGGAAGGAGTGAGGGAGGGAAGGAGGGAAGGAGTGAGGGAAGGAGGGAGGGAAGGAGTGAGGGAGGGAGAGAAGAAGGGAGGGAGGGAGGGAGTGAGGGAGTGAGGGAGGTAAGGAGGGAGGGAGGGAAGGAGGGAAGGAGTGAGGGAGGAGGGAGGGAAGGAGGGAGGGAAGGAAGGAGTGAGGGAGGGAGAGAAGGAGGGAGGGAGGAAGGGAAGGAGGGAGGGAGGGAAGGAAGAAGGGAAGGAGGGAGGGAGGGAAGGAATGAAGGAGGGAGTGAAGGAGGGAGGGAGGGAGGAAAGGACAGAGGGAGGGAAGGAGTGAGGGAGGGAGGGAGTGAAGGAGGGAGGGAGGGAGGGAAGGAGGGAGGGAGGGAGAGAAGGAAGGAAGGAGGGAAGGAAGGAGGGTGGGAGGGAAGGAGAGAGAGAAGGAGGGAGGGAAGGAGGGAGGGAGGGAGGGAAGGATGGAGGGAAGGAAGGAGTGAGGGAGGGAGGGAGGGAAGGAGTGAAGGAGGGAGGGAGGGAAGGAGGGAGGGAGAGAAGGAAGGAGGGAGGGAGGGAGGGAGGGGACCATGTACATGTAGTCATCCCAGTTTTTTGTGTCTGAGCACTTTGTTAACACTTATTCTCCAGTCCTGGACCAGTTGTGAGTTTCTGTGTCATTGCACAAGAGTTACACTATTAAATGTAACTTAATGAATGTAACTACTAAAGTTAATCTCTCTGCGATATGAGAGTTGGACTAATAGATCTGAAGATGTGAGGATCTGCGTGTGAATGAGAGCATGCCATGTTTGTTCTCTTGAGTCTGGGTTAGCTCACTTATGTAATGTCCTCTCGCTCCATGCAGCTACTTGGAAGCTTCATAATTTCAGTTGTCTTTCCATTGGGTGAAGATACCACATTTTCATGATCCATTCTTTGGCTGAATGGGTATCTAGGCTGTTTACTGAATGTGAATGAACAAGTGTCTCTACAGTAGGAAATCGGGGTCCCTGGAGTATATCCCACGAGTCGGGTAGCTGGATCACATCTAGTTCTAGTTTTGTGAGGAACACCCACACATTTGTTTACAGTGGCCACACCAGCTTTCATTCTCCCATGGACAGCATCCACGAGGGTTTCCATCCCCCACATCCACCCTCACCAGCATTGGGCTCTTAGCCATCTGATTAGAATTGGATGAAATCTCAAACTACTATTAGTTTTCAACTGCATGATGGCCAAGGATGGGAAACATATATATATATACATATATACATACATATATATATATATATATATATATATATATATATATACTTCTTGGCCATTTCCATGTCTTCAGAGAAAACCCTTTTCAGATCCCTATCCCAATTATTCCCAAGTATTCATCAGGTTGTTTTCTTACTGATAGGTTTTTTTTTTTTTTAGTTCTTTGCATATTCTAGAAGTTTTGATGAGTTTCTTATATTTTGTTTTAATTGGAATTTTGCTTGTTTGGAGTTCAGCTTTGTTTTCATTTAATTTCATATTGCTTGGATTTTCTAATTGTCAATTTTTACATTTCTTTCATCATTTATATATTTCCTTGCACCTTTTTCTTCTTACACAATTAGTAATTTTCTTTTAGTGTTGCTATGCTGTGTTCCTCCCTCCTAGTGATTTGCAGCTAGGTTTTTTAAATTTGGATTTTCTTGGGTTCGTGTGGTTTTGTTTTTCTGGGTTTCTGTTCTTGTTGTCCTTTTGGTTGGGTTTTAATTTTCTGTTTTGCTTACTTTTTGTTATTTTAGTTTTCATCATAGCTTTCTTTCTTCCCTTTATTTCTGTTTATCTTTTTCTTAGGTAGCTTTTATATTTTGTCACCCCAAATGAGCTTTGAGAGTGAAGACGACTCAGAATTCCTCAGATCTGACAGCTTTTCTGACTCAGAGAGTTTCCACTCTCAGTATGTGGTTATAAAGACCATTGGCCAAGGAGGCTGCGCCAAGGTCAAACTGGCCCAGCACCGCCTCACAGGCACTCCTGTGGCCGTGAAAATGATTCTCAAGAGAGAACACTGGTGCCATCCTGTTGTGACGGAAGTAGAGATAATGATGAAGGTGAATCATCCCAACATCGTCTCTCTCTTCCAAGTTGTTGAGACTAATAAGAGAATATATCTCATTATGGAGTTGGCCAAGGGGAAATCACTCCACCAGTATATTCGAGAGGCTGGCCACCTGCAGGAGGATGAAGCACGAGCAATATTCCTACAAATGTTAAACGCCATGAACTACTGCCATAACCAGGGTGTAGTCCATAGGGACCTCAAACCCGATAACATCATGATAGACAGCAACGGTAGAGTGAAAATTATCGATTTTGGGCTCAGCACCCAGATGAAGCCAGGACAGCAGCTGAACTATCATTGTGGGACTTATCCATTTGCTGCTCCTGAGCTGCTCCTTGGCAGACTCTACGATGGTCGAAAGACCGATGTGTGGACCCTGGGAGTTGTCCTCTATTTTATGTTAACCGGAAGGATGCCATTTGATGCTCTCAACGTGCCACAGCTGCGAAGACAGGTTGTATCAGGGAAGTTTCCTGTCCCCGCCTGCCTGTCAAAAGAACTCCAGGACTTGTTAAGTCTGTTGATGACAGTTAACCCAACGCTTAGGCCGACGATCGCTGAAGTGATGATGCATCCCTGGCTTGCAGGATACTCCCAGGGGTTCCCACGTCCTTGTAAGGAACTCACCCCCATCAGGCCTGACCCAGCAATTATAAAAGCCATGAGACACCTTGGGTTCCAAGCACAAGAAATTAAAAATTCTTTATGTCAGAAAAAATACGACGAAGCCATGGCCTGTTACTGCTTCCTGAAAGAACAGGCTCTTCAAGAGTGGGACAGCCCAACCCGTGCTCAGCCCATGAATCCAATGATTACGCCTTTCCCGTCCCTTGATGATCCTGCATCTTTCCAACTTGGACTAAGGAGGAGAGAAAGCCAATCAACACTACTCTGGTCATCATCAACGAGTGAGTCATCTGTCTCTAGCCAGAAGGGTATGCCGAAGAGAGAGAGAAGAGTCAGTTGGCCGGGCGTTCTTCCCTGCAGGCCACTCCAGACAACACCCACAATGGGCCAAGCCCTCATACATTCTACAAGTGTCCCCTGCACTTTCTCAATGCGTTATGGAGCCAAGAACAGCAGCAGCGATAGCTCAGGAGACCACCCCAGCGCCTCAGCAAAGGAGAAGCCCGTCCCCAGCAGGGGCCGGCCCAGAGGCTTTAAGTGGTGGATGAGGAAGATCGGAAATGTCCTCCTGAGTCTTTGTTGTTGCATTCCAGCTCGAAGGGACTCTCACCTGGGGCAGAAGAGAGTCTTGCCCCAGAAATAAAACAGAGGAGGGTGTCCGGAAAATAAGCATCCCGCACGGCCCAGGTACGTTTCTATATTTGAATGCATCTATTTTACTCATGTCTGTGTCAACTGGCAGGTTAGCCTTCTGTGTATGCATATGGTACGATGCACGGGGAACCTAAGTGTAGACACTGGGATGAGGGTTAAATCGAACCTACCAACAGATGCAGCATGCCGGAAGGCGTCTCCCATGAGTATCCTGCACATTGAACTAGGAGACAACAGGAGGGTACTGACCATGCTAGGAAGAGGAAGTGGGAAAAGGAAGAGGAGGAGATGCTGAGGGAGGAGAGGGTGGGATGGGGCGGGAGCTAGGGGGAAGAGGTTCAGAGAGGAGGAGGCAGCTTGGGGAGCAGTGTGGAGCAGGGTAACCACAGCTGGAGAGATGCCCTGAGCACATGAGGTTCTCTGAGTCCCTCTCACATGTGTTGCTGCATTTTAGAAGATCACCAGAGGATGCCGGATGCTACCAGTCTACAGTCACGGTGCGGGAGAGGACCCAGGTGTCAACACGCGCCTCAGAATGGAGCCTTGTGGAAAACCATCATGTTCTGGGTCGGTCGTGCTTCACTCAGAGCCCCGAGTCCAGCCAGGAGGAAAGAAGCAAATTATGATATCCCAGGTGCCCAGAGGACAACTCAGAGGCATCACTCTTCAGAGCAGGGGCTGAAGGCACCCACTTTACATAGGAAAATTGGTCCTGTGGTGTTCAAAAGCCCCGGGAAGAATAAGTTCAGACCCTAAACCACTAAATCTCTATTCATTACAGTGTTTCATTTCACAATTTTTGATGAATAAATATGATATATTTTGTTAAACTTGCTTCCAAGTATTTAGTTTACAGGATTATATTTTTGATTTAATCCTTCGATTTTTTTTTTTTAGTTTATCCGTGTATATGGGCAGGTACCCAACTTGTTCATTTATCACAGATCACGTATCCCTGCTGTACTTTGTGAGTCTTAATGTTTTCGTTTGCATTTAGGTTTTTTCTACGTATAGGATGAGGAGGGCCTTGAGCCATGATGATCTCTTTTCATGTTACACGTGCCTTTTCCTTCGTTGTTGTTTCTGTTTCTGTTGTAGTTGTTATCATTGTCTCTGGACTCACTGTATTGGCTTAGAACCTCAAGAGCATGTTAAAGAGAGGCGTTCTAACCATGGTTATGGTTACAGAAGACCATGGCCAAAAGCAAACCTGGGATGGAAAGGGTTAACTCGGCCTCCACCTCCACCTCACAGTCTATCTTTTTTTTCTTTTTTTCCTTTTTTTTTTTTAAATTGAATATCATCTTCATTTACATTGCTGTGGTAAAACCTTTCCCAATTTCCCCCATCCCCAAAGGCCCCCAACCCCTCCTACCTCCCCCTGCCTCCAAGTATATGCCCCTCCACCTGACACACTTTCCCCTCCCTCCTTTGGTTTCCCTTTGTTGGGGCCTCTGTTGAGCCTTTACCTGACCAAGGACCATTCCTCCACTGATGCCCAACAAGGCCTTTCCTCTGCCACATTTTTTTGCTGAAACCCTGTGTGCCCCTTGGTTGATGGTTCAGTCCCTGGAAATCTTGGGGGCATCTGGGTGACTGAAATCATTGTTCTTCCCATGGGGCTGTAAACCCCTTCAGCTCCTCCAGACCACCCTCCAGCTCCTCCATTGGGGACCCCATGCCCAGTCCAATAGTTGGTTGTTAGCATCTGCCTCTGTATGTGTAAGGCTCCGGCAGGGCCCCTCCGGAGACAACCATGGCATGCTCCTTTTGGTATATACTTCTTGTCATCCATAGTAGTGTCAGGGTTTGTTGACTGTTTATAGGATGAATCCCCAGGTAGGGCAGTCTCTGGGTGGCCTTTACTTCAATCTCTGCTCTATACATTGTCTCCCTTATTGATCCTATGAGTATTTTGTTCCCTTTCTCAGAGGAGCCAAAGTACCCTTAAATTCTCCTTCTTGAGCTTCCTGTGGTCTGTGAATTGTAACTTGTTTATTTTGAGCTTTTGGGCTAACTTCTACTTATTAGTGAGTACATACCATGTGTGATCTTTTGTGATTGGGTTGCCTCTCAGGGTGACACTTTCTAGTTCCATCCATTTGCCTAAGAATTTCATAAGTTCATTGTTTTTAATAGCTGAATAGTACTCCATTGTGTATATATACCACAGTTTCTGTATCCATTCCTCTGTTGAGGGGCATCTGGGTTCTTTCCAGCTTCTGGCTATTATAAATAAGGTTGCTATGAACATAGTGGAGCATGTGTCCTTATTACATGTAGAAACATCTTCTGGGTATATGCCCAAGAGTGGTATAGCTGGGTCAGCAGGTAGTACTATGTCTAATTTTCTGAGGACTTGCCAAACTGATTTCCAGAGTGGTCTTACCAGCTTGCAATCCCACCAACAATGAAGAAGTGTTCCTTTTTCCTCACATCCTCTCCAGCATCTGCTGTCCCCTGAGTTTTTCATCTTAGCCATTCTGACTGGAGCAAGGTGGAATCTCAGTGTTGTTTTGATTTCCATTTCCCCGATAACTAAGGATGCTGAACATTTCTTTAGGTGCTTTAGGGCCATTCGAGTTTCCTCAGTTGAGAATTCCCTGTTTAGCTCTGTACCCCACTTTTTAATAGGGTTTTTTGACTCAGGAAGTCAAGGCAGGAACTTGAACAGGGCCGCAGATGCTGGTCTGCTCCAAAGGAGGAGTCAGGGAAGTGGGAAGGCCTCTGTGAACTCTGATAGAGAACACAGAAGAAGAAAAAGGGGCGGGGGGGGGGGGAGAAAAGGGCTGGAAAGAAAGGTTCCATGCCACAGAGATTGGGGGCTCTCGGGGCTGAAAAGTAGCTCAGGGGTAGAACACTGGCTAGCACTTGAAGGACCCTTGGCTGGGACCTCAGCACTAGGAGGCAGACGGACAGACAGACGGAAGGACGGACAGCTATTTACCATCATTTGAATATGTTATTTCTTTCTTTTAAAAAAAGATTTATTTATTATCATATGTAAGTACACTGTAGCTGTCTTCATACACACCAGAAGAGGGCGTCAGATCTTATTAAGAATGGTTGTGAGCCACCGTATGGTTGCTGAGATTTGAACTCAGGACCTTCAGAAGAGTAGTCAGTGCTCTTAACCGCTGAGCCATCTCTCCAGCCCCAAATACATTATTTTTAACAGGCATCTCCCCAACCGTTACATTTTTGAGAGCTGGAACACCAGCTACATTTCTGATGTCAATAGGAGGTGAGTCCAACCCGGTGTGGCCATTTTCTTTCTTATGTAAGCCTCTGCTCTCGCCTTCCTTTCCCAGACATTCTGAAATAGCTTTTTTTTAAAATTTCTAAACTAAAATTGCACACAGATCAGCTGCTTATCCGTCTAGCTTCTGTACTGAGTGCCATCCCCTCAGAAAAGCCAAAGCTCATCGCTTCAAATGAGCCTCCCTGCCCCCCATCTCTCAGGCCTGTCTCTTCTCGGCTGTACAGTCCCATCTCTCAGGCCCCCTTTTATTTTGTGTTTGAGGTATTGAGTTCCTGAGTAATTACTCTACCTTTTACTAGAACATCGTTTTTTACATAAAGGAGATGAACCTACGGTATTAAGTCTATCTGGTTCCTTCTCCATCCGTCAACGTTATACCATCTGCCCCTAGCCTTTTGCATGAAGCAAAACAACCTCCGACAATGTTAGATAAAAGTGCCGTGGCCCTGGAAGCAGCTTGGAGGAGTGCAGCAGAGAGCTTTTCTGAATTCCTACAAGGAAAAATGATGGCTACAGAGTCCCTTTGAATGCCTAGGGCCAGACATGGGTCTGCTTGAGCTCTCCAGCTCTGTCCATGGCTGCACTTGCTGTCAGGTACTGAACGTTAGGAAGCAGGAGGACCACAAAACCCAAGGAACACCGGCTAGACCCAACCCCACTGACACAGATATCTCATGGGAAACAGGCTGCTGGGAAAACTGGAGGCTGACGGAACCAGCTATGAGCAAATAGCCCAAGACCCTGTCACAGGAGAGTAAGTGCAGGGTGGTGACAGGGCATACGCACTGTGTCTATAAAAGTGTAGTGTGTTTAAAACAGTAAGGATTAAAGGGCAGACAGGACAAAAAAGGCATTAGCAAGAGCCAGGTGTGCTAGTGTGTGCATCATTACCCCCAGCTCCGGGAGGCTAGGATTATCATAAGTTGCAGGACAGCCAGGGTGGCATAGAGAGACCCTGTTGTCATGGGTATTTGCTACTTTGTAGGGTCTTTCTCCCACCCTTTCAACCCCCTAGCCATATTCCTGCCAGAGCTCGAGACAAATCACAGTCAGCTGCTGTGGACAGTCTGAGGCTGCCTCACATCTCACGCCTTGGATTAAAATGAAAACATATCCTTATAATAGTTCTGTGCTTGTGGGTTTGTTTTTTTTTTTTGTTTTTTTTTTTAAGAAACCAAAATTCCAAAATCAGCACTACACCCTGTCTCCAAAACAAAGTAAGCATTAGCAAGAAGTCACATCAATCATCACAAGAAACATAGGTGGTCTAAGTGGCTCAGTTGTAAGGCAGAAGTCATCAGATTAGACTAAAAGCATGAACCGTGTGTGCAGACTGCTGTCATATAACCACATTCAAAAAACCCTTGGAGTGCTGGGCAGTGGTGGCACATGCCTTTAATCCCAGCACTTGAGAGGAAGAGGCAGGTGGATTTCTTGAATTTGAGACCAGCCTCATCTACAGAGTGAGTTCCAGGACAGCCGGGGCTACACAGAGAAACCCTGTCTTGGAAAAAAAAAAAAAAAACTGGCACAGATGCCTGACAGTAGAAACCATGTCCATGGGGTTTCTGATGAAGTAGGCATGCTCTTATGAAGAAAGCATGTTCACATGAAGTAGGCATGTTCTCATGAAACAGGCATGTTCTCAATTAAGGCAGCAAATGCAACAAGTCACATGTTCATCATCTGTGAGTGAACTATGAACACAACTACCACCAAGAACAGTTTTTATAACCCTAAAGCAGGCCCTCCTCCCTTTCCTCACTGGCTCAGTAAGGACTCACCGCCTTGTGTGCCACCTGCATCTTAACTCTGTCTCTTATGTTTGTCTGTTTCTCAACACGACCACGTGAGGGTTCACCCCTGCATTTTACGTCCTATTCATTGAAAAACTTACCAAGTACATGACCTTGTCATGTCTGTAAGCCATTAGGTAAGGTTGGCTGTTAATAATTTTCTAATCTAAATTTAGTTTGGCTCAGGGTACCTGAGCTAGCAGGTGTAAGCAGGGGCGAGTGTTTTCCTATTCCCCTGAAGCTAGACCTGAAGTCACTAGCGAATGGCACTTTTGAAAATGGACCATCCCTTTTTTTCTTAAAATAAATGACTCAAGAGATGGGGCAAAGCCAGGAGACTGGACTGTGACTCATGTCCTGCAAATGCTGGGTAACCCTAGAGTGGGGAAAAATAGTTACAGCTAACAATACACCAGAGGAGATGAAATAGAACACAAAGACCCAATTAGTTCAAATATAGCAAATTGCTGAAAATGGAACCAAAAACAACAGGCACCATTGGCCTGGGCTAACCATTAAGAAACACACAAGCTGACAGTGGGACAGGGTAATGCCGGGTGCTGTTGCACTGTCCTGTCTGCGGGAAACACACTTTAAAGGAAAGCAAATGGATCCAGGTATGGAAATGCACACCTATAGTCCTAGCATCGAGGAGAGTGTGGGGGGAAGGTGTGCTGGCTAGTTTCCTGTCAACCTGACACGTGCTGGAGTCATCCGAAAGGAGGGAACTCCAATAAGAAAATGTCGCCATGAGATCCAGCACTAAGTCATCTTCTTAACTAGTCATTGACCCAGCCCATGATATGTGGCTCCATCTCTGGACAGGTGGTCCTGGGTTCTATAAGAAAGCAGGCTGAGCAAGCCATGGAGAGCAGGTCAGTAAGCAGCGCCCTCCATGGCCTCCGCATCAGCTCCTGCCTCCAGGATCCTGCGCTGCTTGACTTCCTGTCCTGACTTCTCCAAGTGATAAGCAGTCCTGTGGAACTCTAAGACAAACAAAATTTTTCTACACAAGCTGTGTTGGTATTTCCTCACAGCTATAGTAACCCTAACTAAGACAGAAGGTTATGAGTTCAAGTACACCCTCAGGTACACAGCAAGACATTCTGTTACAAATAAACTCCAAGATGAGTCTGGGGACTCAGGCTGGCAACCTCAACTACTTAGAGGTGAAGGCAGGAGAAGCACAGGTTCAAGACCTGCCTGGGATACAGAGCAACCAAGCGAGTCTGTGCGATTTAGTGAGTCCCGGCCCCTTCTCAAAATCAAAGAGATCTGGAGATGTAGCCCAGTGGTGGAGGCTTACTCTGCCTTCATTCTCCAGTGCCGAGAAGAGCCTGGGAGGAGGAAAGAGGGAGAGATGGGGATAGTTATGGACAAAATGTACCATGTTATCACTGACCGCCGGAAAGCTACGCATCCTTATCGTAATCAGAAAAGCAGAACTGCAGTGATATCGGAAAGAAGAAAGAAACCGGTGAAAGAGACACAACAATTCTAAATGCTTAGATAATGAATAAATAACCTGCAAAGCTATGATGTGAAATCTGATGGGATGTCAAGGGGAGAGAAATGCATTGTGGGTACTTAGCAGGACTGTGAAACACTAGTAACAGATGGACCAGGAAGAATATAGCCCAGGAGAAGACTCTCGAAGCCTGCGTGAACTCAGTGGCATTTTGGGTCCTTCTCCCCCAAGCCGTGGGCTCCCTATCCTTTTTAACCACACACGGAACATTCAGAAATATAGACTTTTTTTTACCATAAGTCTCGAGCACCTAAAAATCATTAGAATCAATCAATATGAATGATTCTGATGACATCGCTACAGAATGGAAGGAAATCACCACAGAAAGATCTTTGGTGGGGAGAACAAAAGAACTCAAATTTTAGAAGACAAATGATACAATTTTAAATGCAGGGGCCGAAGGAGAAAGGAATGCAATGTCAAAATACTATGAACAAATAATTGTACAAACTTGCATGGGCAAGCACCTGCTTACAAAAGGTCAGCTTGCAATTGTTCTATCTTATGGTGGGGCGAAATATCAGGCAGCAAGGAGAAGCCATTTTTAACTCTGAATTTTAATCTGACTTCTGCCTGTATCAACACAAATCCTTGCCAAGCCAGCATTATCCTGTCATTAAAGCCAGATGAAACTTAGAAATGTGAATGGGCAAGCCTGGGCTCAGTACCTGGCACCACGAACAGCATCCTGAAGCTCACGCTGCCACAGGGAGGCTGAAAACACATCAAAGAGGTGGTGACTTCTCATAGCCGTGTCCAAATAAACATAGTAAAGGGTCATCAAGGATGACCCAAAATGCCTTAGAGGTGAAAAAAATCACAATATTGCACTGGTAGAAATCTCAAAACGGTAAGTTCATGTGATGGTATTGAGCTGAAACCTGACACGGTGCAGTCTCTGAATTAAGGGCTGCTTTGGGCTGTCCTGGGTGCAGAGGCCCAGCTGTGGTTGGATTCCTGAAGCACAAGCAGCGGTGAGACATACATAGGAGGACACGCCCCAGACCCAAGAGCCAAGGCGTTCTCTGAGGAAAACGAGAGCGGAGGCTGTGGAGACCGGGATGGAGCAGCTCTGAGGAAGGAAAGGCTCGTCCTTCTTAGCTGGTTGGCTCCAGGAATGTGAGTGGCTCTTTGCGTTTCTATTTTGGCTTAGACTAGCGCTATTGCTTAAGATAAACTCCCTATCCACCACCCTCCAGTCTGTCACTCCATTTAGATCGTTTTTTGGAGATTTTTCTCTTATCAATGGCACGTCCATAAAGCACACAGAATAATCATGTACTATTTGTGCAATCACAAGTGTCCTGGTTAGTCTCGGGTCACCTTGACACACGAGAGTAACATGGAAAAGAGAAACCTCAACTGAGAAAACACCTCTATCAGACTGGCCTGTAGACTTCGTCTCCGGGACATTTTCTGGAGTGATGATTGATCTGAGACCGTCCAGCTCACTGTGAGTGGTGCTACCCCTGGGCAGGCGGCCCTGGTTAGGATAAGAAAGCAGGCCAAGCAAATCACGGGGAGTAGGCCAGCAAGCAGCATCCCTCCGTGACCTCCGTGGGCTCCGTGGGCTCCTGCCTCCGGGTTCCCTAAATAGACTGTGATCCAGGATTCGTAAGTCAAATAAACCCTCTCCTGCCCAAGTTGCTTTTGGTCATGGTATTTCACCAGAGCAAGAGAGCAAACTAGAACACACATGTATGTAACAAACACATATATGAAATAAAACACACCAGTGGGCCAGGAAGTCTATCCCCTCCCTGTCCCCACTGACACCTGCTTCTTAATTCAACTGAAAGCTTGTTTTGTTTTTTTTTCTTTCACCTTTTTTATGACCAGGATGCCTCAAGTACAGGCTGGTCCTTTCCTCAGGCTTCGCAAGAACCTTAAAATAAGCCTAGGAAGAAAAACAGGACGTTAAAGTAACTTTCTCTCTTCCCTGAAAGATTAAAAATTAAAAAAAAAAAAAAAAAAAACCCAACAACAACAAAAATCACACACACAGCCAGACAGAAACATATATTCCTGATTGGCCTAGTTTCTATTTCTCAACATTCTTTCAAGTCACTAGGCCCTTTGCTTCCTACCACGGGGATTTCAAAATAACTTTCAAATGGTTTTGTTTTATTATAGATTTGAAGTGAACATGCGATCAAGCCTCTTCTGATCGCTCAAGAGTTTTTATCTCAAATGTCCTGTGCATTTAAACTCTTACTGTTCAAATGTTCGATGTATTCATTTGTTATTTGGATTATGAAAAGTACTTATAAAGATTTTAAAATACAGCCAGGTGTAGCAATGCATGCCTTTGATCCCAGCACTTGGGAAGCAGAGGCAGGTAGATCTCTGTGAGTTTGAGGCCTGCCTACTTGGTCTACACAGTAATTTCCAAGTCAGAAAGAGGTACACAGCAAAACCCTGTCTTGGGAAAAAATATGATAATAAAGTACTAATACTCTTTTAGTTAAAAGTTGTAAAGGATATGTAAATTCCTTTAAATCACATGAACTTTAAAAGACAGCCAGTTAGGACATATTATTTATTGTTATTTTTCCTAATTAGAGACATTGTTATATTTCCTTAAAAAAAAACAAAACAATTTTGGTATCTCAGGGAACCGGCTGACATGTCCAAAGCCCCGTGTTCAATCACCAGCAAAATCAGGAGACATGAGACTTAAATGTCGTTCTCCTCACAGAGCTCCTGGGACAGTCCACAAATTATGAGCAATCAGCTTCCACCTTCACCACTTCCCCGGTATAAAGGAACCCAAGTCTGGCTTCTGTGTGCTCAGGGTTCTGCTGAAGAGGTAGACAACAGAACAGAAGAGAGGGCCACTCCACGGGGTGACCTTCCCAGCTGACTGAGTTAGGGTTGCTATGAAAAGATACCAGGATCACAGCAACTCTCATAAAAGGACAACAGTTAATTGGGGCTGTCTTATGGGTTCAGAGCTTCGGTCCATTATCATCATGCCAGGAAGCATGACAGCACCCAGGCAGCTCCTGCCGTGCAGGAGCTAAGAATTCTACATCTTATTCTGAAGGCCAAACAGGAGAAGATGACTGTCTTCCAGGCGGCTAGGAGAAGGGTCTCAAAACCCACCCTCACAGTGACACACTTCCTCCAAGAAGGCCTCACCTCCTAATAGTGTCACTCCCTGGGCCAATCATATTCAAATCACCACACTACCACAACCCGTATTCTGCCGGGGGCCAATTCCACAGGCACATTCATCTTCACTGAAGTTTTTAAGGGGAGAGCAACAGGGATGAGGTAAAGAGGGCAGATAATCTCATCTGAGTGACCTTTGTGCTGAGTCCGTGGTCTGAACAGAAAAGTCGCACTCTGCACTCATTTTCAGTAGCATTATGGTATCTGAGTGACGTCACCTCAAGACACTGTGGAAACTTGGACATATTGCTACTGGAGGACCCAGCTATACCACTCCTGGCCATATACCCAAGGAGATTCTCCTACATGTAATAAGAACACATGCTCCACTATGTTCGTAGCAGCCTTATTTATAATAGCCAGAAGCTGGAAAGAACCCAGATGTCCCTCAACGGAGGAATGGATACAGAAAATGTGGTATATATGCACAATGGAGTACTATTCAGCCATTAGAAACAATGAATTCATGAAATTCTTAGGCAAATGGACAGAACTAAAAAATATCCTGAGAGAGGTAACCCAATCACAAAAGAACACCATGGTATGCACTCACTGATAAGTGGATATTAGATCAGAAGCTTGGAATACCCACAATTCACAGACCACATGAAACTCAAGAAGGCGGCAGACCAAAGTGTGGATGCTTTGGTCCTTCTTAGAAGGGGGAACAAAATACCCTTGGGAGGAGATATAGAGACAAAGTGTGGAGCAGAGACTGAAGGAAAGGTCATCCAGAGACTGCCCCACCTGGGGATCCATCCCATATATAGTCTCAAAACCCAGACACTATTGTGGATGCCAACAAGTGCTAACTGACAGGAGCCTGATATTGCTGTCTCCTGAGAGGCTCTCCAGTACCAATATAGAGGTGGGTGCTCTCAGCCAACCGTTGGACTGAGCACAAGGTCCCCAATGGAGGAGCTAGAAAAAGGACCCAAATTGCTGAAGGAGCTTACAGCCCCATAGGAGGAACAACAATATGAACCAACCAGTACCCCCAGAGCTCCCAGAGACTAAACCACCAACCAAAGAGTACACATGGAGGGACCCATGGCTGCAGTTGCATATGTAGCAGAGGATGGCCTTGTTGGACATCAAAGGGAGAAAAGGTCCTTAGCCCTGAGAAGGCTTGATGTCCCAGTATAGGGGAATACCAGGACAGGGAAGGGGGAGTGGGTAGGTTGGTGAGCAGGGGGAGGGGGGATGGGATGGGGGGGTTTCGGAGGGGAAACTAGGAAAGGGGACATTTGAAATGTAAATAAAGAAAATATTGAATGAATGAATGAATGAATGAATGAAAAAATGAAAGAAAGAAAGAAGCTTGCCTCCAAATGTCTTCCTGTTTCCTGATTCTCACACCTCAGTAGAGAGGATAGGCCCATCCCATGCACCGCACCCTGTTGCAGATTGCTGCCCTGCCTACTGCACCTTCCTGCTGGTTTCAGTTCTTTGTGAGGTCCTTGGCAAGCCATCTTCATAAGGGCATGTAAAGTGAGGCTGCCATCTCAGGAATACTCCCCTGAGCAGGTCTGGCTCCCACCCGCCCGCTTAAACCCTTCCCCCACCCTCCACCCTGAGTCTGCAGACCACAGTCCCTCACCTGCCCCAATGAGTCTCTTAACCAGGAATGGTTTCACTGCCCCCAGAGTCTATCTGTGGCTCTATACCAGAGTATCAGGGCCACACCGGGTTGCTGGTGGTGGTGGAGGGGGGTGGGGCGGAGTGTGCCTCCCTCCCTTCCAGCCAGATGTGTGGGTGTACATGCCAGGGCACGAAGAATGTGCTAATTCCTCCGAAGCCTTGGGAATAAATATAGGGTCACACTAGGGACACTGAGCCCACTTGGTGAAAGGGGACCGGTGAGGGTGTTGTGATCATAAAAAGAGAAAGGTGCGAGAATATGTTCTACAGCGGTGTGGGGGAAGGGGGCGCCTCAGCAGGCCCATGCCGAGGCCTCCCTTCCCCCTGAGGGACCAGACACACACAATGGTATAGCACAGAATAGAGTTTTTTCAGGGCATGGGGAGGGGAGTTAAGAGTGTAGTAGAGGCAGAGAAAGGCAGAGAGAGGGAGAGAGCAGAGAAGCAGAGGCCGGCCATGAACACGCGGAGTGAGGGAAGGGGAGGAGAGCCCAAGAGGGGGCAAGAGAGAGGCTAGGAGAGCGTGAGAATTAGAGATGAGAGGAAGAGAGAGAGAGAGAAAGAGAGAGAGGGGGAGGGGGAGGGAGGGAGGGAGGAGGGGGCGAGCATCCCCTTTGTTGCCAGGTAACTGTGGGGTGGAGCTTAGAGGGAATCCTAACAGAGGGAAGATCTGTCAAACCTGGCATGGGGAGAGAAACCCCCACAAATTGCTAAAAGGTCTTAATCTGGTCTGTGGTCCGTCTCTGCATATACTTAACTGATTAAAATGGTTGGTTTTGCCGCCCCTTCCCCACCCCCACCCCCACCCCCTCCCCCCCAGCAGCTGTCTCTATGGTAAAGGCTATCAGCAATTCCTCCGCCTAAGTATGAGGCTGAAACCTATGAGCTATCAAACCTATCGGAAGTCTCTGTATTAGGGAATCTCACATACTCCTAACGCCAACGAGAGGCCTTTCCACTGCATGGTGTCTTGCTCCTAGGCTGGGGCCCCACCCTCTTTGCAATGGCTGTCACCGAATGGGTTGTTTCCGTGATTAAATAAGGGTCGACACTTCTTCCCAGCCGGCTTAGATGGCTGAGTCAAGGCAGGAGGCAGAATTCACTCAACTCTGCCCCTGCTGGTGGGCGTTGGTACTACTAGATCAGTTTTAGAAAATAAAGCTCTTTGCAGGCCGGCTCTCGGTCTGGTGTTCCGGTTTTCTGCAGGGCAGTCCTGTGCGCAGGAGGACAGGGGTCACCAGCTTCAGACGAAGGCAGGTTGCTGAGCAGACGGACCGCAGCCAGCCAGGCGGCCCCTTCTCCTGCTTTAAGCCTAGAGCACTTTTTTTTTAAAAAAAATATTCTCCAATAAAATATTTCTTCCTCTTCTTCCGAGGTGGAAGAGGAACATCTTACAGATTAATCTAAAACAGAGTAGGTTAGAGAGGGCGCCTGTCTCCCGAGAGCAACCTCGCTAGAGGACTGATAGCTTACAGAGTCCCCATGTCAGGGCCACTTCTGCCCTGTGGCCGGTGAGCCCTCCCAGGGGTGGTGAGGAGAGTTAGGTGTGGCCTCAGTATCAGAGGTGGAGACTTTCTGCCTGGGTCTCCCAGGGCAAGGCCAGGTGCCTAAGCGGTCACATGATGGCGTTGGATGTGGTGAGAGCACAAGGTATTTATTTCTTAAATGCATCAGCCGCTTCTAAAAGCGAGTGGAACAGGGCCGCTAGGCTCTCGTGAGGTTCAAATGTTGAACTAGGCCGGCCTTCCACTCCTATGAAGAAATAGGGGCAACTGTATCTCTTTCCTTTTCTGTTAAAAAAAAAAATGGTTTCAGAAATCTTAGCTGATCTGTTCCCTTTCGAAGAGAAAAACAATGTTACAGGCAAACTCTAGAGTCATAAAAACAAACATACTTACTTCCCGACACACCCTGAACCCTGACCCGGGCACTCTCTCCCTCCCAAGCCTCATTAAATCCTGGCCAGCTGCCACACCCTCCTCAGACGCCTGGGTGGCCCCTGCCCAGCCCTTTAATCTCTCCTGGGTGCATACCAACACATGTTGTCCCTGTGACTCCTGCCAGATCCCAAACCCTGCATTTTAAGAAATATGAACATAGGCCCTGTATGTTCATAAGACAGTTCTAGAAAACAAAACTAAATGATGAACTGAAGCGTTTACTGGTCTGGGAGTGAGCCCTGAGAAAGAACTACAGTTCCTGCAATAACAAACCTCCGTATTGAGCTTCCTGCTTCCAAAGTCTGTAGGACGGGCGTGGCTCCAGAGGCCTCTAAGGGCCTGCAGAGATGCCTGAGACCAGAACTGTCCTTAGGGAGACCTTAGGTACACCCCAGGGCAGGGAGGGTCGGTCATACAGTCTGGCTTACCACGTGAAAGGGGCTGTGTCACAGAGGGACCAAGCCACTTTGGTGACACTACCCCATAAGAGCGCAAATCAGGTGGGGCTAAACATGAGTTCTCAGCCATGAGATGCCAAGCTGTGAGGGTCGAGCCCTGGGGTTCCCCGTCATAGCCATGCAGTGGAGAGCAAGAGGGAGCTGGATCACAGGGGTCCTCTCAGTTTGGGGGCGGGGGGCTCTGCTTTCCTTGGGCTCTTCCTCTCTGATGGTTGTGTGGAAGCTACATGCGAAACTACGGCACCCAGGGGAGCAAACCTCGCTCCCAGAGACCCAGTGTCTTAGGATAGACACAGGTCCCTTCAAGGGTGTCATTTGTTCTGTGAGGACAGAGAGGGCCAGCCTCTACATGTGGCTGTACGTCAACTCTCACAGCAAAATTATTCATTTGGGGGGGGGGAGGGCAGGGTTTGGGAGTTTTTGGTTTCATTTTGTTGTTGCTGTTGGTTTTGGGGTTTTGGGTTTTTTGTTTGTTTGTTTGTCAGAAAAGCCTCAGTAGTGACGTGGACATAGCTGCTCTGGGAAAGGAAAGAAAACCAAAACCAAAACCCTGTCTTCTCGTACTCCAACACCCCAAATCTCATGTCGGGGTGTCTCTGCCATCCCCACCTCCCTCAGGCCACTTCCGGGAGTCATTCTTTCTTCCACACAACTTTTATGGAACCAGTGTGCTTATCTCCTAGAGTCCCAATACACCCACCTTGAAATGGTGGCCTTAAAGAGAAACATAAAGTCGTATCAATTTTATTTTTACAGACACACCATGGCAACCACAAAGATATCTCAACTTCTCTTCCAGTTGCAAACTGGAGTCTCAAACTTTTTTGTTTTTGTTTTTGTTTTTGTTTTTTTATTTTTGAGACAGGGTTTCTCTGTATAGCCCTGGCTGTCCTGGAACTCACTCTGTAGACCAGGCTGGCCTCGAACTCAGAAATCTGCCTGCCTCTGCCTCCCAGAGTGCTGGGATTACAGGTGTACGCCACCACCGCCCAGCCAGGAGTCTCAAACTTGAACAACGTCCCCTTGCAGTTTCTCCTTAAGTTGTACACCAGCCAGCCCCACAGTTTCCATATCTACTGCCCCTCTCAGACCTCACCGAACAATGTTCATCTTAAAAAGGCTGCAGGGCCCAGCCGTGACAAGCCCACAGCAACCCACGGCTGCACTGGGAGAAGCATTCATGAGACACCCACGTTCATCATCTTCCCTGGTCTTCTCGGCTTCTTTCAGAGAGAATGTTGAACATCCCCAGAAGCCCCTATCATTCCAGGCTGATGGATGTTACACAGTCGAGCGTTGGAAAGAGCGTCTCAGTGAAGGGGTGGAGGGTGGGCTAGAGGGGGGCTCAAGAGTCACAAACATGCTTGGCTCTGGGATATGTAATGCAGCCATCACATGTTGTTAAGTGAGCCTTTGTTTTCTCATCTTCAAGTTCAAATCACAGCATCAAGAACTGCACGTCACAGTGTTTATAAATACTGAAATCAGATTTAAACACTAAATAAGCTGACGTAGGATAGGAAGCTGGTACCCAATCATTGTACGAGATTTGCTAGGTACGTGTGGCACAGAGGTGTCTGGACAGGCTACGACCCTCCTGGTGCTATTTGTCAGGGACCCTGCCCTGCCCTGGAGACAACTCAGGTGGACCCAGGAGTTCCCCGCTGACTCTACCATGAAGGCCAGTCCTATGGTGGCTAAGTCCCAGCCTGTCTCAGTTCATAACCACTAAAGCCCAGAGCAGGGCACTCACATCAGCCCTTCCCCTGATTCAACAGCTGCTGTCTTCTCTCCTCCCATATATATCCAGAACCTCGACCTCACTGCACCATGTGTTGCTGCCTAGGGTGTACACACAAATATGCGTATTTCTTTTTTATCACCATGATATCAGTTTGTGAAGAATTTTACAAAGAATGCACACATGTCGAAGACAAGCTGCCCTGGCTGTGTTCTCTGCTCTTATGTGGCTTTCGCAGTCTCTTTTCATCCTGAAAGCACCACAGCAATGTCCACAAAAAGGAAGAGCTGCTTGGCCATCACTGAGAAGGATGCAGGCTTGGGGTCTACCCTAAGCGCTCCTGTCCCGGGAAGAACGGCACCTGCACACGCAGGGTCCACAGGGGTGCCGTGGGGTAAAGTTCTCCTGTGGTCTTGATTCTGCTAAAGAGAAGGGCAATCCAGGCCAGGCGTGACGGCACCCGGGAGGCACAGGCTGGTGGATCTCTGTGAGTTCAAGGCCAGGTGTTCTACGGGGTGGATTCCAGGAGAGCCAGGGTTACACAGTGAGATGCCATCTTGGAATAAAAACAACAGAAAGAAAGAAAGAGGAGAAAAAAGAAGAAAGGAAAAGGGAAGGGAAGGGAAAAAGAAAAGAGGAGAGGAGAGGAAAGATGAAAAAGAGGAAAGAAAAGAAAAGAAACGAAAAGAAAAGAAAAAGAAAAAGAAAAGGGGTGACTCAGACTCTCTGGGGATTGGTAATCAGAAGTCAAGGGGCCCAAGAGACTCCCAAGATCCCATGAGAGTTGTGGGTTGGGGCGGGGTGGAAACCAGAGGTGGGCCCCACCCAGCACTTCACTGAAGTATCTCATCACCCTTAATGCCTGCGTCCTCTCCAAGGCCATGAGCACCAAGCAAGGTGTGTCTCTCTGGCCCGGAGTTTTAATCAGTCCAGGAGTGGTTTTTAATACCTTGCAAGGCGTTCTCTCCGAACCACAAAGAGAACTGAGGAGCATTTCAGCTCCCTGGGAACTAGTAATTTTAACAGTCTGAGCGATGGAATAGAACTTAAAAGCAACGAATTAAAGCACGCCCTTCGTTCTACAGAACGCGGAAAACAAAAAGTTAAAGTATGTGCTTCTGAAGCTGGGGAGTGTCTGGGCGCTTGCCCGCAGACGCTGCCCGCTGCTGTTAACCCAGCCCCGGGATGGCAGCCCCGGGACTGAGAGCCACTGACCGAGGCGGCAGCTGCCCTTGTCCCCAGCCTGTCCCATTTTGTTGTCTGGCTGTTCTTTGACCTCTCGTAACGGTAAGGAAGGGACCAAGGCCAGGAGCGATGTTCTAATGACTATGCTATAAAAACCATATGCTATAGCAACTGTCACTGAAGAAAAGATGTCAAGGGCCTGTGCCACTGTCCTCCTGTCTATGAGGTGTCGCTGATACAGACAGACTGGTTCTGGTGGGCCTGGAGTCCAGACAACAGCCCAGTGGAAGTCTGCACGTTTCAGTACAAAGGTCCCCACACCCAGGTTTCAGTGTTTCATATTTTTCTCATAATCAACATATATTAACAAATTTCAAAAAAAATTGCAAAGGCTACAAAATGTCGCCACTCATACAAAGTGGAGTTGAAGGTCCTACCCCTCACTGTCTGAGGCAGGGCTGGTGTCAGGGGCCCAGACAGAAGCAGACTAAATGAACTGTAAGCTCCGCCCACCAACCCCGAGCCTCGACACCAGCTCAGCGCTTCTCAACCTGTGTGACCTCAGTACAGCTCCCCAAGTTATGGTGACACCCCCCCAACCTTAAAATTATTTTGTTGCTACTTCAACAGTGCAATTTTGTGGCTGTTATGAGTTGTAATGTGAATATCTGACATGCAGGATATCTTATAGGAGGCCCTTGTTAGAGAGTCCTTCAACCCATGCCCATGCCCACAAAGGGTCGAGAATCACGGCGGTACCAGGAGGAAACAGCCCTGTGTGGTCCAGCCTGTGCTCCCTGTATCCTGACAGCACTTTCCTGCTTCTTTTGTTGTTGTTGTTGATTGTTTTGTTTTGTTTTTGTTTTTTTTCAAGACAGGGTTTCGAGACAAGGTTCCTGGCTGTCCTGGAACTCACTCTGTAGACCAGGCTGGCCTCGAACTCAGAAATCCACCTGCCTCTGCCTCCCAAGTGCTGGGATTAAAGGCGTGCACCACCACTGCCTGGCACTTTCTTGCTTCTTATGGATGTCTTAGTCCCTGCAGTCTGGGGCCCTTGACTGCTTAGCATAAGTACTTCCCACTCTGTGCGTTTTTACAACCACTCTACTCATTAGTTCTGCAGAGGTCGCTGCGGTGTGGTCCACTCCTCCTTCTCTGACCCCCCCCCCCCACACACACACAGGGTCTTGGTACTGGGAATCAGCTCCCCCCAGTTAACTGCACCCTGTCTCCCAAGCTCAAGGTAAGCTGTGACCTCGCAGGTCTTTCTCAAGGTCTGCTTATCCACAGAAGTTCTCAGAAGTAAGGAATCCCAGAGATGGGCGGGACGCTGACGCAGGACAAAGCACTGTACCGGGCACACACACACACACACACACACACACCCATGTCCCTACCAGGACTAGTTTAAACTTAAAAAGACACCTGGAAATAGCCCAGTGAACTCATTCAATGTTCCACCTTGCCAAAGACAGCTGCACAAGATTTTAGCACTGAGAAACCATTTTCACATGACTTACTTTGAAATTGAAATTTCCATGTGAGAATGTCCACCCTGTGGCCAGTGATTAGGTGGTCCTGAAGAGAGATTCTAGCTGCCTCCAATTTAGAGCTTCGTGCTCACGACTGGGTCGCCTCAGTGTGTCACGGCCAAGTGTGCTGTTCCTGCAGTACCTCACAGGCAGGCGACAGATGGGCCCCTTGGTGCAAGAAGCAGGGTGGCTTACAGGGCACCTGTGTCACTGAGAACACTGAGCACAGTGTGAACACTGCTCTACCACAACCCTCCAAAACCCACTCAGGAATTGAGGGCCACGCCCCACTGCCTTCCAAGAGGACTCACCATAGTGAGTGATCTGTATAAGTAGCTGAGAAACACAGACACCACACCAACCAGGACCCTCGTCCCAAGAGTCAAACATCAGACTGCAAAGTACGGCCAGCACTGATGGACCAGCAACTTATGGCCAGTCCCCACATGATTTTTATCTAACAAACATCAATACACGACTCTCCAACCTCACACGCCCGTGCGTGTGTGCTCCCACACTGAGAGGATAAAGGTGGTGTGAATTCCACTTAGAGCAGTGCCCTTCCTGTGGGTGTGGTCCTGTGTCTACTTAGAGCAATGGCTAGCCCGTGGCCGTGGTCCTGTGGTGTCAGATATGGTGATTTTTTTCTCACCATTTTCTTTGGAGTTCACACCAGAATAAGGAAACTGTTTTGATATCAAAGCTGTTGCTGAGGAGCAGAAGGGACAATAGTCACCAGGAGCACAAGCACACACACATGCACACATGCACACACACACAAACGCATGTATGCATGCACACAAGTGCACACACATATGCACAAGCACACACACATGTGCACACATGCACATATGCACACACATACAAACACATGCATGCATGCACACAAGTGCACACACATATGCACAAGCACACACACACACTCATGTGCACACATGTACACATGCACAAGCACACATATACACGTGACATGAATACACACCCTGTCCCCTCTAGATGGCTTTGGGCATTCTGTTTCCAGCTTGTCACAGGGAAGTTCCTGACTAGGATAAGAACTTGAAATACATTCACTGAATATGTTTATCCATACACAATAGGAATAACGTGTTACAGTGTGTAGAGGTTTACATACAAGCCCGAAGCAGCAAGATGCAATTTACAGAGAAAACCAGCCCGACTGATACCCCGACGGAAAGCCCACACAAGCTACAGCCGGGGAGCTTGTAGGTCGTGGCAGTTGCCGCCAGGATACATGGTAGTGCAGACATGAAACAGGCTTTGGAAGTCTGCAGGGAATCAGTGTGCCAGAGCCATGTGGCCCAACCATGGCGAGTGACAGTTGCCATCTTAGAGCCATCGAGACAATCTGTTCGTTCCCACCTGCTGCTTTCGCTCCAGATGCTTGTGTGCTCTGGGTGCTACTCACTCGCTCCCCCATCCCTCACTCACTCACACACATGGGCACGTATCCACCCACTCACACTCTCACACTCACTTGTGCACTTATCCATCCCTCACTGACCCATCCACCCACCCGTTCACACGTGTACCTTTCCCTCCCTCCCTCCCTCATCAGTCCTCTCCTGCTCACTGACTAATCCATCTGTCTTAGTCAGGGTTTCTATTCCTGCACAAATGCTGTATTCCATGGCTGCCTGCAGCTATTATGAACTGGGTTGCTGGAACAGAAGCTGAGGGATGGATGATGAAGGGGCAAAAAGAAAGAAGGCCAGGACAATGTTTCACTGATCAAGGCCAAAACTTTAATGGCGGTCAGACCTTTTAACAGTTTGGGCAAACCCCTCACCCCAGACTCCGGGCTGAGTTCCGGTGGAAGTTGTCTAGCTTCTCTTGGAGGTTCTTGTCTCAACTGCTCTGGCAGCTGGGTGGGTCACCTGCTTAATTCAGGAATTCCTAGACCTGGAGCTTCTCCACCCTAGGATAAAAATTCCTGCTTTAACCTACTTCCCTATTATGTCCTAAAGGCAGATTCCTGCCCAAACCCAGGGATTGTCCTTGACCAATGTCAAGTTCCTACCACGGTATGACTCCCCAATATGGCTCTGTACACACAAACATCATGACCAAGAAGCAAGTTGGGGAGGAAAGGGTTTATTCAGCTTACACTTCCACACTGCTGTTCATCACTAAAGGAAGTCAGGACTGGAACTCAAGCAGGTCAGGAAGCAGGAGTTGATGCAGAGGCCATGGAGGGATGTTACTTACTGGCTTGCTTCCCCTGGCTTGCTCAGCTTGCTCTCTTATAGAATCCAAGACTACCAGCCCAGGGATGGCACCACCCACAAGGGGCCCTCCCCACTTGATCACTAATTGAGAAAATGCCCCACAGCTGAATCTCATGGAGGCACTTCCCCAACTGAAGCTCCTTTCTCTGTGATAACTCCAGCCTGTGTCAGGTTGGCACCCAGAGCCAGCCAGGACACCATCCGCACCTCATTTGCATGCTCACCTGTTCCCTCGCTTGCTCATCAGGCGCCTTCGCCATCACCATCGGGTGTGGCGCCGGGAGGCTTCTTCCTATTTGGATGTTCATCTCTAAGCACAGCAGGCTATAGAGACCGCCTCTTCCGTGCTCCCAGAACTCTCAGAAATACGGTCTATAAAGTAGTAGGTGCAGTTGTTTCTGGCGAGGGGGTGGGCTGAGACATCTGGGTCTACCTACAGATGCTAGGCCTCTGGCTTCTGCCATGCGCTTTGCTTGAAAGGCTGCGTGGAGTCCCGCGTCAGGTTCACACAGACTAGCGGAAGAGCAGCCAGGACTCGAAAAGTCTGACTGACCCAGAGAACCGGGGTTGTCCTGAGGCTCAGCTAGCATCCTAGAGGGTCGGGAAAAGAACTGACTGGCAGAGGTGAGGGTCTCAGAGCCTCCATTGCACACAGCCTCTCATAGAGGGCCATGGTCTTGAGCAAAGAAGTCTCAGCCAGAGCAGTGAAGACGACCACAACTCCAGATCTTCTCTGCCCAAGTTCACAGACTCTCTTCCCCAGATGGAGCCGCCTGGCCGTCCTAGCCTACAACCACCTTCCTCTGCAGGCACAAAGACCTCCCGGCCACAGATGACCAGTCTAAGGAATATTGAACTTGAGGACCAGGCCCTGCAGTTCCCCTATAAGCTTGACTCCAGGACAGGAAGTTCTTCTGTATCATTAAAAAAAAAAATCAGAGTTCACTAAAACATATTCACAAATTTCCCATGACGGGCCAGGCCCTTGGAGACAAGGCTTACTGCAGCTGGGTTTAGCTTGAGCATAGGACCAAACAGGAGCTGGTCACCAGAAAGGAAGAACTTTCCAGAAGGAGCCAAGCCAACGAAGGCCGAGACTAGGGAGCACGAGGGATGTTCAGAAGCACCTGGTAGTGGGCCTGGCAGGGGAGTCGGGGAGTCGGGAAGAGTTGGAAAGGGCAGCAGGAAGGAGAGGAGGGGGGTGTGGGGGGAAGTTGGGCTGAGGGAAGAGCCTCGGCCCTGCCAGGTGTCCCTGAGGTGGCGGAGGCTGAGAACTCTCAGGGAGTATATCCAACCGCCCATGCTCAGGTCCTACAGAGGCTGGAAAACAGGCTGCTGTTGGTGGGTTAGTGAGAGACTGTCATATCTATAGTATGGTCACATGGCCTGTCAATTAAAAACATATGGCCTACCGGAAAGGGTAGAATAGAAGGTAAAACAGCCCGGAGGCAGAGAGAATTCTGGGATAGGGCCGGGTTTGAGATTCGCCCAGGAAGATGTGATGAGACAAACTCATGGTACCTGTAGCTTGTAGATTAGAACAAATGGGTTGTCTTAAGTTATGATACAGTCAGAGAAGAGCCTAGCTATACTGCCAAGGTAGCTGTGAGTATACTTTAGATCTGAGTCTTATTTCTGAGAGCATAGGGTTGGGAGAAAGAACCAGACCAAACTTCTACAGTGGATCAAGACCAGCCCTACGTTGTCCGAGTGCCAACCCTACACTTGGTGGATACGGTGACCCCTCCACCTAGGTGAGGGGCGAGGCTGAGCTGGCCAGGAACCAGACTCATTTCAAGGGCTGCTTTCCAGGAGGTTCAGGAGTGCACAATTGCAGAGAATAGATTTTATGAAAAAGAACACAAAATCGTGGGTATAAAATGAGGTAGAATGGGGGAAATTATTTGAACTAGAAAGGAAGTCATAACAGCATAATGATTCAAATGTCGATAAATAAAACCACAAGAGAAAAATGGAAAATAGTGCTTGCTAGCAGAACACCTGGTGTTAACTACACTTTGCAGATATTTTCTGTATTGAGTGAAGAAAAAAAAAAAGAAATCCTGATCCCAACACTGTGTTTATTTTGTTTTCTCTGTGAACCCGGGTTGGAGTCAGGAACTAGTAGGTACCACTCAAGGTACCAGCTACACTGAAGACAAGCACTACTACAGAATGATGGGAACTTCTAGAAACCACTGTCATGATCTCAGCCTGTGAGGCAGAGGGTCTGCAGAGTCTACCTCATCCAGGGCCAGAAAGCAAGAAGGAGGGTTGAGCCTGGGAGTCAGAGGATGCAGGCTCTGCAGCACTCTGGTGGGCAAATGGAGTCAACAGGGGGTGAGGGTAAGTAAGACCCTGGTTCCAGCTGGGCGGTGGTATCCCACGCCTTTAATCCCAGCACTTGGGAGGCAGAGGCAGACGGATTTCTGAGTTCTGGTCTACAGAGTGAGTTCTAGGACAACCAGGGCTACACAAAGAAACCCTGTCTTGAAAACAACAACTAAGACTGGCGTTCCTAGTCTGTGTCTCGGACGCCAGCCCTGAGCTCTCCCCAAGCCTGTCCCAGGCACTGAATCCTTCGCTCCTTTGTAATGAAGCTATACCCAGGTGTACATTGGCTACTCTAGCCCTTCAGAGAGGTGGAGGCCCTGGAACATACGACAGGGAGCTGTGTCAGGTGCGTTTGTGAACCAGGCGATGATGGGAACCAGGGATGATGGGAAATTTTCATGATCCCAGCACAGAAAGGATGAAGTAGAAAGATCTCAAGTCCAAGGGTAGCCTGGACTACATGTATCAAAACCGTCTTGAAACAAACATGGAGATTAGCAAGAAAAACCAGTCTAGCATCAGCATTCTGCTCGGCAGACCAGGCTGGCCTGGAACTCAGAGACCTTGAGCCACCACTGTCAGAACCCTGATGTCAGCATTCTGTCACCTGTTATCACCTGCTGGATTCATGTTCTGGAGTTGCTAGAAAGTTCTATTGAATGTCTGGGAACAATTCACCTTGAGGGTGCAGCTGTGGCCTGTGTCTGTGTTTCCAAAGTCCTCTGTGGAAACACCTCCGAGAACCCGGTGTTAGGAGGCAGGCTGGTGTGAGTGATGAGGTCATGAGGGTAGTCATGGGGAAGTCAGCACCCTCACTGAGACTGCAGAAAGTTCCAATCACCCCTGCACCTGGTGGGACTTTAAGAGGTGCCACTGTGAACTAGAAGGTCACCTTCACCATAAACCTAATCTTGGCTTTCAATCTCCAGAATTGTGGAGGCTTGAATATGCTTAACCCAGGGAGAGACCTTATTGAAGTAGGTGTGGCCTTGTTGGAGTGGGTGTGGCCTTGTTGGAGGAAGTGTATCACTGCAGGTGAGGGAGAGGGGCTAGGCTTCAAGACCCTCTTGCTTGCTGCCTAGAAGTTAGTCCACTCCTGGCTTGCTTTGGATGAAGATGTAGAACTCTCAACTTCTCCAGCTCCATGCCTGCCTGGATGCTGCCGTGCTTCCTGCTATGATGATAATGGACTGAACCTCTGAACCTGTGAGCCAGCCCCAATGGAATGTCCCTTATAAGTGTTGCCTTGGTCACGGTGTCTTTTCACAGCAACGGAAACCTAACTAAGACCAGAATCATGTTTAGGAAATGTCTGTTTACAAGGCTTTGGACTTGTGCAAAAGCAGTCAGAATGTGCTACTCAGGGCCTGGGGTGTCAACACCTGTGAGCACACCTGTGGTAGTCCCTCTTTCTGAAGTTGGCAGGGAAGATAGCTTTCCATGAAAGCATGAAAATCAAGAGTTCAGATCCCCACAACCCACAGGCTCTGGGAATCTGCACCAGGCCAAGAGGTCGTGACTGAGGGCAGCGGGTTCCTAAATCCCTGAAGACCGAGGTCTCGATCTGGGAGGAAAGGCAGCAAGGCAGGTGGAGCGTGTTCCCGGACAGGTTTGGAACGTGCACCACAGGAATGAAGATAATGGAGAGCCTTTGGGCCTGGCCTCCACAGCAGCAATACAGGCAGGTACCATGTTTACAGCTAGCCCTCTGGGATTAAAACTTCTTACAGGCTTGGCAGAGTTCGCTGGTCCCAGGAGGCGCTCTCAGGGGTCTGTGGCAGGAACGAGGGTGCAGAAAGGACAAGCTGAGGCTGCCTTCCCACAGTGCACCTGCACTGTCTCCACCCTAGCAGCTCCCTCTTACTCCCTCTGGTCCACTGCCCAGCCAAACTACAAAGCCCAGAAGAGTTTTGGAGCCCCGCCCCACCCCGCCCCAATCACGTGTCTTAGCTCGAGTCCATCCAGACTCAGAACAATAGAAGATAACAGGGTGCTTTTGTTTTGATTTGATTTGATTTTTTTTGTATTGAGAGTGCAAGGAGCTAGCTGTCAGCTTGGTGTGTGTGTGTGTGGCTGTGCTAGTGAGTCCATGCTTGTAGGTTTGTGTTGTGGGTTATGTGGGTGTGGGTGTATGCATATGCTGTAGTTTCTCTCTCTCTCTCTCTCTCTCTCTCTCTCTCTCTCTGTGTGTGTGTGTGTGTGTGTGTGCGCGCGCGCGCACGCGCATGTGGGTGTGGTTGGGTGTGGGTGGGTATGGGTGTGTAGGTGCTATAGAATTTCTAGTGTTCAGAAATATATGTGCTATGTGTACTGTGTTTGTGTGTGTGAGTGTGTGAGTGAATGAGTGAGTGCTGTGGGCTACATACACATGTGTACAGGTGTGTGTATATGCTGGGACCTCTCTGTGCAAGTTTGTATGTGTATGTGTGTTCTCTCTGGGTACAGGTGTATGTGTATGTCTTTGTGTGAGTGTGTGTTGTGTTTTTCCATGTACACAGGTATTTATGCTATGGGCTCCATGTGCAAAATGTATGTGTGTGTGAGTGTGTGTGAGTGCATGCATGGGCAAGTGGGTGTGCACACATGCGCTATGGACTCTGTGTATGCAGGTGTTTATGTATCTTACATATTCTTTGTGTGCAGGTGTGTGGGAGCACTGTGCGTTCCTTGTGTATATGCGTGCCTGGGCTGTGGATTCCACGTGGGTCAGCATTCGGGAGAGTGCAGAAGCCACAGCACGTGTGTAAGCAGAGCTTCCAGCCCTCCAGGAGCTAACCATAGAGCTTTACTGTCCTGAGCCGGCCTTTACACCTGTTCAGGGATGATAACAAAAACCTGGCAGGACTATGGCAAATGGAGTGAAAATACAAGCCAGGCGTTGAGTACGATGCTGGCACACAGTAGGCACGTAACAAAAATATCTACAACTGTAGCTGGAAATGATATAGCCAGATCTGGAGACACTTCCTCGGGGTGACGGGGTCAAAGCATTTATTTTTTTCTTTTCAAATTCCCACCTTTAGAATGCACATCAGTGCACTTTAGATGAGAAAAACAGAGAGAGCAGGAAAGTTAAGTGTTTGGTTACAGGAAAGAAGCCAACAGAAACTCGGTGAGCAGAGGGACCCGTTGAACAGGGTCATCCAGCTAGCAGAACTGCTCTCTCTCCCTGCAATCAGAAGGGGGGGACGGGATTCCCTGGAGCTGCAGGTACTGCGGAACCCTGCTTCCTTTCCAGGTACCTGCAGGGAGCACAGCCAGGGTGAGCGGAGATGCGGAGGTGAGCGTCCGTTACCGTCCACCTTCCTCTAGGAACCCAGAGAGGCATCTGCCTCCAGCAGTGAGTGTGTGCACCTCTTGTCACAGAATGTCCTGCAGAGGGGGAGCAGGACAGTCGGGGGTGAAAACCTGCGCCTGTGTGTTCAGGGCTAAAACTTGAGGCTCAGAGTCGAAAGGGCAGCGTGCCTTTGGGTTCTGCCGGGGGATCTAGAAAGAAACAACCCAGCTCCTGGCCAGGTTAGCCTCGACGACCAGAGTTAGATGCAAAACGCTGGGGGCGGGGGGGAGGGATGGGAATTAAAATCACTTTCCGGTGGCTGACCAAGTCACAAGACCGTGAAACATCACGAGGTGGTAAGGGCTAGGACCGGAAGTACACGGGAACAGGGGACAGCGACCCTTCCCTGTGAGGTGGGGAGCGCTTGGAGCTCTGAAGAAGGCTCTGTCTGACAATATTCAGATGAACCTCCGTGTCAGGTGTTGCGTGGTAGTCTGCAATAACCCTGCACACCAGCACAGAGAGGCTTCATCTAAAGCCACTCAGCCGGCGCTGGGGAGCGCTCTGTTCGTCTACTTGCTCTCTAGTGGTGGATGTGATACAAAGCGGAGGGTGGAGCCGAGGGTGGAGCCCAGTGTCTCTGAGGATCTTTTTCCAGTGTAGCGTCTAATTCTTTCTGTATTAGGCCTGGTGTCCCTAAGAACACAGCATCTTGAACTATAGTTCGTGACCCCCATATGAAGTCATTTGATTGAAGGTAGGATGTCTTAGATATTGCTGTGAAGAGACACCGCGGCCAAGGCAAGTCTTCTACAAAAGAAAGCATTTAACTGGGGGCTTGCTTACAGTTGTAGAGGCTTAGTCCATTATCACGGTGGGAAGTGTGGCGGCAGGCAGGCAGTCATGGGGCTGAGAATGCTCACCCTGCTCCCCAGGCAGAGAGAGAGAGAGAGAGAGAGCAAGCGTGAGAAAGCACTAGACTTGTGTGGACTTTCGAAACTTCAAAGCCTACCCCAGGGACACTCCTTCAAGAAGGCCACACCTCTTCTTTTTCAAAGAATTGTTTAGTTTATGCATATGTGTACACTGCAGCTGTCTTCGGACACACCAGAAGAGGGCATCAGATCCCATTACAGAAGGTCATGAGCCACCGTGTAGTTGCTAGGAATTGAACTCAGGGCCACTGGAAGAGCAGTCAGTGCTCTTAACCACTGGGCCATCTCTCCAGCCCCAAGGTCACACCTCTTAATCCTTCCCAATTGCCTATCAACTGGGAACCAAGTATTCACATGTATGAGTTCCCTGACATTCTGATTCAAACCACCACACGGGGGTTTACGGAATTTCAGCAAAGTGTATGTTTTTGAACGTGCAGCAAACAAAAATCAATTCAAAATGAAAAGCGTGGTGGACCAGAGGTGCTTGTGGCAACGATGACAACGCCCTTGTTCCTTCAAGAGAATTCTGCATGGTTCCGAACCCACGACACGTGATCTTTGTATCTGCGTTCTGCCAGGACATACATCATAGTAGCCAACATCCCATGAAACTCCTCTGCTCAGGTGCAACACCAAAATGTTCTATGAATTGCATTTACTGTACATTCAACTGAGCACATCTTTGGATTGATCGTGCCCGAATGTTTGGTTGTTTTCTTTTGATTTTGTAAGACAGGGTCTCACTAAGAAAACCTTGCTGTCCTGGAACTCACTATGCAAACCAGGTCGACCTTGAACTCACGGAGATCCACCCTCCTCTGCCTCCTGAGTGTTAAGATTAAGGGTATATTTGTCACCACACACAGCAGAGTCTAGCTTTTTGTAGAAGTTGAAGTTTGAGTTCTTGACTTACAGTTTATTTAAAACAAAAAACAAAAACAAAAACTACTCAATCCATTTTGTCTTACAATTAGGACAGAATTTCCAACAGTTTCTGGAATGGTCCTGAGGGAACTGCCATTGGGGACTGTTAATTTATGCAATGAGGCAGCTCAGCTCTGGCCCTCACAAAGCCAAAATATCAGTCAAACAGACAAATGAAAATGTTATGTGCCCTGCAATATCAAACATTCAGCCAAGACTTAATTCTTAATGTGCGTTGGAATAAACAAGCACATTGGTCTCATTAGTATGCGAGTTTTTCTATTGTGTTTAATAAATGGTAAAATTATAAGTATTACGAAGAATTGTCTCAAAATAGGTTTCGCTGTGGTTGTAATTCGGGCGCTCTCCCAGCCTGCCTTTGAGTGACTCAGCTGCTTACATCATGACGCGTCACTGCCGGGCCCAACGCATTTCCGATGTCCCTGTGAGTTGTGTATTTCCCTGTGTGACACGGGCACCCTTTAAAAGGTCTCTCATGCCAGGCAGTGGTGGCGCACACCTGTAATCCCAGCACTCTGGGAGGCAGAGGCAGGAGGATTTCTAAGTTCGAGCCCAGCCTGGTCTACAGAGTGAGTTCCAGGACAGTCAGGGCTACACAGAGAAACCCTGTCTCGAAAAAACAAATCCAAAAAAAAAAAAAGTCTCTCGTGACATCACAGCCCTCTTTCTCTCTTCCCTATCTCCTTGTCTCTCTGTCTGTCTCTGTTTCTCTCACATCCTGACTCTGTCTGTCTCTATAACTCTCTCATGTCCCCACCCCATGACCCTTTGCTCCTGCCTCCCCTGTTGTTTCTTGGCAAGATCTATGCAGCACCACCCTGGATGGGTCTGGACCCAGCAAGGGACCTTTTGCTGCCTAATCCTAACAATTATGATTTATAATCAGTAAATGTCTGACTTCTATCCCTATTTTTATATTCCTGAATACCTGAGGTCAGATAAAAAAAAATTCTTGGGCAAAAAGGACTTGAGAGTAGAAAAGGTTTAAGAAGATGGGTCCGAGAACCACAGCGATGGGCCTCAAACTGGGCACAGAACATGTCTGCTCACTGGATGTGGGAAATGGTGGTGTTCACAAAGCTCCTCCCCCAACCAAAGCTCCTCCCCTCAACCAAAGCTCCTCCCCCCAACCAAAGCTCCCCCCAACACACACACCTATGTTTCTTCCTTCCTATTTTAGTGCCTTAGTGAACATGAAGCTATGGGTCTGCCTGCTTTCATGGGTGACAGTGGCTCCTGCGAGCTGTCCAGGAGGGGATGGAGGGAATCTTCACAAGATTCTCTGGAAGTCTTCTGGAAGTCCCAGCGTCTTCGGGTCGTCTCTGGTTGTCCTTGGCTTGCAGGTGTGTAAGTTGGGCCTCCAACTGTGCCACCTCATGCCCTCTGGCCAAGTTTCTATTCCCCACCTAGCTCTTATTTGAAAAATAAACAAAACAACAAATCAAAACAAACACAGGGCTACTCTTGACTAGATTAGACCTACAAAGATCCTGTTCCAAATGAAATCCTGTTCACAGGAACTGGAGACATGGAGTCTGTGGTCTTTTTTATAAGAGGCGAGATTAATGCTAACCCAGGTGAACAGCACTCACCTTTCTTTAGGGCCGCTGTCACCGGAACCTCCTGGTTCATTTGAATACCAGTTCCGGAAGCGTGGGCTACGCCCAGCACGGTTGCTTCAGAGTAAGGAGCTAGCACAGTGCAGTGGGTGACTTTTCATGGCCATTATACTTGACTACCCTGAGTGAGGACGCAGGCTGCCCTCTACCATAAAGAAGAGCATTTGCAAATATAAGTAGCTACGGCAGCCCTGGCCGAGAGTTCTCTCATCAACTCTCTCCAAGACCATACTGACAGCTCGCAAGAGCCACTTTCACCCATGAAAGCAGGCAGACCCGTAGCTTCATGTTCACTAAGGCACTAAAATAGGAAGGAAGAAACATAGGTGTGTTGGGGGGGGGAGCTTTGGTTGGGGGGGGAGCTTTGGTGTAGGGGAGGGGCTTTTGGTTGGGGGAGGAGCTTTGGTTGGGGGAGGAGCTTTGGTGGGGGGGGGAGCACAAACAGGGAGGGGCAGGTGTTTGTTTCAGGCACTAGGAAGAAGGCCTTCAATCTGCTATCCTTGTGTTTCTTAGACCACAACCAAACCGATCACAGAATTACTGGGACAAAGGAAGCTCCGAACGGCTGGACTCCCATTCCAGAAGCTCTTATTGCTGCGATTCCTATTGTTAACAAGGCTGTCCTTTGCAAGTCACTCTTTGGTGGTACTAGGGGAAAAACGTGTACAGTATGAAAAAGAGAAGGAAAAAAAAAGAATGTTCTAGTTGAAATTAAAGGAGTCTTCCTCTTGTGTGAGATGACATATTCACATTAGCCTCCAGGGAGCTCTCGGAATCACGTTGAAAGCTTAGCCGGCAGAGCAGCACACACATTATCATTTCAAAGTCAATGTCAAAATGACACTCCAGAATTTTTTCTCAGAGAGAGAGAGAGAGAGAGAGAGAGAGAGAGAGAGAGAGGGAGAGAGAGAGAGAGAAGGGAGGGAGAAATTAACTCATGAGACATCAGATTCTTAACAGAAGCTACTGTTGAATTAAAACTGCAGAATTAAAACATATTTTCCGAGCTTGGCATTAAAACAAGCGCCAGGAAGAGCAAATCCACAGCTCTGGGTCTGTCTTGGAACAAGGAGAACAAGAATGCAGCCACGGAGGAGGAAGTCGAAAGGAAACCTGCCACCTCGCGGAATAGTCGCTCCAAGTGGCCCCGAGGAAAGGCTGAGCTTGCTGCCTTTCCGGATACCAGCGATGGAAGTGATGAGAAAGATTCTCACAAAAGCTGGCAAATCCCTGATGTCCTCAAGTGCATCCACTGTCACGCCAGTGCCCTGGCAACAAAGGAAACCAGTCCAACATGGCCGATCAACAGGGACACATAGGAACACACCACTGGATGATTTTACCCTGTGAGAACATCACAGGAGACCCGGAAGGAGCTGCCTGAGGCGGCACCCTAAATGATGGAGGGAGGGGCAAACAGGATAAAGGAGGCTGCTTCGGCCTCACCCAGAAGAAGACTGTTCACCATTGCCTCTGTTTTGAGGCATGCAAAAGTAACAAGAGGGCGGCGACCGGGCCGTGGAACCCCGCTTGCTCCGGTAACTTGCCGACGATTCTGAATAAACACAGCTTTTATCCCAGGTGTGCCATTTTGAAGACTGAGACAAGAGAATTTTATCTTTAAGAATGAAGGAGAGCCTTGGGAAATTCTGTATTGTGTATAGCAAAAATGTGAACCCTCAGTTGGAATGAAAGGCCTATACCATAGACAGCAAAGCATTTACACCCAGCTTGAAGAGTTCGAAATGGACTTTACCACTGAGAAATCAAGATGGCAGCCCGTTGTGGGGAACTGAGGAAAATGGAGTAATGCAAGAAGGCTGTGATATTACACAACCAGCACAGGATTCTTTTAATATGGATTCCATGAAATGAATGACTCTTACCCAACACAAATGGACAGTAGAATTTACTTCCCAAAGACTTGTTATATATCATGTACATTTTGACATCTGGAGAAGATTCTACATTTCTACAAATGGTAGTTTGTATTCCTAAAATTTTTTGCAGTTTGATCTGAGTGACCTTATGGAATGTTAACTTTAATAAAATCTCTAGAACTTAAAAAAAAAGTAACAACATATCACAGTAAGAACAATAACATGAAAATAAACACTGGAACTGGGAACCATTGTGGATACTGTTATAGTTTTCATTGGATGATGATACAAGCTAGGGTCATCTGTGAAGAGGGAATCTCAGGAAAATGTCTCCATAAGATTGGCCTGTAGGCAAGGCAAGATAAGTCTGTCCTCAGAGTTTCTTCATTAATGGCCGGCCCTGGAGAGCCCAGCCCACCACAGGTGATACGACTTCAGGGCAGGTGCTCCTGGGTTACCTATGAAAGCAGTCTGAGTAAGCCAGTAAACAGCATCCCTCCTTCTCTGTTTCTGATTCCAGGTCCTGGCCCACTTGAATTCCTAGCTTGTTTCCCCTGAGGATGGACCGTGAAGGGTAAGATGAAATAACCCCTTCCCCCCTGTCTTAGGATTTCCATCTTTGTGAAGAGACACCATGACCAAGGCAACTCTTCTAAAAGACAGCATTTCATTGGGGCTGGCTTACCTATTCTGAAGCTCAGTCCATTATCATCATGGCGGGAACGTGGCAGCATCCGGGCAGGCATGGCACAGGAGGAGCTGACAAATGTATATCTTGTTCCAAAGGCAGCCAGGCAAAGCTTACCCCATAGTGATACACTTCCTCCAACAAGGCCATACATATTTATGCCAGCAAGGACACACCTCCTAATAGTATCAGTCCCTGTGGACCAAGCATTCAAACACATGAGTCTATGGGGGCCAATCCTGTTCAAACCACTACACCCCCCAAGTTCCTTTTGGTTGTGATGTTGATCACAGCAGTAGAAAGAAGCCAGGGCAGCCTCTCCTCATTACCATTGAGCACCATTCACAGCTGGGTGCACCATAGTTATATTTGACCGGCACTGATGGAGGTACACGTACTTCAGACATGAGGACTGCCTTGAACTATGTTGAGAAAGATGACATCATGAGGTGATAGTGCTGGAATTGAGCCTGTACACATGGCTGTCACCCCACCCTTTCCTCCATACGATATGGAAGGAGCAGTGATGGGCTTTGTGTGAATGTGTCTGGGCTCTCTGAGAGCAAGACCACTGGGGAAGGAAGTGGCCAATAGGCTATTCCCAAACCAAGGGCCACAGATGCTCTGCTCTAGGCAAGGAAGCCACACAGAGAAGGCAGGAGACTTCAGAACCAATAGCCACCGTTTCTCCTGGTGGTCCAGGCCCTGGAACCAGGAAGCAACTGGAGAAATCTCTGTCCCTGAGGAGCAGAGAGCAGAGCCCAGTCCACACAAGTTTAGAGACAAAAGCCAGTGACAGGCACTGCAGAGGTGCACTGAAGGGGCAGTGGACAGAATGGCCCTTCAGAAGAGATATTAGGGCAGGTGGAAGAGGAGGGCCAGGATGAGGAGAAAAGATGGAGGTAGAGGAGGAAGCAAGGTGAGAGAGAAGGTGATGATGTGAGAGAGGAAAGAACAGGAGAAGGCGGGGCTCTCTCTAGATCTGAAGTCTGCTGCTCCTCTGGTACTGGTCATTCAGAGGACCCTCACAGGGGCTGTTTCTCATTAAACTTGCACTGTGACTGACTCTCAGAGCATTTGACTCTGTACCCAAAAATCCCAGTGGGCTCTGTCTGCAGACAACTCTTCACCTCTGGGTTAACAGGGTTTTCTGTGGTAATTAATTTAAGAGGCCTGAGGGAAAGCCTCCCTGAGATCCCTGAAAGGAACAGAGGCTGTGGGCTACATTCTGCTGCTCTGGGTGGACTAATGGCACAGACGGGAGACCAGGCCTGGAGATGCAGTTTATCTGCACAGCACAGAGACACAGTCAGCCAGTTTTCTGACAGGGCTGTGGAGCTGGGGCCAGAAGAAGTGCAAATTAAATTGCTTTTTCCTCTGATGATATGAAACGAGTGTTTAATTGAAATTCCAACGATGGTGCACTCTTCCTTCAGCATTTAATCAGCCAGCCACTTCCAAGAGAGCACCGTCACAAGCAATCATCCGCATTAGCTATTCTTCCCCTATGTCCCGGCAATACGGCCACACCCCAACTGCATACTCAGCACCGGAAACACAGGAGCGTTTATGAAGTCAAACTGTGTGAAGCTGGAATTTTAAAAGGTAGTTTATAATCATCATTCCTGTCCCTTGGTTGGAGAACATCCTTCCCCTGCAACCAAATGACAGATCCTGGGTCACCACACAGGCACCATGCACACATGCATATGCTCACAAAGGCATGTCAAGTCACTCCTACCTGCCTGGAGCTAGACACCTCGTGGGAGACAATTCTCCTTAGAGGCAGCTCCAAAGCCATCAAGTACCTAGGTCAATTATGACCGGGATCCAGTGCTGGGCAGGCGTGTTCACCAAAGCTCGCTTAACATCGCTTAAGCATTTCCTCCACACACCATTTCTAGGTGCTCATTTGGCATTCCCTAAGCAATTACTGTATACCCCTCCCCCGCCCCATTACCTATTTTGCTTTGGCTAGTTCTTTGTGTGTTCATCTTGGTTGGCCCTGGAAAAACAGAAAATAATTAATCCATAATCTCAGCCCTTAGCATTTTACAGACTTGGGGGGGTGGACAAAAATGAACCTAGTCAGTACAGGATATGCACTGTCTTCCACACATCGACAGTACAGGCTGAGAGCCGTCTTCCACAGTGGACATGAAAGAGCCTCTGTGTTTGCTTAAAGATGACACTGACTGGTAGGGAACTGTCTTAGTCAGGGTTCCTATTCCTGCACAAACATCATGAACAAGAGGCAAGTTGGGGAGGGAAGGGTTTATTCAGCTTACACTTCTGCATTGCTGTTCATCACTAAAGGAAGTCAGGACCGGAACTCAAGCAGGTCAGGAAGCAGGAGCTGATGCAGAGGCCATGGAGGGATGTTTCTTACTGGTTTGCTTCCCCTGACTTGCTCAGCCTGCTCTCTTCTAGAACCCAAGAACACCAGCCCAGGGATGGCACCACCCACAAGGTGGCACCACCCTCCCCCCTTGACTAATTGAGAAAATGCCCCACAGCTGGATCTCATGGAGGCACTTCCCCAACTGAAGCTCCTTTCTCTGTGATAACTCCAGCCTGTGTCAAGTTGACATGCAAACCCAGCCAGTATAGGAACCAAACCAGGGAACCAAGAAGATCCTCACAGCATCCTTGATAGGGATTCCAGACAGTGTGCAGATGTAGGGGTGTCCAAGGTGGCCCTCAACCTCCACCTGGCCCCCACTGGACTTACCAACCACTGGCCCCTAAAGATACTGTGAGAGTGGATCAGGACTAGAGAGATGGCTCAGGCTAGGAGTACTGTTTCTCTTGCAGAAGACTTCAAGTTTGGACCCTAGGACTCATACTCACCACCATCTGTTTAAGTCTTAACTGTGCAGTTTTAGAAGATGTAGCTCCCAGCTTCTGCACACGCCTTCAGTCATATGCATGTACCCTGCCCTCCAACATCAATACACATAATTTAAAAGAAAAATAATTCTTTTTTTTCTGCTTTAAAAATATTATTTTAAAGGCATCAGTATGAGGGTGTCAGATCCCTTGGAACTGGATTCATAGACAGGTGTGTGCGGCCATGTGGGTGTTGGGAATTGAACCCTGGTCCTTTGGAAGAGCAGACAGTGCTCCTAGCCACTGAGTCATCTCTCCAATCCCTAAGTCTTTTTTTAAAAGACCATTTGTGGTGAGCGTAAGTGCCTGGTCCTGAGAAGCTAACAGAGCGCTCCGGCGACATAGAATTCAGATTCTGAGAGGCGTCTCATTTAACTTCCAAAGGGACGCTACTTCTTATCTAACGTGTGTGCGTCACCCCCGGCCACCACCTTCTGCACACAACGTCATAGCAGGCTGTATGTCAAGTGTTTCAGCTCCTTTGTTCCTGTGTGAATAGAGACAAGCTAGAGTCTCTGAGCCACAGCTGGTTTGAATGCAGAGTGAGGATCAGGTCCAGGGACAGTTCAGAAAGGGCCCGTCTGGCCCTGAGTGATAAGTGTTTTACCTCAAATTGAAATGAAGATGGGGGGGGGGGATCCCTCCACCACTGTCCACCAGACACAGCCATATTTACCAGAAATAGGGTAGAATTTACATGAAGGCAAACCCTTCAAAATGCTGTGATATTTCAAACACTGATCATCATGCCCGAAGTCACTTCCTCTCCCCAGCTAAGCAAGCTGAACGCCCCAGCTGTTTCCATACCAGGTATCAAAATGGGAGCGATTAGATCTCCATGCTATGCTCTCATGGGAGACAGTGTTGGCTCTCATCAGTAATGGCTCTCATCTGAATCTTGTGCAAACCCAGTGTGTGTGTGTGTGTGTGTGTATGCATGTGCGAGCGTGTGCTTGAAGAGAGGGGAACAGGCTTTCTTACTGGGACCTGGAGGGCTCTGTGATTCAGCTAGAGTGGCTAGCAGTATCTGTCCCCCACTCCTGGGTTACAAGCACACTCCTGCACTCCCACCTCCACAGTATAGGGCTCTAATGGGCCCTCGTGTTCCTGTGGCACTTTCCCTCCCTCTGCCACTCCCCATGCAGCTTTTGGACAGGTGTCCCATCAGGAGAGCACTATTACTGTTTGTTAGAAAGGATGCGCGCGCGCACGCACACACACACACACACACACACACACACACAGACAAGGTGTAGGACAGGTCACGCCCAGAGCCAGGGCCTGCTTACCACCCACGTTCTCTCTGTGTCTCCTGCCTGGTTTTCCTCCATGAGGCTGTCCAGGGTTGCCTTCTTTATGGAATCTGTGGCTGACAGCTGAGGAGAGGTCTCAACTCCAAGGCACAGAAATGAATTCTCTGAATGAGAGCATGCTGTCACACCATCAAAACAGGAGAAATGCCACCCACCACTGGGTGCCATGGTAACAGCTGAGTTTACCAGCCTTCAAGGTGGCCTTTATCTCAGCTCCCTTGTTGTAACGAATGGCAGACATCTTGGCGCCTGAGGTATAGCTGCCAGCCACTTCCTCATGTAAGGCTTTGGCCTAGGAAAGACACCAACCAGGGTGGGCCGGGCAGCACCTTTCCCTAGGCAGGGAAGATCTGAACCAGGCTCTAAAAGGCAGCAGATGCCAGTGAGCATCTTTGCCCAAACATGGGTGCACCTTACCCCCCTCTCTCTGAAAAACCACAGATTTCAGATTTGTATCCTCTTGCATAAAATATCCTGAATCATGAAAATACACAGGGAAAAAACCCAACCATGTCAGCCATTAGTTTGGTGACCCTCTGAGGCACTCTCCAGCAACTCCAGCCTAAAAGTCAGAACCAGCTACAAATGACAGTTTGTGTATGTGTGTATATGTATGTATATGTATGTGTGCCTGTATGAATGTATATATGTATGTGTATATACATGTGTACATGTATGAATGTATATATGTGTATGTATGCATGTGTACATGTGTGGGTGTATGTGTATATACATGTGTACATGTATGTATTATGGGTGCATATGTATATGTGTATGTTTGTGTGCGTATATATGAGTGTGTATGTATGTGTGCATTGTGTGTGTATATATGTGTGTATGTATATGTATGTATTTGTATATTGTATACATATATGCCTATGTGCATGTGTGTATGTGTATATGTGTATATATGTGTGTGAGAGAGATATGCACCAGCTCTGGGCCTGTGTGTTCTTATTAAGGTGGTGTTTGCCTCCATTGTCTTAAAGATATTACACAGCATGGTGGTCTGAATAAGAATGGCCTCCTTAGGCTCACAGATTTGAATGCTCGGTCATCAGGGAGTGACACCACTTGGGAAGGATTAGTTGTTCTGGCCCTACTGAGGGAAGCAGATCACTGGGGATGGGCTCTGGGGTTTCAAAAGCACAAGCCAGGCCCAGCACCTCTCTCTCTCTCTGGTGCCTGCTCATCCTGATGTACTTCTCCTGCACCACGCCTACCTGTGTGCCGTCATGCTCCCTGACATGATGATAATGGACTTAACCTCTGAACCTATAAGCCAGCCCCAGTTAAATGTGGTCCTTGAGAAGAGCCTCTGTGGTCATGGAGTCTCTTCACACCCGTAGAACGCTGACTAAACCACATAGTCTACATTGCATGCATATATGCTGGGACTTTGTGTAAGTATAGACTTTTTTTTCAATTTAGGTTGAGATCTAACAGCGTTTGGCCTGTTCTGGCCTGCTCTTGGGCCTGGTTGGTTCTACCTGGGAGAATCCCACAGATACCATGGTGAAGTAGAAACTTCTAGTTCTTTGGAAAATTAGCTACATCAAATGATGTTTTGCTGGGGCACACAGGCGGAAGGATGTCTTGCTAAAGCAAACACATGAAAGACGGCTTTCCTGAAGCAGACACAGGTGAAAGAATGTTTTGATATAACAGACATGTGAAAGGTCTCAGGATGAAGGAGTAGAAATATGACCCCACAGACACTGGGTGAGGAGCACTGAACATTAGTTTGATTTGCTCTACCTTGCTATTCTTCACTAAAGACACGCATGTATCAGTTCGCCTTACACAGCATTGTTGAGCTCAATTTGTGGTAACTCTGACATTGAGAGAAGCTCACCGAAGAACTAACTGCTCATGAGGTTCCTGCAGCAGCTTGCTGCTTCTGCAGCCTTGCCTCAGGCTGGTTGGCAAGCCTGGCAGTTTCTTCAGGATTGAGCTACAGCTGCCTGGTGTCTGCTTGCTGAGAGGACTGCACTGTAGCTGCTGGTTCATGCCTGGTGTCTGCCTGCCTAGAGGACTGGTCTGCAGCTGTGGATTCATATTTGATGTTTGCTAAAGGACTGAACTGCTGCCCAAGAAGATCGAGCTCACCCCCAAAGAACTATTGCTGAACAGGTCCACCCCCCATATCCTCATAACTTTTCTCTTCCACTACCTCTGCTGGGTGGTGGGCTAGAGGAGAGGTTGGACCCTTATTAAAAGTAGGTTGCAAAAAAAGTATGTCTACACCAAGTTTGTCATTGGGACAGGCAGCTCTCACAGACCAGCAGGCCTGTCTAGTCTATGGCTCCGGCAGTAAGGCTGTAAGGATCCTTCTTCTCACTGCTTATGTGACAGAACAGAGATGGCTGTGACATTGGTTCCTAATGCAAAAGGAGGGCGAGCCCGAGAGTCCTGAAATCCCAGGCTCCATCCAGGTTCTCTCTTCAGGAATTCTTCTCCTCATACACCCAAGGTTCTGCTCTTAAGCAGATGGGGTACCTTGGCCCCCAAACCCTGCCCACACAGGAAGTAGCATTCCCCACCCTAGGCCTCCATCTCTCCCACTGTGAGTCCCCAGGGCCAGCCCTGTGCGCCTCACCTTGCCACTGCTTGGCTGATAGATTTTAGCCTCACTTGTCCAGTTGTTTATGGATTTCAGTCATGGTCTTAAATAATAGAAAATATATCACACTTGCTTGAAACCACAAAACTCCCTCTGCAGTTTTATTTGCATCTTGGCTCAGGGCCCTCACACACTCCTGTATCGTTCTATTCCTTGCACACCAGCCTCTCCTCTATCCAGAAACATCCTTGCTCACCAGCCCTACCTTAGAACCTCACAGACCTACCCAACACTGATGTGAACAACCCTCCATAGGAATGCTCTCTGTCCTACTGGGGAGTCCTGTCAAGACTGCCCCCAAGGAGGGAGCTAGGGGGCACACACACGCGTGTACACATATTCACACACATATATGTATGCAAAGAGGCACAGATATACACATGCAAACACACACACACACACACCTCCTCCAAGGTCCTACAGGGATTCTCTGTCTAAGCAAGGACAGCAACAACACTGGGCCTGTCCTCTGTCCAATTGGAGGCCAGCAATCGGACAGCATCCCTAGCAGAATGGTTCTTCTGAGTAACTCCCAGAAACTGGCTTCTTCTAATGCCTCAGCTCTCCTTAGCCTGAGACTGGAGACCTGACATTCTCCTTGGGAGGAGGTTAAAACCATGCCAGTTCTCCAAGACGGCTCTTCGAACTGAGTGATTTATTCTGAAAATGAAAATGAGCTGTTGCTCCTTGTTTGTAGCACCCAGTGTTGTTGCTGTCCTTAGAGAATCCCTGAAGGGCTTTAGAGGAGGTGTGTGTGTGTGTGTGTGTGTGTGTTCTTGTGTGTGTGTGCCCATGTGTGTGTCTATAGCTGAATATGTGTGTCTCTGTGTACATATATGTATCTGTGTGTATTTATGTCTATGGGTGTGTGTGTGTGTGTACCCATGTGTGTCTGTAACTGAATATGTGTGTCTCTGTGTACATATATGTATCTGTGTGTATCTATGTCTATGGGTGTGTGTGTGTGTGCCCATGTGTGTCTGTAGCTGAATATGTGTGTCTCTGTGTACATATATGTATCTGTGTGTATCTATGTCTATGGGTGTGTGTGTGTATGTATGTATCTCAGTGTATACATGTGCGTGTTTGTGCGCATGTATGTTTGTGTCTATGTCTGTCTATGTCTCCATGTGTATTTTTCTATGTCTGTATATGTGTATCTGTGTGTGTGTGTCTGTGTATGTGTTCCTTGCTTTGGAAACTGACCTGATACAAAGTTCATCCCCAAAATGTAGGAGACCAAGAGCCTGCAATGTTTCTAATTCAGAGGTTGTGTTAACTCAAAGCCCAACCTCCCTGCTGCCCTGGCCGGGTGGAGCTTGGCCCTGTGAGGTAACTTCTACAAAGTCCTGTGAGGCAGGCAGCGCACTGCCTACGTCCCCACAAGTCAGAAGCTGTCATCGGGACTGGAGCACAGCTGTTCCTGAGAGAAGAAAACCCAAGGTGATCACAGTTCTGACACTGCCTTATTAAAGCTGTCTGTCCCCGCCCACTAGGATCACTTCTGCTGGTCAGTACTTCTCTTGGCTGCCACTGTGGTGGGTGTGGTTCGTGGCATCATGTGAGAACACTTTTAACACTCAACTCCAGTTCAGTTGGTCAGCCAGGGTTTGACTGGTGGCTGTGTGCTGAGATGGACCCTGTGTTAAGATGGTGGGCCATCTGCTACCTCTCTTCCTCCTAGGACCTGGGCCTTTCTCAGGGGCAGTAAAAACATGAGATGATAAAAATGCTACAAAATACTTCATTGGCCATAGCAAGTCACATGACCAAACTCAAAGTCTGCGGGCCAGGAAAAGGGGCAGGATCTGCTTCTCACTGCAGGCTTACCTGTTGTAAGGATGGAGGTTAGGGGTTTGACCAGATAGCAATATGCATATATACACGCGCATGTACACATTCACACATACATACACATACATGCACACATTCACATACACATACCCACCTCGGAGGCTGCAGCATTCCACTTAATGAACTAAAATGCAAAGCCGTCACACTCTGACTGATAACACATACACAGGGGTCCGCTTTACAGGACAGACTCAAACGGCACCGGGAAGCAGAACAGATCAGTAACCTCACACTGGAGCCAGAGAATCATCTGGGCATGAGAGAGGCCTCTGGGAAACTGAGGCAGCATCAGAAAAACCTTCCCAGGTGAGGCCAAAGCACCCAAAGAACCTGAGATCAGTCCTCAGAGACAGAGCTGGGGGTAGATGCTTGCAATCCCAGCAATGGGGAGCCAGAGGCAGACATACCCCTGGGGCTCACTGACTGGCTTAGCCTTCTTGATAATCTTCAAGTGCAAAGTAGGGACTCTGTCTCAAACAGCAAGGTAGATGCCAAGTGCAAGAGAAAAATCAATGCAAAAAAACCATACATGCAAACACACACACACACACACATGTGTACATGTAAACACACACACATGCATGTGTACATGCAAACACACACTTGCATGTGTACATGCAAACACATGCATGTGTACACACAAACACACATATATGTACACACAGATACACCTACACACAAATACACACATGCATGTGTACATGTGCACATACGCAAACACACACACCTATCTATACATGAATATACACACAAATGCACCTATACACAACCACATGCACAGGCACACACAAACACACACACAATCCACTCTCCTTTCTTCTTGGAACTGCAAAAGGAACTTAGTTATGTTCCCCACGAGAGACAGTGAATTTGCTCCAAGCCTTCTAATTTCATAAACCGATGTCTCAGGAGACTGCTACTGCTGTTTGTTTTAAATGTCAATGCTCACACTACACAGATTCACTTTAAGTGGCCATTTTTCAATGGCCTGAACAGAGGGTCAGAGGTCAAGCTGAGAGGCATGGGACTAGTCCAATTACCAGCCAGGTGACTCTTGGGGTGCTGTGTGGCCTCTCTGTGGCCTCCTCCTCCTCCTCCCTTGGAAGGGATTGAAGGAGAACATCTATTCTAAGCAAATGCAACACAACCTCAGAGCTAATAGCTATGATCAAGACCATTAGACCACTCTACAATGAAAATTTCATCAGTTCTCTTTATTGTTTTATGTATTATTTTAGCTAATTGCAGTGAGCCTAGTATAACCCAATTAAGCAAATATACTGAACCAAAGCTGCCCAGATATTTTAAATGATGTTTTCTCATGATGTCCCGCAGCAAGTTTTATATTCCATAGGAATCGAGGGTACTGCACGGCATATGTTAGTTATGCTAGAATTAACTGGCACTGGAGTAGGCCCTGTGCAGCTGGGGTAAGACATGAGCTCAGAGGCTCACAGAGCTGTCACACACACACACACACACACACACACACACACACAGCCATCTGTACACCCACTGCAGGGTGCAGGAGCTGCTGGAGGTGAGTAAGCACTGTCCTAACAGCAAGAGTGACAAAGGGAGGAACAGAAGAGGATGAAGAACTGAGGGAAGAAGGAAGGAAGGAGGGAGAGGAGGGAAGGGAAGGAGGAGGGAGAGGAGGAGGAAGAGGAGGGAAGGGAAGGGGGAGGGAGAGGAGGAGGGAGATGAGGGAAGGGAAGGGGAGGGAGAGGAGGGAAGGGAAGGAGGAGGGAGAGGAGGAGGGAGATGAGGGAAGGGAAGGGGGAGGGGGGGGAGGAGGGAGAGGAAGGAAGGGAAGGAGGGAGAAAGGAGGAGGGAGAGGAGGGAAGGGAAGGAGGAAAGGAGAAGAGGAGGGAAGAGAAGGAGGAGGAGAGAGAAGGAGGGAGATGAGGGAAGGGAAGGAGGAGGGAGAGGAGGGAAGGGAAGAGGAGGGAGAGGTGGAGGAAGAGGAGGGAAGGGAAGGAGTAGGGAGAGGTGGAGGGAGAGGAGAGAAGGGAAGGAGGAGGGAGAGGAGGAGGGAGATGAGGGAAGGGAAGGAGGAGGGAGAGGAGGAGGGAGATGAGGGAAGGGAAGGAGGAGGGAGAGGAGGAGGGAGAGGAGGGAAGGGAAGGGGGAGGGAGAGGAGGAGGGAGGGGAAAGAAGGGAAGGAGGAGGAAGGAGATGAGGGAAGGGGAGGGAGAGGAGGGAAGGGAAGGAGGAGGGAGAGGTGGAGGGAGAGGAGGGAAGGGAAGGAGGAGGGAGAAAGGAGGAGGGAGATGAGGGAAGGGGAGGGAGAGGTGGAGGGAGAGGAGAGAAGGGAAGGAGGAGGGAGAGGAGGAGGGAGAGGTGGGAAGGGAAGGATGAAGGAAAGGAGGAGGGAGAGGAAGGAAGGGAAGGAGGAGGGAGAAAGGAGGAGGGAGAGGAGGGAAGGGAAGGAGGAAAGGAGAAGAGGAGGGAAGAGAAGGAGGAGGGAGATGAGGGAAGGGAAGGAAGAGGGAGAAAGGAGGAGGGAGAAAAACAGAAAGGAAATACAAAGGGAAGGGAAGAGAGCAAGAGAGGAGGGAGAGACTGAAACTTTAAGTCAATTATTGGGAATTACAGGAGGAAGATGGGGAGATGGGAATGGGAGGAGGAGGCAGGAAAGAAGGGGGAAGGAAAAGGAGGGAGGGCAGCTGCTGCTACAAATGCCCTTTGGACAGACAGCAGGCAGCAGAGGCTTTCTGTGGGTTTCAGCAACTGAAATTAAATAAAACGCTCACGGTGTGAAAAAGTTCCTCATAGGAACAGGTGACCTTGGGCATTTCCCAGAGAGGACAGGACTAAAGTGCCGCTGCTCCTGCCGACAGGAGGGCCAAGCAGACAGAGTTCCTGGGGCCAAGGCATGTAGAGCAGAGCCTCTCACGGCCAATGTGGCCCGTGTGGAGAGAACTCCGGAAGGTCAAGGCCCAGGAGTTCAGGGACAGAAAACACTGTGCGTGTACACGCATGTCTCCTAGCTCAGCCATGACTACAGACTGTGTGTGGGGGACATGCACCCAGAAGCCTTCTCTACACGTATAATTCCATCCCTCTTCTGAGGTTGCCTGGGAATAACTCAGTGCCCTGTATGGGGCAAAGCCTCTTGTTCTCAAGCCCACTTGGTACCAACGGACAGGAGGTCCACGTTGGCAAGGAGACGTGTGTAGCCGGAAATATTAAAAATGATCGACCCGCCAGCTCTCTGTGGGTTCTGACCATGCTCCTGCAGCCGCCAGCTCCCTTGAGCTGCTGATCTCTAGACCGCAAACTCTCCGGTCCTGTGGGGCCATAGGGCCTCTACTGGGCCATTTCACTTGGCCATCCTTCTGACAGCCATCTCTCTGGTGGGGAACCCCAGTTCCTCGCGCTACCATGCAACACCCCACACACCCACGGTCTGCCAGCTTACCATCCAATTACCCGGTAGAGGTATAACTCTTAAAGCTTGACTAGTAGCCAATTCTATTTATGTATATTTAAAATCACAATTACAAGATGCCAATACAGTAATTTCAGAGCCAACTGATTATGATAAAAGCTTTAATCCAAATATTCTAACCTTTTGATAACACCACATCAGACTCCATTTTGGTTTCTTTCTTTGGACCTCTGGGACACGCCCCCCAACTCCTAGCTCCGCCTCTCCTTTCCTGTCAAATCACAGACCTCCCACTGCCCTAATATGATTGGACATGGAAAATCTTGCAACAAATGTGGACTGGGGAATAGGAATGAATACACACACACACACACACACACACACACATTTGCTCTCACTATTAGCAGGTTACAATGTAGTAGATGCTGCCTACACACACACACACACACACACACACACACACACACACACATTTGCTCCCACTATTAAGAGGTTACAATGTAGCAGATGCCTGCCTGCTCCAGACGGATAAGACCCCAAGCTGAATAACAAAGAGTAGCGAAGCCAACTGGCACCCCACTCCTCCCCAGTCATGACAAGATGGGTGGGTGCACCCCACTCCTTCCCAGTCATGACAAGATGGGTGGGTGTTCGATATGTCCTGAGACAATTATCGGCACAGTACAACATCCGCTTAAAATAGCCACACACAGGCTCACCTAAAAGTGAGAGCAGCTTGCTAGCCAGATGATCTGTGCCGTGTGCAGAGGTGATCAGAACTCCTTTCTCCTTCTCTGGGTGCTATGGAAGTCCTCCTGTCCCCAGAAAGGCTGAGACAAAGACAGAGGAGTCTACTTTCAGATGAGCAGCTACTAAGTAAGCTAGTTAACACCTTTGCATAGCCATAGATAAATGATCACACTTCCATAGATAACGTCTTTCCACTTCTATAGGTAACACACTGGCACGTCTATAGACAACATGCTCACACTTCCACAGAAAACATGCTCACACTTCCATAGATAACATCTTTCCACTTCTATAGGTAACACACTGGTACTTCCATAGATAGCACACTGGCACTTCCACAGGTAACACACTTGCACCTCCACAAATAGCACCCTCGCACTTCCATAGATAACACACTCACACATCCGTAGATAACACCCTTGCACTTCCATAAATGACACACTTGCACTTCCATAGATAACACCATTGCACTTCCATAGATAACACACTCACACTTTCATAGCTAACATCTTTGCACGTCCATAGATAACACACTGGCATGTCCACAGTTAGCACACTCACATTCCACAGGTAACATCTTTCCACTTCCATAGATAACACAAAGAGTGCGCCTTCTCTGAGAGCAGCATTAAGTAGGAGTTAGACAGTCACGTGGTGGCCCCCACCCATCCGTAACTCCAATTCCAGGGCATCTGAGGCCCTCTTCTGACTTTCATAGCCCCAGACACGGCTTGGTGCACATACAGAAACGCAGACCAAGCACTCATACATATAAAAAATAATCTATTTTTTTTTAATAATTGGGAATTAAACTACTCAGGGATTAAGGAATGACAACATATATCTTTAGTGGATGTTCCAAATCCACCTAACATTTTAGGAGCTTCCAGAACACTTCAAGGGGATGTCGTCCAAGTCTTATACTCTGCAAGTCTACATGACCCCAGAGAGTCTCAAAGCTTACTTCAGGGGAAGAGGGGCATGGGCCTGAATAGACAAAGTGTCACAGACCCCAGTGGCCTGGCCACCCTACTCCATGTGGCCCTCGCAAACTCACAAAGGCTGTGCATTAACTTGCAGGGGATTTTTCCTTTCTTTTTAGCTGAAAATAGATTTCTTTATGCACTATATTCTAATTATGGCCTTCTACTGCCTAATGTGATCTCAATCAACTGTGAAATTCCATAGAACTATCAAAAGTAGTGTTTCCTCTCAGGCACTGTGATGGTGTCTGAGGGTTATCATTGCTGCCATGAAACACCATGGCCCAAAGTAAGTTGGGGAGGAAATTTATTTGGGTTACAAATCTGGAATCACAGTCCATTGAGAGAAGCCAAAACTAACTCAAACGGGGTAGGAATCTGAGGCAGGAGCTGATGCAGAGGCCGTGGAAGAGTGCTGCTTGCTTACTGGCTTGCTCCCCATGGCTTGCTCAGCCTGCTCTCTTACACAAGCCAAGAGCACCAGCCCAGGGATGGCCCCGCCCACAACGAGCTGGGTCCTCCCCCAATCGCTTGATGCTCCCTCCCACCCGACCTCTCTAGCGTCTGTCAATTTGACACAAACCTAGGCTGCACAGATGTGAGAGATAATAGAGAGACTTCATCCAAAGCAGATCACATGAGATTGATGATAAAGTCCTTCTGGGGGGGTTCGGGGAGGGGGGAGGGGGGAGGGGAAGGATGGGGTGAATGGAGGGTGGGGGTGGGGGATGGGGATGGGGAGGATAGGTGGTGGGGTTGTGGGGGGTACAGAAGCAGGTTGGGAAAAGGCTCCCGGTGAACAAGGAGCTGTGGCACCCCTCCCCCACCCCAGCTGCCTACAGAGAATAAAAGCTTTGCTGACACTCCCTCCCCCCCATTGTCTCAGTGTGAGTCCACCTGCACACAGGGGTAGGTGAAGGGTACTGTCTATTTACCGATGGTTTGCCTGGCCCCTTTCTGACAGAAAGACTTACTCTGAGCAAACACCGTGAGAGCCAGTTGTCAAACGGGTTGCTCCTGCAGGGTCCACGCCCTCCCCCTCCCCTTACCCTCCCCCACACTGTGTTCCTGACTGATCTAAAAATAAATTTCCTGGTACCAGGGCAGGGAGTAACCCGAGCCCAGTTTCGAGGATGGGGTGAAGAAGCCATTGTCTGGCCTTGGACATCTTCCAGAGAGAAACAGGCCTGTCTCGCTCTCCTCCGTGATGCCGCTGGGCTGGACGGACCACAGGCTGTGTAGTAACGGGAAGGGGGAATGCTAGATGACCCATGGCTGTGTGGGAGAAGGGCCCAGCGAGGACAGTGTATTTCTTTAATCAGTAGCCACTGTGTGAGCAGCCAGGCTGTCTTTTGAAGTGGATACCACAGGAAACCACTCCTCACAGCAGGGCCCGCCCAGGGCCGACAGCATCCCATCCATGGAATCTCCCAGGGCCAGTGTGTGAGTTGCCTGAGAGCCAGTTTTATTTCTGGATTTCCAACAAAAATGATATTACCCAGTGATTGCTTTTCACCAAATTCACTCTCCAAATTCCAGACCTGTCTGTTTAAAGAAGAAAGTCATTTCAGGGTACCGAACTGACACGGCGAAGGACACAGCGAGTGTAGTCAGAGAAAGTGTTTTAGTGCCAAAGTGTACTGTCCAGATCACAAAGCCCAGATAGAAAGTTCTGGGGTAGGGGTGGGGATTCCAGGAAAGCTCCAAAACATAGACTCTTCACCCTGGCAACAAGTGGACACCTCCCATATACCTTCTGAGGCAGCTCTGTATGGGAATCAAGCTTTTTTTTTTTAATTTGTAAAATCATACAAATATATAATTATAATATAACTATATATTAAATAACGCTATAATAGAATGATTTGATACGGTTTAGCAGAAGAGAAATGGAAAATGTTCAGGTTACAAAGACCCTACTCCTAGGACAAATTCTTCTTTAAACATCACTCTAAGTAGGACAATGGGGCCAGTGTGCTCAGTAACTAGCTGTGTCTAAGTCCTGCCGCACAGGGACGAAGGGGGAACGAAGAACGCACAACTTTCATGATGCTACCTCATACACGCCACACCACAGTGTTACCCCACACTCACAGCACGTGCCAAGCACCCTAGAGCTGACACACACCCTACCCTCACAGAGGGGCTCCGTCTAGTCACTGCACAAAGCTGGCCTCTGGCAGCCATATTGCCAGGTTCATGGACCCCCTGGGCATCTGGGTCTCTAATTTTGGATGAGCTGCGGCTCTGAGATGTGTCGCTGTGATCTCACCTCAGAAGCTTGGGCCCTAAGATCCCTCCACAAACGCTAATCAGCGTGAGTGCTTCAAGCGTGATCTCATCAGGGAGGAGGAGCCACGGTCTGATTGGCAGGCGGGCAGCTGCGGCCCTCTTTCCTACTCCCTGCTTCTCAGCCAGCAGGAAGGCAGTGCCAGTTCTGGCGGTCACCCAGACCCTTACTGCCCTTGAGGACATTGGTGGATGTGACTGAGCTAGAAAGCCTCTCTGCATGTGTGCAGAGAAAGGAGGGGGGGGGGGATATCCCTTAACTCTGAAACTCAACACTGTCAATGGAGAAAGGCATGCCGGGAGGAGAAAAGGCCGGCTCCCTGATAGCCGGGAAATGATGGTCCTCTGCCCAGCCCCACTCAGCAGGGAAGGGGCACAAGAAACCTTCAGGGAAGTGGAACTCAGTGGTCCCAGAGAACAACCAGTTCTGTGACAAGGTCTGTTGGGCCTGACTAACAGTGCAGAGGACCCTGGGTGGGTCTGAAGGCAGAGATGGTGTCCAGCAGGCCCGGTTTCCTCTATAGTAGGTGTTCAGTTGTGGACTGCTGTGTGTGTTACAGAAGGCATGGAAGAGAGCCCAGGTGGTCCGACCCAGGCAGGAAATGGGGCTCAGCCAGAAGTCTCATTCTGCGGCCTCCATGTTCTGTTTCAACTTGATCCAATTGTTCAGCGTGAGAAAACGTCCTGTGTTGGGGGAGGGGTGTCCTGGGGGATATTGATTGTTCTCTGAGTCCACCCGCTGAGCAACAACAATGGTTTACTGTTCTTTTTCCGCTGAACCTGTTATCAGGTTTTGATTGGTTGGTTCAGTATGGTACTTTTGTTTTTAGGGTGGAGTTAAAAAAAAAAAAAAAGACCCTGGAGCACACAGCACCTTGCACCCATGGCCCAATGTCCTGTTTCCACAGTATCAGGAAAAACTCACAATTGTCCCTGCTTCTGACCTGCAGCTCCTGAGGAGCCTGGAGCCTCCCAAATGGAGGTTGTTGTGTCTTTTGCATACAGGTGAGATGGCTGTGGCTGGAGGTAACAGCTTCACGAGGCAGCAGAGTTACATGGGTGGGACGGAGAAGCTGAGGAGAGGGATTATGGCGAGTCTCCTGTGGGGAAGGCTCTCCAGTACCCCGCCCCCCCCCCCCCAAAGAATAAAGTCAGTGAGCTTCAGGCAGCCAGAGGGCAGTGGGTGTGTGAGCTCCGCCCCTCCCCCCCTGCAGCCTGGTGGCTTCTCCACGCCCTTTGTAACCATCTGGCAGCACCCGAGTCTTCCTGAGTCCCCTGAGCTGCTCCAGGAAACTAACAGACCCCCGGTGAAGAGGCGCTGGATTAGAGCTGGTTAATCTGCTCTGGTCACAGCTGGGAACCGCCATCGCAGGCTGAGCTGGCAAGGGTCTTGGAGCCTGCACCCTTGCCCTGATGCAGCCTCTAGGAAGCCAGGGTTAAAACTGAATGAACAGATCCCAGCTGAACTGGTGTCTGAGGGGGAGAGAGTCAGGCCCCGGGTGGGAGATATTGTTGTCTCCTGTCTGCCCGCCCCAGAGCTTACTCAGGAGGGCATTTCCCTTCATGGTGAAAATACATTGTGTTGTGTCGGGGCTCTTGTATTTGGGAAGACCCCTCAGAGGACAGCACTCCTCAGCTCCTCTTCTGGGTCTCTCAGGCAGACAACCATTTCCATGATACTTCGCCATGTCTAGACTACAGTCACTGGAGACAGCTGAGAAAATAAAGACAGCCAGGACATATTTTAGAAAGTTTGCTGCAGTGTCGCAATATTAAAATGCCGGCCGGTCCGCCTGTATATCCATACAAGCCGGGAGTTTTATTCAGCCTGAAGAACAGAGGAAGCACCAAGGCGTGATGCCGCAGAGCGGTCCTGCAGACGTGACAGGGCGTGAAGCAATGAAGTCACAGCAGAGCCATTGCCGGGGATTCCTCTGAAATGAGTTCCCAGAAATAGAAAGCGGATGGTGGGGTTCAGGGTTCGGAGGTGTGTGGAGTCAGGGGAGGGGAAACCACTGCTTTGTGGGTACAGTCTCACTTTGCGAAGCGGAAAATCCCTGAAGATGGGCAGTTGATGGTAATGGCTGCTTGTTAGCATGCTTCCTACCGCAGGACTGCGTATTTCAACCTCTACCTGATAGTATTTAATCACACTATCCTCACTCCCATCCTCTGTCTGACCAGCATGGGTTCTGCCTCACCACCAAGATGTGTTGCTTCAAAGTGGATGAGGGAAGGTGGCAAGACACAGCCAACCTTCCTGAAACCCCAGGCCATAGAGGTGACGTCTACAGAATCTCCCGATGTTCCTGGCGACTCCATCAGCACGCCACTAGCCTCGGGAGTCAGACCTTCTGTATGAAGTGGCCCTTCCTTCCACTCGTCGTCATCCCAGTGACCTCTTCCTTGAAGTGACTTCAGATCCTGCATCCAGGGACTACCACGCTGTCACCATGGCAGTGTTCTTGTGGCACTTGGTGTCCGATGATAACAGAGGTGTGTAGTAAAAGATTCTAGATCTTGGGCTGGAGAGACGGCTCAGCGGTTAAGAGCACTGACTACTCTTCCAGAGGTCCTGAATTCAAGTCCCAGCAACCACATGGTGGCTCACAACCATCTGTAATGGGATCAGATGCCCTCTTCTGGTGTGTCTGAAGACAGCTATAGTATACTCACATAGATAAATAAATAAATAATTCTGGATCTAAGCACCATAACAGATTTGAGGAGACAGAGAGATTTGCTTTGATTTAATAATACCCAGCATGCACACGAACCAAAATCTTCCATGGGACTCATTGATGTGTAAGGTAGAAGGGAGAGACAGAGGAAGAAGTAATGGCATCTGGCTTCTTTCATAGCATCCTGCCCCTTCCCATGAGCCTCTTTGAGTCTACACCCAAGGGTCTGGTTGGCATTAGGACTCAGTTCAGCCATCAGGTACTTCATCCACTTGGGAGCCCACGAGGGCTGGGGTAGAGTGCCTGCTTACTTTGAAGGTACAGTTTCCCTCAGCTTTGCTGGTTAGCAGAGCCTGCTCATATGTCTGTCACTTCCGCGTGCTTTGTCCACAAGGAGCCACCTCTGCCCTCATGTGCCAAGATGTGCCAGGCAACAGCAGACAACATTTTCTTTCACTGAGTTTCTGGGTTAAGCAAGCTTTGTGGCTTCAAAGTCAATAAGGAAAGGCAGCAAAGATGCAGCCAACCTGCAGCAGCCAGCTCTGACGAGGCCCATCTGTCTCACGTGTTCCTGGACTTTTGGTACTTCAGAGCTCAGTTCTTCCCAGAACGTTGCTCTTCAATCAGTCCGGCCGGCTGTAACTGCCTTCCTCAGTTTCTTACATCCTGCTGAGGCACCTTACTGGGGACCGGCCTCAGCCAGTCTGACTTCCTCTCTGGTCAGCAGTGGTGTCTCATGCTGGCAGGACCACAGCAGTGTGGACAGGAAACATGTGACAGAGATCAACAAGGACCCTCAGGAGCTGCATAGCCAGAGACAGGAGCACAGACACGCCAGTGACAGCAAATGGAGACCACAGCTCGGGGACCCCAGAATATGAGGAAGGACACACACTGGTGGCAGTCCTCCCCAAGAGCTGACCCAAACACAGCAGAACCTAGATGAGTCCAGTTCTAGCAGAGCCCCACCCACCCACTCCTAAGCTCCTACCTGTGGGAAGCCATCCTGAGCTATTCGGACTTATGCTTACTCATGGCCCTAAGGTGGTGGCTGCTAAAATTTGAGAACAATTAACTAGAGCCTTCCCCTTGAACTACCGGTGCGAGAAGATTCCCGAGAATACCTCAAGATGTTCCTGCCCTAACTGCGGAATGTTCCTGTTGGTGTTAACTCTGGTGTCCCCACCTGGATGACCTCCTCGCTTCCTGCTTCCATCGCTAGGGGTGTCTCTGCCCTTCCCTCCTTTGTCTGGTGTGAAGGTCAATTCCTTCTCTGTAAGCCTTAAAACCCACTTACCTCCCCGACATTAAATGAAGCCTTGACACAACCCAGACTGACTCTGACTTTGTTAGTGTGCTTGGCCTCCCTTCTCTCTTCCCCCCATTTTTGACCCTCAGGTAGTGCCCCTTCGAGACCCTGGAATAAATGGACCTGCTGGACGGGTCACCTACCAAATGGGTCAAATGACCACAGGCCTGTCTAAACAAGGCAGATTGCTTTCCTGAGGTATGTCTTCCAAAGGTGGCTTGTTTTTAAGAAAGTAGGCCTAAAGTAATTAATGTATATTGGTCATAGTAAGATGACAGAGACCTGGAAGAGTGGGGGCTGGGATGTATCAACAAACTCATACCTGAGCAGGAAGGCTCAGTCAGAGGCCACACGGCCCAGGCTCCTAGGAGCAGCCACCATTTCCCCTGCAGAGGACCCTGATCCGGACGCCTCTGCAGCTGAGGTGGGGCAGGAAACTCTGTGGAGAACTTCCCTCTCCACGAAACCAGTATCCTGATAGATAGCAAGGATTGGGTGAGGAGTACAGGGAATGAGGAGGCGGCACTGGGAATTGTTATTCTCCAAGCCTACAAATCCCTCTTTCCGTGCCAAGTCCTTAAGTCAAACGACCAGAGCTCTTCGATAGGCAAGGAGGAAGCAGAGACATCTCTAGCCCCCCCCCCCCCCAGGCCAATCTGGCCCTACATCTCTTCAGCTGCATGTCTTGTAGGGGTCCATCCCACCTGTGAGCCCTCTTCTCTGGGATGTGTGGGAGCAGGAAGCTGGCCTAAGAGTGTTATCCACACCCAAAGTGCATCCTGCTGTTCTCCGCCTTCCTCCACACGATCGGATTTTGTGACTATGGCCTGTCATTCAGACTTTGAGGAGTATGGTCCAAAGGCTAAGGAGGCTGGCCTTGAACCTGTCTCTTTGGGAGGATAACATGGTCACTTGCCTCAGGGCCCTGTGTGCTTGCTAGACCTGGATTTTTCCACCCTGGGCTTCTTTAGCCCGGGGATAATGTAAGTCTAGAAACCTTCCTAGCTTGAGCCCAGCGGATGGATGCACAGACCATTAGGTCCAGCCTCCACTCCTCCAATCCCAGAGGATGCCCTTTCTGACAGAGAGTGACTCGAGTATTTGGGTGTCATGGGAGATGCTCTTGAAGCTTTACATAGAGGCCATCAGGGCAACACCCGCCTTCCCCACCCCACCCCCAGGCCAGCCTAGAAGGTGAATTCCTGCCTGCTCCTTTTCCTGTGTGCTGTTAGCCTATCCCACTCTAAAGGGCTAAACAGGAGCTCAGAAGCCTGGGCTCTCAGCTCAAGCTCACTGTTCCTGTGGCCTCTTGTGAGGAATATGTGTGTATGTGTGTGTGTGTGTGTGTGTGTAGGGGGGGGGGGATGCTGGACAGCCCAGAGGCTGAGAGAGTTCTGTTGGCTTGGTAAACTCCAGGGGATGCCCTCATGGCTGAGGTCACAGCAACTCTCCTCAGCTGCTCACGGCACCTACAGGACCCTCCACCCTTTGGAGAGGACTCAGGCCCCTGGGATGGGGCCGGCCCCTGGGACCTCGGTGATGGGCTGGCGCTCCTACAGGAAGTGACCAAAGGAGAGGGGGGGCCCCCCAAGAATGATACCAGGCAGGCAACAGGGTGACCCAGTCATCCTGGACACAGTGACCTCACAGAACAACCCAACCTCCAGGTCTCTCACATGTCCTTTTCCCTGCAGTCTGCTGAGGTGTGGTGTCCACTGGCCTCCAGGGTCCCCCTCAGGGATCCAGACACCTACCGGTTCCCAGGGAGATTCGTCAGGTCACTTCCCCAAGGCGGGAGCACTCCTGCTTTGTGGCACTGAGGAGAGGTGTCTGCGCTGTCTAGAGGGTGCGGGCCAGGCAGCAAGCATCCAGACTACTGTCCTGTTCTGAACTTAAATACTAATAAGGTCCAAATGTCCTCTCTGATGGGTCGGTGATTCCGTGTGGACTTCAGACCTTTTGAACACCTCCTGGGGACAGGGGAAAGGCCAGACAGCAGCTGGCTGCCCTCCACTTTCCCCTTCATATCTGTGTGGAGTTAAATGCTTCTGCTTGGTGTAGAGTGTGGTGAGCAGACCCAGGTACCACACCTAGTCGGTCAGTAAGGCTACCGAAGTCATAGTTTCTCTCTCTACCTCAGCTCCGACCGAGGCTTCCGCACATTCTCTCATTCAGAAACAGAACAAAACCACTTTCTCTTGACTCAAGAGAGTGTGGTCCAGCCTGAGCTTAAAGCCCCTGCTCGTGAAAGTGAGAGCGTTGTACAGCGGAGTGTGAGACTCAGTACCGATGCGGTCCAGAAGCAGGAGGCTGATGTCCGGCACGGCCCACAGAGGAAGAAAATAAAGACTCGCTCAGCGTGAATGAGCCACCGGGAGGATTGACCTGGCCACACCGCATCTGCTCAGCCGTTCTCCGAGTGGGAGGGCGCAAACAATGAGGCGAGATGAAGTTTAAGATTTGAGGAAGAAAACAAAATCAAACTCTTGAAGACTAGGATTCTAGAAAATAACTAAGAGAAGACAACCTCCTGTTTCCTTTCTTGCAGCCAGTCTTCCTGGAAGGAAGCCCTCTGGGGACACCTTGCACACATCGGGAGGGAGGGAGTAAATGGGACAGAGGACTCGCTTTTCAGAGCTGACATGCGCAGAGCATTACACTCTGCTGGTAGCCCCGCCTTTGCGTAGAGCGCTTCTGTCAATCCTGGAAGTACCCGACAAGCGGTAGACGGCCATGCTGGCGGAGCAGGGGACAAAGGCCATGAGAGGGTAACTCTGGAAGAGGCCCTCGGATTTGTCTGTGGGCTGAAGCCTCATCCCTGGGGCTGAAGCATCCAGGGACGGTCCCTAAGGAAGACTCTGGAAGACTCTGGGGAAGGTGCCAGTAGATTAAGTTCTCTCCCCCCTCCCCCCGCCCCCACCATTGCTGTCTCCCAGCGTGCGGCCAAGGGTTTGTTGGATGCTACCTAGTGATGTTTTGTCATGTGGCAGCATGATGCGGCGGGAGGGGGGGCCTCAGTGGTTTCATGCTTAGGCACCCCCCCACCCCTAACCCCGTACCAGCCATACGACGGCCTAGCATAAAATGAAGATTATTTGGGGGCGTGAGAACAGGGGTTGAGAAGGGAGAAAAGGTAGAGAAAGAGAGGGGAGGGAGAGAGAAGAGAGGAGGCTGTCTGGGAACACGTGGAGACATGGAAGGAGGAAGACAGGGAGGGAGGGAGAGAGGGGCCAAAAGGTCCTTTTATAGCAAGCCAGGCTCAATACCTGGCTGTTGCTAGGTAACCATTGGGCGGAGCCTAAAAGAAATGCTAACCCCTAGTTCTGGCCCCTTCACACTCAGCTCTAGGAGGGACTTCCCAACTCTCCAGTAGGATTAAGTGTTTCTTTGGAAGCTCTGTAATTGGGGAAGTTGCTCCTTACTGTAAATATCATCTTTCTCTAGACCTTCCCTGAGCTCCTCCTCAGCCACTGCAAGGTCCCCGCTAGGCTCTCCCAGAAGACACCTTATGGTTGTCTACAACTCTGAGATTCTGCGGAAGCTTGTCCGCCATTTCCCATGTATCTCTCCTCCACAGAGCACATCAAAATGTCTCCTCCTGTCTTCTGATATCAAGAGTCCTTCCTCTACAGCCAGGTGAGGCCTGTAGAAAATTGAGCTCTGTTGCAGAAGGCCTGAACTTGGTTCACAGAGCTAGGAAGGCGGTGGGCCAGCCAGAGGTCAGATACACACACTTGACAAGGATGTCATCCTCACACAATGATGGCCACGACCTCTGGGATAGGCTGCTCACAGAGAATGCGACGTACGGGTCCTGAAGAATGTTGGGGACACACCTGATGGCCGCAGGAGGTCTGAGCCTCACACTCACAGTAGTGGGAGCGGAGACATGCACTCTTGGGGGGTGTGTGAGTGAGTGAGTGTGTGTGTGTGTGTGTGTGTGTGTGTGAGTGTGTGTGTGAGTGTGTGTGAGTGTGTGTGTGAGAGAAAGTGTGTGTGTGTGAGTGTGTGTGTGTGTGTGTGAGAGAGAAAGTGTGTGTGAGTGTGTGTGTGTGTGTGTGTGTGTGCATGGAGTCCAGAGATCAGCCTTAGGTATCATTCTTCAGGGGGCATATCCATTGCTGGCCTAGGGCTCCCTGATTAGACTGGCTGCCCAGGGAGCCCCAGGGACCTGCCTGTCTGCACCTCCCAAGTACTGGGCTTACTGGCACACAGCACCACACCCCTGCTTTTTACTTGGGTGCTTGGGGTCAAACTCAGATCTCCATACTTACACAACAAGCACTTTATAGACTGAATTGTGCCCCGGGCCTCAGGATTCCTCACTCTTGTTGCAGTGCTCTCTGTCATATTCTAATGTTTCTGGGGAAAGGGGGCCTCTCTCATACAGTGTGAGGAGAGGTTTTTGGCTTTGTTTCCCTGAAAAGGGATTATTAAGTCAGGACACTCCTTACCTATGTGACTGGAGGGTCTTGATAGTCATCGCAGAGCAAGACAAAGACTTCGCCTGAGATCTCTCTCAAGATCGACAGTCCTCAGAATTGGCCACACCCAAAAGCTGTGCATCTTTTATCAACAAAAGATCCCTCCTTGAGTTTCTGCTGACACGGGAACCAGGAGGATACAGAGTCCCAGGGATCCCTGCAGCATCTGTGGCTAAGACCAGAGTGTGTGGTAACCCTCAGCTCTGCACTCTCACTCTCCTCGGGGCCTAACTACAATAGATGAGATTCTCTGCTTCCCAGGCACACACACACACACACACACACACACCCCGCTCTTGAAGGAAGAGAAAAGCCAGACAGATGGATCCCTATGGCTCCCAACCTATGTTCCTCTGCTATCCCAGTCTGCGTGAATACACATTGTCACTGCTGTTTTAGCCCCCGCTGTGCGTGCTTGTGTGTGTGTGTGTGTGTGTGTGTGTGTGTGGACGCGCTGTGTCCTCACTCTGTCCAAGGAAACAGTGGGGACGCCAGAGGGACAAGGAGACCTAGAGGCTAATCCAACCTTTTCAATCATAAGGAACTCGAAACCTCATGTGCAAACAGTGGGTTCTAATCAGGGGACCATTGAGGACCCTCTGTTCTCTGAACTTTCATTCCACAGCTTTATGAATAGAGTCGCTACTTTGTTGCAACTCCCCAATGAACTCTTCTGACTGCTCTGGAGAACACTCAAGGAGGATTTTAAACAGTTACAGGGGAGTAACTTCACCAAGACTCAGAGGAGCCCTCTGGTCCCTTCTCTTCCTTTCCTTTGAAGAGTCTAGACAGGTGTGGAACAGAAAGCCTTTCCCTATGGTGCCTCACCCGACCCTAACGCAGTCCTGTGTCCTAGCTGCCAAGGGTACACTCCTGCCCTACAATTATTCCGTGTTGTCCTCGGCAGACAGGGAGGATGAAAGTCTGAGCCTGTGTCCCGACATGCAATGGCTGCTGGAACAGCTATAGGGCAGAGCCGGCATGCTCACTAAGGTGCAAACACAAGGGCTAGACTCATCTCTTGGGACTGTCATGGAAACATCGACTCTGCCAGAATGGACACAGATAAACCCACAAGGCAGGGGACCCAAGCGTTGTCCTGCTGGAGCCTGGGGCTTTATCAGATTCGTGTCCACAGCTCCGAATACAAGCTGAGAACACAGGGCCTGGAAGGTGCCTCCCCACCACACACACACACACACACACACACACACACACACACACACGGTATACACACAAGTCTCCAGGAGCTGCTGTCTCCCTCTGTGAGATATGCTACTGTGGGTCCCCTCTCCTCCCCAGACCAGCCTTGATTTTCATGCATAAGCAAGGCTTGTGCCACTCAGGAATGCAAAGGAAAGTCATAGGCTGGTGATGGAGATAGAAATTGAGAGCGCAGACCTTATTTAACCGGGAGCTACTGTTTGAAATTGCATTTAAACGTGATTTGTCACAGAAGTAAAACATGGCTCAAGAAACTGAGAGTTTCATTCAAAGTCTGCAAATCAAGAAGCTGTTAGAAACCCAGCCAGGCCGTGGTGGCACACACCTTTAATCCCAGCACTTGGGTGTTCTGGATTTGAGGCCACCCTGATCTACAGAGTGAGTTCCAAGACAGCCAGAGCTATACAGAGAAACCGTGTCCTCGGGAAAAAAAAAAAAAACAACCCCACCCACCCCACCCCACCCCCAACCCCTCCCACCCACCCTCACCCCGAAACCCAGCCATGTCCAGGTCTCATGCCTACCCCCTGTCCCAGAGCTGTGAGTCCCACCTGACTTCAGATACGTGAGCGGACCCTGGTGGCTACAAAGTGTAGAGGGTAGGTGTCCTACCCTCTCCTGAAACCAAGCAAAGGGAATTCACTATGGAATGTACCAGACTTCTCTTTACAGCAAAGGTCTCCCCTCTTCCCCTTCTTTCTCTCTCTCCCACCTCTCTTTTTACACACCTGTACACTCACACACCACACACATACAAACTCATCACACACACTCATACACACATACCCCTCCCCACAAACCCCTTCCCCCCCCCCCCTTCTTACCACACACACACACTCAGGTCAGAAAGTCTCTTCATTGCTGGTTTATAAATGAGCTTTTATGACCCAAACTTAAGCCATGGTTTCTACAACCTAGACTAACACCAAGAGTCGCCAAACCTCCCAAATCCTGTTCTCGGAGCCTCTTGGCCAGGAGCTGGCTGGACACGTGGTCAGCCTGCACTTCAGCTAAGAAGAGGCTACATTCCATTTGACTAGGCTTGGCCAGCACCTAAGCAGGGCCAGCCTAGGAGGCTGGCCTGATAAAGCAACATGGCTTCCCGGCTTCCGTAGTTTCAGTAGGGAGAGCCCCTGCGGCCTCTCTTCACCAGAGTCCACAGCGGAATAGCAACCATCACGAAAGGCTAAGCATTTTCACAAAGTGTGAAACAGGTATTTCTTTACAGGACGCGGAGGAAATCTGCAAGGCTCCTGGGACTCTGGGGGTCTGAGATCCTCTCAGATTTAACCTGGTAGCCCTGCGCCCCACCCCCTTGCCCAGTCACAGACCGCCCACACCCCTCCCCCAGTCACTGGCCGACCTCAGACTCTGCGCTGCATTTCCCTGTGGGGCTTATTTTTAAACACTATTCATGGGAGTATCCCACCGTGCACAGTGTGGGCCCGAGGCAGCTGCAAGCTTCCCTCTCGCACCAATTAAAGCCGAATTTGATGCTCCTTAGCATATGAATCAAGGCACCAAGCAGGAAATTTACTGCTTTGAGCCCTTCTCAGCTCCTCTCCGCCAGTCTCCCCTCCGCCCCCAGCCCTGAGCCCTGGGTTGGTCCGTTGCACCTGCAGCTGCCTTGTGCCACGCCCCTCTGTCCAGAATGCCTAGGTCACAGAGATGATATATATATAGCCTTCCGTGGGCCAAATCAGGTTTTATGAATGCTCCAGGACACCGGGAATCTAGACCAGTTGTAAGAAAGATATTTTTGATGAAATATCCAGATGAATGGGAAATACGGGGATTCAGCTGACTGGCTGGCAGGCAGCCTCGAATTCGAATTCTAAACTAAGAAACTATTGAAGGGATTTTGAGATTTATTCGGGTCAGGAGACATGAGGAATTCTCCTAATGAATGCACTGCTCCTGTGTTTCCCATTTCCTGATTCAAAACAAAACAAAACAAAATCTCGAGGCTGACACTGCCTATCATGATTTTAGGAGATTAAGGAAGATCATTTGTCTGTGAATATGGATGCTGAGGGCAACTGGGAAGAAGTGGCTGGGTATGCTCTAAAATGCAGTGACAGTATTCTCAGAGCACTCGTGGTATCGCAGGCTGGCAGCAAGCCCAGGCCTTTGATACTGATCAATCCACAGGAATTAGTCAGTGGAGACAGGGGATGCTACATGATAATTCTGAGATCCACAATGCCCCTGGCACAGGCTTTGCCTTTCTGTAAGGGGCTCAGAAACTGGAGGAGGCTGGAGGCTGTGTTGTCTGGAGTCTGCAGGGCTTTTGGACATTCCTCGTGTGTTTGCATGGTATGCGTGCGAGAGTGTGTGTGTGTGTGTGTGTATGCGAGAGTGTGTGTGTGTTGTGTGCATGTGTGCTCCTGTGCTGTGGGTCATACACATGAATGTGTAGTTGCAAGCTCCCACAGAGGACAGAGAAAGACATAGGGTCTCTCTCCCTGTCATCATCTGCTTTATTCCCTTGGAACTGAATTGGAAGCTCACCACTTCCGAGAGGTGGACTGTGTTTGCCTTCTGTCTAGGCGCCAGCCAACCCAGTTATCAGAGCCGGGGTTACAGGCACAGCTAGCCTGGGTCTTCTTTCCATGTGGGTGTCACACAGCAAGCATTCTTCCCTCTGGAGCCATCTCCCTAGGTTTGTCTGACATTCTTGTACTTTTCCGAGACCCTGAACAGAATCTAAACTGAGTCCTTGGTTTGTCCGTGGGCTTTGATTTTTTTTTTTTTTTTTTTCTGCTCATGGCGTATCTGGCATCTCACCCAGCTCTGAGCCTATTGTTCCCAGAATCTCTAGAGGTACTCAGAGTTACTGAGTAAACAATACAGGACCCTAACGGCACTAAACACCTTTCCTGTGTTAGGAGTCGGAAAGGATGCCTTATGAACCTCCAGCCCTCCAGGTAAAATGGGCAGATAAAGCAGGGGACCCTCTCTGTTCGCTTGGCGAGAAGACCGGGACAGGACGGAGCAGCCGGCCACCCCTCCCCCACACCGCTCTGATTGACGCACGGCCTGATGTGCTTGAAGAGCAGAGCCAGCACTAATGAATGTCCACCAAGCTCCAGCCAATGAGTGTGTGTGTGTGTGTGTGTGTGTGTGTGTGCATGAACTATTCTGCTCTGTGGAGGCTTAGAGAGAAATGCAATAAGTCCAACTGTCACCCATTCTGGGGATAGGTTGTCCCCAGCCAGAATCAGGAGTCAGATCCATGGATGGGGACCCAAAATGAATGTTTTAGACAAAACCAATGAAGACATGGGCACAGCATTGTCCAATGACAGCTAGGCCTGTTCTAAGACTTCCATACCGGGAGAGCAGTGGATCAGCGTTCTAATGCAGGAGGAGGCGGGGCTATCGTTCTTCCAGTCTTGTTCCTGGTCCATCAGCACTAATGAATACCTGTGTGATGGATGGATGGATGGATGGATGGTATTTAGTCCGCAGGGAGCAAAACCCCCACAGGGACTACTCAGGTGGAAGAACAGAGAATTAAGGGCAGGGTGTAAGCCCCCAAGTTAGAAACATTGGGAGGTACAAACATCGCCTGGGGCTGGAAGGAGATCCACTAACCCTAAAACCTGCTTAGTCATTAGATATAACAACATGAGCTTGTGCTGTGGCTTTGTCTTTGCATCACACACACACACACACACACACACTCACAGGCTTGTTCTTCAAGCTGGTGATACAAGAGAGTTCGTGTGGTCAGATCAAGATCACCACAGAGCCCTTCGGACCAGACTGGCCCAGATGATAGGGAGTGCTTGACCAAAGGACACAGGGAGGAAGCGTGCTCTCACCCTCTGCATACCAGCAGAGCCTCCCCAGACATCAGCCCCCGCCAAGGCCGTGACCTTAACCTTCCAGCTTCTGGTCCTGAAACAAACAAATCCATAAACTGCCCAGCCTGGGGCTTTTGTTGCCTCAGCCTCAGTGAGCTGAACCCATTGGAAGGCTTTCTGTTCTGTGAGAGTGATAGAGGATCTGGTTTTGAATCCCTAGCACCCACTGAAAGACCTGAGTGGCCTAGAACAGCCTATGCAGAGAGTCGGGAGTCAGAGAAGGGAGGAGCCTGAGGCTCGCTGACAACCAGCCTAATTCCAGGTTTAGTGAGAGACCCTGTCTGAAGGAGTTGAGCAGCCTTCCTCTTATGACTTCCACAGGTACATGAGTGCACATGCTACATGCATTCACAGACACAGGGAAGCATAGACACACGCAATGAATAAATTGCATTTTTAAAACAAAGAAAGAACTTAATAACTTTGTTATATTAAATTTAACTTTAAAAGCACATTTGTAGCAAACAAACAGCTTTAGGGCCCACAGAAAGGAATTTGTGGCCAGGAAGGGTTTAATACTCTGGGGAGTTTTGCCTGGGTATGGACCTGGGTCAGCATAGCCCCAGAAGAAGGTCATGAGCCTTCAAGACAGCTTGCCCCACTCCAAGGGCCACAACTGGAAAGCACCCTGCTTTCTTTCCCTGGAATCCAGGACTGGAGGCGGCTTCACCCACACTCCCTCCCTCCGGCTGTGTTTGCACAGTCGCTGCCTACTGGAGGACAAGGGAGCTTTGTTTCCTGTTCTCTTGAGAGGTCAAGGTCCAGTGTGGCTTCTCGATGTGGAACAACTTTGCTGTGAGCATTTTCCCTCTGGGCAGATGCCAATCACCCATCACCATTTTGTGTGGGTGATGCCTGTGCCACGTTATAGGAGCCAAGTGAGGTCCAGTGGCTCCCATGAGCCACATAGACACCAGTGACAGTCAGCTGACCCACAGCAAAAGACTCCAGGCCCTTGGGGACAGGTCTCTGCAGCAGAGCCTTCTGCAGCTCTGACTCAGACATTGATGAGGGAGCCCAGGGCCAGCGCCTGTTCAGGCCTCAGAATATGGGGGAAAATCTAAATGGCATTTGTTACAGACTGTGTGTACAGTGTTCTCCACAGGTTTACATGTCTGCATGTTTAGTCCCCAGGTGGTGGCACTTTTTTGATAGAATGTGAGGCTTGGCTGACCAAGCTGGGTCCTGGGGGATAAGTCTTTGAGAATGTTACCTCATCCCCACTTCAGATCTGTGAGGAACTATATCAGTAGGCAGGAAGAAGTGGAGTAGGTCACTGTTTCGCGGAATATTAAAAAGTACGGTGAGTTCCTGCAATACACTGGGCACCAGCAGGCCACATGGGATGTTCTCATCTCTGCAGATTCCCTGGCCCAGAGCTTTTGAGTTCCTTTGGTGGGTTACTGTCATGCCAGCCCCATGCAAAGACCGCCCACCTTGCAGTTAGCTGTTACAATTCCTAGTAACTCAGTAAAGTCAAAACTCTAGAAGCTTATAATCAATCAGTTGGATTTCTATGTCAATAAACTCTCAATACACAAGATACCCGCACAATAAAATCAGGGCCAATTGATAATGGTACAAGCTGCCCACCTAGACACGTTTCTCTAATTATTCTATCCCTGTGTGATATTATATCTACCCGTGGCTATTTAAAACCATGCGGAATCTGAATTATCCTGTTCGCCCTCCTCCTGCTTCCTTCGTCTGTTGCTCCCTGTCTCCGTCTCTGCAACTCTTCGCTCTCCCTCCCTTTTCCCTGTCCAATCGCAGGCTTCTTGTTGTATTAATGCCTAAAGTGATCGGGCAGGGAAAATCCTGCTACAGGTCATCACGCAAGAAAGCAGGTGTTGGGGTCCCCATCTAGGATAGAATGCTCTCTCAAGTTAAACTAATCAAAATCCTCCCAAGCCAGGCGGTGGTGGTGCACGCCTGTAATCCCAGCACTCTGGGAGGCAGAGGCAGGCAGATTTCTGAGTTCGAGGCCAGCCTGGTCTACAGAGTGAGTTCCAGGGCAGCCAGGGCTATACAGAGAAACCCTGCCTGGAAAAAAAAAAAAAACAAATCCAAAAAACCAAAACAAAACAAAACAAAACAAAAAACCTTCACAAGACTGGTGGAGATATTTCAGCAGGTAAAGGTGCTTGCTGTGCAGGCGTGTTGACCTGAGTGTGATACACAGAGTACAGGAAGAGAGCTCATGCCCTAAAGTTGCCATCTGACCACCACATGGGTAGTAGGGCACACATACTGGCCTCACATACACCATGTGTAAGTTAAAGTGTGTGTATGTGTGTGTGTATGTGTGTATATGTGTGTGTGCATGTGTGTATGTGTGTGTGCGTGCATGTGTGTATGTGTGTGTATGTGTATGTGCATGCATGTGTGTATGTGTGTGTATGTGCGTGTATGTGTGTATGCGTGTGCACGCACGCATGTGTGCATGTATGCGTGTGAGAGACAGAGGGGCAGTGGGGGAGGGAGAAATAGAGAACTGCATGCATGTGCATGTGTTTATATTCAAATAGTTCAGGCGGCAGGGAGTGTGGATGAGCAGTTTAAGCATGTAGAGTACATATGTGTGTGCATGTGAACATATGTCAGTATCCCCAGGGGAGTTAGGGGAATAGCCATCTTGCCCTTCTGCCCACAGTGCTGGTGGAGAATGGCCAATGTTGTCTTTTCTAGCTCTTCTATTTGACACCAAACTAAGAGAAACCAGACTCCATACCTGTCCTCCTCCTTCAGCATGCTGCTGATGTCAGTGTATGGAGTGTGGATTTCACGACTAGGTGAGAAGCAGATCTCTCTCCTAGGAAGTGAGAGAAATGCCAACAAGCTGCAGAATTAAGTTGGAAAGCCATTGTGGGGCGGGGGTCACGCGGCTCCCAGGAGGGCAGGAGCAGGAGGCAGGAGAGCTGTGATTGATGTCTTGGGATCCCATGTGGTAGGATTCACCCCGACCCTTCGTGAAGTGGGTCCCATGCTCCCATGAGGGCAGCAGTGTGAGGTGAAGAGAGACTTGGGAGAGAGCAACAGACGGCACATGAGGTCATCACTGTTCATTGCTAGAAGAATCTGGAAGGTTTCAGAAAGCAGGGTCAGCAATATGAAAACATGATTTTAATAAAAACAGTTATCACGTGGAACAAAAGTCCCCAGGGTGGCCCTCTCCTAAATCCCTGCATTTGGCATTTAAAAACATGTGTGTGTCTTTGTATGTATGCATGTTTGTGTGTATATATGTGTGTTTGTGTATGTATATATGTGTATGTGTGTGTGAGCATGTGTATGTGCATTATGAGTTTGTGTGTGTATTATGTGCATACATGTGTTTGTGTGTGTATATATATATGTGTGTGTGTGTGCACCTGTGTGTCTCTGTGCATGTGTGTGTTTGTATGTGTATGTGTGTATGTGTATATGTGTATGTAAGTGTGCGTATGGTATGTGCATGTGTTTGTGTGTGTGTGTGTGTGTGTGTGTGTATGTCAAGTGCAGGAGATGGTCAACCTCAGCTGTACATCTGTGAGTTCTGTCTACCTTGTTTTTTGAGACAAGGTTTCTCGCTGATCTGAAGTAAACAGAGTTAAGTCTTGGACTGGCCAGCAATAAGTCCAGAGACCCTCCTGTCCCTTGCTGAGATTAGATGTGAACACCCCTAAGCCAGGGGCATGTGATTTCAGGGGCCATGGCAGGAGTAGGTTTGAACTCAGTTTCCCATGATTGCTTGGTGAGCGCTTTACTATTCAACCTTTGTCTTAGTTAGTGTTTTACTGCTGTGAACAGACACCATGACCAAGGCAACTCTTATAAGGACAACATTTTATTGGGGCTGGCTTACAGGTTCAGAGGTTCAGTCTATTATCATCAAGGTTGGAGCATGGTAGCATCCAGGCAGGCATGGTACAGGAGGAGCTGAGAGTTCTACATCATCATCTGAAGGCTGCTAGGAGAAGACTTGCTTCCAGGAAGCTAGGATGAGGGTCTTATAGCCCACACCCACAGCAACCCACCTACTCCAACTAGGCCACGCCTACAAATAGCACCAGTCCCTGGGCCAAGCATATTCAAACCACCACAGACAGCCCTTCAGCTATCCATTCAGCCCACACTTGGCTTTTTTTTTTTAATTGATTTATTTATTATCTGTAAGTACACTGTAGCTGTCTTCAGACACACCAGAAGAGGGTGAGGTTGTGGAACCCCTTGGAAGTGGAGCCTCGCTGGAGAAAGCAGGTCACCCAGCACAGGCCTTGAAGTTTAACAGTCCAGCCCAGACTCCTGTTCACTCTTTGCTGCCAAACTACAGCAAAGAGTGACCAGTTTCCGCGGCCTCACTTCTCCACCGTCTTCGTTTGTGTCTCCCCTAATGGTGAGCCTGAGGTAAACCTTTCTTTCCTAAGTTGTTTTGACTGGGTGTTTTCTCACATCAAAAAGAAAGGACACTAATACATTACACTTCCTCCCCCTCCATCCAGGCTCTGATCCCGAGGCCAGAATCCAAGGGTGCTCACTTTGGGAGAACTGGTACTAAAATTGGGACAGTGCCGAGAAGATTAGCATGCGCCCTGTACAAGGAAGACTTGCAAATTCCTGAAGTGTTCAATAAAAACAAACAAACATACGGACAACCAGAATCCAGAGTTAGAAACCCAATCCAGAGAGAGAATCACCCAGATCTTTGCTCGCGCCCCATGGACACCTCCTCTCTCTCTCTCTCAAGTCGGCCTCCATCCATGGGAAGCTCCCAAAAGCCTCAGATACAGCAAAAGGGCATTGTCTCAGACGAGGTGATCTTCACTTGGGGGACGGGTCTAGCCTGTGACAGGCATGGCCTCTGTGCAGCCTGAGGTCTCTGCTCCTTCCCCTTCAAATCCCAACCAAGGCTGTGCTCAACCCAAGTCCACAGGGTTGCCGCACACTTGGAGGTCAAGATACAAAGGTCCCATGTCACAGGCCAGTTCTCCAGGGAGCAACAAGCTGTCGCTCGCTAGACACCAAAGTATAATGTGACCACAAACAGGGGCTGAAGGCAGGGCAGCCTTATGTGGCTCAGGGCTCTGTGCCCAGAAATGATCTTCTGGCCATAGTCCCAGCACCCCCAACAAACCCACAGTCCCCCGGGGTTTGCTGTCTTCACTTAAGCCTTCCCCTGTGGGTCTGCCAATGCTTCAGTCTCCAGCAAGACAGTCTTTCCATGGTCTGTAGATGTAAGCTACTTATTGTATGGGTGTGGCCACCAGCTGCTGCTGTCAGGACCAGGGGAAACTTTTTCAAACTTCTCTCCTGGTTCACTTACTGCTCACCAGCTTTCTGGGTCAGTTGTGAACAAGCCACTTTAAATAGGAAACAGCTTCCTGTGTTTTTTGGAGGAAAAGTATCGTCCCCGGTTTAAATGAACTGTTTTGAACATCTTACCCGGCAGAGAACAGAACTGTGGGGTGCACTGGGGCTCACGGTCTCCCACCCTTCCCCACCCTTCCCCACCTGTGCGTTTAGGTGCTGATGATTTGTCTGCGTTTCTTCCACAGCGTGGGTGAGGCCCAGGGAAGGAGTGAAGTATAATCTTGCAGGCTCCCACCTGTAGGGGCCAGGGACCAGATTTAAAGACTCAAAATAGACTGCAGTTTGCAGCATCACAGTGCACTGGCTGAAGCTGCTGGGGCATGTGGTCCAGTTCCAGGTTTAAAGAGATCACCAGATCTGACGGGAGAGTCTTTGATTGAACTTTCTCACCAACACCCACTGACCAAAGCTGAGCCCCAAACAGCACACACCATGCCGATCTGTAATCATCCCGTAGAGTTCGTTCACACACCTTTTATAAGAATACCATTGGGTCATCCGTGTCAGATTCAACACTTAGTTATAAGGAGAGAAGACCCGACCCACCCAAATGTCTTTGTCTCACCTATAGTCTGGTTTTGTTTTCTAAACTTCATTTGATCTTTGAGATGGCCTTCAGTCATCAAATTCTCTACAACTCTATTTCTGTTTCGTTATTTGTGGTGCTAGAGATTGAGCCTGGAACTTTATGTATGCCAAGCATGTGTTCTATACTGAACTACACCCCCCTACACGCCCTTTAACTTTTTATTCTGAGACAGGGTCTCATGAAGGCACCCAAGATGAATGCGAACTTGACCGTTCTCTCGTATCGGCTTCCCAAGTAGCTGGACGACAGAGCCTTTCCAGCAGACGCAGATAAACCCATTTTGAAACACTGAGTATACTGAATCTCAGAGGTTGTGGGAAGAATGAGTCCAGAGTCTATTTGCAGAGACAAGTGTGAAGGGAAAGAAAAAGTGTGATGTTAACACAGTGGAAAAAAAAATCCCTGAATTCGTTACTCAGGTGACCTGGACTCCAGATGAGGAGCATCAGACCCGGAAGCACCTGCTGCTGTCCTGTGACAGAGAATGGGAGGTGCCACCAAAGCCCTCCCCCTCCCCCCTCCCCGGGGAGAAATCCCTAGAGCTGCTATTCCCAGTCTGATGCAGCCTGTCCCAAGAATAACTCCAAACACAGCTTTAGTAATGAACTGAGGCTTCAGACCATGATTTAAAGTGATAGATCCAGAAGAACTGAAGCCATTGTGTTGAAGTTGACAATCATCTTCTTAGCTGAGGTGGGGTGGGACCTGCGGGGTGGAGGGGTGGGGTCAGAAGAGAGTAAGAACACTCAGCAAGAGACAAGAAAAACATGACCTGTTCTTAACAGGGAAGAGAGCCCTGGGTGTGGCTCAGTGGGAAAGTGTATAACTAACTGCGTGAATCCCTGGGTCCAATAGAGAGAGAGAGAGAGAGAGAGAGAGAGAGAGAGAGAGAGAGAGAGAGAGAGAGGAAGAAGAAGGAGAATGAGAAGAGGAGAGGAGAGGGGAAAGGGAGAGAAAAGAGAAACAGAGGAAAAGCTGGAGGAGGGTTGTTGGAAGAGGGAGAGAGGAAAGCAGAGAGGAGAGGACAAAGGGAAGAGGCTAAAGTTGGGAAGGGAAAGGCACAAAGAGGGTGTGAACCACGAGAAACAAAGATCCCCACTTCGCAATAAGAGTCCCGGCAACTGGCCTGTTCTATTTTTCAACCCTGCAAAGAGAGACTTCGGCACAAATGGCTGGCACAACAGTTTGGTACAAAACAGTGTTTCCTGTGTTCCTAACTGTATTCCCCCTGGCCCCTGAGTTCTCCATTGCCTGAGCATTTCAGGGAGGGACTTGATACCAGGTAGACTGCACCTCCTGTAAATACCCAGGTTCAGAATGTGAATGAAGCCTTGTTTGTTGTATATTCAGAGACTGGAGACTCCCTCCCTTTCTGACTCCTGCTAAACTGTACAGCAGATTTGGGGTAACTTTTACAGCCTAGGATGAACTGAGAGCACCAGGACAGACAGGTACCAGCTGCCGGCTGGGGAAGACAGTTGTCTGGTGTCTCCTGCTTATTTGTGATTCTGATAACCGTCAATGTGCCTCATTTTGAGAGTGGACCATAATGATTTTTTTTTAGTATAAACGCAATGCTAACCTAGCAAGCAGGTAGGTCAAGGGACGAAAAGATGCCTTAGGATGATGAAAACACGCAGGCATAGCTAGAAACCCCAAATAAACCAAATACACAAGCTCATTAGCTTTAAAAAAAAATTACCCTTTTTCCCATCTTCAATTGTCTTTAAATAAATAAATGAATCCATTCTCCTTTCTCTCCCTTGAGAAAGTCAAGGAAGGGTGGGAAAGTCAGACGGAGGAGTCAGGGCTTTTCGGAGAAGTCCCCAGCTTAGCAGACGTCAAGAAGAACTGCATTGTGGGAAAGTGTCCACTAGCCACCACAACCTCCTTTGCAGGGGCGCAGAGCCGTGAGTAGAGGGCAGATGCAGACCAGGGCAGAGGCTGCTTTTCCCAAACCTCTGCTGCCAGGAGTGACCACAGACCACCTTCTTGCCATGACATGTGTGAACACTGTGTACGGCCTGTCCTCGTGGGCTAGATGAAGTGCACGTGGTGGAGCGGGGGTGGGGGGGAGAGGCTGGAATGTTCTTCCTTCCCAATCACCGGAACACAGCCCTCCGTGACTCTCAAGGAACAGAAAGCCCCCAAAAGCGCAGAGCTCATCGGGGGGTCCGTCACCGGGGGTGCAGACACTCGGTTTGCAGCTGTTCTCTCAGCCTCCGTAGTGTTGGACCCCGCGGTACACAGCCACAGTCTTTTGCAGCACAGGCAAAGCAAGATCATGTGACTCTCAGAGAGAGGCTACTGGGAGAATGTCCACGGGCGGGAGACAAGCCTACAAAGCTGTCTCTCCACTCTTAGCCTCCTTTCGTTATACCCAGGGTCACATTCATCTCTGAGTTCTGGTCCCAGACCATGTGAAAGATCAGGCGTGGCCACACATGCACCTGTAAAGACAGCTCTGTGGAAGGCAGAGATAGGAGAACCCCTGGGGCTTCCTGGCTTCCCCCTCACATCTGTGTTCAGTGAGAGAATCAGTCAGAAAGTGATAGAGCCAGACACCTGATATCCTCTTGTGGATATGTGTGTGTGTGTGTGTGTGTGTGTGTGTGTGGTGTGTGCAATACACACACCACACATGTACCCATGCATACATGCACCTACCCACATACATACCAAAGGAGATGTCTGAAACAAGGGAAACAAGTATTCTCATTAAGAAAACTTTACCAGAGGCACACGTGGGGTATGATTCACCTCATGCTGCCGTGATCTGTACAGACAGAGGGCCACACACAAATGGCACTCTGCCAGATTGGGGGGTGGGGGGTGTCTCTGGACCAAACACAGACAGGCTTTGGCAATTATGGAAGCTTTTAGTTTTTCTGATTCCCTCCAACTTCCCTATTGTTTGGGGCTTTCGTTTTCATGAGGTTGTATTTACTTCACAGACATGGGGCGAAGCAAGAAAGAGAGTTTTAATGTAAAGTTGACTATAAATGAGTTTTAAAATTGCTATTGTTCCTTGTAATAAGATACCTCTTCAATACTGGCCTGTTTACCTACTCGGTCCCGTCTTCAGAGTTATTACACAATTAATGCAATTCTTCTCTCCCGCGTGTACCAACCCACCCCCAAAAGTATGGATTATGAAAGACACTTTCACAAAGGAGTCCTTTTATTTTGACAGAGAGGTAATGTTTCTGTTCATACAAAAGCATTCTGAAAAATCCAACACAGATTTCTCTCTCCAAGGCACTTGTGTAGGAATCATTTTTTACTATGTTGGGGAAAAGTAATGAAACCATTTAAGTAGGTTCTCTGCTGCCTTTGTGACCCTGTACACCGTGCCCAGGACTTTGAAAGACGTGTGCTTAAGTGAACGACACGAGAGAGCTCACTGGTGAGAGTTCACTGGCGGTCTCAGCTAAGATGGAGGGGCTGGGAACACTGGCAGCTCTTGCCTCAGCAGGCAGTGTTGCTGGCAACTGTCCCCAAATGGCTGGCTCGGTCCCCTCTCCACACATCCATCTGCTTCTCGAGAAGCATCTGCTCCAAGCGGCAGCCCCAAAGCCTCACTAGAGGAGGCTCCATCTTTCCTAGTTCTAGCAGAAAAAGCCTCTGGCTTTTCTTCTGTCCTGAGAAATGAGCTAGCCATTGAGGACAGAAAATTCTTTTTTAAATTTACTTTTAATTTTATACACACACACACACACACACACACGCACACACACACACACGCGCGCGCGCGCGCACACACACACACACACACACACACACACACACACGCGCGCGCGCGCGCGCGCACGCGTACATATGGGGTGGGGGTATATGCACGTGGGTATGCAGGTACCCTTGGCGTCCATAAGAGGGCGCTAGAGTTACAGGCAGCCTGACAATGTTGCTAAGAACTATTCTGGGGCTACATTGTATCTCCAGGTCCCAGACTGCTTAAATGGCTCAGTCAGCAAAGTCGTTGCCTCCTGAGCTTGAAAGCCTGACTTTGGACCCCTAACACCTATGTAAAAATCTGGGTGCGGCAGTGCATGTCTGCAAACCCCGTGCTGAGAAGGTAGAGAGACAGGGTTCCCAGAGCTTGCTGTCCTGCGGTCCTAGCAGCTTAATTAGTAAGTCAAGGCTCAGTGTAAGTACTGGCTTTAAAAGTAAGGTGGAGAGTGTGAGGGCAAGACAGACACGGCCCTGTGACATGGCAGGATTACTGTGTGCACATGAACACATACGGGCTCATACATTCCACCAGAACAATTTGTTCTTAGCCAGATTTGAGCCAAAACGCCTGCATATTTCTCCCATTCCCCCATCTCTGACAGGTGGGTCAGGCTCTCTATATGCCGTTAGCGCCCAGAGCCTTCTCGGGATCCTTGGTCTACCAGCCTGTGACTGTGCCCATCACAGGTGATCCGGAAAGCAGGTAACTCTCTCACACGTCTCAGCTGCCAGGCAGCCAGGATTTAATCTCAGGCTGACCGCAAAACCACAAGAGAATTGAGATGTGGAAAGAAGAGGACGAGGCTGCCTGGGTCACGTGGCCAGATCCGCTCGCAGAGATCTGCACACACTGTCGTCTCTGGTAAATGGCTAGCTGTAACGTCGCACAGTCTGAGAGCCACTCCAGAGAACAGGTCACCTTGGGGTAGAAGGGAGGTGAAACACACCTTCAGACTCTGCACATTCCAAGGCCGATGAGCCACCCGCCAGACACTCCCGGAAGTCGGAAGTCGGCTGGAAGGTCCCCAGCGCCTCCAGGCAGGCATGTGAAAAGAGGCCCCTAGGCAAAGCCACGGGGCAAAGCCTTGGGGCAGAGGAAGGAGGAAGCTTGGGAACCGAAGGGAGGGTAAACCCGGAGGAGCAGAAGTGAGAGGGAGCTTGTGGGAGGGAGGGGAGAGGTCTGAGGAAGAATGGGTGGGGTGGTACCGATAGGAGCCAGAGCTTGACCGCGCCTTTTGGGAAGCCCAGCACTGTGGCTGAGACAAGTCACTCTGCATCCCTGTTCCCACACTCGGCTCCCTAGCCACTAGAATCCTCTGCTGCTGTGAGGTTAAAGGAGAAACCTGCTGGGACCTGGCCTAAGATAGCCACACTCAGGAGGCTGTGTGCCCTGCGTGCAGGAAAGGTGTTGCCCAAATACAAGTTCTTTCTGCTCCCGCCCCTGCTATAAGGGCTCCCTGCAGAGTCTCAGACCCTCACCCCAGCCTCCAGACTGCCGTCCTGCTCCCCACTCTCTCTCTTACCTTGGATCACAGTCCAGCCTATACTCTGTCCTTGAGCTGTGTTGCGTTCCGAACACAGATACTGGGCTCTGAACTTGCCCCCCGAGCAGTGAAAGACGGGCGGAGGCTCTGAACTGTGACGTCACCTCCATTCCCACACAGCCAACTCAGCCCCCGGGTCTGTCCTGTACCTCAGAGGTGGAGAGCCTCCATTAGGTCTCCTTGTGGTTCTTTCTCCCCCCCCTTCTTCTTCTTCTTCTCCAACTACCTCCATGCTAATCGGGGACAACCTCACTCCACTGACAAAACCAGTTTTATTCATACTTTTATCTGTCCCCCACCCTGGGATTTCCCCCCCCTAGGTTGCAGGGGTGGATCTGGTTGGTCTCACCACAGCATTGATGACCATCACACCAGACACTGTGAGGATTGGTTAATTAGGGCAGGCCAGCCCACCCCAGGGAGGGGCTGCCTGTACTACTTACAAGCTGTCCCCTTCAGGCCCTCTGCCAGGCCCTCTGCCCGCAGGGGGTCATATCCCATGACTAGGAATTAGGCTGGCGCAGCCAAGGATCCCACCCTGGATCGGCTTAGAAGTAAGGGCAGGCTTGGGCCAAAGCTCCCACTGGGGCAGCCTAGGGAAGGACAGAAAGCCTGCCCAGCCACCGGCCCTGAGCCTTTGTTAAAAGTTGTTTCTGCGGGGTCAGGCCACACCTGCCCTGCACTTCCTTTTTCCTGCAGGGTGAGGTGATCCATTTCCTCTTTAGGTTAAAGCCAGCTTGAGTCAGAGTTTCTGCCTCTCTAGCTGGGAGCACCACCTATTTCCTCCCATTCAGCACAGACCTAGGATCACACAGTTGAGTGTGATGCAGCCAGACGATGCCTGGGGTCAGCGACCTTGCGACCTTGCAGGCCAGAGGGCCAGGTCTTCAAGGGACAGAGCCCTAGAAGGCATCTTAGAGTTCTGATCGCAATGTTCCACTTGCAGATCCTGGGTGCAGACAGATGCTGTGCTTTGGGCCTATTACATTTTAAGTCTGTGATTATATGCCCCCCCCCCCCAACTCGCACGCTCCTAACACTGAGATTAGGAGGTTGAAAAAGGGCTATGTCAAAATACAACCTGTCTACCCTTCGGATAGCCTATCCAGGTAGGCCAAAGAGTAAAGTCAAAACGTTAACGTTTACAAGAAGCTCTCCCTCCCTCTCTCTCTCTCTCTCTTGCTCGGAGAGAAAGAGAAACAAGCAAAATGACCTCTGATCCTGCCCCCTCAGGCTGGCCACAAGGTCGCAGCACCAGGTTCGAGATGAAAGCTACGATCCTCAAATCTCAAATCCAACAAAATCTTGTTGTAAGTAAAGACCGGGCTTGTGCGTTGAAAGCTTTATTCTCACTCTTTGGTCAGCAAGCCTCGGTTCAAAGCCATCGCGTTAAATGCAGAATTTATGAAGGGTGGTACTTCTTTTAGGAAAGGTTTGCTATGGCAGGCAAAAGCCCAAGGATAAAGATGCCGGCCAAGACCACTGGACCCTTAGAATACATGTAAGAGTGGGCTTCCGAGCCTGGTTATGGGGCGAAGGCTTAGTGAAGCGAAGTGAAAGTGGGAAAAGCACCCAGGAATCAGAACTGCATAGCGGAGCAGGAGCCCGAGAAACAACCGAGTCTTTTTGGGAGCAACCTCGCTGCCTAAACCTTCCTTCCAGAAACCCAAAGTGCCAGAGAGATGATGACTCAGGGGTAAGAGCAACTGCTGCTCCTGCCAAGGATTGGGCTTCACCCACACGGCAGCTCACAACCATCTCTAACTCTAGTTCCAGAGGACCCGAAGCCATCTTCTGGCCTCTGAGACCACTAGGCACCTATGTGGCACATAGACCTACAAGCAGGCAAAAGGCCCATATCCGTAAAAAAAAAAACAAAACAAGTATGTTTCAAAACCAAGAGCTAATAATCATTTTGAAAAACTTAAGTATACACTGTAGCATGATTGAAAATAAGATGTTGTCTTGTCAAATCCAGAGATCACAACCACAGAGACTCCTCTGTGCAGTTAGAGAATCAGCTAATGCCCGGTTACCATGGAGAACAACAGGAAAAAGAAGCATGGTGCAGAAAAACTCCTCAGCTGGGAGACTTGTTCTGCTCCAACTGCGCAGTTTCCAAACTCTGGTAATTTTTTTCTATCACCATCATCTCCTTTGTACTTTAAAAAAAAAACTACATATTGGATTACTTGCTTTAAAAGTTGACATTTTTGTTTGTTTGTTTGTTTGTTTGTTTGTTGCTTGGTTTCTTTTAGACTCCATTGTAGCCCTGGCCTGGAACTTGCTTCTGTCTCCCAAAAGCTGACTAAAGTGCTGGACACTACTGCCTAGCCCTGACTCATTTTTTTAACTGCAAAACAAAAGTTCGCTTACACACACACACACACACACGTACAGGCACACATATATACACACAGGCACACATACATACACACACACACGTACATAACACATACACACTCACAAGAGGGAGGGATAGAGGGAGAGAGGAGAGAGAGAATCCTTTATCTTAAGTATAGTTTCCAAACAGTCCGCAGTACAATTTCTTTTTTTACACATATGAAAATACCCCCTCCTAAAGTTATTTCTGAGCACGTCGTGGATATAAACATAACCAACCTCCCCCCACCCCCGCATTCTGTAAAAATTTAGCCAGTGTCATTTATTTTCATTCTAGTTATAGTAGATCAAAAGGAACACGAACAGTTTTTGCAATCTTGTGGTTTTGAAGTTTAAAGTTTTAACAGTCAGACCCACCATCAACCATTAAGAAGAATTACGCACTAAGAAGGTACAGCAACCTTTGTATAAACCAAGAACAAGGGCCTGGTGGGTGCTTCCATCAGTGAAGGGCTTGCGGCCCTAAGGTGAGGACTCTCGGATCCATAACACATCCCCAACACTGGAGCACATCCCCAACACTGGAGCACATCCCCAACACTGGAGCACATCCCCAACACTGGAGCACATCCCCAACACTGGAGCACATCCCCAACACTGGAGCACATCCCCAACACTGGAGCACGTCTAACACTGGAACACATGTCTAACACTGGAGCACATCCCCAACACTGGAGCACATCCCCAACACTGGAGCACATCCCCAACACTGGAGCACATCCCCAACACTGGAGCACATTCCCAACACTGGAGCACATCCCCAATACTGGAGCACATGCCTAACACTGGAGCACATCCCCAACACTGGAGCACATCCCTGACACTGGAGCACATGCCTAACACTGGAGCACATCCCTGACACTGGAGCACATCCCCAACACTGGAGCACATCCCCAACACTGGAGCACATTCCCAACACTGGAGCACATCCCCAATACTGGAGCACATGCCTAACACTGGAGCACATCCCCAACACTGGAGCACATCCCTGACACTGGAGCACATGCCTAACACTGGAGCACATCCCTGACACTGGAGCACATGCCTAACACTGGAGCACATCCCTGACACTGGAGCACATGCCTAACACTGGAGCATATCCCCAGCACTGGAACACATCCCTAACACTGGAGCACATCCCGGACACTGGAGCACATGCCTAACCCTGGAGCACATCCCCAACACTGGAGCACATCCTTAACACTGGAGCACATGCCTAACACTGGAGCACATCCCTAACCCTGGAGCACACCCCTAACCCTGGAGCACATCCCTAACCCTGGAGCACATCCCCAACACTGTAGTACATCCCCAATACTGGAGCATATGCCTAACATTGGAGCACATGCCTAACACTGGAGCACCTAACAAACACTGCCTTACAGACCTGACACTGCAGCACACTCCTAACAAACACTGCATGACAGACCTGACACTGCAGCACACTCCTAACAAACACTGCATGACAGACCTGACACTGCAGCACACACCTATAACCACAGTAGTGGGGAGACAGGGCCGGGAAGAGCCCTAGAGATCTTTAGCCAGCCATTCTAACTACATAGTTGAGTTGCAGGTTCAGTGAGAGACTGTGCCTGAAAAACCAGGCAGAAGGGCTACGCGTGGTACTGTACACCTTTGATCCCAGCACTTAGGAAGCAGAGGCAGGTGGATCTCTTGTGAGTTTGAAGCCAATACAGTCTACATAGTTCCTGGTTCTCCACAGCTACACAGTGTGGCCTTGACTCTAAATAAATAAATAAGTAATCAAACAAACCAACAAATAAATAAGTCAGAGAGTAATCAAAGCTACTTAACCATGGACCTCTGGCCTCAACTCACACATGTATGCACATGTACAAAGACTCACAAAGTCTCAACAAACAAAAGATAGTAATCTCAGTGTCACAATTAGCTTCAACTGTCAACTTGACGCACTAGGGAACATCAATCAAGGAATTGCCTTTATCAGATTAACCTATAGGCATATCTGGGCGGGATTTTCTTGACTGCTACTTGATATGGGAGTGCCCAGCTCACTGTGGGCGGGACCATCCCTAGGCAGGTAGGCCTGGGCTTTATAGGAAAGACAGTTTAGAAGCAAGCCAGTAAGCAGCACTCCTCCATGGTCTCTGCCTCCAGGCTCCTGTCCTGATCTCCTGCTCTGGCTTCTCTTGATGGGAGAATTCAACCCTTTTGTCTGCATGGGTCATCTTTATCTCAGTAACAGAAAGCAAACTAGAACAGTTGTTAGTTTCCTTCTGTTCCTGCCAGCATCCATGGGGTGAGCGATGCCCAGACCTTGTTCAGAGTGAATGGAGGCAAGGCCCCGCCCACAGCACTAGTCCCTCCCCCTCCTCTCATTACAGACCCCATGTCTCTCCTGGGGCCCTCAGTGAGTTGCCCTTACCACGGTATTCTCATTACAGAAATTCTCTTCCTCTTTTGTCAATCCACAGAGGCCTAGAATAGCTCCAGTGACGTTCCTCATCACAATGTCCTCAAAGCCACGAGGCAGAGGTGGATGGGGAACCATCAAACCAGGTGTAGGCTCGCTCCTTTCTTATTCACTAGCGTTGCAATCCTGACACGGAGGACTGTTCACTGTCTCAGGCAGAGGCAGAGCGCACCTCCCAAGTCTGAACTATAGATTCAGTTTCCCAGTGGCTGGCTCAGGACGATGGGAGAAAGACCCTGGACGTGTGACTGGCAGAAGGAGGGCTTCAAAGCCAGCAGGCACATGCTGTAGATCGGCAGCATGCCCTAGCTGCAGCAGGCGCTGGCCCTAAACTGACTTAAGCAGTAGGAAGGCATGACTTCCGTAAATAACCAAGAGCAAGCCATGTGAATCCCAAAGGAAGGGGGTTTGGGTGTTTCAAGGCATCCTCTGGCTCTTAGGCCTCTCAGTGATGTGACTGGCATATCAAAGAGGACAATGCCCAGAGGACCAGAGCACACCTCCCCTTGAACAACCTTCTTAAGGACCAGGCTTTCCCAGGTCTGTCATATGCAAAGTGTGCCCAGGATGTGCCAGAGCCTAAGAGGAAGTAAGTTACTTGTAACGGGTAAGATCTGCGCCTGCGTGTAGCATCAGAGTCCCCTCCATTACCCAAGTACTCTCTCCATTCAAAGCCGAGGACAGCCCCTGCTCTAAGTGTCCACTCCCACCCAGTGTTCAAGTCCAGAGATGTGAGTGAGGTCCAACTCCCCTTTACCCAGTGGGAACCTTGATGCTTTCATGAGACAGCCACAAAGCCTCAGTGTGCGAGCCTTGCTGAGCCATCCCTTCATCTGGAACAAACCGCAGGCCTAAGAGGACTCGGGAAGGCTTGCAAGAGCCGCCAGACAGAGCAGGCTAGTTTAGATCTAGGAGCCTCCCCAGGGCTCCATCACAGGCCTGCCAGAGAACACCCGACCTGGAAAGTAAAAGCCCTGTGGTCTACCATGCCACTGAGGTTTTATGGTTGTTTCATGTGTGAAACCTGGACAGGCTCTATGGACACACACCATGGACATGCTCTGTGGGCATACACTGTAGACACGCACTGTGGACAGGCTCTGTGGACAGGCTCTATGGACACACACCATGGACACTCAGTGGACACACACCGTGGACGTGCTCTGTGGACATACACTGTAGACACGCACTGTGAACAGGCTCTGTGGACAGGCTCTGTGGACACACACCATGGACACACTCTATGGATATGCTCTGTGGCTATGCTCCATGGTGCCCATGTTGTGTGGACATGCCCCCATGGACACACTATGGACACACTCTGTGGGCGTAGTTCAAAGCTATGAGCCACTGCTATGCTCCGTAGGAATGCTTCGTGGACTTAATCCGTGGCCACACTGTGTAGCTCTGTGGGCATGCTTCACTGCCTATGTTCCAAGGCTATACCCATACTGCGGGAAAGTGTGAGTTGTGTAAGATCTCACAGGCCTCCATCAGAAGAGGCACCCCACATCCTACTGCAAGCAAATCAAGACACTGGGACCCGGAAGTAGAAAGAAAGAGCCATGATACACAAAACTTCATTACAAAGATCAGATCATATCCTGGAGCCACATCCTTCAGTTTCCATGACAACCATGACAAGCGTGTGACCAGCTATGAATAACAAACCCAAGGAGAAGATAGAAGAGAGTGACCCTGGAGTCTCATTATTCCTCCCAAGTCACCAAGACAGATGCTAGCCCCATACATCTCCTCTCTGCACTGCCTCGGTACCATGGCTCCTGGGTCCCTGACTGGAGATACAGTTGGGGAGTCAAGGGCACTGCCTGGCAGCACCCTTTGCAATGGTTTTGGAATAGGAGGCAAGTGGTTCACAGTACAGTGAGCACATTCTGCCAACAGCCATCTAGGACGTGCTGTATCCCTTCCAGGGAAGGAACAGTAGAGGCTTAAGGCCTGAAATGCAGGGTGGGATTGCATACGCATCCTTCAAGAGGGACTTCTAAATGGCCGCAGCACAACACAGAAGCTGCAGGCAGGGTGGGCTTGTCCCCAGTGCGGTTGGCTGCCACAGTGACTTTGAACCTTCAGGGAGCTGGTGGGGACCTTTCTGAAGCCATCTGTGTACTGGCGTAAGTCCCAGAACCTCAACACCTGGTCCCAACAGGGCCTTCTGGAGCTGGTGTTCTCAGGTACTGCGTGTGCTGTATGGACTCGCTATTTCTTTCCTTCTGGGACAACAAAGTCTGCACTTTTCCTTGGCCCGGGTCCAAGAACGGATTAAGTCAGAGAGTAACTGGCACTTGCCCAGTAGTGTTTGAATGGCTGTCATGTCTTCTACCATCCCATGGGGACTCTACCTCCCTGCAGGACGTCTGCCACAGACAGGGCACTTGCATGCACAGCCAGAAATCTCCCAGACGTCCGTCAGTCACAATCTTTGTGCCACAATCGGGAAAGGAGAGTCAACAGGGGTAAATCTGTATCATTTGCCTTCTCCCATAAATCATCCTTGGAACATGCACCCCACCCCCACATACACATAAATAAATATTTTTACAATAATGTTTTTGTTTTTAAAGACAGCGTTTCTGTATGTAACAGTCCTAGCTGTCCTGGAACTCACTTTGTAGGTGAAGCTGCCCTTGAACTCACAGAGATCTGTCTGCCTCTGCCTCCCAAGTGCTGGGGTTAAGGACCTATGTGCCACCACTGCCCAGCTTTAAAATAATTTTTGAATCATTATTTTTTATTGAATATATTCTTCATTTACAGTTCAAATGTTATACCCCTTCCTGGTTTCCCCCCTCCCCGAAAACCCTCAACCCATCCTCCCACCCCCTGCCTCCAAGAATATGCCCCTCCACCCAACCCACTCCCACGGCCCCCTTGGATTTCCCCACGCTGGGGCCTCTATTGAGCCTGCACAGGACCAAGGAGCTCTCCTCCCACTAATACCTGACAAGGCCTTCCTCTGCCACTCTTTTGACTAGAAGCATGCGTACCCCTGGCTGATGGTTTAGTTTCTGGGAGCCTTGGGGCATCTGGTTGGCCAATATCGTTGTTCTTCCCATGAGGCTGGAGACCCCTTCAACTCCTCCAGTCCACCCTTCAACTCCTCCATTGGGGACCCCACACTCAGTCCAATGGTTGGCTGCTAGCATCTGCCTCTGTATGTGTAAGGCTCTGGCAGAGCCCCTCCGGGGACAGCCATAACAGGCTCCTTTCTGTATGCACTTCTTGTCATCCATAGTAGTTTTGGGGTTTGGTGACAGTTTATAGGATGAATCCCCAGGTAGGACAATCTCTGGGTGGCCTTTCCTTCAGTCTCTGCTCCACACTTTGTCTCCATAATTGCTCCTGTAATTATTTTGTCCCCTTTCTCAGAGGAACCAAAGCACCCCCACTTTGGTCTACCTTCTTCTTGAGCTTCCTGTGATCTGTCAATTGTAACATGTTAAAAATAATTTTTAAAAAAGGAAAATTCCAGGGGCTGGAGAGATGGCTCAGCGGTTAAGAGGACTGACTGCTCTTCCAGAGGTCCTGAGTTCGATTCCCAGCAACCACATGGTGGCTCACAACCATCCGTAATGAGATCTGACACCCTCTTCTTGTGTGTCTGAAGACAGCTACAGAGTACTTATTTATAATAAGTAAATCTTTGGGCCTAAACAAGCAGGGACTGAGTGAGCAGAGACTGAGCGAGCAGGGTTGACCAAAGGGAGCAGAGGTCCTAAATTCAATTCCCAGCAACCACACGAAGGCTCACAACCATCTATACAGCTACAGTGCACTTGTATACACAAAATAAATAAATAAATATTAAAAAAGAAAAAGAAAAAAAAGGAAAATTCCAGAGTGTGAGCTGAGACCCATCTGGGGCAAGAGTTGTATGTACGGCTTTGGAAGATGAAGAGACTTGAGCCAGCCTGGTTCCTTCGCAAATTCCAAGTGGTGGGCATGGCTAAGGACACCAGATAACCATGTGGCAAGTACTAGTTACTCAGAAGAAATCTCGGGCACCACATTCCTTAGATACTGGATCCCATTAAAGGCATTTCCCTGAAGTAATTAATCTAAGAGGCTGGCGTGACTTACCATTTCACAGAAAGGCAGGGTTTTAAAAAAAATGGTATATGTCCTTTGCACTAAAGGGGGCCGAGAAATGTGTGGGGAACAAAACAAAATTGAAAACAAAAGCAAACACGGTCACCTGCCGGAAGCGCAAACCAGGCCTGGGTCTCTGGGGCCGGCACCCACCTAGGGGGAGGACTCCAAGGGGAGGCAGTGGCCCAGACATATTCTTCCCCCCTCCCCCCAGCTCCAAGTTCATCTTCCTGAGCAGCCATCACTGGCCACCTGACCCCTGCATGAAGGAGTGGCTGAACTGCCCAGTAGAACTCCTCAAGTAGCTTACGTCTCAGAGCCTGCAACGAGCAGCCTAGAACAAGGCTGTCACACAAGTGTATTTCATGTAAGCTCTGTACGGCCTGGGGACCTTCCTTAGGAATGAGTCTCCAAAGAAGCAGTTAGCCCTGGCTGCCTGACAGTTGTGGGGATGGGGAGTGACTGGCGTTAGGAACTATTATACGCAGAGAGGTGTGGCTTCCGATAGTAAGCAAGGGTGTTGTAGGCCCTGTGTCAGGGTTCTGTCTGACTGTTCTGATCCGGGATCAGGCCTCTGTTATGACCTCCCATTTGACTCCACAGTCTGAGGTTTGGATCTGGGCTCCTCCATAGTCTCTTGTTTGGGTCTGGGATTCATGCTCTCAGATTTGGATCTGGGCTCCTCTGTGGTCTCAGGTTGGGGTCTAGGGTCCGTTCTCCTTGGTTTCGATCTGGGCTCTCTCATGCTCCTAGGTCAGGGTCCAGGCTCCTCAGTGTTTCAGGGTTTGGGTCTGGGCTCTGTGTCTATCTATACATTTGGATCTGGGTTTATCTTAGTCAGGGTTTCTATTCCTGCACAAACAGCATGACCAAGAAGCAAGTTGGGGAGGAAAGGGTTTATTCAGCTTACACTTCCATGTTGCAGTTCATCACTAAAGGAAGTCAGGACTGGAACTCAAGCAGGTCAGGAAGCAGGAGCTGATGCAGAGGCCATGGAGGGATGTTTCTTACTGGCTTGCTTCCCCTGGCTTTCTCAGCCTGCTCTCTTATAGAACACAAGACTACCAGCCCAGGGATGGCCCCGCCCACAAGGTGCCCTCCTCACTTGATCACTAGTTGAGAAAATGCCCCACAGCTGGATCTCATGGAGGCACTTCCCCAAATGAAGCTCCTTTCTCTGTGATAACTCCAGCCTGTGTCAAGTTGACACACAAAACCAGTCAGTACAGGGTTCATATTCTTTTGTTAGCCTAAAAATGGCTTAGTCAAGGATGCAGTTCATTTGGGATGTGATTCATATAAGAAGAGCTATATCTGCCGTTCTAGAGGCCTGGGGAATAAACTTTGCCAAACCTGAGCTACCTAGAGACCACAGGTAGCAGACTGGAGACACATTGTTGCTCTTTCTTACTGGTCCCCTCCCCCCTCCTGCCCAAACCTTCTGCCTGTTCTCTTAAGAGCCCTGGTGACTTCATAGAGAGAGCAAAGGACAGACTCCATCCAGACACAGCCGCTCACCCAGGTCTTCTCTCTCCGTGTCTGTGTTCACACGAAAGGCCAACACATGCCTTCCTTCACTGTTTCCACACTTTATTTATCAGGGGACTGCAGTTACTGATGCAATATAAGAAGAAATTCCTTTAATAATAATAAAAAATGTCTTTTGGCCTAGGCATAGTGGTTGTGGAGGTTTGAATGTTTGCCCCAGGGTGTGGCACCATTAGGAGGTGTGGCCTTGTTGCAGTAGGTGTGGCCTTGTTGGAGGAAGTATGTCACTGTGGGAGTGGGCTTTGAGATGCCCTCCTCCTAGATACCTGGAGGCAGTCGGCTCCTGGCTTCCTCTGGATGAAGATGTAGAACTCTCTGCTCCTCCTGCACCATGCCTGCCTGGATGCTGCCATGCTCCCGCCTTGATGATAGTGGACTGAACCTCTGAACCTGAAGCCCGCCCCAATTAAATGTTGTCCTTATAAGAGTTGCCTTGGTCATGGTGTCTCTTCAGAGAGAAATGAAACCTTCACAGTCTCAGACGAGCCAGGGCTGCACAGTGAGACTATCTCAAAAACAAATGGGGTGAGGGGAATCCTCCGTTTTAAGCAGAAGCCGGTCATTACAGCAACGGACTTTAATCAGGAAAGTGATCGTCTGGCTAAATTGCAGGGTGTAGAACAAAACAGAAGGAGGATGTGGGTGATGCAGTCTTGATTTGCGATTCCCCCCCACCCCCACCCCCACCCCGACTGCCTTCTCCCTTTCTGCTCTCATATTTTTCAGAACTTGCTCCAGAAGATACCTACATAGAAAAAGAAATACATGGTATGCTAGTATGCTAATCCTTCATTCTTTCCTCATAGTATAATAATTCTTCATTACTCTATTATAATGTACACACACACACACACACACACACACACACACTCAGTCCAGGTTCTGCACTTAGCAGTGTAGACATCATCACAGCCATCCATTGGTCATCAACCAACCAATCCAATGCATAATAAGCTTCAGTGTGGAAAATGTCACACAGGGGATGTGGCCCACGATGACATGGGAGAGGGACAGGGCACAGAGACAGACACATTGTACCTCACTCAGTCACAGGTTCAGGTCTGTGCTGCTAACAGCCATTCCTGTCCCCACTAGATAATTCCAAATCCCCTGGGTCCCAGAGCAGCAGTATGCCCTTCTGTGAGGCGTTGAGCTGTAAGACACAGTCGGGTGAGACTTCCAAGACTTGTTTAAAGGAGGAAGGAGTGTAACTAAGAGGCTGCAGACACCATGAGGAGATGTGGGGGCCGGGAGCTGTGTGCTGGGGACTCTGGGCCTGAAAGAAAGCAGTCCGGTTTCTTGTCAAAGACGTATGTCTGGTATATGGGCTTTGCAAGCCTTGAGGGACAGCTGGAGCCCCGTGGTAGGTGATTCTTAAACAAGATGGCAATCTGCCTTCTTCTAGGCCCTTCTAGAATTTATGTATATGCTGAATAATTTAGCCAAAAGCCAGCTCCAGGAGTATTTACTGATTTCTGGCTAGCTGTGTGATGGATTACTGCCCAGTTACCTCAGGATCCCAACCCCAGGCACAGAAAAGAACGTAATTCACTGCTGAACCTTGGCGGGATACAACGGGAGAGGGTGAGGTCTGGGTGGGACGAGCCTCCCCCCCCCCCCGCCCCCTTTTCTGTGTGCATGGTCATGATGTCATGCTCAGAGAGAAACTGAGTCCCGCACTTCTCCCTCCACTCAGCACTGAGTCCGAACTTACGTCTTCGCTGCAGCCAAGTCTGCTTACCAGTTGGGGGGTGGTGGTGTGAGGCCGTGCGCATGCTGCTGGCTGACCAGGGCCAGAGCTGGAAGGAAGAGGTGGTTACCATAGATACCCGGATGTAAGGCTTGCTCAAGCCCACTTGTCTGCACAGGCAACTCCCCAAATTCGAGGATGGAGACCTTACCCTTTACCAATCTAATGCCATCTTGAGGCACCTTGGCCACTCTTTTGGGCTTTATGGAAAAGACCTGGGAGGCTGCCCAGGTGGATATGGTAAGTAATGGGGCAGAGAACCTTCGCTGCAAATATGGTACCCTGCTCTACACCAAATGTAAGAATGGTGAGGATGACTATGTGAAGGCCCTGCCTGGGCACCTGAAGCCTTTTGAGACCCTGCTGTCCCAGGATCAGGGAGGCAAAGCTTTCCTCGTGGGTGGGTGACCACGTCTCCTTTGCCGATTACAACTTGCTGGACCTGCTGCTAACCCATTGCGTCCTGGCCCCTGGCTGCCTGGACTGCTTTCCCCTGCTCTCTGCCCCTGAGGTTCGCCTCAGCGGCTCACCTCAGTGCCCGGCCCAAGATCAAGGCCTTTCTGTCCTCCCCAGGCCATGAGAACCGTCCCATTGATGGCAAACAGCAGTGGGCCGAAGAGACAAGATCTTCTTGTCCTCCTTTCCCCAGCATTAAGTAAGTTTGTAAGACAGAGAGAGAGAGAGAGAGAGAGAGAGAGAGAGAGAGATCATCAGCTAAAGCCCCACTCCCAAAACAATTAGGATGAGGTTTGAGCCCACTGATAAATGGTTCCCAGTAGTGCCACCCGCCCTACCTTGTCACCAGATGCCACAGAACCCACAGCCCTTTGGTTACCAGTTTCTCTGAAAAAGAACAGTACTGGGTGTGATTTTTCTGGAAAAGGCATAAAGGTCTACTCCGGTTAACTCCCTCCTGCTGTTGCATAGGCTGATGGCGGCTGCAGCTGCCTCCAGGGGGAACCATAAAACAGTCCCCGTTCTGTGTTTCTCTGCGGCCTGAGGGTCAGCAGGTGACAGGCTGACTAGGCCCTCCTCCCTCTGTCCTCAAGTCTTATCCCCTAGGAGGACAGGAGCTCTATTGGTCCCTGCATCCTCAGGGGGACTAGCAGGAGGTCACCCCCAGCTTCTGCAGTTCTCATGCAGGGATGTGGCAGTGGGAGGGGCAGGAAGTCTTTCTCCGCTCCAGTCCAGACAAGAGGCAAAGGGGACAAAGGGGGCCATGGCTCCTGGGTGCCCCGGCCCCCTCTTCTCTTGAGAAGACCTGTTTCTCACTATCATTGTCTCTGCAGCCTGTGGTTCCTTCCACCCCGCCCATTCTAGCCTCCAGCTTGGTCTCTGTGGCAAACTCTTCTAAAGACAAGTCATTTTGTCCTTGAGTGGCCACACCTGGTCATCCAGTGTTCTCCTTAAGAGTCAGCTCAGGAAGCCTCTAATTCCTGTGTCTAGCGTTGCCACCTCCTAGGGGACACCTGGGTTTTGTCGATTCCCAGAGCTCCTTTCCAAATGTAATGACGACCTTCTCTACGTCCTCTTGGACGGGCCGGGAGCTGTGTGCTGGGGACTCTGGGCCTGAAAGAAAGAAAGGACCTGAGCCCTGGAGGCAGAGCAGTCAGCTGCCTGACCTGCAGCTTGTTTTTATGCTGGAGACATACTTCAGAAGTGTCTGGTAGGCCTGGTGAGATGGCTCAGCGGGTAAGAGCACTGACTGCTCTTCCAAAGGTCCCAAGTTCAAATCCCAGCAACCACATGGTGGCTCACAACCATCCGTAATGGGATCTGACACCCTCTTCTGGTGTGTCTTAAGACAGCTACAGTGTGCTTACATATAATAAATAAATAAGTCTTTGGGCCTGAGCGAGCAGGACCGGGACCGAGACCGGAACCAGTGGAGGTCCTGAGTTCAGTTCCCAGCAACCACATGATGGCTCACATCTGTACAACTACAGTGTATTCATATACATAAAATAAATAAATAAATTAAAAAAAAAAGAAGTCAGGGGCATGCCTTTAATCCCAGCACTTGGAGGCAGAGGCAGGCAGATTTCTGAGTTCGAGGCCAGCCTGGTCTACAAAGTGAGTTTTAGGACAGCCAGGGCTACACAGAGAAACCCTGTCTAGAGGGGGAGGGGAGTGTCTGGTATACGGGCTTTGCAACCCTTGAGGGACAGCCAGAGCCCCGTAGTAGATAACTCCTGAATATGATGACAATTTGCCTTTTTCCAGGCCCTTCCAGAGTTTAATGCGTGTGCTGAATAGTTTATATGTAAGTCCCATGAGTATTTACTGTTTTCTGGCTAGCCGTGTGATAGATTACTGCCCCTTGGGCTGTCCTCTCCCCAAGCCTGCAGAAGATGGGCAAATCGAAAATGAGGTCACCGGTGATGCTGTAGAATTCCCTTTGAACCCAAGGAAAGGACAAAGATGAATAGACCCATGCAGCAGTAGGACCTGAGTGTCGCAGGACCCTGTGGCTTTCCCTGGGAGAGCTTGCAGCTCCACCTGAGACGCTCCCGCTCCCAAGCCCCACGCTGCCTGTGAAGCCGGTCCACAGCCTCCTAGGCCCGGTGCTTGGGACCACTCGAGGGACCAGAGGTTCGGAGCAGAGACAGATCCGCCGCAGGCCCCCACCATTTGCCCTGCAGCCCTCCCCCAGGTCAAGAGGCTTCCCGTGGGAGGGAAATAACAGGTCAATCCAAGGAGGATGTTTAAAGAATGCAATCAACAAACACAGATCGGGACAGCCTGATGCAGTATTGTTGTCTGAGCCTTCCAAGAAACATGGGGTAATCTGATTCAGTTCCGATTCCAGACAAGCACTGTTCGAAGGTATCCTTAAGGGATGTCCTGTTTTGTTTTGTTTTGGTCTGTTTTTGTTTTGTTTTGTTGTAAAGTATGTCTGCCTGGCTTATCCTAGATCCATCTATGCCTAAACCAGCTCCAGGAAAGAGCTGGGATCTGGGCATCCTATCGAGTCCTCTGGAGAGAGTCCACTCCGCCAACCCAGAAGGCTGCAATCGCTGTGCTTAGACAGCAGAAAGGCAGTTCTACTACCGTGCAGCCTCGGAGGGGGGGGCTGCTGCCACGCCTTCTTTCTTACAGAACCTCCAAGTCCTGGATTGTTTCTGTGACTTCCCTGAGCTGCAGTTCAGGGCTGACCCCTCGCCCTGCTGGAAAAAAAACAAGGTGACCCCTGCCTGCAGCTGGGACCTCAGGGTCTTCAGCCTGCATGGCTCAGGATTTCCCACGGCTTGCTCTGGAGAGAGTATTCTCAACACCTGCTTCTCTTGGCCTCACCTGCAGGTTACAGGATAACACTCAGGTGCTGGCCTGCTAGTCAAAGCTAGACACCGATTTGGGCTTCTGTGTGCATGTGCTCATACTTTACATTGTAGTGGAACAACAACAACAACTAATAATAATAATAATAATAATAATATTTCTTTCTGAGACAGGGCCTTACTGTGTATCCCTGGCTAGCCTAGAACTCACTATTTAGAGTAGGATAGCCTTAGACTTACAGAGATCCACCTGGTGAGATCTCAGGGTAAAGGCCTAAGTCACCAGGCCCAGCCAAAATTTTATTAAGAAAAAATTTAGATATCAAAATCACCATCAAATATATCAGTCTTCCACGTCTTCACTTTCATGAGGTGTGCGTTTTGCTTTAAAAAAAAAAAAACAAAAAAACAAAAAAACAACTTTTCTAGCTGGACAGTGGCGGCATACTTTTAATCCCAGCACATGGGAGGCAGAGACAGATGGATCTCCGAGGCCAGTCTGGTCTACAGAATGAGTTCCAGGATAGCCAGGGCTACACAGAAAAACCCTGGTCCCAGAAAAACCTAAAACCAAACAAGTAAAATAAATAAATAAATAAATAAATAAATAAATAAAAATAAAAAATGAAAACCATTTCTTATCTTGAAAATTAAAATATAACTTCAGGTGTTAACTCTGAATGTCTGTAATAATGGATTTTATTTTTTCCAGGCCTCTTCAAAATGTATTTGTTACATGGGGAGTAAAAAGAAAGAAGAAACAAAATTATTGATTAAAGGGACACAAAGACATCTGAACAATTACAAGTTTCGGACATATTAAAGGACATGGGTTATATGGAAAACAGGCAGGATGGAAACATTGTGGCATTTATGAAACCTGAGCTCCCGGCTCTGGGCTCTGGGCCAGCTCAGGCTCCTGACAGCCTCGGCTTTCCCAGCGGCCATTACAGCTGTTTCAGTAAGTGAAGAAGGACTCTCAGCAAGCCTCTGCCTGGCTAGGTTGATACCTGCTGTGAGGTCCACTGTTCTTTAGGTATAAGAGCTGTGGTGCAGAGGTCAGACTCCAGGTCCCTGACACCAGAGTGTGTTACTCCCACAGGGGTTTGTCTGACACTGCCAGATGATATGAGAACCCACTCCCGGAAAGGGCTCCACAGATCAGTACTCTGCTTCCTTTCTGTCCATACAGAAGGAGTGGGACCATGTGGCTCCTGTTGACACCGTGGGTCCCTGAGCCAGCATGGAAAGTTGCTCGACTGTAGTAATTCTTCCTGTCTCTGTGGGCAATGCGGAGAGAAAATCTGAGGTGACTGATTGACAGAGCAAATTGGACCCACACTCTCCAGTTCTCTTCTCATTTGCAAATATATTAGTAAGGACCAGCTGTGGGCCACTGATAGGAAGCCAGCAGCCTTGCCTAACAAAGACTGTGCCACCCGTTAAGACAATGAATGTAGAGGGGTGCTGTCTCCCCAGCTGTTAGCTTGGCAGGAATTTACCCAGTTGTGGAGAAAATAAATCCAGGATAAAGAACTGGGCTGGAGAGATGGCTCAGCGGTTAAGAGCACCGACTGCTCTTCCAGAGGTCCTGAAGTTCAATTCCCAGCAACCACATGGTGGCTCACAACCATCTATAATGAGATCTGACGCCTTCTTCTGGTGTGTCTCAAGACAGCTACAGTGTACTCACATATAATAATTAAATAAATAAACAAATCTTAAAAACAACAACAACAGCAGAGCCATGATCTACACAGGACAGTTCCTGCCCACACAGGGGGTTGGGGGGGGGGGGCGGGAGGGCAGGACGAGATGTCACTGACCTAGTTTGAGGCAACATCAAACTCCCAGCTTTCCCAGTTAAGAATGATGTAAAATTATGCTAAGGAACCATATAGGAGGGACATCTGTGAACCCCTCTCTACTCTCTTCCAAGATTTCCGAGTCAAACAGGATATTAAAACAGTAATGAATCCTTAATCATCTTTAGACTGGGATAGAGTAGTGTTCATGAAGCAAGATATCTGTGTCCCCAACTGTTCTGGCACCAGCCAATCACAGGAGACCACATCAGGTCACCTGATCTGGCACCAGCCAATCACAGGAGACCATATCAGGTCACCTGATCTGGTACCAGCCAATCACAGGAGACCATACCAGGTCACCTGCGCACACAGAGGGGACCTCCTCTGCCCCATATCTCATTCTCAGACTTGTCTCAAGAGAACAAAGCATTTGAAAAGCATTTCCCATAAATGATGTCATTATGTGACATAATTATGTGAGGCTGAGCTCACACATAGGTGGCAGTCATGGACCTTGGCACTGCGGTGGGTTTCCTAGAGTCCTCACAGCCCTACTCTGGGGTCTCATTGGACACCTACACCCTTCCTCCCAGCTCCACTAGAGGAATCTCTATTGAAGAAATCTGGAAATAAAGGCTTATTGGTGTAATGGGCTCTAATCCCAGGTCAGCTCTTTGTAGCCTTTGGCTGGGTTTCTTCTCACAAGGACACATGAGGTGTTGCTCGGAATGCTGGGAATGTTCTTGACTTTCACCAGCTCTGAATGTGAACTCTCCTTAACCCTTTTTTTTTTTTTGCTCAGCTATGAAAATATCAGCTCTCCACCCCAAGAGAGTGAGCTGTGGAACTTCCTTGCCTTAATAAAGTGTTCCTCCGGGAACCCAAAGCTGCAGACTTGATGCTGAGAAAACCATGAGCTCTAACTCCAAAAGATGTCAGAACCCATCACGCTTCATGTGGCTGCTCATATACAGTTTTAGTCATAATCAAAAGTAACCCTGGTTACTTTAGACAAGCAAAACTGGTCCAGCTGAACAGTGGAATATCATTTAACAACAACAACAGCAACAAAATAATGATCTCTCAAGCACGACAGGTAATAAAAACCTTACACGATAAAAGACGCCATCTTGATTTTAGCTATACAGTATTTTGGCCTTAGTAAGGCCAGTGGCTATCTGAGGTAACGTGGGAGGAAGTGCCATGGCGTAGAACTTGAACGTTCTGTAAAAGTCTATGTGTTGAAGATGTGGTCCTTGGCTTGCTATTATAACTGAGGCCTGGTGGGGAAAAGTTTGAGATTCCACAGTGTGGAATTGCTGAGGAATCTTGGGACTCCAGCATCTCGTGTGTGTCTTTGCTCCTGATGGACATGAGGTGAACGAACCTCTGATACATGGTCCCCCCACAAGATGCCATCTGTGCAAAACCCACAGCTGTCATCTTAAAGGGAATAGGAGATAGTTTGTCCTGGGGCAATTTTGAGTGAGCATGGTTCAGGACTACAGAATTAGGTGACTCCGAATTCCAAGTTTCCACAAGGAAGCAGTCTCGTGAACTTTTATAGTTTTACAAAAATCTTTTTAAAAGACAGTCATAAATCAAGGGACGTTTAAAACACATTGGTGGGAACCTCGGCGAGGCGGTAACAGCGAGATGGAGTAGCTTTTCCCTCAGCCCAAAATGCCATGGGATGGCAGTTTTAGCTTTGGGATTGGTAGAAGCTAGTAGTCTGTTAATAGGTTCCAAGGTTTTTATTTATTAGTCATGATTTTTTTTTTTAAAGATCTTACACACATAGGTGGCAGTCATAGACCTTGACAAGGAGTGGCTGTGTGTTCCAGAAGGCCAAAGCTCACCTGAGGTACAGCCATTGGCCTGGCCTCGCAGCAACACTCTACTTCTGCCACAGCGCTAAGAGCTGTGATCCATCAGCCAGTCTCCGAGCACAGCTTTTTCTCATGAGCTCCTCCTGTTCAAAACCCACAATTGCTGGAGACTCAAATCTCTAACCCTGTGAGCCCAAGTAACCCTTTTTTTCCTTACTAAGATGATAATTTCAAGTAGTGTGTTACACTAACATGGGAGAGATGAACTGGTAGAAGCCAGGGACTTTCAGAGCAGCGAGAATTTGCATGTACAAAGAAAAGTTGTCCTACCCTTGAGGGGCACCAAGAGTAAACTCTAACCAAATGTGGACTGTGGGTGGTGGTGGGTGGTTAGGCATTTTTGCGCAGAGCAAATGTACTATTGGGTGTTGGAGATTGGGTCAAACGTTTTGATTCAGTCGGGAATCTGTGTGTCCAAATGCTAAAGGGCCTTGTCCCCAATTGGTTTTGTTTGTTTGGTTAGTTTTGTTTTGTTTTGTTTTTTTGAGACAGGGTTTCTTTGTATAGCCCTGACTGTCCTGGAACTCACTCTGTAGACCAGGCTGGCCTCGAACTCAGAAATCCACCTGCCTCTGCCTCCCAAGTGCTGGGATTAAAGGCATGTGCCACCACCGCCTGGCTGTCCCCAGTTGGTTTTTGATCGATCAATAAAGATTGATTCCAGCAGCCGAGGGCTGGACAAAGGGAGACGAGGCAGGACCCTTAGAGTTGTGTGGGCTAGGACGCAGTAGGGAGGAGGAGAAAGGAGAATCCTCATGTATTGGGGGAGAAGGCTGGGACGCAGGAGCTTCAGGAGAGGAAGCCAATCAGCCAAGTGAGAATTTGGGTGGGTGGTCACTGGCCACTTCCCCAACTGGGCCTGAGGTAGCAAGGAAGGTTTAGGAGTGCCTAGCCTTTGAGGTGGTGAAGGCATTTAAAAAATAAGCTGGTGTGTGTGTGTGTGTGTGTGTGTGTGTGTGAGTGTGTGTGTGTGTGTGTGAGTGTGAGTGTGTGTGAGTGTGTGAGTGTATGTATGTGAGAGAGTGTGTGTGTGTGAGTGTGTGTGTGAGTATATGTGTGTGTGAGTGTGGGTGTGTGAGTGTGTGTGTATGTGAGTGTGTGTGTATGTGAGTGTGTGTGTGTGTGTGAGTGAGTGTGTGTGTGTGTGTGTGTGGTGTGTTTCATTCTCGGATCCAAAGATTTCCTGGGTGGCAGGAGACATGACCCGCTGGGAGCAGGAAGCAGTATAGCAAAAACTCACAGCTACAACTGGGACATTTGGAAAAGTAAAAGGCCTTGCCTGAGAGGAGCAGGCTCACAGGAAATCTCTACATTCTCCTCTTAGCTTCTCTATGAGAATTAAAATGCTCTAGAAGAATAAAGTCACTTTTAACGATAGCACAGCCCGGGAGATGGCTCATTGGCTATTGGCATTTGCTGCCAAGCCTGATAGCCTGAGCTCAGTCTCTCGTGGAAGCAGAGGATAGACTCCTACAGGTTGCCCTCTGACCTCCACATACATCACATGGCACACATACACGGGTACATGTAATTTGCTAAGTATAATTTAAAACATATTTAGTGATAGCTGCCATTTACTGGGGCCTATTTTGTGTCAGCCACAGGACCGGTATATTGTCTCAAATAATATTCAATCAAATATTAAATTCATGTTTTTTTTTTTTGTAGAGACTGGGAAACTGAGGGGCCTTTGTGTCTGAGTGTAGCTGTGTGTCCACCCTCCCTCCATGCAGAGAAGTCCTCTGTCAGGGGGGAGTTGTCCTTCATTTGGCCTGTTGTCTCTCTTCCCTACTATAGATCTGACAGGCAATACCCAGAAAGGCCACTACAGAGTCTGCCCCTCTGTTGTCCCTGAGGCTGTGTCCAAGACTATTGACTTTCTGCTGCACAGAACAAGGGGACAAACCCAGAGTGCAAGAGAGGCAGGAAGGGACACACAGCTTTCCGTGTCAGCTCTCCCGTGGCACAGTGTGTCTGGAAGGAACAGCTGGCCAGTCCTACCTTCCAACACACAAACTCATGAACTCAACTTTCTTCCTCATTTGCTCTCCTGTCAGCCCCTCCGCCCGCTGAATTCCACTGTCCTCCCTCGTGGTCCGACCATTCTGTCTCACCCTTGTCATCTGTTCTAGGAGCGTCTCCCACATTGTCCACCTGTGTGGGGAACTCCAGCTTGGAAACAATTCCCAGGCTGTTGAGCAAACACGGTCCAGGGTGGGGGTTCCTGTTGCATTCCCCGAGCGAGGAAGGAAGTGCCGTCCGTCCGTGTGTGTGTGTGTGTGTGTGTGTGTGTGTGTGTGTGTGTGTACACAGAACCCTTCCTTAAACCTTTGACCCATATCCAGCCCCACTGTTTGATCCTCTTCAGTAAGGCATTTCTCAAAGAATATGACTAGGAATCGATACAAGAACTGTCCTCAAGTTGCCAGCCCTCCATTATCCCTGCTCCACAGCGGACGCGGCCTCTCTCAGTATTTGCACAAGTGTGGGCTTTCTGGCCAAACAGCTCATTTTAGAGAAAGGCCTAAATTCATCCGAAGAGGCTGACTTTCAACCCACTCCACTCTATCTTTTTGAACTCTGCTGTGTCCTGGACTCAGATATGACATTGTGCAACTTCCTGACAGTGTCTGGCCATTATCCCGGAGGGGAGAAGGCTATTTAAGTCCCTGCTCACAACCATACCCATTAGCCACAACAAAAACAGGCCTTTCAGTGCCCAGGACGGTGCCCTGAACTTGCAATGCCCTTGTGATCTGGGTTAAATTGCAGTACTTTCAAAGCCGCTCCCCAGTGAGTCTGCACAAGTGGAGCCTGCTGGCTCCGCCCCCTTCCATGGCTCACAGCGGCAGCTCCAATCCACAGGGATGAAAGCTGAGGGAACCCCAAGGGTGTGACCCCGTGCCTGGGGCCTCAGACCTGGAGCCAGCCCAACACCGCAGGGCATCTGAGGCAGGAGCTGCATGGAACCTTGAGGTGTCTGGAGCTATCCAACTCCCCTCAGGACGCAGTCAGCTTGCAGAGATGCAGCTCCTAGGGTCTGCTCCAGGGTCCTCTGTTTAACACATATACCTGTGAAGCTAGTGAATGGGGGGGGGTCTTCATTTTCACTTGTTAAGAGCACCCCAGAGAGTTTCTGTAAATTCCCCAGGATTCCAAAAGAGTGAGACAGTCGTTTACACCTTCTGCTGGCATCCAGCCCAGCCATGCTGTCAGGGTCTGAGGAGACAACAAAGCACAGGAAAAACTCTTCAGAGCCTTCCTGGCTGACCCCCGACTGCGCTGACCTCACATACGTGAGCCACTCCTGTGGAGACCTTGCTCTCAGGCCCTTCAGAGCCCTGGATCTGCCAACAAAGTGAAGGTTAAGCCACTGCCTGCCTGCAGCAGGTGAGGCAGGCTTTCTCCTGTTCGTTCAGGTGTCGTCTGGTTATTCATCCCCTCTCTGATGTTGTATGTGTGCTTGCGCCTTCTTCCGTGTCAGCTCACTAAGATAGCTGGAAACCCAGGCTTCTTGGCTGAAAGAGCCCATCTTGGAGAAAGCCCAGTGCACCCAGCACACAGGAGGCAAGGTGAAGCAGGTTCCTTGAACCCTGGCTTGGGGTCTCACAGGGGAAGCTGGACTGCCCCGTGCTGGGTACCAGGCACAGATGAAGGTCAGAGCTGGGGTTGCAACCGTGCGAAGGACCTTCCCCACCAAGGCTTGCTGCTGCACAGATGGAGAGTCTATGTTTTTCGTTTAAGACTTATTTATTTATGTATATGAGTACACTGTTGTTGTCGTCAGACACACCAGAAGAGAACATTGGATCCCATTATGGATGGTTGTGAGCTACCATGTGGTTGCTGGGAATTAAACTCAGGACCTCTGGAAGAGCAGCCAGTGCTCTTAACCACTGAGCGCTGAGTGGTCTCTCCAGCCCCTGAGAATCTATGTTATTTGTTTTGTTTTGTTTTTTAAGGATTTATTTGTTTATTATATCTAAGTACACTGTAGCTGTTTCCAGATGGTTGTGATGCCACCGTGTGGGTGCTGGGATTTGAACTCAGGACCTTTCAGTGAGCAGTCAGTGTTGTTATCCGCTGAGCCATCTCTCCAACTCCAGAGAATCTGTGTTTTAAACTGGCCAAAGATTCTTCTCCTACTACCTCTGAAAAGACATGTGGCCTGAAGAGGCCCTCACATTTCTCTAGGGATCCAGAGGCGTGGGTGACCCAAAGCCACCACTCAAACCAAAGAGCAACTGCTCTCAGCAAAGGCTGGGGATGCAAGGATGTAAAAGCTCCCTAACCCCAATGTCCCTGTCACACCAAGAAATGTTCTTTGTAACTTGAATTGAAAAAGGAATTATGGGTCCTGCCTGCACGGACACCAAAGCTGTCACATGGCCCCCGGGGTCCTCCTGGCACCCTGCTTTATATCAGTAAAGAGGACAAGATGGAAGCAGTGCCCTGGAGTGGTACCCACCATATCCACCCAGGACAGATACTCACTGGGGTGAGATGATTCATCGTAAAGATGAAGAAGACGGCCACCTCTGTAGGACATACCATGCCAGCAAGCCTGCCTGCCTTGGTGGACCCGAATAGTGACACAGAGACTCCCTAGATCGGCTTTGTGTCCAGCCCCCTGGTCAGCAGGACACCTTATCCTTGTTTGCTCGACAGAACAGCAGACTCCACTAAATCGGAGCAACAACTCTACGGTTCGCATTATTAATCATCAACTCCCTCTCATCCCATGAGGTATAATTATGTTTGTATGTGTAGAGGTGGGATAGGTACACGCGTGTGTGTGCTTGCATGTGTCTGTGTGTGCAGTCCAGAGGTTAAAGTGGAGTGTCTTCCTCTGTCATTCTACACCTTATTTTTTTTGAGATAAGAGTCTCTCACAGAACCTGGATTTTACGAAGTTGATTGGATGGCTACCCAGTGAGTTCTAGCTGTCTCTGTTCCCTATGCCCCACATCCAGCTTTGGGGTCACACACACACACACACACACACACACACAGACAGACACACACATACACAGCCATGCCTGGCTTTAACATGGATATTGGGAATCTACACTCAGAGACTCATTCAAGCATAGAAAATACTTTCCTGACTGAACCATCATCCCAGCCACTAAAACAAACAAACAAACAAACAAACAAACAAAAAACCAATTGTTTGAATAGATTTTTCAGAATAAAATGTCCTGCCAGGAAAGTCTCCTCTGGCTTAGAGACTGTCCTCCAGTGAATGAGAGGACCACAGTGACCCAGTACTGGCTGCTCTTAGCTGCTTGGTTCCCAAGTTGTGACTCCAACTCTCCTTGGGTTCACATCACCAGGCTCTCCCTCTCTCAGGACACCCTGAAAGGTATCCCCCCTCCTTTGGGAGATGTTGGGAAAAAACCTACAAGTACAAATGGTCAAGATCTTAGAAAGTGTGGAGAGAATTTTCCAGTAACACACACCCAATTTGGTAAATTATGGTAACTTTGTAAGGTGGAATGCCATGCAGTAATTAAGCCTTGCATTGCAAATAATAATAATAATAATAATAATAATAATAATAATAACAATGCTCAGTTGCATGTATCCTTTTTGGTGTATTAATTACAGAGATGTTGACCTGGAATATGCACTATAATCACAGTTCTGAAGAAGGCATATAGCAAAGGGGAGGAAGGCAGGGATGGCCACTGAAGTCACACTGGTTAATTCTCTTCATACGCTTTCGCTCACATGAAATGTTTTTCTGCGACAAATTTGCAGCCTAGCAGAATGAGGGTGGTGAGCGCATGATGGGAGAGGCAGAGCCTATTGACCTGGTTGCTGGACCATCCTCTCCAGTCTCTATGTGAGCAGCAGCCTGGTATCCGGTGTGTGTGGGCCTGACCTAGACCGTATGTCCCAGTTCTTTTTCCTTGCTGAACTTCTGAAGTCAATCTGTGAATCCTGCAAAGCACACGTGGTTCGGAAGCTTGAGTTGCAAAATGCTCGCCCTTAGTCAGAGGGTGCGAACCCTGGAGCTCAAGAGAGGCTGGCAGCCCACAGCTGTGTGGCCTGTCAAGGCTGAAGGAGCGCCTGCCTTCCACAGAAGAAAAGTGGCTCAAGATGAACACAAGGAACTAAAAAAAAAAAAAAAAAAAAAGAGCCAAGCACCTCCCCGTTTTCTCTCTTTGATTTCTGTATCATTCACGCAAGATAAACAGAGTTCCTGCATGCTCTGTGGACTATCGCTTTCTTGTACATCAACTCTAAATTCCCTATTACACCTTTGCAATAAACCTTCCTCCGATGACCCCACGGCTCAGGCCTCCACGTAGATGCCCCACGCTGTCCAGCGTTCGCAGTTAGGCTTCCCTGGTGCCCAGTGATGCTATTGTTTATGTCTGCCATCTGCCACTTTGTTACTAAATGGTGCCCTGCTGCTGTGAACACCGTGCCATTGGTAACTCACTTCCTGATTACTGGACATTTTGTTTCCCATTTGGGATTGTTTCCAGTTTGGTCTGCCTCGTAAATTCCAGAACAAGTCTTTGAGTGGATGCAGACTTCTCTATTTCCTAGGGTGAGAGGGGAATTGTTAGATCATGGGGAGGATGTATGTTGTGTTGGGGGGCAGAGGTCTTTTGGCTTGGGGAGAGAGGGGTTGAACCTGGGGCTTTATGCGTGCTAAGTGTTAGGCTGGAACCCCTGTTTGACCTGGGGTTTCTTCCCCTCCCCCAATCCCTCCCTCACAGAGAAAACCCCAGGCTAACGAGCCATCACTCCTTATCTCCAAGTTTCCGGCAACTCTCTCTAGAGTGCGCACCCAGGGTCTCGGTTTTTGACCACATATGGGCACAACCCCAGCTCCTAGCTGATAAGTTATCAGTCCTTACCTAAGCTCTATAAAACCCCCTGGCTTTAGCCTGGAAGTGTGACTTCACTGACCTCTACCTGTGAGATCTGTGAACCCACCCAAGAGCTGCCCTCTAATAAACCTGCCTTTATCTATGTTTAATTTGGTCTGGCCTCTATCTGTGTCACCGAGGGAGAGAGAGAGAGAAAAAAAACTATCCCTAAGTATGTGCTCTACCACCAAGCTAATCTAGGCTTGGAGAGATGTTTGACTTAAGAAGCTGCAAAGAGTTCTTCCAAGCAGCGGCCCCACGCAGGCCTCTCATCAATGCGACTGTCACCCTAATGATGCCCACCACGGCTTTAATTGGTACCTCTTCGTCGACACATGATGCCAAGCATTTCTCATCCCCCTGGTTCTGTCCTGTGTACATAACTTGTCTTGCTACATGATTGTTGGTTTGGAGTTCCTCAGCCTGGATCCAAGTCTTGCAGTCACATGTGCTGAAGAGCTTTCCCCTCTTGTCTTGCCTTGCCAATTAACGGCCTTGGTCTTTCGAGGTTAAAAGTTTTATTTTTCATGAAATTCAAATTTTACTTATCACCCCCCCTCCCCACACACACCCTTGTCACACAATGTAGTTTGTTGGTGTCAAGGGGAATACCATCAGAGATAGTTACATGCCTGGTTTACAAGGATCACCCCCCCCTACACCTAGAACATGGCTCAGAAAAAAAAATGTTTTTATCAATAAACACTTGTTAAGTAAGTGAATGAATGAAAGAAGGCTGAGTGAGTGGGTGATGGGATGTGTGGATGACTTCGTAACTAAATGAATGAAGCATTATGTGGGAGAAATGCACATGTGAAAGAATAGATTCCAATCTTGCGCGTGCATGCTGCCGGGGTGAACACAGCAGAAAAGCTACTGCTGTGGGCAATGCAGGAGGAGGAGAGCAGAGGCTCCGGGCACCTCCTTGGCTTTGCAATGCCCACATTCCTAATGTTTTATGCTATCCCATTTGTTTCTTTATGACAAAAAAGATCAAGTGTGTTTATCTTCATCCACGGCAAGCGAACATGGGCCACTTCCTTGTCTCGCTGCTAAAGACTGAAAGAGTTGGCTCACTCTCCCATCGCCTCTAGGGAGCCACTAACAAAATATTTGCTTCCCAGCTTCATGACCTTGGCTCTGTTAGGACAGAGGCCTTGGGTCCTTGGGGAGGAGTGCTTCCACCTCGGAGCAATGACAATGACTTCATTCAACTGGAAGCTAAGATGTCATCTGGCCACTCAGGGGTCCGCATGCATCTGAGTCAACAGGCAAAGAATAGGGTGGAGGGGGATGTTTGTGCCGGCTGCAGGGTGATGAGGACCGTGCCAGGGAAGCTTGGGGTGCTTCTCCAGCACGGCCAGGAAGAGCGAGTCCGGAATGCAGCTGCCCCTGTGGGCAGCTCTCTCTACCGCCATGTCTCGAGTCAAAGATGACTGAAAAACTAGACTTTAATTCAGTGGTGCAGCCAATGGCCCAGGCCCCTTAGGAATTCGACAGAGAGCACGGGGAGCAACATGGTGGAATGCAGAAGAAGAGAGGATGCACTCTATTTACATCAGGAAGAGGGTGTTACCTCAGCAAATCTATCATTAGTCGAAAACATTAAGTAAAAAAAAATACCTGTATCTCAATGGTAGGGTTCTTGCCTCCAATATGCATGAGGGCCTGTATTCAATACCAACATCAAAATAAATTATAAATAATGGAAAATTCACAGAGCTGAATGGAAGGTCCACATCTGTAATCATAGGTCTTGGGAGGTTAAGGGAGGAAGATCTAGATTTTGAGGCCAGCCTGAGCTACTTAATGTAGCTATGTGGGGGAATCAGGCTGTGTCCTGCTCTAAATTGGTTCACATGTGTAATGTGCCTGGGGCTTTTCAGCTGAGTTGTCACTAGGTGGCTGACTCCATTTTAGGTAGCAGATTTTGCCTTCGTTTTGGGAGTACGAATGCAGACACAACGACTGTGCGTCTCACTGTGCACCACCTGTCCCAGCACCAACCATGAGGTCACAGACTGACAAATAATAAAAGGGCACCACCCTATAAACTTATCACAGTTAGGCTGGGAACATACGAACACACGGTATGTTTAAATCATATCAGAAAAGCCAGGTTCAAGAAATTACCAAACACACCGAGTCAACAAAGGCTGCACCACCCTCGCCGGGACCCAACTAAGAAAAATACCACAAGATGGATGGTGACCCAGGGATATCTGAGTACCTGATGTGTGTCTGCTCAGCCTAGTTCCCTACCTTTATGTGGCCCACTTGAACTGTCAAGACAGGCAATCAAGGGAAATTGCAACTTATAAATTACTTATCAATTAAAACACCAGAAACCAACATAGTGCACGAGTTTATCGCAATTCAATAAATTCTGACTTTGGAGAAAAACACAAATGCTTCTAAGTTTTCTGGCATAGATCACCCATAACACTTTGTCTCAATAATGACAATAACACAATAATACACCTAACACACTGAGCTTCAGGTTTGGCAAACAACGTGTTGACTCTTCCTTTGTATCCATGCGTGGTTGGCCCTGCACTGCAAAGTATGATGGGAAGATACCATAGCAATGATTTCCCAGCCTTAGAAAAGGTCCTAAGACTTGAAGCACAAGTTCCACTGACCATCCTATGAAACTGAGGACAGGAAGTTTTCTTTTGTTTTTTTTGTTTTGTTTTGTTTTTTTATGGTTTTTTGAGACAGGGTTTCTCTGCAGCCCTGGCTGTCCTGGAACTCACTCTGTAGACCAGGTTGGCCTTGAACTCAGAGATCCGCCTGCCTCTGCTTCCCAAGTGCTAGGATTAAAGGTGTGCGCCACCACCGCACAGGAAGTTTTCAATGTATGGCTGAGGAGCTTTTTTTTTTTTTTTTTTTTTTTTATCATAGATATGAGGAAGAGAACATGAGAGGGAGAAGGACCAGGAGAATGAGAAGCTAGAGGGCATAAGAAAGCCAAGAGAGCACATGACCAAGATGGCTGAGTTATATAAGAATCAGAAGCTGGGAGAAGGGACGTGGGGCATGGCAGGCTGCAGGGGTGAGGGCAGGCTGCAGGGGTGAGGAGTCCTGAGGGGAGCCAGGACTCTACTACAGGTACTTGAGATGCTGAAAGAGCCTGGTCCTCAGCGTCCTCTTTGAAATCTTAATAGGTACCTCAGGTAGCCATTTGTTCAGGGTCTCTTTGCTATTTAACAACCATCACTTTTGCACCCCTGGAAAGTTGACTGGCCACACTCGATGTCAGTCACACCCAATCTGTAGCTATAAATACTGGTTTGAAACCCAAGACCAGTTGTAGTTGTGGCACTGAATTGTTGTGAGGCTTCTTCCTGATTTTTGAGGTTTGGCCTCAACCTCACTTACACCACTCTTCTTTCTTCATTGCACCTGAGATGAATTGATAACAAGCAACTATCTGTGACAGTTTGTGACACACAGGGCTGTCAAAGGGAAGAGAGACTCTCAGCTGATGTTCGGTGTGCTCCTGAAAGGAATGGTTAGCTCTGTGTTTGGTTGTGAATGATAGAACCATTGGGGGCAGGAGATTGGCTTTGTTGTTGATGTTGACTTGCCAAGGGCAGGCTGTGAGAGCTAGCTCCTGTGTCGTCTACATTGGGTTCAGCTCCTATCACTCGATCAGACACTGTAGATGCAGCCAATGTTTCGAGAGCAACTGCTTCAAATAACATCCACCATCACTGAGCTCTGGCGAGGTGCTCGAGTCATCAATTGAAGGCATATGCATAGAGAGTCCCAAGGAAGAGTGTCCTCCATCAACAAGTATTCCAGCTTGTGACAGCAGTCCAGCCTGTCCTGTCTGGTGCTCTGCCCTGTAGAATTGCCCATCCCCAACAGCCACAGAAACTAATTCCTTGCCCTGGATCACATCAACTATGTCTACTGGGCCCTTTTCTCTCATTGATGACCGATAGGATTTTGTTTCCAGAAATGTAGGGAAAGCAAAATTGCTAAAAGCTGAGAACATAGAGGAAAGAGAGGAACAGCTGATTCTGTGTCACAGGTGCAAACCCGTCTGCAGGCAGAAAGGGCTCACACGTGGCAACTGGCAGTACAGAGGTTCAGCCGTGCCTCAGCTGCCCTGACTCAGAGGTTGGGGATCAATGGAGTCATATGGACCTGAACTTGAACTCCAGCTCGCGGGACTGAAGGCAGAAGCATCTCTGGGTGGGAACGTTGTTGGGTATCATAGCACCAAGGTGACAATTGTCTCTGGGGATAAGAGCTCCTCGGACTGAGCTCTTTTAACTCTCTTAACTCCCCATGAGAAGTAGCAGAAGACCTATAAGTTCCCTCTGTCACCCACACTTAGATCTTTGTCTTCAGGAAAGTTTTCTACAGCAACCACAGCTTCTATATGACCTTACTCCCCACAGCCTCTAAGCTATAAACCATCTTGAGGCTACACCCAGAAAGACATGGCCAAAGCCAAAATATCCAGGGATGAATTCTCAACATTTGTGATTGAATGAAGAAGGAATGTATCAGGCAGGTCTCTTTCTGGGGACTGGTTATAGGGTTTTTTGTTTTTGTTTTTAATTGTTGTTGCGAGACAGGGTGACAGGGTCTCTCTGCTCTCTTGGAACAAACAAGGTAGACCAAACTGGCCTCAACCTCACTGAGATCCACCTATCTCTGGCTCCCAAGTGTTGGGATTACCACCTCACTTCATTGTCAGTGGTGGTTTTCAACTCTGTTCTTACTGGAGCTATGAAGTCCCTCCAGTGCCTCCCCCTTCCAGGGGTAGAGGGTTAAGAGCCACCTTTGCTTATTTAAAGAAGCCCAAGCCACTGAGCTCCTACCCACGACCTCCGCATCCTGCACCCTCACCTCAGCCGAGATAGCTCCCACTTTGGACTGCCAACCTTTCCATATGGTTTGGCATTTCAGTCATTGAGTAGTTTCAAAATTGTTGGTATCTCAGCTATCAGGTTACATCACCGGTAGCTTTTTGGTGATCCATTTTTGTCTAAAGACATCACCAGCTAATGGAGACACCTCTGGGGTTGGGGGTTAGGGGTTGGGAGTGCCTGTCGTAGGAATGTTAGCTTATCTCCTAAAAGGCTTGCCTCCAAAGATAAGAAAGCCCAAAACCCAGAAGTGTTAAACAGCCTGCCATGGACAGAAGGCAGAGAGCAGGCCCTAAACCTGAGATCTAAGACCAGGTCTTAGATTCCAGAGATTGCAGGCTTTGGACCCAGGAGATAAAAGTATAAACTTCTCATTGTGGAAATTAAAGTCTGATGAAATGGGAGGGGAGGTACATCTTCATTTGGTACTCCCCCACCTCTGAGAAGTTTCAGTATCCCTGCCCCCAAGCTTTGGGACAGGAAGTTCTTGCAGGTCACACTTAGATGTGCTACATTCCAAGCATTTTGTGAGCCTCGACTAACCCTGTTCTGGAGGCTAGCTGACTTACCCTGTCTAAGTATGGTAATGGAAACCTCCTCTGTATCCTGCTGGGAAAATCCTGTGATGTTTCTGACTCAACCTTAGATAAGAGAGACATGGATATGGGCGGGATGGGAGGACTTCAGAATCCATGAGGCGTGCTCTTTCTCTGTGTAAGTGCAGCTGGTGCTGGTGCAGACAGACAGACGGACGTCGGTCTGTGGCAGCACCCTCCCCTACCAGGGAGCACTGGATTCTGGGTACCGCTGTCACGTAGCTCTGTAGATTTGGAGACTTAGAGTCAAGACCCCGAGTTAGAGGATGGCGATGGCACTTTATGCACTTCCCTGCTCTCACGGTGGAGCTGTGGATTTCCACGCAATTGTCACAGAATGCTGTGGATTCGAATGCTGGACCCAGCTGCTCTCTAAATGTCGGGATGATTGCTCGCTTGTGGCATAGGCTCCTCTCTGTCAAACAGGGGGCTGTGTTCAGACAGCAGCTAGACGTTATAGCCCAAGAGACTGCTGGTGAGCTCCAACTGAAACAGACTTCATTTAACATTCCAGGTTACCCACCCAGGTGTGGTGGTGCACGCCTTTGATCCCAGCGCTCTGGAGGCAGAGGCAGGCAGATCTCTGAATTCAAGGCCAGCCTGGTCTACAGAGTGAATTCTGGGATAGCCAGGGCTACACAGAGAAACAAAACCCTAGGTCAAGGAAGGAAGGAAGGAAGGAAGGAAGGAAGGAAGGAAGGAAGGAAGGAAGGAAGGAAGGAAGGAAGGAAGGAAGGAAGGAAGGAGAGAAGGAGGGAAAGAAGAAAGGAAGGCAAGAAGGAAGGAGGGAAGGAGGAAGTCTGAGTGGTTTGAATGATGAACAGTGTGACTGTGCTTATTTTAAATGAAGTAGAGAGAGCCAATTCTTACTGTCAAACATTTCTTCTTGTCTGGTTATTAGGTTGATTGGCTATCCTTGCTTGGGGAGGTGATACAATCATGAAATTCTTCCTTCCTCCCTCCCTCCCTCTTCCCTCTCTCCTTCCTTCCTTTTTGCCAGCTTGTCGCTGGCTTCAGCTGTCCCACTGCTGAGCCCACCACAGCTCCAAACGGTTACAGGGCCACTCGTTATAAGGCTCACAAAACATGCCAACAGACATGAAATTGGGCATGGACTGAAGCTGGTAGAAGGTGGAACCATGATCAATATGTGGAGTGCAATATATACAAAAGAGTAAACAATAAATAAAAAATAAATTCAGATTGCTAACTTAATTTTTTTTTTTTTTAAGAAGCAGCCTAGGCCCCACTTCCTGAGCTGCTGGCCTCTTAGCTCCTCCTGGGTTCACATTTTAGCCCAGGCCTGGAGATATTTCTGACCCAGCAAAGCTGCTGGCTTTCATGCCCTGGCTCTAGATGGGCCTGCCACTGGTCCCTGCCTTACTGGTCTGGCTGAAGAAGATGGCACTGTGACTTGGGAAGGGGACATGAGTGGCTGGGGAAGCCGGTACCATCTCCACAGACTTACAGCCACCTGCGGCTAAACTTGGAAAGGAACGCAGGGCATTCTGGGCCCACACAAGCCAGGAGGGCCAACCTGAAGAGTCTCCTCCCCTTGCTCGTCTCATCCTTGGCTATGAGGAGGCACAGGTAGGGGTACTTGGTGGAGTGAGGCCTGTGTCCCCTCAGTGTTGGTTGGGTCTAAAGGCAGCACTTCTAGCCAGGTCTCAACTCTGTCTTGAACAGAGACCAACTCCACCAGCTGCCTAAATGCTGGCTTCGGTCTAGAGCAGTGTGGTTCTCAGCCTGTGGGTCACGACCCCCTTGGGGCTGTCAAACAGCTTTTTCAAGGGGGTTTCCTGAGACCATCAGAAATATTCACATTACAATTCATAACAGCAGCAAAATTACAGTTATGAAGTAGCAATGAAATAATTTTGTGGTGGTGGTGGTGGTGGGGTCACCACAACACGAGGGACTGTATTGAAGGGTCCCACTGTTAGGAAGGTTGAGAATGGCTGGTTTAGAAGGTGATACAGAGCTGTTAGACCTGACAGGATCTTACTGACTCTGGTCAGACGACGTAGGATGTGTTTAATGATTAGACTCGCAAGACCTGTGCTCTGGGGATTTTGCGGAAAATCAGCTTGGAGCTGAATTGGGGGTGCTCCTTCCTGGAAGGAGAAGAAACTCTCTGTGTCAGGTTCCTCTGCCTCCCTCCCTCCACAGTCAGCGACTGGTGTGTTCCTAAGAACAGGTCCCTGCAACACTGCAACACTCCCATAGCTCCTAATCCCTGGGCAGCTGGTTTTGCAAACTTCAGACTCCAACAGAATAACAAAGTCTTTAGGTCTGGGGTTTACCGCAGGCCAAGAGCAGTGACGCAGACAGCACTGGGCTGCCACTACCTCTGTGGGTGTGGGATATCCCTCCTCCTCTGGCCACCTGGCTGCCCGGCTCTCACAAGGCCAGTCTGGCCAGGAGTGGTTACAAAAGGGACTGAAGGAGGAGCCCTCAGGTGAGGTGTGCCCTGAAGTAAGTTTGCATTCTCCTGTGCGGTACATTATTGATGAGCACACTATAAATTTTTTAACAAAATAAATAATGTATTTAGAGCAGTACCATTGCGGGCCTGTTTACGGGTGTGAGTGAGCGGTTTAAGCCATGAACAGTGTGGCTGTGCTTATTTTCAATGAACTGGAGAGAGTCAATTCTCACTTTCAAACGTTTCTCCTTGTGTGGTTATTAGGTTGATTGGATGTCCTTGCTTGGGGAGGTGATGGAATCGTGTTTATTTAATACCTGTATCAGATGTGCTGATAGCGTGTGTGTGTGTGTGTGTGTGTGTGTGTGTGTGTGTGTGTGAGAGAGAGAGAGAGAGAGAGAGAGAGAGAGAGAGAGAGAGAGAGGATACATATTGGAAGAGAAGGGAGGGGTGTGAGAAAAGCCATCGCAAGGTTGTATGTCCTTAGTCAGGGGGAAAACAGCACACACCTGTCCGCTATGGGCTCTGTTACTCAGAAGAAAAAAACAGAGCGGGTCCTATGCTCTTGGCTAAAAGAGCCATTAATGCCTGACCTAGGGAGACCCCAAGACCTATTCGTTGAAGAAGGGCCCACTGGTTCTGAAGTTAGTGCAGGTGGAGTGCCCCACGAACTTCCCTGTAAAAGGTCCCCTCATGAACAGCCCTGTGTACTCAGGCACAGAGCCTTCTGTAGCGAGAATGCACACAAGATCAACCGTAGGGTTTAGAGTGCCCTAAGGCATGCGTTGAGCGGATGTATCCCAGCAATCTGTTTCCTCTCCTACCCATGCTCCAAGCCGAGGAAATGCCATCGTCCTGTAGCCCATGGACTGCCAGTCACCTAAAGGAAACGGGTACAGACGAGGTCATGGACCTGCAGTCTAGCCACTAATCGTGCTGGCCCTCCTTCCGTGTCAGTGGCCTCCGTGGCCACGGTCTCTTGCTCCCAGTGCTGTCGGTCACCTAGAAAAGGGGGCCCACCCCGTGGAGAATCAAGCCGTTTTTGGTGCTACAGAAAAGAACATTGCCCCCTCCTTTGACTTGACTGCTTGAAACACTGGCCGTGAGGCATGGCTGATTAAAAAATTCTGGCCACTTGGTTAATGGTTGCAAGCCTTAGTCAGGGAGGCATGCTAGAGCGGAAATCACAGGGACGTCACCTAGGCCAGAGCCGGAAATTCTTGTGGCGTGGACCTGTCTCTCAGTTGGTATAGTGCTTGCTTTGCATGCAGGAAGCTCTGGGGATCATGCCACCTGTTACATCCTAGCCTCGATCTCCAAGACTGTGAGACAGAACGGGGGCTTAGAGCAGATCGGGGGCAGCCCCGTGTACCGGGCAGAGTGGTACTGTGCATGCGCAATCCCAGTACTCAGTAGGTAGAGGGAGGAAGATCCTCAGCTACATACTAAGTCTGAGGGCAGCCTAAGCTAAATGAATAAATCAATAATGCATAAATCAATAAAGGCAAGCAAAACCTTGAATTTCTCAGTACCGCTGTGGTTTGTTGTTGTTGTTGTTGTTGTTGTCGTCTGCGGGTACGTGTTTCTGGAGAAGACATTTGGGACTTTTCTGGTTTTTAGGATTCTTTATTCTGGAAGGATGTGGACTCCAGCAAAGGAAGACCCTACGCTTACTGCGGCGGGGAGGGGTGGAGGGGGGAGTGGAGGGGTGGCATTTTGAAGACAGAGGTGACTTAGATTTTGAAGATGGAGAAAGCTTGGTGTGGGGAGGGTCTCGTCACTCTTCCCTAAGGAAGGAAACACAGGCGGCATTTATTTTAAAATCTGCCTCGGATTACAACCAAGAGGAAAAGCTCACAACATATTTTAAAAACAGAAATGCTTAGCGTTTAACCGCGCCCTCACAGGGCCATTCCAGGTTCCGGGAACATTCGGTCTCTCCCCTTGTTCCGACTCTGCTCTCTCACCTGCTTTTCCCACTCCCACATGTCCTGTAAAACCTGTTTCTCTGCGTTCAGTGCAGCGTCCTCTGTTGATGACTGCTCGAGTCAGTCTCAGTCTCTTTGGTATTTGAAGTGCATAACATTCCACAGCATGCAATCCGGAGGCCCTGGGGCCGTCAGTGTCAGTTCCTTCTCCCTGGTGGACATGCCTCCTGAGGTGCAAGGCAGGGTGCCTCTGTCCACTCTGAGAGAAGGGTCTGGGGGAGCTGGGTAGCAGCCTTACAGAGCTCTTGGAAGATCACTGGGCAGTTATCATTTTTTCTGGATGAACAGGAATGGTTTTCTACCTTTTCCTCCAGGAATCAAAAGACTCCAAAGTCTCAGCAACTCCTAACCCTTCTGTCTGTGGTAAGATCCAGATTCCAGGCTGGGCAGTGGCATGCCTTTAATCCCAGCACTTGGGAGGCAGAGGCAGGCAGATTTCTGAGTTCAAGGCCATCCTGGTCTACAGAGTGAGTTCCAGGACATCCAGGGCTACACAGAGAAACCGTCTCAAAAAACAAACAAACAAACAAACAAACAACAAAACAAAACAAAACAAAACAAAAAAAGATCCAGATTCCAGGTTCTCCATGCTCCCTGTAATAGCCTAGCCTGGAGCTCAGAACCAATCTCAGATGCTGCCCTGGGTTTCTCTTTGACAGAGGCCTGGAGGCATCCCTTCCCTCAGAGGGAACAACCTGCCTACTGCCAGAGGGCCTGTCTACCACAAAAGAATTCTACCTCCACAGAAAGGTTAGGAGTCTTAGACCTTCTCCCGAATCAGCTCAGGACTTCCCGACTCTTTCCTCCAAGTGTATTACATCACCATACTAGATTCCAGGGCCAAGTTCCGGTGAAACCTGTTGGTCTGCTTACAGCCTGGCCCTGGGAAGCCAAGCTGGTTTGTGATTTCAGTAGTAAGTTACGTAACAGGCCCTGGCTGGCTGTTTGGCTTGTCAGGTGCACCCATCTGGCTTCATGCAAGGATTGTAACCTTGATAGCATGGTTTCAAGAAGGATCTGTGGATCCATTTACTCAAAACTAGGGTGCACAGGGTTGATTGAAAGCATGACACAGTTGGGCCCATTCCCAGAGACTGATAATGGGACGCTCGGGTCTGAGTCCCGGGGCTCCCTCTGCCTGTCTGTCAGCACAGGCAGCTCTGCTTGGGTTTCTACTTACTGCTGTGACCTTCCTTGCCCGGCTTCTCACCTGGGACATCTATCGTCTGCCGTATTGCTTCTTACGCTGAGCCAGAAGCCCCAGTGCAGAGTGTGGCTTCAGCCCCCATAGCTTTGTGAAATGCAGATGCTCAGGTACAGCCCACACTTTGTGGTGCAGTGACCCTAGAACCCAGGGAGCCTGCTGGTCATCATGGCTGACACTGCTTCTCCCAGGCACCTGGGACAAGTTCTCCTGCCCCGAGCGTAAATAGCTAGGCTCTTCCCTTCTAAGCGGTGATTAAGAAAAGCGATGGAGATCCAAGCCCATTTCGAGAATCAAAGGAGAAGGCCAAGTGGTCATGGCTCCGGCACCAGTGCCAAGCTAACCACACCACCTGTTACCTCCTAGCCACAATCTCAAAGACTATGAACCACCGAACTTGGGCTTGGAGTAGCTCAGAGGCAGTGTCCAGAAGTGGGCATGCGGCTCAAGGCAGGACCTATGTCAGCAGAGAAGGGTAGGCCTGGAGTCTGCACTCTTGCCAGCCCCAGAAGCTGCCACGGCAGGAGCCATGCTGGGAGGGCCCAGGGTGCTTCGTGGGCTTGGCTCTTGCTTTACACAGGGGGGAGATGAGAACACCTCTGGAGTCACCCTAGGTACCGACTGCAAACATCTGGTCACCACAGTCCCTGGTCCCAGCTCCTTTGACTTGTGTTAAGCCTTCGAATGACTTCAGTTGTCTGTTTCTTTGTTTGTTTTTCAAATTTAAAGCAAAACTTAGGTACATGTTTGGAAATTGTTTTCTCTTTCAAAAAGGATCAGGGTACTACAAGTAGATGCAATGTTTTGTTCCGTGTGTGCGTGCGTGTGTGTGTGTGTGTGTGTGTGTGTGTGTGTGTGTGAGCTGCTACCGTATGTGGCATTTTCCACTCACTGGCTGTGTGGTTCTGAACCCAGTGACTTAATTTTTCTGTGTTTCCTTACTGCTCCTGTGAAATGTGGAGTACAGTGTGGAGCATGCCCAGAGAGTTTCTGGGAAATTTGAACTCACTAGTCCATGCAGTAATCCTTAGTAAACACTAAGCACACACTGTAGAAGTCCCCACATGAACATCACTCAGTCAGGGTTATTGCCTTCTTCTCTAGGGTGTGGGAGGAAACATGCACACAAACACACTGGGCATTGTGGTGTTAGAAGCAGGCTCTCATCCAGACAGACCACACCAGGCCAAAACAGTTCCACATGTCAGAGGTTTGTTATAAGAGAAAAGGGCAAAGGTGGCGGCAACAAAGGGGTGGGGAAGAGAGAGAGAGGTCAGAGGGGTCTGCCTATTTGGATAGTTACATAGCTGCTCGCAGGTAAAGGTGGAAGGTGGGCCAAGTGGATTCTGGAAATGTGTGGTGGTTGTCTTGGCAACAGATGCCCCAGTTCCTGTCACTGATGTGTGATGTCACTGGGTTCGGAGCCGATATGCAGCGCTGATACCCTAATACCAATAGGCACCATTGGCACGGGCCAGTCAGAGGCTTGTGTGAGCAGGAACTGGAATATATATTGGTAATGGTGGTGAATTTAAAGATTGGCACCAGGGTGAAAGGTGCCACCTGAAAGCCCTTGGATCTCAGATGGCCAGTGTCCCATGAGTCACGGAGTAGAGCCCACCTCCATGCTTCCTTCAGCTTCCTATAGAAGAGACTGAGGTTTTACAGGGCTGTGAACCCAATTCCTTAAGGTTTCAAGTGGATGGAAGCAGAAACTCTGATGCCCGCCAGCTGTCTGCTTCCCAATTTGAGGGCTCAAGACAAGCAGTGCTGTTGGAATGCCATGTGACATCACCGAAGATCACAACCCTTAGCACCAGCAGCCCGAGGGAACCTCTCAGCCTTCCGGTGCTCATCCACAAAGCCTCACGTGTCTGGGGTAAAGATCCTTACCTGCGTCTCGGCTCCACTCACGCAGTCATATCATCATGCACTTGGGTCATTTCATCGAGTATCTCTGAGATTGAGAATAAAGAGACATCATAACTAAAGCGCCAAAATTATCACCTCGTCTGCACGGCTTTCTGTGGACAAGGCAGGAGAGCGTGACTCAGGAGATCGGCGGCTTGATGTCTGGACACAGGGGTTGCTGTTCCCTGGGACCAACCCAGGACAGACTTCACAACGGAGAATGCCTGAGTGAGCCATTTTATAGTCAATGTAGAGATGGTATTAATGCCCATAGGTCTTGAGCACACCAGTTTCTCCTAGACAATCTCAGTCACTAACCTAGCTGCCAAGCCTCCCAATAGACTTCTCCGGATCCCCTAAATTATTCATTCATCCAACAGATGTTAGTTGAGTTACTCAGTACTGTGGTGAGTCACGGCGAAGCCTTCCCGGGAGCATGGTGTCACTGAGGAAGACAGGCAGGTTAATGACTGCTATGTAAGCTGCATGAAACAGACACTATAGTAAACGTACAGACATTATAGTAAATGTGCAGACACTATAGTAAACGTGCAGACACTATAGTAAACATACAGACATTATAGTAAACGTACAGACACTATAGTAAACGTGCAGACACTATAGTAAACGTGCAGACACTATAGTTAACGTGCAGACACTATAGTAAACGTACAGACACTATAGTAAACGTGCAGACACTATAGTAAACGTGCAGACACTATAGTAAACGTGCAGACACTATAGTAAACGTGCAGACACTATAGTAAACGTACAGACACTATAGTAAACGTACAGACACTATAGTAAACGTGCAGACACTATAGTAAACGTGCAGACACTATAGTAAACGTGCAGACACTATAGTAAACGTGCAGACACTATAGTAAACGTGCAGACACTATAGTAAACGTGCAGACCCTGGGCCGGAGGCTGAGGCCACAGTTCCCTCCATTTAGGAGGAGCCAGCGTGGGAAGAACCCTTCAAGGACAGTCAGGGGGGACACATGACCATGACCTTAGTAGTTGATTAATCTCTAGCCTTCTGCTGAGCTAGATGTTACTTCACACTGTCCAGATTCTCGTAGGAAGTTGAAAGCTACATGCAGTGAGAGGTCTCACTCCCAAGGACCCCCCCAACTGTGAGACTCCTCATCCCCTTTATCGCCCATGGTCCTCCATGCCTGCCTTTCTATCTCTTCACATAAAGGCAAGCAGGTGATAATACATCACTCTGCCCCACTTTCTATGTAGCTCTGTGCTTCCTTCTCCCCTTCGAGTCCCAGAGCTTTCCAGCTGCATGTGTGTAGACATCTCTCTCTTTAGTCTTCTCTGTCAGCAACCTGAAGGGGTTACATCCGAGTCGTCCTCAGTCTTCTGTGCTCACAAACTCTGCCACCACGGGTACTCCTGTGCACGTACATGTCTTTCTGTAGGGACACTGACCTCACATTAAAGGGCTGGGGCTGCACAGACGCGTGTATCACTGTAGTCACCACACTGCCCATCCTGCTGAGGTGTCCATCCATTTCATACATCTGTCAGCAGCTGTGAAGGCTTTGGCTTCCACACCATCTGAACGCACGCCTTCTACCTTCCCACTGTGTGCCTGTCTACTGGGAGAGTGTTTCAGTGTCAAGTGTCTTACTGGAGTGAAGAAAGCCTTTAAACATGTGCCTCAGAGGGGTGGCCAATCAGGCCATCCGTTCTATGTCCATTTGAGTGACCAGCATCAAATATAGAAACTAGGATAACACCAACCACAAGACATGGCTCTCCAGCTGGGGGCTTTTCTTCCTGTGGACGGTGGAGCTTAGGATGGAGCAACCCTACTGGGGGTCCTGGGGAGTTGGTAGTAGATTTGATGAGGTGGTATACAGTAACACAGACAAGGCTTTGAGACTTTCAGAAACAACAGACTCTGGTCCCAAGGGTGACAGTAGCATGTGATGCATGTGAGTCCCTTGAACACAACCTGGACCATGGGATCTCCCTTCTTTCTACTGGACTCTCTCTGTATTCAAGCCCCAGGCAAGGCTCTGAGTGAATTGGCTCAAGAAGGCTCGCTTGTTTGTTTTTTTTTTTCCAACCATTGTGGAATCTGAAATCTTGTCCTCTGCTCACTCACTTCAGAGAGCTCAGAGGAAGCCTGAAGCAAGGCCTAAGGATGGATGTCTGTGCCCAGAGTTGGAAATAAGAAGATCCTTGTAACAGAGTGGAGGAGGGGTACGTGGGACCCTCCATGGAGACAAAGCTTCTGTGCAGGGGGCCCAGGGCATGCGCCTGTAGGCAAGTTAGACACAGACTCTTCCCATCTTTGCCCTGGGATTCTAAAACATCCTGAGGTGACCACGCGGAGAAGGCCTAAGTCTGGGTGAGTCTTGGTTTCCTTACATCCCATAGCTACAACCCGTTCTTGCATGTTTTATGCAGATCAGCGAGGGGAGTATGAATGGTCATCCCTTCAGTGACTTAATTATAGACCCAGCCGTGAGTCCCAGAGTAGGGACCATAGCATCCCTGACATGTCCATGGCCTGCCGGCATCTTTTCTGGATGTTTCTCTAGAGCTATATATATGTCCTGGAACATAGACACAATACTCTCTTGGAAATGCATCCTTTCATTTGGATAGCTGGGGGTGGGGGGACTGTGCCCAAACAGCTGCCCTTGTAGAATAACAGCCTGGGGAGAGGAGTGGAAGATGAAGAGTGGGGCAGTACAAGTTTCCTGCTTCCCCCCTCACCTCCCCAAGCCCCTCACCCCACTTGCACAGCTGCTTGAAACTCCATGTGGCAATATCCTTCCATTTGCTTTAGTGTCTGACCCAGGCAATAAAGAGGCCAGGACCGGTGAAGTCTTGGCTTTGGTCTATTCATGGAACATTGTCCCACAGTGACCACAGACTCCAGCCATCCCTGGAGGTCCGAGCTGTATCTATACAGTTGGGATTTTGTGGGCTCCGTTCTAGGCATTTTCTGAAGTCAGAGCCAACATGGTGGGTGAGCTGGACATGGAGGTGAAAGAGAAGAATTTCAGGATAGAGAGGGATGTATGGCTGCCTCACCTGGGACACAGTAGGCTTCCTCTGGGAAGGGAAGAGTGAGGAAGAGGAAGAGTTGGTTCTGGAGGGAAGGGATTCCATTACAGGAATATAGTGATTTAGAAGGGTCTGCAGGCGTCTCCACCCAGTGCCCTACAGACATCCCTGTGAATCTTGGAACAGAGAGGCAGGGATGGGTGGGGAGCACGGAGGCACAGGGATGGATGGGGAGCACGGAGGTGAGGCCCACGGTAGAGAAGATGTCTGACCTAGAGCTGAGTCCTGAGATGGCCGGCTGAGAGGTAGGCTGAGGAGCCCAGAAGGAGAGATGGGGAAAAAGCTGCCTCACCAGGCAGAGCAACCAGAACCAAGGACCAGTGAAGGATGGTCTCAGGTGGGCCAGGTCACCGTGACCCTCGCACTGTGGATTGAATGAAATGAGGTCAATGAGTTCAGGATCTGTTTGGTGGTGGTGGGGGGGGGGAGATCACAGCACTTCTAGACAGGAGTCAGATCTAGCAAGGAGGGACAGACCAGGATAGGAGGACAGGGACCCGGAGGAGAGGGACAGAGAAGGCAGATTTCTGTGGTCCTGTCTGAGAGGATGACTGAGCATCCGAATGAAGAACCCCGGAGACGGTGGAGCAGACACCTGGCAGGGTCAGCGTGATGCCAGGCTCACTACAAGGACATCCACCGTGCAGGTGGGCACATATAGAAGGTCATCCCTTCCCAACCTGCCCGGCCGCAGACCAGTGCTCTGCATGTGTGGCATGGTTCCCAAGAGACCATGTTTCCCCAGGTAGGAGGTGACAAGGTGTGAGCGTATGCAGGTATGAAGAGTCAAGCTAGGGCAACTGGCTGTGAGTGGGTGGAGGACACTCTGCCCCCATTTACTGTGGATTTCCTGGCACAGATGGGATGGCTTGTGGCCATTTTGTGGCCCTTGGAGCTGTTTTCAGGCTGCCTCTAATCCCATACCCCGTGTAAAGGAGCTACTGGTACTTTTGATTCTGAAGACAGAAAATATCTAAGGGCACAGCCCAAGAAATAAAGACCATGAAGTAGGAAGACCTCCCATGCTGAGGGTCCCTTATCCCTCTGGTTCATATCAGTTCATCTCAAACCCAAGAGGGTGGGCACAGTCCCCAGGGATCTCTGGTCAAAAAACCTGTGTACTTTGGCTGCTGGTCGTGGCCCTGTGTTCACTAGTACTCTTATCCCTCCCTTTACACAGGTGGACAGCCCTCCTTTCTGACCACAGCCAGGCTGCCCACTGTTCTCCATGGAATAGTCAAGTTTGCCTTCTGGAACCTTCCATAGGAAAGTCTATGGAAGGTCTAGAATAAAGGAAACACACTGGAGTTAGGTCCGAGAAAGAGGTGGGCAGAAGGAAGTCGGTTAAACACCCACTGTTGCCCACAGCACTTTTCTGGAAGGCTTTCCGCTTGTATTTGCCAAACCCAAGTCAGACTGCAGAACAGAAAGCTGAACACCTTCCCAGGGTAGGATCTCAGGGCAGGAGAGCGAGGAGACGAACCCAGAGCTATAGCTGGATATAGTGCATTGAGAACTATTCCCGGGCAACCAGCAGGTGCTTAGTGATTATTTTCTGCAAGGATAGATGAGTGAGCACAGAGAAAGTTATGTGGGCTGATGGTGGTCACACAGTTTGAGGATGTTTGACCTGTTAGCCAAAGTCACACCAGGATGGGAGAGGCAGTCGGATGGTGTCCTCAAAACTTTATTCACCCTCAGTGTCGTGACCGTCACGTGGCTCCAGGAAGACCACACCAGGCCAAAGGGTTCCACGTGAGGTTTATTGAGAGAGGAAAGGGCAAGGTGGTGGCAGAAAGAGAAGAGGGAAAGAGGGAGAGCGCTCAGGGGCCTTTCTTTATATATGGATGGGGATGTGGTACCAGGTAAAGGTGGGAGGTGAGCCAAGCGGATTCTGGAAATAGGGTGGCTGTTGCCTTGGCAACAGGTGTGCCCATTGAACCTATGTAATATCACAGGTTTTGGAGGTCCTGATACTAACACTCAGCCAAGACCATAGTGCTTCTCAAGGTTTCTCAGCACTCGGCCAAGACCATAGTGCTCCTGTCAGTCTTGACATGCCGGGGGTCAAAGGTGAGAAAGCATTTCAAAACTATGAGAAATGTTGTCTTTATCTCTGGCTTCCCAGTCCTCCACACAGAGGCTCTACGACCCGTGTCCTCTGCGATCCGTGTTCTCGGAAACACACGGGAGTTTTTTTTCCTAGAAACCAAGCAGCTGGGAGGTTGTGTCACATAGGGAATGATAGCAGGGTGGTCACAGATGCTGGGCTCTCGTCTAAGGACTCCTCTGGTGTTAATGCCTTGAGTCCTCCTCATAATCTGTCTTTATTCACTGTTCGGTTGGGAACACCAAGGAAGGTCCAGGTCCTGCAAGACTACGATGTACTGATCGTTCTGGGCATTAGGACTTAAAACATCAGAGGAGCGTAACAGAGCTGGTTGGTCACAGAGCTGGTTGCCATCCCTGCGGTCCTCACCCTTGATCCAGACCTTTTCTACCTTAGAGACATTCACTGTATGTCTTCCCTTCTCTCCCTCCCTTCATACACTCACCAATCCACCCGGCATGGCATCTATGTATGCTGTCCAAAGAAGTCACTAGCAAAGGGAAGGAGGATGTGGAGACACGGCATCCACTAGGCTGTCATGCAGATTAGACAGATAGGCGGGGAAGGCAGGGACCAGCTGTCGGAGGTTGGTTAGGCCCTCTGGGGCGTGAAGGACCCCTAGATGGCTTCCTGTTGCTTCTTTGATGACCCCCCACCCCCTGTGTTTCATGCTACCTGGGGAAGCCCATCTCCTCTGAGTTGTCCTATCCCCAAACAGCACCTTAGTTCTGAAGAAAACTACATCCTTTCCAAAGCACAAATTTGATTTATGGAAGAAAAGCAATTGGGTTTCCCGTGACAAATTACCTGGACCAGGATGACATAAGGCCTTGATCACGCTGATTAGTGGAATTACAACCAGACACATCCCATCTTCTACAAGCTTAGTTAAGCACACACTGTAGCATGGGGGAAGCCTGCTTCTGAGACAGCCTCGGTTGTAAATTTGCAAACTCTGAGCTCTTTCTTGATCTTGTTGTCACTAGCATAAAATCAGATGTCAGCACACGAGCTGCTGCCGGAAGACCATGCGAGTGGCTGCATAATGCAGCCTTTGTGTTCCCATCTGGGGCAGGAGAAAGGAGAGTGACTTTGATCAATAAATAATATGCACAGCAGTCGGGGCTTTCCCAAACAGCCAAGGTGCACAGCCCTAAGACTGAGTCATGTGAAGGCACACTTGCTCGGTATTTCTTCTCACTGCATCTGATCTAGCTAAGCTTCTATAGAGCTGCAAATGCAGAGTTGAAGGCTCAAACCCAGAAGGAAAAAAAATCAAAAACAAGCTTGATTCCTTCCAGAGTCTGACACCCAGCTACGGTAGCACCTATGCAGAACGAATACCTAGGGAGTCCCTTCTTCTCTTTTGGGCAGGCTTGGTCAGCTGGATGTTCTGGGACAAAACTAGCTAAGAGTTATGAATGATGAAGCCTAACAGTAGTTAGCACTGACATCGGTCGTGAGCTCTGTACCTCATGACGATTGGCATTCCAGCTCTTTGTTGTGGGGATCCCCACATGGAAAGGCCTGAGCTTGGAAGGTCCGCATTATCTATGTTGAGCCTGAGGTGCTAAACTTAGACCTTAGTTTTGTCCCCTCCTCTGGTGACCTGCTTTACCTGTCCTGGTCCCAGAATGAGAGCAAAGGAAACCTCAGAACTCATGATGACCCCAGAACACTTGCTGGACAAGCAGGAGTCAAGTGTTTGGGCCTCTGTTGGGCTCTGCAGTATCTCTGTCAGGCACCCAGGTCTACTCTGGACACCCATGGTGTAGGGTGATTCTAGAATCTTCAGCCATGGGAAGGAACTCTTTTCTGTGCCCAGAACAACCACTGAGGTCATGTCTACACACCCCCATGTGACAGATCCAGACACCAAGGCAGAAAATAAGGAGTGGCAGGAAGCAGAGCAGGGGGCCAGGAATGTGTGTCCACTGACTTTCTATCACCATGAAAAAAGACTTGAGATAAGAGATTCAAGAAGGAGAGATCAACTTTGGCTCAGTCTGGGAGGATTTAGTCCACAGTTAGTTGGCACCATTGTTTTGGGGCCTGTGGAGAAACAGCCTAGTGAGAGCATGTGGCAGAGGAAGGTACTTATGTTGTGGCAGCCAGAAGACAAAGGGAGAAAGGAAGAGAGGAGACCTAGTATCTTTAAGAGCACCTCCCCTGAACTCATGAGTGAGATGGTATTGCCAATTTGGCATGATCTAGAATAATGCTGGAAACACAATTCTTATTATAACCGTGAGGAAATTTGTAGACTGGGTTAAGTAAAGATGGGACCACCCACCCGAAATGTGGGGGTCACGAGTCCATGCTCTGGGGTCCCAACTTGAATTACAAGGGAACTCAACACCAGAATTCATCTCCCTCTGCTTCCTGACTGGAAATTCAATGTGACTAACTGCTCCCGGCTCCTGCTTCTATGCCCTGCACCCACCCCCACCAGGGTGGACCGGACAGCAATGGGAAACAATTAGAATGTCTCACTTCCCACCACCAGGTCACACCTCTTGAAGGATCTGTTAGGTTCAGTAGTGCCACTGGCTGGAACTGTGAGAAACATGGATTCTTACTGCACAATAAGGGTACTGGAGACTCCGAGTGGGTGGAGGGAGGTGGCTTGTTTTATGGCTTTGCAGGGCAAGGCTTCAGGTGAGAGTGAAGGCGCAATGATTGAGCACAGAACACAGTTTTTATAGCCCTAATGTCGGTCCTTCTTCCCTCTTCTCATTGACTGAATCATCAGGAGAATACTATCTTACATGTCGTCTGGGCCTTATCTTTCCTCCTCCTTGTGTTTGTCTGTTTCTTAACAGTGACTCCCGTGTGGGTTCATCCCTGCATTTTGCATCCTGTTTACTTTAAAGTTATCAGGCACAGGCAGCCATTGCAGGCAAGCATGGCTGTTAATATATATATATATATATAGATATATATAAATTTTTTTTTTACTCTGAACTTTTAGTTAGGGTTGGGGATGACTAGGTTAGCATAGATTGGGAGGTAGCTTGAGTTTGGTTTGTCTGTAAATTAATGGTCCCTAAGCTGATTCTGACCATTATTTCATTTATTATATGGAGCAGGACTGTATTTTTTAATTAATTAATTTATTTATTATATGTAAGTACACTGTAGCTGTTTTCAGATACCAGAATAGGGAATTAGATCTCTTTAGGGATGGTTGTGAGCCACCATGTGGGTGCTGGGATTTGAACTCATGATCTTTGGAAGAGCAGTTGGTACTCTTACCTGCTGAGCCACCTCTCCAGCCTCAGAGCAGGACTTTAACACGTGGATCTTTGAGGAGCATTCAAGATTCATGCTATGGTCTTGAATATCGCTTCACATTCCTAACTGAGCACTGTGGTAGCTAAGTAACTTCCGTGCTCATAGAAAATGGCATGTGTTGGAAAACGTGACCATGTGTGCAACGGGAAGCTGGGGACAGGCAGAGTACACTCATCTCTGGAGAGTTTAAAACAGCACAAGAGCCCGTGTGTGTGTGTGTGTGTGTGTGTGTGTGTGTGTGTGTGTGTGTGTGTGTTCCTGACTGTGTCCTGGGTTTCCAGCAGCCTGGACTCAACGGGCTACAAGTTGCTACATGCAGGGAACAGCACTGCCCTGGCATCCAAAAAGGCTATCGGCTGGGGACTATACAGGGTTCAAATTGCACTCTAGAAGCCCAAGGTATCCAAAGGAGCGCAAACGGCATGCACAAGATCTGGCTCCACTTGCAGAGAATGGATCTCCATTTACAATCATAGCTGAAGACACAGTCCTCTGGCTCTGAGAATGTGAGAACCTTTCCCTGCTGTGTGTTCAGCCTTCACTGAGTTTTGGTTCCTACTCTCCTCATCTTAGCTGCATCTATTTGGACGAGAGGTCTAATATCTCTGTTATTCTTGTTCTTTTTGGTGTTTTGTTTTGTTTTACTTTGCTTTGTTTCAAGAAAGAGTCTTTCTACATTGCCCTGGCTGCCCTGGAACTTGCCCTGTAGGTCAGGCTGGCCTTAAACTCGCAGAGATCCACCTGCCTGCACCACTACCACCGCCAGCCGGCATTCTCCTTGTTCTGGAAAGACTGACAGTGTAAAGACTTTGGAGAGAGAGCAAGTCTATTTTCCTTATGTTTAAGATGAGTGATGGACGGGTGCTGGCCTGCTCTTGGCCAGGCTGTAGCCCTGGGGTCAGACCAGCCCTTTGTGAATGAGAAAAAGAGTTGTGGGTGCAAAGAGGCAGACTTGGAACAGCTGACAGCTGTCCTGGAGGAGGTCACATCTGGACCCAGCAAACAAGGCAACTTGCCTGTGCAAGTTCAGGCATGCCTCTTCTGGGGATCCCGCAGAGAGTAGACAGCAATGTGTCTCCAGGAAAGTAGACTTCCAATATTTGGTGGCAGTATTCCTGGCAGGCCTTTTCCCAGTCCCAATGGATTGTGACTCCTGCATTCCTTACCTCAAGACAGTCATCTTCAAAAGCATTCAGTCGCCTAGGATATTTGAATTAATCATAAGGTTACACATCCTGGGCTCATCCTCCCAGCCCAGGCTTTAAGGCACGGCTCGACACTTGGGAATAAGAGCAAAATGTAAAAGCACACATGTCCTCTTCTGTGAACGAGTTGCGCACAAAAACCCGAGCTGAATTGAATAGGATTTTTCTGTCTTCATCTCTCTAATAAGGGCTCTTTGGTCATTGAATGTAAACCCCAAGAGTAAGATCTGGGCCTGGGCACATATTGTTATTATATGTGCTTTGCTTCTATTTGGACCCAGAGATGAAAGTGGGCTTCTCCGGGTGTCCTGGTTTTTGCATCTTTATGCTTTCTTCTCCCCAGAGGCTGAAACGTAACATCTATGCCATGTTAAAGATGCACTCAGAGCAGTAGCTTCTGAGGTCAGCTGGAGCCAGGAGGAACCAGAAAAAGACTGATGGACAACTGGGGACAGTGGACTCCAGGAAAGAGGCTCACATCTGGAATACCTGGTACCTTCGAGACTTGTAGGCTTAGATTTTTCAAAACTTACTTTAATTATGCTTCTTTAAGGATTCAACCTCCCTTCTAAGTTATCACCCACCAGATGTGGGGGAAGAGAAAAAGTTAATAGGAAATGGGTTTTGTGGACCTGTTTAGAAATAGTTCTTTGGGGGTTATTCCAATCTTCATAGTCAGCAGTCTGACACTCGGCAATCACCAAACACAAATCAGTATCAGCTGCATGATCCAGAAGAAACCATGAGGCTCTACTGAAAGGCACAAGTCCACAGAAGTGGCAAAGAGCAGTCAGAGTACCACCAGCTCCCTGGTACACTTCTCCCATGAGCCAAGATCAGCAAAGAAAGTAAAACAAACCAATGCAAGAATGTCGTCATCAAAGCTAAAGGAAATCCAGCAAGGTGAACCAATACCAGGGCATCGTCCACTGTCTCCAAATATCAAGTGCCTGTCAGGAGTCTGCCCCAGTAAATCATCATGTGTCTTTTCACCAAACAACTTCCTGGAAAATACCATGTGTCTGTTCTCAAGAAAACATCTCAGATGTCTGTTTCAGCAAAGCTTCCTCTCACAAGACAGCTTCCAGGAAAACATCACCTGACATAACTGAGTCTCCAACAAAACTAAAAAAGAAAACAGCTAAGACAAACAATAAAATATAATAAAAGCAAAGGCAAGAGATCTGAGGAAAGCAAATTAAATGCAGCAATTAAATATGTGATGGATATCACAGGATGATGTAACTATTATTGATTAAAAGTGGATTTTAATGGAATTCTTTTCACATGCAAGGAGATGCTTATTCACAGCTAGCAAAATATACCTAGCACAAGCTTTGTGATACCATTTTACCATGATCTTACAGGCAGGTCAGTCTTGAGAATGGAGGGTTTGTAGCTAAATTGGTGTTTTCTGTTCTGCTTTGATAGCATACAGAGTATCTCCTAGTGCTACAAATACCTGTCCATAGAGAGGAGTTTGTAGGTAAGCACCAGCATGACTGCTACTTTGTCATGTTCAATGAGTTGTATAGGTAATGTCTTCAGAAATACGGCCTTCCTGTCTTTTGGTTTTTTATGAGACCCATAGCCATGAATATCTTGGGATGTCTAGGAGTTCACAGGGATCTCTTCGAGTAACCCCTGGATCAAATGTAACCCATTTCAGAGCCTTGACACACTTGGTTGCACTCACTGAGTAAGGCCAAGCCCTCACTCTTCGGCTCCCATGATGATGAAGTTTAAAGGTTTCACCTGGTGACTTGGACGCAGCTATCTGGTAGAGGAACGGGTCTAACGATCCCACAAACTGGGGTCTCTAGTTCTCTTTGGGGAAGGTTTTTCTGTTATGGTTTGCTAATTTTGTTGTTGTTGTTGTTGTTGTTTGACCACTGTAGTGGTTTGAATAGGTTCGGCTCCCACAGATTTGTGTGTCTGAATGCTTGACTATAGGGAGTGGCACTATTAGGAGGTGTGGCCTTGTTGTAGAGGAAGCGTGTCACTGTGGAGGTGGGCTTTGAGGTCTCATATATACTCAAGCTATGCTCAGTGTGGACACAGTCTCTCCGTGCTGTCCGTGGATCAAGATGTAGAACCCTCAGCTCCTTCTCCAGCACCATGTCTGCTGCACACTGCCTTGCTTCCTGCCGTGATGATCATGGACTAAACCTCTGAAACTGCGAGCCAGCCCCAGTTAAATGTTTACCTTTATAAGAGGTGCCATGGTTATGGTCTCTTCACAGCAATAAAACCCTAAGATATAGCTTATGTCTTAGGGTTTTAATAATAACCCTGCTGTGCACTCCTTCAGCTGTACTCCAAGATGCCTTTAGACTCAAGTCAGCACATAACTTTCTTCCCAGAGTGACTGGAGGGGCTTCTACCATGTGCTCTGTTAAGAAGAGGCAGACAGATCATAGCTAGCTCATTAGCCTAGACTTCAACCCCCTGTGACCAGGCATACCTGCTGCATCTGTTGCTTAGGAGTTTGAAACCTCAAATCTTCTCCAAAAGCAGTGGGAGCTTCTCTGTGCTGTGGTTGTATGTGGCACCCAGTGGGCACTTGAATTGCTATTGTTGTTTCCTGGGTAGTTGGTCTATGTGATCCTCCATTTGGTCCTTGATGATCTTTTGCCTGTTACTGTTTATGGTTGTTATGCGGTAACCAACCCACACTGCTTTTCAACCTGGAACTTGTGATGGGGTTGGGAACCCCTGGAGGGGTTCAGGAGTTCTATCCTGTAAGAGACTCCCAAGGAAGGTGGATTGCAGGCCTCATAGAGAGAAATGCACAACTCCTACTAACTTGTGCAGAACAGGGTATTGAGCATCCACTGGCCCAGGCAAAGACTCGTCTTTGTGGTGATTAATCTTCACTGTCAACTTGAGTAGGTTAAGAATCCCAAGAGAGGGGCTGGAGAGATGGCTCAGTGGTTAAGTGGGAAGAATGCTCTTCTGGAGGTCCTGAGTTCAAATCCCAACAACCACTTGGTGGCTCACAGCCACCTGTAATGAAATCTGATGCCCTCTTTTGGTGTGTCAGAAGACAGCTAAAGTGTACTTACATATAATAAATAAATAAATCTTTAAAAAAAACCCATAAAATTAAAAAAATAAGAACAGATGGCCAGAGGTCATTGATTTTACAAGTTGGGCAGTGGTGGCTCACACCTTTAATCCTCACACTTGGGAGGCAGAGGCAGGAGGATTTCTGAGCTCGAGGCCAGCCTGGTCTGCAGAGTGAGTTCCAGGACATCCAGGGCTATATGGAGAAACCCTGTCTTAAAAAACAAACAAACAAAAAAAAACAAAACAAAAAACAAAAAAAGAAAGAAAGAAAGAAAGAAAGAAAGAAAGAAAGGAAAAGAAAAAAGAGAAAGAAAAGAAAAAAAAAGAATCCCAGGGGAAATGCACCTCTAGGTCATCTTTGAGGGTGTTTACTGAAACGGAAAGACCCACCCTGAAATCAGGTGGCATCAATCCTTGGGCTAGAGCTCCAGGAAAATACAAAGGAGAAAGCATGGGTGAGCACAGCTGTGCACACACCTTTTAATCGCAGCCCTTGGGAGTCAGAGGATGAAAAGTTTCTGTGAGTTCGAGGCCCATTTGTTCCACCTAAGGAGTTCCAGCAAGATCGTTTTTTTGTTTGTTTGTTTTGTTTTGTTTTAGAAAAAAGCAAAAGCAGAAACCAAAAGCAAACAAACAAAAAATTCAAAAAACAAAAAAGGGAGAAAACAGAGCGGAATACAGCACTCTCAGCACTCTCTGGCTCACTGAGGGCTTGTAACCAGCCACATCCCATTCCTGCCCCATACCTTGAAGCTACACCTGTGAGAAAAATGCAGATGAGTTGGCTTATTGCCAGTTGGTGGCTTCCTTCCCTCCATCACTTCTGACCTGGGCAGTAGCAGAATTGTCATCATCACATCAATCATCATCATCATCATCATCATCATCATCATCATCATCATCATCAGTGGCGGCAGCAGCAGCAACAGCAATGTGAAAAGGATAAGGAATTGCCCCCAGAGTTCCTGCCAGAGCAATTACAGAGGCCACGGATGAAGGTCTCAGAAGCATTCACAGACCGGACACATGTCTGAGCAGATGGGTCCATGGGAAGAACAGGCCACAGCCCCCCATGTGAGCCACACACAGATAGATGCCGGCTCATTACCTTCCTCTCCACGCCAGGGTCTCCCACACCTTTCTGTCAACCGCTGGGTCTTTCCTCTCAGGTTTATTAAAATGATCTTAAAATGCACACATTTTTTTTTCCAGTTTCATTTCTTTTCTTCTCTGGGTTAAATTGCAGCTCTCTAATTAGAACATGGACATATTTGAAGCAATCCTCAGGGAAATTTTTATTGCTATCATTATCTGTGAAATGGCCTTATTTTTCAAGAGAGAGAGAGTCTCTTGACACCCAGTCTCCCTCAGTGATCATCAGTATAATATGCCAAGGTTTCATTTAGTTCTGTACGGGGACCAAATTTTAGCTGAACAAATAGAATGGAAGACCAAACTCAGACTAGGAAAATGCAAGATCGGGCTCATTTTTTTAACAAATGTACAAGTTGTATCAAACAAAAACAAACAAACCAAAAGCTACTTGTCAGGCATTCCTTCCCAGCATCGATCCTAAGCTTGATGAAGACTTGTGCTCTCCATCCTAGTGAAACATCTTATATTTAAACTATGCTAATGTGATAACCATGAGAGAGACCCGTATACTCACGGACTTCATTAGATGTTTCATCAAGACAGATGTGGAATGCTGCATAACAACAAAGACAGGCAAACAGAGGCAAGGGAGGTCAGGATCAGCTCTGGACGCAAACCACACAGGACACAACCAAGGTAGACACAGCTAACGACGCATCGGCAAATCTTCTGGGCAGACGTTAGCAGCCAGGAAAGCAACAGCAATCTGCTGTGAGAGAAGGAACCACAGAGAAGGCCAGGCCCTCAGGATAGGCATCAGGGCCCCACGGGGTGTGTCTCATCCGTTGGGCTCCCTTTCCCACTTCTATTCTACCGTGTGACGAGGACAGTCCACAGTCAGGTTCTCTCGTGTGAACTGGGATACCAGAGGTAGCATTGTCCAAGGGGGCCCTGATGCGGGTGAGGCAGCCAACACCTCTACCTTGTCAACACACACACACACACACACTCACACACACACACACACACACAGAGAGAGAGAGAGAGAGAGAGAGAGAGAGAGAGAGAGAGAGAGAGAGAGCACCTTTCCCAGGAGATGGCACTCGCCACACATCACAACTGATACTTCAATGTACAGCACTGGATGTCCTCCGATGGTACCCCCAGACCATGACTCATTTTCCTACTTGGGAGAACCAAAAATTGCCCCAAGTACACACATTTACAACCGCAGCAGAGGGATGCTCCCTGGACCCTCCCAGAGCAGGACCCAAGTTCTGCCTTTCCTCAGCCTGGTGAGACTTTCCAACCCTTGGCTTTAGTGCTGCTCTTCAGACTCCAGCTTGAGCCGAAGCACGGTTCTGGACTTCAACTCTTCCTCCAAGTGGGAGTCATAGGCCTGCCCGAGTCTCTAACAGTTCCCAGGACCTACAGAGTCCAGGCTCAGGACCTCGCCCAGACACATTGCCTCATCTTGTAGCATCGCACCAGCCTGGATGCTATGTGGGTCCTCATTGTCTACTCCTTCCTTTCAGCCTCAGTTTCCACTCTGAAAGGCATTCTGAAGACCATTCCTCTTCACATATCCCTGTTCCTAAGGTGCTAGAAGCCTCATCTCTGAGCGAGCCCTCACCTCCTCCTTTCTGTCATCAGCACCTCCAACGCACATGCTCCGGTTTTTGCCTTCGACACAGCTGTCTTAGCCATTTGGTGTTGCTATAACAGAAACCCTGGAGCTGGGTACTTTATTTTAAGAAGAGGTTTATTTATCTCATGATTGGTTCTAGAGATTTCAGGTCACGGTGCAGACATCTTGCTAGCTGTGGTGAGAGCCTCCTGGCAGATGCTATCATAGAAGCAGGATTGTGTGTCAAACAGATCACATGGCAAGGTAGGAAGCCAGAGGCTGTCGAGGGCAGACTCACTCATTTTTATAACATTGGAACCAGTTTAGCTTTGTGTGAGACTAGAGAGAGACCAGAATCAGTGGATTCCTAAGAACGGAGCCCAGCCCACAGGACCCCGTGTCTCCCACGAGGCTCATCCCTTCTTAAAGATCCAGCAGTCTCACCACCACCACCACCACCACCACCACCACCACCACCACCACACTGAAGGTTGAGCTTCCAACACAGGGACCCCTAGGGATCAAACAAAGCACATCACAGCCAAACCCGAGTCTCAACCCGCATTAGCCTCTTCCTTCTAGAATAGCAATGCTCCCCCATCAACTGCAGAGGAGCCAAACTCCAACCTGAGCTGGTATGCTAGCACTCCGGCTCGTTGCATGCCTCACGACTGCAAAGAAGCTGCCCTGTAAATGTTTTCTGGGTACTCCCATCCCTGTGCTGCTCTCGCGGATTCGAGTCACACATACACTCAAGTTCCACCCCGTCCCACCCCATCCACCCCGTCCCAACCTGTCCCAACTTGTCCCACCACATCCCACCAAGTCTCACCAGTCCCACCTCATCACACCCAGACCCACCCCATCCCACCCCATCCCACCCAACCCACCCTGCCCCACCCATCACACCCCGCCCCAATCCATTCCACCCTACCCATCCCGTTCCACCCTGACCTAAACTGACCCACTCCTGCCCACCCATTCCATCCCACCCCAACCCACCCATCACACCCAATCCCACCCCATCCCTCCCCGTGGCACCACAATCAGCCTGTGTGCCCTGACTCCCATCCCTAAAATGCCTGCCACTTGCCGCTGAGTTTAAGCCAACTTGTCCAGACCTTGAGCATGTCCAGCCACAGTAGCTGCGATCTCCTTGTGGTTCGGGTACTGTGGTGGGCTCTGCTGTAAACTTGGCATTAGGTTGCCGGGCACAGAGTGTCTGCTGGGAAGGTGCAGATGTCTTGAGAACCAGGGAGCTGGGAAGCTCACTTCAGCCACGGGAGACATACAAAGCCAGGAGTAAAGTAGGTGATCACACAAGCAAGTGGACATAGGAACCAATATATGCTCAAAAATGCTCAGATGCTTAAAAATTCTTGGGCGTATCTGGGCGTGGTGGTGCACACACTTAATCCTAGTGCTTGGAGGCAGAAGCAGGTGGAACTCTTTGAATCTGTAACCAGTCCACTCTATAAAGCAAGTTCCAGGTCAGTCAAAGCTACACGAGGAGACTCTGTCTCAAAAGAAAAAAAAATTAATAATAATTCTCAGGCTTATGTCCTGAGCTTCCAAAATCACAGTAATTATGCAAACTCATACATAACTACTGACCGATATGTATCACAGTACATATTTTCCACCAAACTATTCTAATAATCTTCAAGTTGTTGACAAATACCTAAAATGTCCATGACCTCTGCTTGGCTTTATTGAGATGTCTTTGTACGAGCCATGGTTTGACATGGGCTACCCCAGAAATGTTTTCTGCCACCTTGCCTCTTATTAGGTAGTTGTTAGGTGACATCAGCCTGAAGAAAGATGGTCAGGTATAGTCATTAATGTCCTTGACGGCACAGAAACACTTGAGCACAAATTAAGGGAGAGAGCGTTCTGGCCTCAGATTGTTTGCTATTAGCCAAATCATGCAAGTATTTATTGAGAAGTCATATTTAGCTATTTGGTTGAACTTTATCTACAGGGGTCTATGCCCCTCGATCTAGTTTCAGGATTCAAGGTGTTTAACAACCTTTATTATTTTTCTTCTTTTTCACTCTTCACCAAACCACAAGAACATTTTCATACAATCCAATGGACAAATTGATGATATTTTCCCCCCTTAAAGTGGCTACTTTATGTTTTTGTTTCAGATTTTACAGCTTACACCTTGTGCAAATCTCCAGTCTGCTGTCATTGCTCTGCCTATCTCTTCTATATGACTCTGTTGACTCAGAAATAGTGACCGAGCATCTACTCAGAATGGGGCACCCTGCCTGGTAGACCGGGGACCAATATCGGCAACAGCAAATATCTCTGCTCTTCCTGGGCTTGCAATGTAGGGGAAGAAAACAACAGCCACGAAAAGACCCTGGGTGTGATGTAAAGGTAATGAAGGCTGCTGACGAAGGACTGGTCAAGCACAGGGATATCAGACAGAGCCAGCCCTTCTCCTTTTCCACCAAGACTGCATCTCTCCTGCTCTGGAGAAATTCTCCACCTTTGGGGCAGAGGACATTTGTTAGAGTGAGTTCTCTGCTGTTTAATCCCTTTCACGGCATATATCTGTTAGAGGGTATATGCAGACATGGCGTATATCTGATAGAGAATATGTGCAGACATGGTGTATATCTGCTAGAGACTATGTACAGACATGGCATATATCTTTTAGAGAGTATGTGCAAACATGATATATCTATATTTATCTATATCTCTATCTATCTGTTAGAGGGCATTGCAGATATGGCATATATCTGTTAGAGAATGTGTGTAGACATGGCATATATCTGTTAGAGAGTATGTGCAAACATGGTATAGATATAGATATAGATATAGATATAGATATAGATATAGATATAGATATAGATAGATATTAGAGGGCATATGCAGACATGGCGTATATCTGTTAGAGGGTATATGCAGACATGGTGTATATCTGCTAGAGGGTATGTGCAGACATGGTATATATATATATGCTAGAGGGTATGTGCAGACATGGTGTATATCTGTTAGAGACTATGTGCAGACATAGTATATACCTATTAGAGACTGTGTGTGGACATGGTATATATCTATGAGAGAATATGTGCAGACATGGCATATATTTGTTAGAGAGCTGTACAGACATGGTGTATATCTGTTAAGGACTATGTGCAGACATGGTGTATATCTCTTAGGGGATATGTGCAGACATGGTGTATATCTGTTAGAGACTATGTGCAGACATGGTATATACTTATTAGAGAATATGTGCAGACATGGCGTATATCTGTTAGAGAGGCATGTGTAGACATGGCATATATTTGTTAGAGGGCATGTGCAGACATTGTGTATCTCTGTTAGAGGGTATGTGCAGACATGGTGTATATCTATCAGGAGATATGTGCAGATCCTCATGCATTAATAAAGGGTTCCCCAGCCGAGTGCAGAGCTGAACACGCTCCCAGTTCTCACGTTTCATAGCACTCCGCTCTCTCTCGTTTATCTGATCATATTGCAGAGGGACTGGTGTGCAGATTTTATTATGCACATCTATTCTTATTTTTGTTGTGTTTTATTATATCCAGACATGATTAATTATGATCATTTTAGGCCATCTCCATCAAAACATCAGGAAATTTCCTAATGACAGAAAGATATACTTTCTCTGTAGATTTATAGTGACACTGTATATATTAAATGTCTGTCATGTAGGAAAAACTCCTATTAGAACCAATGTTCCCAGCCAGGCAATGGTGGCGCATAGAGGCAGATAGATTTCTGGGTTCTAGGCCAGCCTGGTCTATAGAGTAATTTCCAGGACAGCCAGGGCTAACCCTGTCTCGAAAAACCAACCAACCAACCAAAAACAACAAAACAGAGCCCATGTTCCCAGCCTAGGGGTGTGGCTCAAGGCTAGTCCTTGCTTGTCACGAGTGTGCTACTAGGTTCCAAGCCCTGCACTGCACAAGAACAAAACCTTTTTCAGCCATTCAAATCGTGACTGCTGTGTACATGATGTGCACATCATATCCACTCAACCCAGAAGACCATTGAATTATCTTCAGAGTCCTCAATTTTGTTTTTCAAATCAACTAGCTTATGAGATAATCGTCACTATCTTATGAGAAAGGAAGGTGGATTGATAATGATTGAAATTTGACTACCTTAATTCGCAGGTTGGTTTTTTTGTTTGTTTGTTTGGTTGGTTGGTTTTTTGTTTTTACAAAGTTTCAATAGATGCATACTTTGAATTAAAAGAAATATCTAGATTACAATGACCCAACCAAGAGGGTCACACTAATATTATCTTATACTAGAATCTCTAGATGACATCAGAATGTTTATCCATTCTCTGGATTAGAAAGTAGTGGGAAATTGATGGTTCTTTCTGAATATATCTTATTGAAAATTATCAGCTAGGTAGTGGTGGTGCAGGCCTTTAATCCCAACACTAGGGAGGCAGAAGTAGGTGGCTCTCTGAGTTCGAGCCAGCCTGGTCTACAGATTGGGTTGCCGAACAGCCAGAGCTACTGCACATAGAAACCCTGTCTTGAGGAACCAAAATCTTATCCTCCACCTCATCATGCCCAGCGTCTGTGACTATCACAATTTATATCCGGGCCTTGAAGACTTGCTTCTGGGTGGAACCCTTCTTGCCTGCTTATCTCAATGGGAAGACTAGAAGCCTTTTCCAACAGCTCCCTTCGCCCCTGGCTAGGAGTCCCATGCAACTCTTAATTATCGGTTCTTGCACTGCCGTCCTGGGTCATCATCCTTTGATGAGGAAACAGGAGTCTCTTAGATCATCATCCTCACTCAAGGTCAGACGGCAGGCCCCTTGTCTCATGCTGCTGCTAATGCCCAGCCACACTGGCCCCGAATGAAGCAGCCATTTGGTAACACCCCCTTCGCTGCACCCCACCCCACCCCCACCCCCAGCCCCACCCTGCCACACACACACTATCTACAGTGACCCTAGAGCCCTGGGATCCCTGCATGCTGCCTGTTCTCTGGGTACCATCTGCACAATCTTCACCTCCTTGTCTCTTCTGAATTATCAGCTCCCACTGTGCATCTCCCTACCGTGTTCTCACACCTGCCCCAGGATCTTCTCCCTTCTGCATCCCTGTCTGCTCCCAGATGGGAGCCTCGGTGGCTCCTGCTATGCTCAAGGAGGTAGAAGGCTAGTAATTACTGCCATCAGCAGACTGTCTGCTTCTGTCTACCCCTGAGGACTTCTGTGTCCCCACCCTCCCACCCCCCCACTCCCCCCACCCCGCCCTGCCTTTTTTCTACCTCCAGCAAGCTCCCTCAGCTCCACACAAGCCTTGCTTCTGGAGAAAGATCTCTGGGAACAGGAAGTTGGTGCTGGGTGGGCCTCCCCTCACCCAACCCTCACCAGTGCCTCGGGGCCATTTCATAAGCTGTTGGGCCCTTTCACTCAAGATCACCGGCTACAGTGAGACCAGAACAGGACTCCAGCCAGCTGTCTTCACTTGGAAACCCAAGACCCTTTAGAAACTTAAGCAACCCCATTCAAAGCCTCCCCTTTCTTCCAGTTCCCGAACCAGCTATAACTGTCCAGGATATGCAGGAAGTATTTGAAATAATGAGGCAGCACATGCAGAACAAGACCCCAGACTCATCCCTCAGCACCCTAGAAAATAAAGTATTTTATTTGCTGTCTGCCCCTACGCCGTGCTCTAAGTCCAGCAGACTCTGCCCTGACCTTACAGAATACATGGACAATCCACTGTGCAAGGGCACACTCGATTACTGACCAGGCTGCCCACTAGGTCTCCTATCAAGTCAGAGTGCTCAAAAGCCAGGGTAGGGAGCAAAAGGTGTACCCGGCCTTTCAGGTCTCATCTGCTTCCTATAAAAACAGAAAGAGTGGAAAGTGTCTGGAGAACTCAAATAAAAGTCCTCTAATGCTTTGGAATAAACAAGTGGCCGGAGACTTGACACACCTTCTCACCGCTTGAAAGCACTTTTAGTTGCTTACCTATGATGCGTTTTCTAGGGGAGAAAATGGGATCACCTGCTTTTCCTGAAACTGGCTTACCCCCTCGTGGTCTGTCCTTCCTATGTCTCTGGAGAGATGGGAAAGAACACTGAGCCAGCAGTCTCCATACTCCCACCGCTGAGGGACAGTGTGCAGAGTGGGAAGCTGTGTTCTCATTAAGAAGTCTATCTACACACCTGGAGGCCGGCTGGGAACAAGTCTCCTGGAACCCCATCTCCAGGAAGTGCAAGAGGCCAGCGGTACACCCGGAGGACAGCTGGGAGCAAGCAGCATGCTAGGGTGAGTCGGGCCCTGCAGAGCAGAGGATCCAGCCCTGAGGCCTCTGGCAGGAGCCTTCAGGCCTCTGCTTCGGGATCAGGAACAGCGTGGGCCACTGCACCCAGTCTCCAGGCAGTGCAGGAGGTCAGCTGGGCACCTGGAGACCAGCTGCGAAGAGGAAGCTTGCACTGGTGAGTCCAGCATTGACAACAAGACAAACTAACACCAGTGAGAACTAGATGGCAAAAGGCAAACGCAGGAATGTTACTAACAGAAATCAAGGCAATATGGCAGCATCTGAACCCAATTCTCCATTAGCAGCATGTCCTGGATACACCAACACTCCAGAAAAACAAGATATGGATTTAAAATCACTGGTCATGATGCTGTTACAGGATCACATGAAGGACATAAATAAATCTCTTTAAAAAATTCAGGAGAAAATGGATCAAAAGTTAGAAGCCCTTACAAGGGAAACACAAAAATCATTGAAAGAAATTCAGGAGAATTCAGAAACCAATAAGAAGGAAACGCAAAAATCACTTAAAGAAATACAGGAGAACTTTGGTCAACGGGCTGAGGTCATGAAAGAGGAAACACAAAAATCTCTTAAAGAATTTCAGGAAAACACAAACAAGCGAGTGAAGGAGCTAAGCAAAACCAGCCAGGATCTAAAAATCAGAAGTAGAAACAACTAAGAAATCTCAAAGGGAGACAACTTTGGAGATAGAAAACCCTGGGAAGAAATCAGGGGCCATAGATGCAACTATCAACAACAGAATACAAGAGATAGAAGAAAGAATCTCAGATGCTGAAGATACCATAGAAACCATGGACTCAACAGTTAAAGAAAATGCAAAATGCAAAAAGCTTGTAACCCAAAACATCCAGGAAATCCAGGACACAATGAGAAGACCAAACCTAAGAATTATAGGCACAGATGAAAGTGAAGATTTACAACTTAAAGGGCCAGCAAATGTCTTCAATAAAATTATGGAAGAAAACTTCCCTAACCTAAAGAGAGATATGCCCGTGAATATACAAGAAGCCTACAGGACTCCAAACAGACTGGACCAGAACAGAAATACTTCCTGTCACATAATAATCAAAACCCCAAATGTACTAAACAAAGAAAGAATATTAAAGCCAGTAAGAGAGAAAAAGGCCAAATAACGTATAAAGGAAGACCTATCAGAATCACACCAGACTTCTCACCAGAGACTATGAAAGCTAGAAGATCCTGGGCAGATCTCATGCAGACTCTAAGAGAACACAAATGCCAGCCAAAACTACTATACCCAGCAAAACTCTCAATCACCATAGATGGAGAAACCGAGATATTCCATGACAAAACCAAGTTCACCCAATATCTTACCACAAACCCAGGCCCTACAAAGGATAATAGGAGGAAAACACCAACACAAGGAGGGAAACTTCACCCTGGAAATTGCAAGATAGTAACCTTCTTTCATCAATCCCAAAAGAAGATAACCAATCAAATATAAAAATAACATCAAAAATGACAGGAAGTAATAATCACTATTCCTTAATATCTCTTAATATCAATGGACTCAATTCCCCAATAAAAAGACATAGATTAACGGACTGGATATGTAAACAGGATCCTACATTTTGTTGCATACAGGAAACACACCTCAGTGTCAAAGACAAACACTACCTTAGAGTAAAAGGCTGGAAGACAATTTTACAAGCAAATGGTCTCAGGAAACAAGCCGGAGTAGCCATTCTAATATCAGATAAAATTGACTTTCAACCTAAAGTCATCAAAAGAGACACAGAGGCACACTTCTTGCTGGTCAAAGGAAAAACACACCAAGAAGAACTCTCAATCCTGAACATCTATGCTCCAAATGCAAAGGCACCCTCATTCATAATAGAAACTTCACTAAAGCTCAAAGCACACATTGCACCTGACACAATAATTGTGGGTGACTTCAACACTGCACTTTCCTCAATGGACCAATCAGGAAAACAGAAACTGAACAGGGACACAGTGAAACTAATTGAAGCTTTGGACCAATTAGATTTAACATATATATATATATATATATATATATATATATATATATATATATATATATATATAAACATTTCACCCTAAAGCAAAAGAATATACCTTTTTTTCAGCCCCTCATGGTACCTTCTCCAAAATTAACCATATAATTGGTCACAAGACAGACCTCAACAAATATAAGAAGATCGAAATAATCCCCCTGCCTCCTTTCAGATCACTATGGAGTAAAAGTGGTCTTCAATAGCAACAAAAACAACAGAAAGCCCACATACACATGGAAGCTGAAAAATACTCTACTCAATGACACCTTGGTCAAGGAAGAAATAAAGAAAGAAATCAAAGACTTTTTAGAATTTAATGAAAATGAAGACACAACATACCCAAATCTATGGGACACAATGAAAGCAGTGCTAAGAAGAAAACTCATAGCCCTGAGTGCCTCCAAAAGGCGAATGGAGAGAGCATACACTAGCAGCTTAACGGCACACCTGAAAGCCCTGGAGCAAAAAGAAGCGAATTCACCCAGGAGGAGTAGAAGGCAGGAAATCATCAAACTGCAGGGCTGAAATCAATCAAGTAGAAACTAAGAGAACCATACAAAGAATCAACAAAACCAGGAGCTGGTTCTTTGAGAAAATCAACAAGATAAACCCTTAGCCAGACTAACCAAAGGGCACAGAGACAGTATCCAGATTAACAAACTTAGAAATGAAAAGGGAGATATAACAACAGAAACTGAGGAAATTCAAAAAATCATCAGATCTTACTACCAAAGCCTATACTCAACACAACTGGAAAATCTGGAGGAAACCGACAATTTCCTAGACAGATACCAAACACCAAAATTAAATCAGGATCAAATAGATCATCTAAACAGGCCCATAACCCCTAAAGAAATAGAAGGGGTCATAGAAAGTCTCCCAACCAAAAAAAGCATGGGACCAGATGGCTTCAGTGCAGAATTCTATCAGACCTTCAAAGAAGACCTAACACCAATACTCTTCAAATTGTTCCACAAAATAGAAACAGAAGGAACACACTGATACCAAAACCACACAAAGATCCAGCAAAGAACGAGAACTTCAGGCCAATTTCCCTTATGAATATCGATGCAAAAATACTCAATAAAATTCTTGCCAACCGAATCCAAGAACACATCAAAACGATCATCCATCACAATCAAGTGGGCTTCATCCCAGGGATGCAGGGATGGTTCAATATAAGGAAATCCATCAATGCAATCCACTACATAAACAAACTCAAAGAAAAAACCATATGATCATTTCATTAGATGCTGAAAAAGCATTTGACAAAATTCAGCATCCTTTCATGCTAAAAGTCTTGGAAAGAACAGGAATTCAAGGCCCATACCTAAACATAGTTAAAGCAATATACAGCAAACCAGTAGCCAACATCAAACTAAATGGAGAGAAACTTGAAGCAATCCCACTAAAATCAGGGACTAGACAAGGCTGCCCTCTCTCTCCATATCTTTTCAATATAGTACTTGAAGTTCTAGCTAGAGCAATTAGACAACATAAGGAGGTCAAAGGGATACAAATTGGAAAGGAAGAAGTAAAATTATCACTATTTGCAGACAATATGATAGTATACTTAAGTGACCCCAAAAAAGTCTACCAGAGAACTCCTATAGCTGATAAACAACTTCAGCAAAGTGGCAGGTTATAAAATCAACTCAAGCAAATCAGTTGCCTTCCTATACTCAAAGGATAAGCAGGCTGAGAAAGAAGTTAGGGAAATGACACCCTTCACAATAGCCACAAACAATATGAAGTATCTTGGTGTGACTCTAACCAAACAAGTGAAAGATTTATACGACAAGAACTTCAGGTTACTGAAGAAGGAAATTGAAGAAGACCTCAGAAAATGGAAAAATCTTCCATGCTCGTGGATTGGCAGGATTAATATAGTTAAAATGGCCATCTTGCTAAAAGCAATATATAGATTCAATGCAATCCCCATCAAAATCCCAACTCAGTTCTCAGTAACTCAGTTAGAAAAAGCAATTCTCAAATTTATCTGGAATAACAAAAAAAAACACAGGATAGCTAAAACTATTCTCCACAGTAAAAGAACTTCTGGGGGAATTAATATCCCAGACCTCAAGCAATACTACAGAGCAATAGTGTTAAAAACTGCATGGTATTGGCACAGTGACAGGCAAGTGGACCAATGGAATAGAATTGAAGACCCAGAAATGAATCCTGTCACCTATGGTCATTTGATCTTCAACAAAGGAGCTGAAAACATTCAGTGGAAAAAAGATAGCCTTTTCAACAAATGGTGCTGGTTCAACTGGAGGTCAGCATGCAGGAGAATGAGAATTGATCCATTCTTTTCTCCTTGTACTAAGCTCAAATCCAAGTGGATCAAGGACATCCACATAAAACCAGCCACACTGAAATTAATAGAAAAGAAACTGGGGAAAACCCTTGAGGACATAGGCACAGGGGAAATGTTCCTGAACAGAACACCAATAGCTTATGCTCTAAGATCAAGAATTGACAAATGGGATCTCATAAAATTACAAAGTTTCTGTAAGGCAAAGGACACTGGCAAAAGGACAAAATGGCAACCAACAAATTGGGAAAAGATCTTCACCAATCCTACATCCGATAGAGGGCTAATATCCAATATATACAAAGAACTCAAGAAGTTAGACCCCAGGGAACCAAATAACCCTATTAAAAATGGGGTAAAGACCTAAACAAAGAATTTTCACCTGAAGAAATTCAGATGGCCAAGAAGCACCTTAAGAAATGCTCAACATCATTAGCCATTAGGGAAATGCAAATTAAAACAACCCTGAGATTTCACCTCACACCAGTCAGAATGGCTAAGGTTAAAAACTCAGGAGACAGCAGGTGTTGGCAAGGATGTGGAGAAAGAGGAACTCTCCTTCATTGCTGGTGGGATTGTAAGATGGTATAACCACTATGGAAATCAGTCTGGCGGTTCCTAAGAAAATTGGACGTGACACTTCTGGAGGACCCTGCTGTAACTCTCCTGGGCATATACCCAGAGGATTCCCCAGCATGCAATAAGGACACATGCTCCACTATGTTCATAGCGTCCTTATTTATAATAGCCAAAAGCTGGAAAGAACCCAGATATCCCTCAATGGAGGAATGGATACAGAAAATGTGGTATATATACACAATGGAGTACTATTCAGCAATTGAAAACAATGAATTCATGAATTTTTTAGGCAAATGGATGGAACTGGAAAATATCATCCTAAGCGAGGTAACGCAATCACAAAAGAATACACATGGAATGCAATCATTGATAAGTGGATATTAATTAGCCCTGAAGCCCTGAATACTGAAGGCACAATTAGCATATCAAACGACTCCCATGAAGAAGGAAGAAGAGGGCCCTAATCCTGGAAAGGCTTGATCCAGCATTGTAGGGGAGTACCAGGGAGGGGGAAAGGCAGGAGAATGGATGGAGAGAAGAGGACTTATGGGACATATGGGGGGCGGGGGAACTGGGAAAGAAGAAAGCTTTTGGATTGTAAACAAAGAATATAGAAAATAAAAATATATATTTAAAAAAAGTCTATTTACAGCAGCGGCTGAGGCAAGGCCGCCATGCTGTGGCCCAAGCCTTGGAATGAAATGAAATGAATGCGGGCAGCTTCAAGCCAGCCGAGGATGAGCTCACCATCTCTCTCTCTCTCTCTCTCTCTCTCTCTCTCTCTCTCTCAAGCAAGTTTCACACTTGGCTCATTCTCTTCACATCTGAGGCCCACCTTACACAGCACTATTCCTCTTTATCACAACCCGCCTTGTGTATCTGCACCTTTTGTCTTGCTAGTACCGTTGTTTTGTCCCAGTAATGAACCCCAAACAGACCTAGGCCTACTGTTACCCACATCCTCAGCACAATACACCCAAAGTCCTCAGCCTTCTTGTTTCTGGGACATTTCCACCCCCAGAACGTAACCAGAGGCTTTGTCAAAGTTTACTTTATTAGAAATAAAAACCGGGAATTTCCCATGATATCGATCCACTCAAAAACAGCAATAGGAAACCTATCACATATTAATGTAAATGCTATTTTTTAAAATAAAAAGCAGTCACATTTTCTAACAAAAAAATTGGTGTACATGGTACAAAAGGTACATTTTTGCAAATATTTTTAAGGTGTGGCTTCAGTGTGTTCCAGGTCAACTCAGGCCTGCTTCTGTGTTCTGCCCACTAGGATAGGCGGCTGTGGTTAGACGCAGAAGGCAGAGTTGCTTTGGTAGCCTTTTCTGATAACTGCATCTTCTTATTTGAAACTCTTCTGCAGCCAGACAAAAGATAATTTCTTTCTTTCTTTCTTTTTTTTTTTTTTGTTTTTTTTTTGGTTTTTTGGATTTGGGTTTTTCAAGACAGGGTTTCTCTGTGTAGCAGCCCTGGCTGTCCTAGAACTCACTCTGTAGACCAGGCTGGCCTCAAACTCAGAAATCCGCCTGCCTCTGCTTCCCAGAGTGCTGGGATAACAGGCGTGCGCCACCACCGCCTGGCGTATAGAGAGATTCTTAAATGCCGAGTGGGTTCTTGGCTCATTTCTAAACTCTCCTTAGACTTAGTTTCTACATTCACAAAATAAGAGATTTCAGACAACCATCATCATTATAACAACGTCTGGGTTTGACATACCTATCTTTTTTTTTCTGTCATCTACTTTCATACACAATGAAAACAAATTACCATCGGGTTTCAGAGTTCATTTTAACGGGAATAGGCACACCACGTTCACCAGAAACCAGAATCGGAAAACTTCAAGAGGAATGCAATTTGCCTTCTTTCTTAAACATTCAGTGAAGAGCCCATGGGAGGAACTCGGTCCAGCCTGGTTAATGCCGGGTACGACCCCTGGCCCTGGATACCTCTCACTGAATGACAGACATCTGAGTGTTCCCCAGCGAAGGGCCGTGTTCTTCTTCGACCTGTGCTCTTGCAGCTGCTCACAGACCTGGTGGGTCAAGGACAGCTCATGCACAAGGGCGCCTGTGGGAAAGGGATGAGGTCCTAAGCACATGCCCACCCTCCTCCTCCCCTCAGTCACCTGCAAGAGGACAGGGACACACTTGATGAGCTTCCTGTTAACCCTTTAAAAACTGTGCTCTAGACTAACAGGTATCTTAGCAGAGATTTTTGCCATAGCCTTGGGAAGTGGAGCTACAGGTGCAAACAGTGGGTATTCCTTGCAGCTCTCATCAGTATGGCTCTGTGCAATGTTGGCTTACGAATGTGAGGAAAGGCGACATGGAACAGTTATGAGGTGTTGACGTGGAAATCTGGGGGACTACGTGGGTCAGGATTTCACATAAGGTTATCAACATATCCAGATTCTGGGGAATCCAGAGGATTCCCCAGCATATAATAAGGACACACGTTCCATTATGTTCATAGCAGCCCTATTTATAATAGCCAGAAGCTGGAAAGAACCAAGATGTCCTTCAATGGAGGAATGGATACAGGAAATGTGGTGTATTTACACAATGGAGTACTACTCAGCTATAAAAACAATGAATTCATGAAATTATTAAGCAAATGAGTGGAACTGGAAAATATCATCCTAAGTGAGGTGACCCAGTCACAAAAGAACACATATGGTATGAACTCACTGATAAGCAGATATTAGCCCAGAAGCTCAGAATACCCAAGAAGCAATTCACATATCAAATGATGTCCAAGAAGAAGGAAGGAGAGGCCCCTGGTCCTGGAAAGGCTCAGCGCAGCAGTGTAGGGGAATACCAGGACAAAGGAAGCAGGAGGGGGTTGATTGGGGAACAGGGGGAGGGAAGAGGGCTCATGGGACTTATGGGGAGGGGGGATCCAGGAAAGGGGAAATCATTTGAACTAATACATCTTTAAAAATAAATAAATAAATAAATAAATAAATAAATAAATAAAGCCGGGTGGTGGTGGCGCACGCCTGTAATCCCAGCACTCTGGGAGGCAGAGGCAGGCAAATTTCTGAGTTCGAGGCCAGCCTGGTCTACAGAGTGAGTTCCAGGACAGCCAGGGCTACACAGAGAAACCCTGTCTCAAAAAAAACCAAATCCAAAAAAAAAAAAAAAAAAAAAAAAAAAGGATGTCAACATTTTTCTGATTGGCTGGAGTATTTTTTAACACAGCGCCCCAAAAAGCAGAGAACAGTTCTGTTTCATTTTTAATGTCCCTCTCTGGTTGCTTTGGCTCACGTGAAGCCCCACCAAAATTCATGTATTTGAAGCATACCCTAAATTCACATGTCGATGGTATTTTGAGGTAAGCGCTTCAGGAAGCCATTAGAGTTGCTGAGGGTTTGGTAAAGTGCCCTCCACCCTTCCCCTTCCCCTTCCCCCCTCCCACTCCCCCTTTTCCCTCCCCCCTTCCCCTCCACCATGGCATCTGTTGCTTTATTGAAAAAGGGGTAGAGAGACTAGAGCGGCAAGCGCTCCCTCTCTCATCCTGTGACAATTTCCCCCATGCTCTGGTGCAGTACCAAGCATGCTGGCTTCTCCATCTTGGATTCCCCAGCCTACAATACCATGAGGAGCAAGTGTATTTTCAATATAAATTATGGTTTCTATGTGTTTCTGTGCTACAGGGATGAGAAGCAGACTAAGATACTTTTGTAGCTTACAACTCAACACAGTCTAAAACCTTGGGTCTAAGACCCTGGGAATGCTTGGCCTTTTCCCAGACTGGTTCATTCACGTGAGTAGTTTTAAAACTATCCAGTTTCCGGGGCTGATGAGATCACTAATAGGTAAAGGTGTATTCCACACAAGCCAGGCTGCCTGAGATCAGTCCTTGGGACCCATATGATCGCAGGAGAAAACTAACTCCACAAAGACAGACAGACACACAGTAAATTAAAAAAAAAAAAAAAAAACAATCTTGTTTATTACAATTTCCTTATTTTCCCATTCACTGAAGTCCTCTCTTGATTGAACCAGGTGAACAGTGCCCATCGTTTCCAGCCACTACATCCTTATCTTCCCATAATTCATCTTAATATTATATTTCACACGTGATAAAGCTTTTCCTGAGAGTGTTGAAAACTATGGTATGCTCGGGGCCAGAAGATGTTAGAATAAAGACTAGTTAGTGCTTTTGGAGAGAGAGAGAGAGAGAGAGAGAGAGAGAGAGCACTGTCACAGCTGTGACAGACATTTGCAATGAGTTGATGAGTAGCACAGAAACCGAGTCTCCAACAGGTGGGTCAAATCGCACCCCTCCATGCTGCATGGAAAGCTCTAGAAAAAAACTGAGTAGAAGCAGTCGCCAAAAAGCCCGCAGGGAGCAGCAGCCTGCACAGTGCCTCTCTCCTTGCTGGTTTGTTCAGGGGTATGCATGTTTCTCACAGTGTTTTAACTGTGACTCTCTGCACCATGATCATGTCTGCCACACAGGAGTGAGCAGCTCTAGGTCTAAGCCAGTGGCTGCCTCTTAAGAGCTCAGCTGAGTCACGTCTGGATGCTGGCAGCTTCCCCCTCACCAGCTCTGGCCAGCCTCTCCCCACACAATGAGAGGATACAGTGCATTTCCAGGCATTGACCAGCCTGGGCAGGGAGTCTCAGCCCAGACATTTTCTCAATAGCCCAATAGCCTTGCAGTTCCAAGCGGGGCAAGAGTGAAAACAGAGGCAACAGAGGCTCTTGGACTCAAAACAAGGAAAGAAAGCTCTTGAATTCACTCTCCTGTTACCTCACTCAGTCGCCTCAGCTGCAGAGGTGAGGCTGTCACCACCTTGCTTTCTGCCTAGGCCTCAGTAGAGATGATAGGCTGTTCCCGGGAGAGTGCCTAAATGCTGCCAAAGCTGTTCTGTTCTATTAACATGCATAGATAGATGTCAGGTGCAGTGATTGTTTTCATATGTGAGGTGGGAGATCGCCTGAGGAAGGACGAGGTTATTACTACTTGCTCCTCAGCTCCCTTCAGCTGGGTCCTCACCAACCAAGTTTGCTAAGGGAGGAGGTGAGTTGTGCTGGAGAGTTGAAATTGGCAGCGCGAAGCAGGAACTGACCTGCTATTTTCTTCTGCCGGGGCTCTCTGTTTCACCATAGGCATCGAGGACCTGGTCCTTATCAGTTTCCACATGCGCTGTTCCTCTTCCACACCACAGCTGCCATCTGTGTGGTACACAGAAATGGTAAGAGCTGCCCCAAGGAACACGAAGAGACACACTGATCTCAGACTTACTCTGTTCTACCTCCGCCCGTTCACGCCCGTCTTTCCCAGTGACATTCCTCAAGACGGATTGTGTTTCATATTTGTAATTCCTTAAATATCTTTCCTGCTGACCCTCCCCGATGCCTGGATGCTGTTACCTAAGAAACCAGCACAACAAAGATGCTTGAGGGACAGGGTTAGTTAAATCATTAGATATGAAGGCTTAGGTTCTGGCGGCAGCTGGAGAAATGACCTCCGGTGTCAAGATGACTCTCAGCCAGGTCAGGGTCTATAGACAAATGGTCAAGAGGTGGCACATCCTGATCTACTTATCTGAAAAGATAATGCTGTGCAGATCATGTGTATGCCACCATAATACACATTTCTTTATTATTTTTATGATTGTTGAGACAGTCTCCTTCTGTACCTCAGAGTAGACTCAAACCTGTGATTCCCCTGCCTCAGACTATGGAGCACTGGGATCACTGGCACGTGCTACTACTGCATCCGGCCCATCTCCTTGTTATTCAGGAAACCGAAATGGACCACGGTCTATGATCATGTCCTGCACTGTGCCGTGTGAGCAAATGTGGTTCTTGTTATTACAAGTGGAAACTTTTAATTAAGGTATTCTGGAAATTTCCAGAAATCCCTGAAGAGTGTCAGACCTCAGTGAAACTAGGCAGCTCCTCGTTTCTCAAGTGACTGCAGCAGTGTTGTGGTAATCCACGGTTGCAAAGTAGACAGTCCAGAGCAACCCAGAGAACAACACACCACTCAGACATGGCTCTGGATATGGTAATATCTCTGGATATGTAAAGATGGGGACCCTCTAAGACCCTGAGTTAGATTGAACTGAGACAGATGGGATTGTAATATAAGCCCAATTTCAAGGGCTTTGTTACAAGGAGAGTGTAAAACACTTTTCTGGTAATTTTTGCACTAAACATACGCCAGACTATAGTATTTTCTATATATGGGGCAAAATGTAGTATATAATGAAAACATTTTTATCTGTTTCTTTTTATTGCTGCAAAGTAGCTAAAGACAGGCTTAAAATTCTTAAGTGGTCATGTTACATTTCTATTGGACAATGCTAGTTTTTACCACTTCAAAATATCTGGTGGTTTCAATAGGTTTTTTTGAATTGTTAAAAGACAGGCTTTCTCAGTACAGCCTTGGCTGTCCTGGAACTACACACCAGGCCAGCCCCTAACTCAGAGACCTACCTGTCTCTGCTTCTTGAGTCCTGGCATTAAAGTTTTACCTACCACACCCTGGTCCTCGCCCAGGTTTCTTTTACTTAGCATGTTGTTAAAATAAAAACGACTTGTCTGGCGCTTATACATTTTTTTTAATGGAGTTATAGCCATTGTTCTTTTTCATTTGATTGTAAAAACAAGAGGCTGGGGACTGGTTTCAATGGCTTCTGATGTCCTCTGAGCCGCACTGTCCCGTGACTTGGTGGAAAAGGTCCCAGGATATTTCTAGATGACAAGTTCTAAGTGGAGACTCAGCCTCACTAGGTCCTGCTTCCATTCTGCTGAGGCGAGGCTTGAATTTCAGAGGTGGGTGGCGTGGGCCTGCCTCCCCTGTACTTGCAGTCTTGAGCTGGTCACTCAAGTGCTTTCCCATTGTGTGGTAGGAGAACAATAGTCTTTCGCCAAAGACATCAAAGGCTTATGGTGCAGGTGGCTAGAAGCATAAATGCACTCCATGCTGTCTTTGTGGGCTGTGAAATAAGGCCTCCTCTCCACTGAGAGCAACGGGAGAACATGGTTCAGAACTGGATAAAAATTATTAATTCAATTAAGAAAGACAGACAGGTGTCCGACAGTAAATGAAATTTTCACAGGCTGTGATCCCACCCCCCTAAAAACCCCATATTTATCTCAAAACGAAACTATCAGATGCCCAACCTAGTTCTTAGGCTGTGAAAGCCCTCTGTGACAATGCTGTCTTGCTGGCTGTGTGTGCTGTGGACTGCAATTATTTAATGTCTGCCCTTCACTCACATAAATGGGCCAGCTTGTAAACCTGTTTATGAGGGGTGTGACCCAAGTTAATAATGAGGCTTTAAAAAAAAATGTTTAGACTAAATCCCATCAGGTTCTCCCATCAGGTCTCTCATCCTCAGTGAGTCAGGATGTGGTAGCTGAAAACAGGCAGGTTTTCCTGATTCTCAGGCCCGGTTCTACAAGAACAGCAGCTCAGGGCTCATACTGAACACCCTCAGGGCCAGCGCCACAGGCCAGGAAGCAAGAGGAAGAAGGGAGGTGGATGCCTCTCCTGGAATACTTCCACCCCAAACAGGAAGTGCATTTGCCAGAAAGCACAGGAAGTGAAATCCACCAGATAGAAAGCAGACGGGGCAGGCTGAAGACTCTTCTGAGGGAGGAGGAAGCTTATTTCATTCAGCTTGTTGACCCAGGGTCCTTCCCATGTCTCATTTCTCCTCAGGCCTACCAGTACACAGAGGAAAGCCAAAGGAAAAACCATGGAGATTGGGTATGAAACAACTATATTACTTCGTAACAAGTCAATCCAAGTTGAAAGTTCTGCTGGTCAGGTCCCCAGCCGCTTCTTCTCCAGCCTGTGCCCTCTCTATCTTCCATGCCCCCTACAACATCACCATCAACATTCCTGACTTCCGCTTTCTCCATTCCACATCCCTCCTCCTTCCTTCTCTGACCCACTTCTCCACAGAGAAGCCACAGTTTCCTTCCTTCTTACCTACTTCCTAGTGGTGCTTTAATAGGGCTAAAATGTGACATCCCCTCCCCCCTGCTCCCCTCCCCCCTGTTCCCCTCCCCCCCACACCAGGTCTCTGAAGAGAAAAGCAACCTTCCAAGACCAGCTTCAGGGAGAGATGTCCTTGTTGAAGCTCCTCCTACCCTCCCGGTGGATGAACCCAGAGAATGCCGACGTCTCTGTCTTCCAAAGCCTCTACACCTGGAAATCTCCTTCTCAAATGGTCCTTTCTATACTTCTCTTAGATTTCTGTGACTCTTGCTAGAGTTTCCCTTCTCCCACCTGCCTGCCACACACTGGCATTCCCTCAAGGCCACCTGCAGTTTTCTCTTAGCGACCTTTCTCTTATACACACCTGGTCCTGGAGGAAGTCGGAGCACCATTCATGTGACTGTCAGTGCTGCCTCCTTGCTGTCCCTAGAGGATAGCCTCCTGTAGTGTGTTGATAAAGACTGTCCTGACCCCACTCTTGCTCCCTTCCTCATCTCCAATCATCCAGAAGTATTGGACATGATGGTTGACGAGATTAGACGGACAGTCAGAAACCGGAAGAATAAAGAAGTGGGAAATGCTCCAAAGATACCAATAAAATGGCTTGTGGGGAGGGATCAGAGCGGGCAGGGATGTGGAGTCTTATAGGAGGCCTATGGGGATACGTATGCCCTTATCACACCCAGAAGTACATTTAAAGGACTTGGGTACTTGTGGGGTCTTTATCTGGGCCTTGGTTCTAAGGCAGAAGCACAGAAGGGATTCTTAGAGTACACCATCTTGGTGGCTACAGTCCTCTGCACCTCAGGGCCGGTTGGACATTCTCCCCCCAGGGCTCCGTAAGCAAGTTAAACCAACACCGCAAAGGGCAGTCTTGGTCCCCCACAGTTTCCACAATGCCTGGATTCTATGCTTTTTATTGTGGTGGGGTTTTTTTTCTCTCTATTTACGACCCATAGCCACTACCGGGGACCCACTACCCAGGTCTGATAGCTGAGGCTGGACCTGTAGGCTGGGAGTGCTTGCCCTTCCTGGTAAACAAGTTTAAGCTATGAGTCCCAGGAAGACAAAGTGCCTTTTAACGGGTTAACTGGATGGAGCCCTATGGAAGGATTGTTTACACAGGTGTGGGCAAGATTAAGGGTGAAGAATGTCACCTGACCCTTCATAGGGGATCTCCAGAGCAGGCCGCTCTGAAGCCACAGAAGTGACAGTTGGTGATTCCCGAGCTCTGGGGGCACTGGGGGGGAATGAGAAAGGACTGTGAGTGGGTACCGGGACTCTTCTTTTAGTTTCAAATGTTCTAAAACTGATCAGAGTGGTGGCTTGTCAACTCCCCATATTCCAGAAACCATCCGCTATCAGGTTTTGTGAATTAAATGTCAGTGAAGCAAAAAGACAGGTCAAAATGAAAAAGGGGGAAAAAAGGAAAGGAAAAGAAAGAAAAAAAAAGACAAAAAGCAAAGAACTGCTAGCTAGCTGTGGGCTTTACCAGGAGTCTTCCAGAATGGGGGAGGAGCCAGAGGTATGGAGTCTACAGCCCAGTTGGCTCTGAGAGTCACCTAACAAGGCCGAGGCCAGGGAGGAATACAGCTACTGCCTGAGCTGGTGCGGTGAGGGGCAAGCAGAAGGCGGGCCTTGACTTTCCCAGGCTGCCCTTTACCCTGTCCTCCTGCCGCTCAGACCCAACAGAGTGGCCCCCAGCCTGCTGGGCAGGCAGGCACAGGGCTGGTGCAGCAGGACAGAGGACAACCAGAAAGCCTTGTTGGCATTACTGGAGTTTATAGTCTCCCTCCTTCCTTTGTCCTCAGGACTCGCCTAAGCCCCAGTGGGCTCCTCCTTAGCTCCTGCACTGTAAAACTTACACATCCAGCTTTCCAAGTACAGCGTCCCTAGACTCCAGCTCCCTGGAGATGTTTGCCTCTTGCTGGTCCTCGGTGGCTAGTCTTGCATTTTGTTAGTAAGAAAATCAGTGTCCCGGTGGTGCTTGCCATCCGGGAGGAGAAGGAGAAAGGGGGTGGCGTGGGTGGAGGTGTGCATCCAGTAGCTGCTTCTTACGGGCTTCCACAAGCACAGAAGTCACTGCCTCTTTCCTTTTCCACATGACCTGCATCATCTGCATGGTCCACGGAAATCACGAGGTCTGCCCCGAGTGGAACTCTACAAAGGCTGGACCTTGTGCTTCGTGTGGGAAAGTGTGAGAGAATGTGCTCTCTCGACGGGCCTGTCCCCTAGCTGTGCCTGTTTGTCACCTGTGAGGTGAAGGTGTGTGACATGCTAGAAGAGGAGGTGAGGGAGGGAGCTTCCCACAAACCCCGGCTGCCTTTATGAGGTGTCTGTGTGGTTCTCACGGTGCCAGAAGTAGGTGTTATGGCCTCTGTTTACAGATGAAGATATGGCCTCGGTGTTGGGAAAACAGTCACACCAAAGGAATGTGCCAACGGCAGGCCTGCCTGCCCTTCCGCTTGCTGCACCACACAGGGACCCCGCCCCGCCCCGGAGTCATCTGGAAGCCAGAGTCACACCTCTTTGCAGCTGCTGGCTGTGCACTTGTGTGGTATGGCTGAGGGACCACTTTCTGTCACGGGCGGTGTGCGCCTTAAGCCTCTCGTTTCTGTCAGTGACAGTCCAATAAATATGTCACAAATGCAAGAAAGCACGGGGCAGACAGGAAGTTTGAGGTTGTCTCCTGAAAGCTCAGGCAACGATGCACCTTTCTGGCACTGGTACCTAAATGATGAGCCCCCGGAAGTACTATATAGAGGTTTTTCCAGCTAACATAAACAGCATACAGCAGGGCCAGTCCTGATGTTTTTTCTTAGGCAGAAGTTCTAATAAAATGCTCTGTCAAAGAAGTGCTGTTCCACTCTCCCTGTGAAACTTTATAAGAAACTCTGCTGTGATTTCTTGGCATGAGAGACTTCTCCGTGGCTGATATGCCACGTACGTACGATTCGTGCGTGTCGGCAGAAGGTACACACACTGGATGACTGGAGCTGGGGAAGGGAGTGGGAGTGGGGTCGGAGCAGTCTTCATCAACACTCCAGTGCCATTAGATCCTTAAGCAGGAGTTACTGTTGGAAAAGTATCCGAGATCTTCAGGACAGACCCACAGCTCCGGGGCTAGCAAGTGTGTAGGGGACTGCTCCCATTAAGAACGGTCACTCGTTTTTTTCTTCACATCATCTATTCATAATCAATCTACTATCCCCTGTAAAACACAGTAAGACAGAACTACTGGGCAAACAGTGGTATCTATCTGCTTACAGCGCGTGCTGTGCTATGCCAGATACCTATGGGGTTGATAACATTGTTACTAAGTGCTGGAAGATCCGATACATTGTGTGGAAGGATCTGGAAAGGGTGAAAAAGTCCACCTACTTTCACCTCTCGGTCAGCTGTGCAGCGCCCTCCCCCCCCCCCCCGCACCCCCCCCCAATGAGGTTTTCGGATCTGTTAATCATTACACCTCCTGACTGAAACCTGAACAGAACCCAATGGAACGTGGACTCGCACGGTGTCAGCTCTCGGTCTTGGGGAGGAGACTTAGGCATAGCTGCTTGTCAGAGTCACGCTCAGTCATTTCGGAAGTTGGCACTCTGCCCGGTGCCTGTCATGTTTTCAGCAAAAGACTTGAGTTTCCTGACTCAGGAGCAAAGACTCCCTTGCTCTCGCCACATACTGCACTTTGCATTTCTAGTTTGTGACAAGTTTGTGACAGCTCCCTTTACTGGACAAGTCCCCTGGGAGGTGACATACAATGTCCCAGGGGGGGCTATTGCAGACAAGGTAGACTTGTGGTATAGTTGTGCTCAAGCTCAGGAAATCCCTGTCCTCCATAAAATACTACATGCAATTCTGACCTGTGTCCACCTCTTCTATCTCATGACTGTTCAACCTGTTTGTATGAGTGTTAGAACAGTAGCCAATGACCACGGCTGTCAGTGCACGGGAGAATTCTCTCTCAACAGGGACCAGTGTCATTTCTCTTAGGAGGTCAGTCAAGTAGATCGTTCAAAAGGTAATCAGCCTGTTAAAGGTCAGCATGTCTACTCAAGTGAAGAACCAGACCTCACCTCTATAGACGTCTGACTCCAGAACTCAGGCCTCCCAACCACACCACAGAGCAGCGCCAGACCGGACTAATCAATCAGCAGATGAAAGGCACGCTCTACCACACTCCTGAGCTTACCCTTCCAACATCCTGAAGACAGACATCTGCAGTGGCAGACCTATTCCCGTCAACGTGACTGTGATTTGCTGGTTGTCCATATAGTGCTGCACCTTTCCTGAGCAGAATGAGAAAAGAGAAAACCGGCTCAGGGCTCAGGGCTCAGGGCTTGAGAGTGCACAACTGCTCTTCCAGAGGACCCCGCTTTCATTTCCAGCACGGAACACAGGCCGCCCACAGCTGCCTGCAGTGCTCTAGGGGAATCCAGGCCTTCTGCTCTCCGAGGGAGGCACACACCTCAGACACATACTTACTAACAAGTATCGTTTAAAAGGATCAGAAAGGAAAGGAAGGCAAACCGGCAGAAAACTGACCACCCAAGCCACCTGGTGTGCTCACCCCGTTTGGGATATGAGACCAAGCAGGGACCGCCACCTGCTTGGGCCCTGTCACTTATGATGCATGGTGTTGACCTGGAGCTAACTCTGTAGACCAGGCTGGCCTCAAACTCAAGATCCTTCTGCCTCTGCCTCCTGAGTGCTGGGATTAAAGGTGTGCGCCATTATTGCCTTTTTTTAAATGTTGGTTTTATATGTAATTCTGCAGAGATTTCTTACCGGGAAACATTTTTTTTATTTGGAAAAAAATTAAATCTAAAGATAATAGCTTATGTCTAGAAATTGAGAAGGGTGTTTGGCAATTCAGGACACTTTATTGTCAGTGTCCGCTAACTGGTTACATTTATGCCGTAAGTGCTTGCTGTTAAGGAGTGGGAGTCAGGGCTAAACCTCTCAAGTTCAGTGTCTGAAAAGGGCCAGGATGAAAACAGATTTGCTTAAATCTAACCACTTCAAGTAGTGAAAACCACAACAGGAAGCCAGTTTGGTCAAACAATGACATGGACTGCATCTGGAAGAGAAGGTTCTCTTCTTCCAGTTTTACTGAGATACTGTTTCAGGCCAGCACTGTCGCACATGTCAGCAATCCAGCACGTAGGAGATTAAAAGAAAAGGAGACACGTGTAGATGACACAGTGTGTTGAGTGTGAGCATGCTGTGGTGGGAGTGTGGGGGGCAGGCAGAGGAAAACCATCTAGAACCAGTTCTCCTCTTCCACAGCTGGGATAGGGATTGGACTCAGGCTGAGAGGCTCCCAAGGCAAATATGTTTTACCTGCTATACTGGCTGGTTTTGTGTGTCAACCTGACACAGCCTGGAGTTATCACAGAGAAAGGAGCTTCAGTTGGGGAAGTGCCTCCATGAGATCCAGCTGTTGAGCGTTTTCTCAATTAGTGATTAAGAAGGGAGGGCCCCTTGTGGGTGGTGCCATCGCTGGGCTGGTATTCTTGGGTTCTATAAGAGAGCAGGCTGAGCAAGCCAGGGGAAGCAAGCCAGTAAGAAACATCCCTCCATGGCCTCTGCATCAGCTCCTGCTTCCAATCCTGCTTGAGTTCCAGTCCTGACTTCCTTTAGTGATGAACTGCAATGTGGAGGTGTAAGCTGAATAAACCCTTTCCTCCCCAACTTGCTTCTTGGTCATGATGTTTGTGCAGGTATAGAAACCCTGACTAAGACACCTACCTAACTATTTCACTAGGTCAAAACTTTCTTTCTAAATAAAACTGCTTATTTAGGGAGTATACTGTGCTGTTCTTGTTTTTGGAAAAGCACAGCTCATTTTATTCATGTGGCTATATTGGGAAGAGAAAGAGGTCCAGTGGCCACCCCAGTGAAGACATTTAGACCATCAGAACAGCGCCTTGTGGTTCCGGAACACGCCTTCCTCTCCTCTCCTTGATACACACTTTGCAAATATTTTCTTCTGACAGACAAGAGAATCTCGATAAGTCACAAAATTCAGACAGAAGTATTTCCAAATTAAAGCTTCTCAGATTGACTTGGAAGTGTCTTATTACTAATTCGTGTAGAAAAGCAAGGGTGTTCTACTCTATTTTTGATCTGTTTTGAAACAGGAACTCAATTCTTGTCACCCTGGCCAGCCTTTAGTCCCCATCTTCTGCTCCCACCTCCCAAGTTCTGGCCTCAGGCCTGAGCCAAGAGCCTGCTCTTTGAAAAGAGAAACAAAAAATCCCCAACCTCAAGATGAGTAGCACAGCAAGTGTCGGGTGTGACCTGAGGGGAGGGGGGTCACTGTTAATTCCTAAACTGAAAATCACTCCAAAACTCACGCTGATAGATTTGAAATTTTAAAAAAAGGACAAAATTTCAGACAAATGAAAATACCAATATGAATGCCAGAAAAAAACTACAGGATTTCAATTTCAATAGATTTGTAACTCTTGTAGGAATTAGATCCGTATGTAAACCTCCTCTTCCCCTGACCTTGTCTGTAAAAGTTCAAGGGGCATAGAGAAGGTCAGAGAATAAAAAGGGAGACACTTCAGTATGCTTTGTGTGAAGTCAGCACAAGACAGTCACCAAAATCTAATAAAGACACTGGAGGAAAGACAAACAACAATCCAGCCTTGCCGTGTATATGGATGCAAGCGTTACAAATATCAGAAAATCAGTAATAACAATGTGTAAAAAACAGCAACATCACAAAATTATAGGCTCATTCCTGGAAGTAGTAAACTCACATTATGAAAAGGAACATGTTACAGCCATATGATTAATAAAGGGAAAAAATTAAATTAATGTAAATCTACTTGCAACTCAAAACACTCCTAGTAAGCTGAGAATAGGATAGCAGGAGCTTCATAGTCACAAATAAAGAATATTTTTTTAAAGTAGATATTTGAAGAAAACATTTAACAGTGAGACATTGAGGCTTTTCTACTTGAATCCTAACCAGGGCAATAATGGCCGAAGACCTGGTAGAGGTAACAAAGCTGCCATTGCTTGAAGTTAATTGAATAAAACTTAAATAAGGACAAGCCACTCCTAGGTATGGTGGAGAAGGTTTATTGTAGATATGAGGGAGAACGTAGCCAGAGGCATCTGGAAGAGTCCAGACTGAACGAGACCATAAGAAGGGGGCGGGACGGGGAGAGGGAAAGGGTGAGAGAGGAACAAGGAGCCAAGAGGCCAGGAGCGAGCCTAGAGACCAAGAGGAAACCTAGGAAAATGGCCGAGTTGGGGGGGTGGGGGGGGACAGAAGCCCCGCCCCTGGAAGGAGGGGCTAGGGGAGGGGCTGGAGGAAGGATGGATATAGATTGGAAAGCTGGCCAGCTGGGTAGACCAGGCTGGCCTCGAACTCAGATATCCGTCTGCCTCTGCCTCCTGAATGCTGAGATTAAAGGCGTGCGCTACCACTGCCATTTTTGCCCCCCCATCCTGTTTCTTTGAGATCTAACATTAACATGTTTATATATGTAAGAAACAAAAATTAGTAGAATTTAAAAGTGAGTTTTGTTTAACAAAATTGTTAGACACAATATACTTACTTTAGCAATCATTTATATTTCTGTGTACTAAGTAATTGTAAAGTAAAATATTAAAATAGGTATTGGATACTGAAGATGAAATCTAAAAGTATACCTAAGCGTTAAATAGACGAATTATCTAACATTATTAACAAAAGTTAAAGATAATTTTATTATTGTTATTGTTATTATTATTATTAGTAGTAGTATTAAATGGGGGATATTCCATGCATTAGGAATGTTATTGTGACGAATGCAGAATTTCCTATGATAATTAACAAGCCAAATCTAAAATTAACGTGGAGCTGGAAGAGCTGTTAAGAGTCATAGAGCCACAGAGATCTCTCATAAAAAGAACAAGGTAGAAAAATCCATTCTCCCAGGCATAAGGCTACATATGTGGTGTCAGTGACCAAGACGGTGCCTTGCTAGACTATAGCAGATAGGCCAAAGGAAGGGGAATTAGTGAGAGCTGTGCAGACACTCAGGGCAAGGAGTCACCCTGCATGACGCTGACACTACTTTCAACAAAGGCCACTAAGAAGAACACAGACTGAACCGAACCTTAAAGTAATTTTTGGTGTACAATCTAAGTGTGAAGGGTCTAACAAAAAGACTTGCAGAACTGAAATGAAACTTTTATGATTCTGAGATGGAGAAAACTTCTCAAACAGCATATGAAGAGCCCTAATCATAAAGGAAGAGACTTATAGATAAAAAATTGAAATCTAAGAGGAAAGGACGATGCTTTGAGGGAGAGAAGACAAGATGCTGAGAGACAGAGCAGTTGTGACAGAGTAAAAGACGTCATATTCAGAAGGCACCAGCAGCTCTTCCGGACAGTGAAGACCGACGAGTCGGTGGGTGGGTAGGGAGACGGCCCAGCCTATAAAATGCTTATTATATAAGCGGGGGGGGGGGGGGGGGGGCTAGGTGTCATGTCTAGAGCCCCAGTGATAGGTGTGCATGGTGGTGCCTGTTATAAGTCAGTCAGTGGGGTGGCAGAAGCAGAAGCCCTGGGGCTTGGCCAGGCAGCCTGACTGACTTGGCAAACTCTAAGTCCGTGAGAAAAAACGCTCACAAAACAAGGTGGTGGCACCTGAAAAATCATACCAAAGTGGACCTCTGGCCTTCACATATACATGCATACATGTACACACACACAGACACACACACACATACACACACACACACACTGAGGGGTTTTAAGACATCATAAAAGGTAGTATCCAGGGCTGGAGAGATGGCTCAGGGTTTAAGAGTACCGACTGCTCTTCCAGAGGTCCTGAGTTCAATTCCCAGCAACCACTTGGTAGCTTACAACCATCTGTAATGGGATCCGATGCTCTCTTTTGGAGTATCTGAAGACAGCTACAGTGTACTCACATATATAAAATAAATAAATCTTAAAAAAAAAAGATAGTATCCAAACAATTACTATGTGAGAAAAATATTTTCATTAAAATGAGAAAAATATGAATGAAGGCACTAAAATCTCAGTATATACACACACCAGACTTAGTGACTTAAGACTGACATTGCCCGCCCTGTGAAACTGTTGATAGAGACATGAATGGATTCAAGTCTTGGAAAGCTGTGCACATGGAGACCTCTGCTCCAGCATCTCCTTCATCCAGATCCAAATGTCACGTGGACCCAGACCGCACATGAGGACATCCGGAACTTTTCAGACCAGCATGTTCCTTAAAGGGTGAGAAGCCGGAGCCACGGACCAGCTGCAGTCGCTGATGGGATGCCGCATGCATGACGGTTCATGCAGTCTCTCACGCGTGATTTGAGCAACAGAAGCCAAGCGTGCAACACAGACAGAACTTACATGATTCTGTCCTCATAAAGGTCAAAGGTAAGAGGATTTAACCTATGATGTCAGGGGCCAGGCCAGGACTTAACTTTGTCAGAAGACATGGGAGAGATTTGGGGAGAGACAGGAGCAAGGCTTTGGAGTAGGAATGGTCTTCTTCCCATTGCTTGGAAAGTTAACTGGGCTGTACAATTGTGGGGTGTGATATTTTCTGTATGTGGTCCACGTAAAAAATGTTCATCAGTTTAAGTTCGTGCAGAGATGTAGTCTTAAGGGGGGAATGAGTGATTCAGAAAGCAATATTGAAACGGTGCAGAGGACAGACTATTGCCCATGCGCGATAAGCTAGGGTACTTGTCAGCAATGAAGAAATAAACGCGATGGTTAAATAAGAAACTGATGTGAAGTTGCTAAGGAGAGACCGAGTGTGGCAGCAGGTACAGCCAGTCTGGACTGGAGCAGGCTTTCACCTGCATCCAGGACCTCATGGTGTCTTCTCACCTGAAGACTGGATGTGCTGATGAGCCTGTCCTGTGTTCACTTACAGGGCACACACACATTCACACACACAGACACACAAACACACACACTCACACAGACACACAGACACACACACTCACACACACACATACACACACACTCGCACACACACTCACACACACACACACTCACAGACACACAGACACACACACACACATACACACAGACACACACACTCACACACGCACATACACACACACACTCACACACACTCACACACACATACACACACACACTCACACACACACAGACACACACACACACACACAGTGGTATTCTGGTTCACCCTCCGAGCTGCCTGGGTCAGCTGAGGGTGCTCATTAATTAATCTGTGTGCTTTTGAAAAAAAAAAAAACAGATAGAGATGCATTCATAATTATTGCCTATCTGCAGCTAAGAAAATATAATTGCAAAGTGAAAAAATAACAATCTTCCCTAGAGCTGCTTCCTCAGACAATCTAATTAGGGATTAAAGTTCTTGCCCAGAGGCCTGTCTGTGAACTCTGCGAGGGATTTGAGAGGGTTCTGTGTAGGTGAAGGCTTCTGATGTCTCTGACTTAAAATGTCATCTGGATTCTGATACTTATTTGGAATTACCTCTGTCCTGTGAGAGATATCTGAAGCAAGTCCACAGTGATATGTATTTTCAAGAATTGGCCGCTTCCCTTCTCTCTTGCTTCTACAACTTCATATCTATTGGCTGTTATCTTATGTTTAGCCTTTAAAATCAGTATTTTGTGATTTTCTGTGGCTGATTTTTTCTTTTTAAAATTTATTTATTTTTAATTTATGTTCATTGATGTTTTGCCAACATGTAAGTGTGTGTGAGGATGTCAGATCTTGGAGTGACAGATAGTTGTGAGCTGTCATATGGGTGCTAGGAACTGAACCAGGCTCCAGTGCTATTAGCCACAGAACCATCTCTCCAGCACAACTCACTTGGCATTTTTCAACTACTTAAAAATGTAAGCATGCCTGTAGTTCTAGCCTTTGTGGGGCTAAGGTAAGGGCACAAGAGTTCAAAGTCAGCCTGACTTAGAGAGGAAGGAGGAAAAAAGTAAGGCAGAAAACAAGGAAGGAAGGAAGAAAAGAAGGAAGGAAAGAAGAAAAGAAGGAAGGAAAGAAGGGAGAAAAAAACCCCCAACTAATCAACCAGACATTCACTCTAACACTACGAAAACTCAGAGGTAGGCCATACCCAGCCTGTGTGTAGACTCCTGTTTAGAACATTCATGTTCGCTTTTACATGTTAATCCATGATCTATATGACCAGCCACTTGGGAGAAGGTGAATTTCTAAAACCATTTTTTATATCTCAGCATTCCAAATCAACCTGTAATACTGTCTTCTTTAACAGCTGCATGGAAAATTAAGATTTAAATATTATCCTCTGGGGGGAAAAATCTTCATAGTGAGCCAGAAATTTTATTTTCTGGAATCGCAGTTCATAGTAACGTCTAGAATCATATAAAATTCTCTCATAAGCAGATGCTGAGGTTAATGCTTTTAAACATGCTCATGATATCTTAAATTTCTCATGGAAATTATCATATCATATGAGTACCAGATTTCATTAATGGTGAAATATTGGCCCCAGTGTGCCTCCTGCCAGCATGCTGAAACTACTGATGGTGTCACTTTAAAGAATTTAGTATCTAAACAGCAATTGGTTTCAGTCTGTCAAAAAAACCTGGGTCATTCTACAATAAGCATGCATTTTACCACTGTTGTTTACTTAAATCTCTCATGAGCAAACAGAGAGCCTTAAATCAAGGATATTCATACGTTGTAAGATAGATGCCTAGGCCAAAGTTAACTTAAGATAGATAATAACTTTAAAGTTTTCATTTCATGGTGTTTAACTTTTCTTGTAATTGCTTGTTTTTTTTTTTTTTTAACTGGCTTTTTCAGTGACCGTTTAATTTTAAAATTCACTTTTAAGATACAGGTGTGTGATGGTTTGTGCCTATAGTCCTAGTACCTGGGAAGTTGTGGCAGAAGGATTAGGCATTAAATACCATTTTCTACTATACAGTGAGGCTGATGTTGGACTGGACTACATGAGGCTATTTAAAAAAAAATCAAATGTTAAAAAGGTATTTTCTATGGTAATTAAGATTTACTTTTAGTTGTGCGTGTATGTATGCGTGTGGCCAAGCGTGGGTTTGGGCAGGTGGGTATAATGCCCTAAAAGGCTCGGGGAACACTAAACTCCATGAAGCTGGAGTTACAGGGAGTTGTGAGGCTGCCCCTGATATGGGTGCTGGGAACTCAACTTGGGTACGTTGCAAGAATGGTGCACACGCTTAGCCACAGAGTCATCATCCCAGTCAATCTTATGTATGTATGTATGTATGTATGTATGTGTGTATGTGTGTATGTGTGTATGCATGTGTGTATGTATGTGTATATGTATGTATGTGTGTATGTGTATATGTATGCATGTATATATGTATATATGTATGTGTGTATGTGTATATGTATGTGTGTATGTGTATATGTATGTATGTATGTATGTGTGTATGTGTATATGTATGTATGTGTGTATGTGTATATGTATGTATGTATGTGTGTATGTGTATATGTATGTATGTGTATATGTATGTTTGTATGTATGTGTGTGTATGTATGTATGTATGTATGTATGTATTTAACTCATTGCGTTGTTCTTTGCTGCTTGTAACTATGGAGACTACTAGGCTGGCCGCTAACTCACAGAGAACCACCTGCCTCAGCTTTTCTAGTACTCTGATTAAGGGTGTGTGCTACCGCATCTGGCCCGTCCTCAGTGATTTAATGAAACTACATAGTTGTGTTTTACCATGTTAACTATCATGGCTGGGCATCTGCACCTTGAAAAAGTACACTTGGTGAACATGTTAAGTGGAGATATTTGTCTATGTAGTCTTGTAACTGTCTTACAAGTCACAAATAAAAATATTCTTTGAGCGTATTCTTATGTTTCATACTTTTTTTTTTTTAACCCCAAGGAGAGACAGCAGATTAGTGTGGAAAACTTTAATAACAGTGAGAATTGCACACATGGTCCTGATGTGGATTTTTGTTGTTGTTTGTTTTTTAAGCAACACTACAAGAAACGACATCAATTATCCAGGTAAGAGGACTGAGTTTCAGAAAGACAGTTCGGCATTAAATGGCCAATGGCAGCTAGATGAACGGATGACTCTGAAGTCATATTGACTCCATCATTCTGAGATATGGTTTCCAAGGAGAAGAGACAAACTGCTCCGGGTTCCTGTAGGGGGGCAGGGTAGGAGCTCTGAGTGGCAGAGGGCGCTTAGCTGGGTCTACGGGGATGTTTGAGTCTACACGGGCCACATTATTTTGCTTCCAGAAAGAACCTTAAATCTCAACTCTGGACTTAATTAGAACAGAACTCGCTTTTTGTAAATATCACTGTGGGGACTTGTTGGCCTTCCAGAGCCCATGTCTTGTGGCTGTGACTGAGCCCTAGCTCCTGGTCACTGTGACATTTCCAATGTCTCTTTTCGCATTCGCTGAAGCAAGGTTAGAAAGGGCAGTACACCGCTCACACCAGAGGGGACAAGTTAGTTCTTCACGGCTCACAGAACAGAACAAGTCACATGGATATGCTTATTTTACAGGGTGGAAAGTGAAATTCTGTGAGCTCAGCACTGCAGAGACGACACTCGTCAGCAACAGAGGTGGCCATAATCTCATCTGGTGAGCATGAGAAGGGGGCTTCCACTCAGAGAGAAGCCGAGCTACGAATAACAGATACTCCGCTTAGAATTCACATATGACACGGTAGGAAAATAAAGCTGTAGAAAAGAACTGGCTCTGATGCTAGGGTCTCGCCGGCTGTGAACACAAATGGAACATTATGGGAGCTGTGTCTGAGGAGGCTTGGCTTGCGACTGAGAGAATGAGAACTAAGACTGTGTGACAGGCAGAGCTGCCACGATTAGACAAAGAGGGTGGACTGTGAGCTAGGAGGGAGCGTTCAGGCTAACACCAGGTCAAAGAGATGAGCCTCTGAACCAGCATTTCGAGAAGAGTCAGCAGGCCAGCGGCAGCACCGGCAAAGGTGGCTTAGCCGTGAGCCCTGGAGACTTGGAGACTGGAGGGTCTAGGAAAGGCTAGGAGAGAACTGGTTTTAGTCTATTGAGAATGTACAGTTTAAAAAGGAACAGTATATACCAAGTCAAACTCTTTAAATTTACTGGAGAGCAAGACATTACAGCCTTCTAAGGCTTAAAGTCCTATAAAGACTCCAGGACTTTACAGAACTCTTCTGGACAAATAGAAGTTCTAATGCAGTGCCTTTTAATAATTGAAATGAAACGATGATAAGTTAAAATTTAATGACTCTTCTCCTTCCTATATGGTGCTTTCTGCACAGGTTCCCTCACACATGCATTGCGGTGTTCTTCAGAACTTCCCTCATGCCGCCAACGTTTAAATCTCGAACAGGAACTTACGAGTACCACATCTTTAACCCTCGGAGCGGCTCAGCAAGGGCAGTTCATGTCTGTTGACCTCCATGTTTATTTCCCACACGAGGAGACGGAGGCTCAGACAGCTACGAGGTCTGTTTCCAGCCCTAGACAGGATCAGAGGTGGGTGGAGAAGCTGGGCGCTGTGGCTGCTATGGCCGCTGGCCAGTGCTGATCGCAAGTCTGTTCTGTGCTGGAGCGGAGGCAGGCTCACCTGACTGGAAGGAGAAGGGTGACATTGGAAGAGAGACCCACCCAGTCTCAAGGTCAAATGGAAGCTGAAGGTTTATTTCAGCAGAAGAGTATCAATCTAAAACTAGCATCAGACTGAGGGAGACTTGCACATAGTATGATTATACATTATCAGCCTGGCCTCAAACCCAGAGATTCCCTTGCCTCTGCCACCCCTGCCTCCCAGTACAGGGATTAAAGGTATTCACCACCACTGAACTAATTTGTTCCTTTTTGAGGCAAAGTCTCTATATTCTAGGGCTAGGCTTGATCTGACACTCCTAAGCTTGTTCCTTCCTAGCTTGCCCTCTATAATTTCCTAGACGCCACATTATCTTCTCATACATTTCTTTAAGGTTCCTAAAACACCTCTGCTTTTAAGCTCTTTTTCAGAATATTATTTTCATTCCCCTGGAATGCCTTTCTCTCTAGGTTGCCCCTTGCGAAGGTCTCTTGGCACCAGTCTCTCGTGCACTTCAGCAATTCCTTTCCGTAGCTTCTGTTAGGCTCAGTGCTCTCTTTGCTCAGCCTCTTGCTTGCTGCGAGGAGAGCTGGGATTAAGGGAGCGCCCTGTTGTCATAGATGGATGAACCACATTCCCTCACTGGACGGGCTGGTCCAGTTACTGGGTAGACGGCTGCACTGGTGGCTTCTCTTCTGGGGCACAGCTTTATATAATCACACCTGTATGCTATACTTGGCTTTCTCCTCTCCACGGCATTTCTAACCATCACTCCCCACCCAACAAGAGCCTAGCCCTGTGCAGGATCTGTTTGCTATGGGTTGCAATGTCCGACAGGACTCCCCCTTCAAGCCCCTTCTTGCTGTCGGGTCTACCCTTTCGGCCAGGGGCGCTCAGCCACATCCCAGGTGCTTCAGTGACTGGACACCCAAATTTCCTACTTATCCCTGGTGGCCATTTGGGGCAGATCTGTGGCAGTGGCAGAGCACTTCAGAGCATGTATTCACGACGCCATCTTAACAGAAGGCCAGAGAGAAGAGCTTCTGCTTCTTGTGGCATTAAAAATGTCAAGAGCACATTTAAAATGTTTAAGTGGCACTGCATCTTCAAAAGCAAGTGGAACCCTTCATTTTGTATTTGCTTTTTTTTTTTAAATTCATTTACAGATTCACAGTAGATAAAGGGGGGGGGGGTTTCTCTTAGGGAACACGCTTAGGAATGCTTCCGGAATTTCATGAACAAGGTATTTCTCAATACTGCCTTTTGTTTCTCTTATTTTTATTGTTGGTTACACATTGTAGAATGGCATTTTTTTAGTTGATACGTACTGTTTACTTCTAAAATAAAACTTGTGGATTGTGGTGGCTCATGCCAGTAGAATACGCTGAAAAGGTGGAGGTCAGTCTGGACTACACCTTTTAAAGCTAGGTGTGGTACTGCACACTTTTAGTACCCACATCCAGGAGGCAGGGGCAGGGGCAGGGAGGGGCAGGGACAGGGGCAATCTCTAAGACTTGGAGGCGAGTCTTGTTTACATAGTGAGTTTCAGATCACCCAGGGCCTAGTGTTTGCTAGGTTTCATACAGAGACCTTGTTTTTCTTAAAAAAGATTTAATGGGTGTTAGATCAGGAAGCAGGAGCTGATGCAGAGGCCACGGAGGGATGTTCCTTACTGGCTTGCTTCCCCTGGCTTGCTCTCTCTTATAGAACCCAGGACTACCAGTTCAGAGATGGCTCCACCCACAAGGGGCCCTCCCACCTTGATCACTAATTGAGAAAATGCCCCACAGCTGGATCTCATGGAGGCACTTCCCCAACTGAAGCTCCTTTCTCTGTGATAACTCCAGCCTGTGTCAAGTTGACACACAAAACCAGCCAGTACAATGGGAATTTACTTTTTAGAATATGTTTTCCAGCAAAATCAAACACATACATACACTCTTTATATAGCCCGGATTAAATATTACACATATGTATATTTTTAAAATTAGGGCCGTGAAAACATACAGTTGAGCAATTTGGTTTGTGCTTAGAATATGCATGATGTGTGCGCTGTCTTCCTAGTACTGTCGGGGGCTCTGTAAAGATTTGGTGTGGAAATAAGGCTTATCACTCGGCTCGTGTTGGCAGCATTTTACTTTTATGTTTTCGGTATTGGGGACAGAACACAGGCAGGTATACTCGACGGCTGAGCCGTATGCCTTGGCAGCTCCTTTTGTCTGTCCATCCCAGGGAGGAGGTGACGCCACACTAACGCTAGGAGGCGGATCAAGCCATTTGCCACTAAGCTCCACTGTCATGTCCCTGTTTTGACACAGGGTCCTACTCTGTAGCCCTGGAACTCGCTATGTGGGACCAGGTTGGCCTGAGTCACAGAGATCTGACCGCTAGGATGAAGGAAGGGCCGGCACCACCACTCCCTGTTTTCCAGCACAGTTCTCTGTAAAAGACAAAACAAAACAAAACAAAAGAGCTTTCTGGAAATTTTATGAGGTCTTCTAAATGTGACTCAATATCAGGCACTAGAAATATGATGGGGTAGAAAGATTTATTAAGTAAAGTAAATGTGACTCAATATCAGGCACTAGAAATATAATGGGGTAGAAAGATTTATTAAGTAAAGTACATAGCTATGGAAACCTAGTCTGGAATTCCTCCCTGAACCCTTTTCTCCCTTCCCTTGTTTCTTGCATAAAGAAACTAATCAGCATTGAGCTTTCTGGCCTGCAGGTTCTGAAAAGGAGGTAGCTGTTTGGTCTTTAGGTTAACAAGCCAGAACAGCTTTTGTATGCAGAGGCTTCAGATGACGTCTCTACATTAATGCTGCCTCTGCCGATTCCTCCCCTATCTTCACATTTTGTTTAAAGACCATCCTTTGATTTGATACAAAGGACCATCTACTAACATGACTTGTAAGCTGGCTTGTGCAGTTATAGAACTGAAATATTTCAATATTCTACTAACTTGCCTATATCTATTAACATGACTTGTAAGCTGACTTGTGCAGTTATAGAACTGAAATATTTCAACATTCTACTAACTTGCCAAAGTATGAAAGTTATTGGGAGGCGAATGATCTGTTGTTGGTCATTAGGTTATAGCTGCTGTATGTGTCATTTACTTTTCTGGGATATGTTCATCATCTTCCTGCTATTTCTTTCCTGGGGCGTGTGCAAACTGAGGCAGAAAAGGGTTTATTACAGAGTTGGTTGTGGAATTTTGTTTGAAGATTTATTTTATGTGTGAGTACACTATCACTGTCTTCAGACACACCAGAAGAGACCCTTAGATCCCATTTCAGATGGTTGTGAGCTACCGTGTGGGTGCTGGGAATTGAACTCAGGGACCTCTGGAAGAGTAGTCAGCGCTCTTAACCGCTAAGCCATCTCTCCAGCCCCAGTGGAATTTTTGTTCTTAAAAATACTTTCCTGAAGATAAATTTCAAAGGGGATATAGTTCATTTGGTAGAGTACTTGCTTAGCATATAGGAAGCCAAGTGTTCAAATCTCCAGTACAGCATAAACTGGAAGTGATGATATATTCCAGCCCCCAGCCCTGTTGCTCTGGAGGTATGGGGGAGGATCAGAGTCCAAGGTCACTTTTGGCTACAGAATAAATACAAGGCTGGTCTGAAAAACATAGAACTGTCAAAAAAAAAAAAAAAAAGAAAAAAAAAAGAAAAGAAAAGAAAAAAAAGGGGAAAAAAAGAGGAAAGCAAAACTAATGTCCGTTAACTTATTTATTTGTTCTCACATATTTTCCTCAGTCCTCGAGGTCTTGTTTTGCAAGACCAAGTTTCTCCGTGTCCTGGAACTCACTCGGTCGACCAGGCTGGCCTTGAACTCAGAGATCCACCTGCTTCTGCTTCCGCCTCCTGAGCGGTGGGAATGAAGGCGTGTGCCATCACTGCCTGGCTCAGCACTGATGGTTCTTATTGTTTAATAAACAGCTAAGGTATTTTAATGCCTTTAAAAGGGAAGATCGAGACTTAAGTATGAAGTGGGAACTTCAGTCTTCAAACCAGACTGACCGGATTACAGTCGGCCTTGTCTAGTGCAGCCTTGTGTTTGCCTTCGCGTACAGTCTTTCACTCAGTCTGTTCCTGTGTTGGACGTGGTTAACTGAGCTTTTGGGGGTTTTAGGATTTTCCTCCTTTTCCACATCATGTCCTCAGGTGTGACCAGTCACGACGCTTATGCATTAACAAAAGATCAGGGTTTTGTCTGTACAGGCCATTTGGGTATCTTTAAGCATGATCCTCTCTAGGATGCTGGTGACAGAACCCAGGACCTCATGAGCGCTGGGAAGCTCTGTACCACTGAATGGCGGCCTCAGGGCGCCCCAAGCACCTGTCTCCCTTAAATTTAGGACATAGGTTGTGCTACCACAGCTACCTATGTCCCCTTCCTTCTTTCATGGCTATCACAACACACGACTCAGAACACGGTTTTGGTTCCCTTTTCTTTTTCTTGAACTTGTGGTTCACCACAGAGGGCGGCCTTCAGCTCCTCATCTTCCTGCCACGTCTCCCTGTTCTCCCAACACAGGCCTGGCCTACCACTCCCCATTTATCTCTTGAGTCTCAAACGCTCCTTGGCTGAATGCATAACAGTTCAAGTCCTTTTGGCTGTGAGAAAAGTCACAGGTATTCTGAAGATTTCGAGCCTTTATCGATGTGCTAATGACTTACAATGAATTATACTTTGGGAACTGAGACCAGCACTCAGGGCTCTCTATGATGCTGGTGACAGAACCCAGGACTTCTCTATATACATATTTCTTCCCATAAAAACAACACTGCAGAGAGCCATTCTCGGTTCCTAGCAATACTGAATTTTCCCTTTAGTGACACAGTGGCACGGTGTTAGTTGTCTAATTGCTAGCTTTGCAAATTCTGTAAAAGCCAGTTAGTTCTTCAGCAGGAATACAACTCATGCTGTGCAAAGTAGTTTACACTGGCGCTATCGGGGGCACTGTGAGTGTGGAGGCTCGTGAGCGTCTTGCGCTGCACTGACAATCAAGTGCACACAGAAGCACAAGAACTTAAAGACACAAAGGAACAGAATGCTGGGACAGGAAGACACATTCACACACATATGCTTTTCTTCTTTGCAAATCGTCCCCCTTCAACTTTCTGAAGAGGACGAGGGGTCTATAGAAGAATTCATTCCCCATGGCAGGAGTTCAACACCAGGCTCCTCTGCTGAAAAGCCTCCTTATGTAGCCTTGCTGCGCTAGTGCAGTCGCAGAGCAAACTGAGACAAAGCCCAGCCTGGAGGACAGATGCTCTTCTTTCCTACAAAAGAAGAAATCCAACTGGTAGAGAGGAAACATATCTTCTCACTGGAAAAGGGAGATAGCAGAAATAAAGAGGTCGTGTTGAATACAGCGTATTACCTTCTTAACTCCGGTGATGGAATTCCCTTAGAGCATGCCAAACACCAATTTTACCTGGATGAACCGGAGAAAAGAGCTCTTTCCGGATGTGTTCTCCAGCGAACAGAGATTTTTGGCACGGAAGAGGCAATGAAAAAGACAAAGAAACAAACGTTCTCTAAACCCCGAGCGTTAGCTATTCAAGTTAATTTCTGGGTTTCTAGGTTCACCGGGACGCTTTAAAAGATTAAAAAAACCTCATGCTAGGGTCTCTCCCAGTTTTAACTCGGGTGGGTTCGCTGTTTCCCCCGAGGTGGCGTGCGCTCCCCGGAGACACAAAGGGCGCCGCCGCTCCCTGCCCGGGGCTGAGGAATGCGGGGGATCCGAGGCACCCTGAGCCGGAGGAGGGCTTGGAAAACATTTGCCCTGACGCTCACACACAACCATAATAATTTATCTTTCCTCCGGAGAAAGGTCAGCTGGGATTTGACCCCAGCAGCCAGCGCAGCGCAGGCGTCAGGGCCGCGGCGGGGTGGCCGGCCAGTTCTGCCGGCCGCGCAGCCCACGCCCACCTGTCCACCCAGCTCGGCAGCTCCGGGTCGCCCCGCCCGTCAGGGCGCCGCCCCGCCGCTCGCCGGCTCGCCCGCCACACCTCAGCCTGCCCAGGGCGGACCCTGAGCGGCCGCAGGACCGAGCGTCTCGGGTCAGGACTCACGCCTCCGGCACTGAGCGAGCGCCGCCCGCAGACACCCGGCGCGCCCCCTGCACGCACGCACGCGCGCACGCACACGCGCGCGCGGCCACGCGTCAGCACCTAGCGGCGCGGCGCGCGCTCACGGGGACGCGCACGGCGGGCGGGCGCGCACGGCGGCGGGAGGGCGGGGGGCGGCGCTCGGCGCACCGGCCGCGGCTGAGGCGGGCTGAGGCGGCGCGGGCCGGACGCGGGCCGAGCCCCGGCGGAGGACGCGCGGCGGCTGCGGCGGCGGTGGTGAGGAGGCGGCCTGTGGTGTTGCGGCCCGGGCTGGCCGTAGGGAGGAGCGGCCGCGACCATGTCGGCGGGCGGCCGCGACGAAGAACGGCGGAAGCTGGCCGACATCATTCACCACTGGAACGCCAACCGGCTGGACCTGTTCGAGATCAGCCAGCCGACCGAGGTGAGCGCCGCCGCCGGGGTGTTGAGGGGACGGGGCGCGCGCGGGTCGGCGACGCGGAGGCCGCGGGAGGCAGAGCGCGGTGGGGTCCCGCGGCCGCCCCTCCCCCGCCGGCCGGCCTGCCTGCCTGCCCGCCGGCGGACCCGCCCTCGCCCGCGGCCCTGTCCCCTCGGCCTCCGCCCACCGTGCTGGCCAGCGGGGTCCCTAGGGGCGCTCGTCCTTGTCGCCTCCTGCCGCGCCCCACCGCCCGGGCGGGGTCCAGGGCGGCTTGGTGGCCCGCGCAGCGGGCGGGCCGGCCACCTGCGCGCGGGAGACGCACCTGGCCGTGCACTTGTGTCCCCGGGACTCCGCCTGGCCACCCACGTGTGTCCTCAGACCCCCCACCTGTGTCCCCCGGACCCTTTCCAGGCGCGCACTTGTGTCCGCAGGCCCGGCTCGCGCCCACTGAACCGCCTGCGCCCGCGCGTCCCACCTGTGCCTCCCGGCCCTTACCTGGCCGCGCACCGGTCCCCCCCCCCCCGCGCGGCCCAAGCACGCGTGGACCTTCCCCTGTGCGGTGCGCTCCTCGCGGCCGCTTTCTTTGATGGCGGCTTCCTAAAGGTCGGGACGCGGATCTCGGCCCCTCCGAGGCCACGTGACCGGCCGGTGCCCGCGGCCGGCGGTGTGAGCCCCGTGTGCCCCACGGCGCGCGTGCATCCGGGCGGGCGGCGGGGTGGGGGGCGGACAGATCGCCCCTACTCCGGCCCGGTGTGCTGGCCTTACGCAGCGGGGCTGCGGGAAGAGTTGGGGACGATCTTGGGGGTGGGGTGAGGGCAGGTATCCAGCCAGTTGGTACCGGGGGAGACTGCCGGCCGAGCTGAGTGGCCGGCGGGAAGCCTCGAGATAGCCTCTTGTGACAGCGGGCGGAAGGGCGTTTGGTTAAGTTGTGGCTGGGCAGACTTGTCCCACGCGACCGCACATTTTACCACGACTTGTGCGGGATTTGGAAATAGTTCTGACTTTGAAATGGTTAGCCGCGAACACACATTTGGTAGATCTGTGCAGGCTCTTCAGATTGACTCCGAGGCTTGGCTTTCCCCTTTTGACTTATTCTGCCTGTGGAGGAAGGCAGGTTTCCCTCTCTTTCCCTCTCACCTTCTTGTGAGCACACTTGACCTAGTTAGAGCCTTTTCTCTCGATTCCTATTTGACAAGCTAAGGTAAATTATTAGGTTCAGGTTGCCAATTTGAACACCGATGTTAAGTTACTCCTGATTCATAATTCATCTTCTGTAACGATTTTACGAGTTGTATTTTAGTAAGCAAATTTACTGTGTAGTTAGTGTTCATTCATAGCCTTACAAGCGATTCTTTAGAAAGGAGCCGCCAAGCAATTTAGTTTCAGTATTGTCTTTCAGAATAATTAGCCGGATTTTTTTTTTAAATGGCAGAATAAACTTTGCAAGTAAAATATTACTAGTTAGGTGAATTCTCTTGTCACTCCCTCCGCCCCCCAGAGTTCTTGTCTGGTTAAGAAAAGATGCGTTTTCTGTGGAGAAGTAACATTCAGCTTAGTGTTTTAGTGTTAAATTGAGGTGTTAGTTTTAAAACATTTTAAATGGAATATTTTAGATTTAAGTGGATTCTATTTTATAAGCATTTATTTGAAACTTTTATGTAACATTTGGGAGAGATGAACAGTTACTAAAGTTGCATGTTTTGGGGAATGCTTCTCCCCTCCCCCAGTTTTCTGCAGGTAAAGAGTTGTGTAGACAAATGAAAAAAATTAAAGGACTTAAAAGATGAAATGACCCTTTTCATGCCATAATTTCCTCTCTACTACTGAACATTTCTATTTTTAGAAACAACTTGTAATTGAAAGCTTTTCATAACAAAATTAATTTGTTTTCAAAATGTCTTCTTATTATGTAATGGCCAGCTCAGATTTTCTGTTTTGCTTTTTAGAGAGATTTTGGGTCCGAGTAAGATGCTGCTGTTCTTCAATGTGCAGCTAGGCTTCATTAGCACACTACTTCATAAAAGAAAGCCGAGCTCTCTGAAGCAGTAGGTATGGCCAGGGGCTGCAGCCGGCTCTGTCTAAGCCGTGCCTGACAACTGCGCTAACCATCCTCAGTGTGCTTTTTACTCCATGTGGCTGTCACGCGTCAGGCAGTTTTCTCCAAGAGGATAAGAGTTACACCAACCCCTGTAGCTGTTCAGTAGCCATTGAAAAGATTCACTACAGAAGTTGATTTGTGGGAAGGTTTAAGCCTTGTATTTGTTTAATTGGGCAGTCTTTTATGCATGTTGGTAAGAATATGATGAGTGTTTTCTTCTGTTTGTTTATTTTAGTTCTGTGTTGTGTTGAGTGTCTGTTGCCACATTTAAACTCCACTGGTCACCTGTGACTTGGTTGTGTCTGGCAGCTGTGATAACTACAGATAATTCTTTGCTTTCTATATTGAGCAAGATGATAAACATGGATTATATTTACCTTTAAAGAAGAGTAGAGTATGTTCAGGCATCATCCTGACTAGGTTTGCGCTCCCTTCATGCTCACATCTGTGTAAAGGGAACCAGCGAGTGGCTGTTGAGCAATTTCAGTCAGTCCTTTATTTGGGTCTTGCGTGCTTCTTGAAAATAAGAGTTAACGGTCTAAACTCAACGTGAACATTTTATGACTGGGAGACTGATGTTAAGCTGAATACCTTGGTCACTATAGAAACTAATACACATTTTCTCAAAGCATTATGGGACTCTTTCCTTTTAAAATTAAGGTTTTGACATTAGGGATTTTTGATGATTTATAATGGGAGCGTGCCCCTTGGAATCTTTTTAATTTTCCAGTACTGTTTAAGAAGAGGGCTTCTCTGGTCATCCATAGGTCTCACCAAGACTTGCCATCAGAATTACTGTTTTTTTCTCCCTTTTATTACACAAGGCAAGAAATTAAATATTTCTTCTTGCAAAATTGTTGTCTGACACAATTGGTACTTAGTAAGCCTATTGAATATGGTATTCCTGGCAAAAAAACTTGTAAAAATTCATTGAAAATTGTTCACACAGATTTGTTTTATTCTGACTGTTTTGCATAAAGCTAATGCTGATAAACTTTGCTAAGTTACTGACTTTAGCTTTATAAGATACTTTTCAGTCATTCATTATTTATTTAATTCATTGTTGCCTTTTTGCCTCTGGGGAGAATTAACCCAGAATTTGTGTACACCCACATGTGCTTTATTATAGGTGAACATGATTCATTCTAATTCCTTGGTTAATCTTGAGAAGTCATGTGATGATATTACAAAAGATTTGTTCAAAAAATAATGTGGAGATTGCCATGAGAGGTGGACTAGGAAGTGCTCAGGAGAAGAGGTGGGAACTGCATAGCCTATTATAGCTACATCCGTCTTCCAGATTGACACTTAGGGGGTTGTGATGCTTTGTCATGCAACCTAATTATATTCGAAAGCTTTGAAGGTAGTAGTTGTAATTTAAGTATTGGTCCTGATGAAAATCTTTTTTTCTGTGACTATAAATGAAAACAGGTGGCACTTGTTGGTGAGATTTAGTATTCATAGATCCTGTTCTCGATTTCTTTTCTTTTTTCTTTTCAGTCATAGCAGGGTTTCTCTGTATAACAGTCTTGGCTGTCCTGGAACTCACTTGGTAGACCAGTCTGGCCTTAAACTTTGAGAAGTCTGGTGCCTCTGCCTCCCAAGTGCTTCTGCACCACTGTGCTCAGTCATTCTGTTAGTATTTACTTAGTTGTTGTTTGAGACAGTCTTCCTGAGTAGCTCCGACCTGCCTGCAGCTGGTGATTCTCTGCCCCAGCCTTCTCAGTGCTAAGATTATAGGTGTGCATGCTTGGCTTTTTTCCTCAACTTATTGACCTGTAGTGATTGTTATAATTCTCTAAAGTCTTTATGTCCTGTAATAACTGATGTAATTTTTGTGTTTATATAGCTCTTGTCTAAATTTATGTCCTTAAAACAATTTCAGATAATGACATTGTCCAGAAATATTTTTTTTAAATTGGATATTTTATTTGTTTACTTTCCAAATGTCATCACCTTTCCCAGTTTCCCCTCTGCAAACTCCCTATCCCATTCTCTCTTATCCTGCTTTTATGATGGTGCCCTCCCCCTCCCCCCTCTCCCGCCTTAACCACTGTAGCATTCCTCTACACTGGGGCATCAAGCCTTCACAGAACCAAGGGCCTCCTCTCTCATCTATGCCAGATAAGGCCCCTTCAGCTCCTTCAGTCCTTCCCCTATCTCCTTCCATGGGGGGGGGTGTCCCTGTGCTCAGTCCAATGGTTGGCTGTGAACATCTGCATCTGTATTGGTCAGGATCTGGCAGAGCCTCTCAGGAGACAGCTGTGTCAGGCTCCTGTCAGGAAGTACTTCTTGGCATCTGCAATAGTGTCTGGGCTTGGTGTCTGCATGTGGGATGGATCCTCAGGTGGGGCAGTCTCTGGATGGCCTTTCCTTCAGTCTCTGTTCCACTTTTTGTCCTTGTATTTCCTTTGGACAGGAGCAATGTCCAGAAATATTTTAACAGGTTAATGTGTAATTGTTAGATGTTGAACTTCTGAAACCTGTTTTCCTGAACATCTGACTTGTAAATACTTTATATCCCACATTGCTGTTTAAAGTTCACACGTAAGTGGAAGTAGGAGAACTGCAATGCCTGTAACTTTAATTTCGTCAAATCCTATTTTAATGATGGTTCTTAAACGTTTTAACCTCCCTTACAGCCCACCACCCACCAGAGGTAGTAGAAAAGAAAGATGTGGGAAGTGGACCTGTTTAGTTGCTTTGGAGCAACTCCCATCTGTGTTGTCTGGAAATTGCCAGTTCAGTTCACAGGTCAGCAGGCTGTGGTAGCTCGATGCACTTGCAAACACCTCATGGATACACCAGCAGTCCAGTTCAGTAGAGTTGGGATAGCAAACACGAATCAGTAGCCGTGGCATTAGCTAGTAGGGACAGCCAGGCCACAGCCTTGGCTTCAGTCAGCAGGAGGGACCAGCAGGAATACTACAAGTTCTCAGCTGTGCTTCTTGCAGGGAAGTGAAGATCAGTGAAGATCAGGTTGTTATTTTCAAATATACAAACCAGGTAGGTGTCACTTGCCTCCCACAAATATCCCCAGTAGCTGCTCTTTGGATCACAGATCTGTCTTGAAGTCCTGAGAAATTTTCCATGCCAGATGCTGGAAGGGGAGTTTGAGAATTAGAAGCTGGCATCTGGGAGTGTCTAGTTTCATAGAGGCCATAGTATTAGCCCTGTAATGACAACATTTCTTCACTTCATCATGGAGAGTGAACTGTTCTGTGAGTGGTTTCTGTAGCTCCTTGTTTCCGAGTATAACTTTTCACACAGTCTGCTCTGTAGCAGTCATGGAGACTTGACTTACCCTTCTTGAGCTGGGACTTGGCCACCTAGATACAGCACTGGTATTAGTGCTAACTACTTCATTTAGACTGGTTTTAATTCATTAGCTCGTTTTCCTGTGCCAATGAAAATAGCTTTATGCTGTTTGTTGGCCCAGTGTAGTATACATTTTGTAACTGTAGATTTTTATGGAATTTTAATTGTGATTAAATGAGTACAGTAGAATATCAGTAGAAGTGTCTTTCATATTGAATAAAAGGAGAACCATATTAGAATATAGTAGCAGGTCATGGAAGCTTAAGAAACACATTTATTGTTCTGTTATGGGTGAGTTGAGGAGTTGTCTGTAGAGCATTACTGCTGTACTTCGGGTGACATAGGCTTAACTTTTTAAAGAATTTGCTAGACTTGAACTCTGGGGTAATGTCAGAAAATGATACAACTATTTCAATATAAACTTACTTTCCTTTATTATGAATAAAAAGGAAATTGCTAAAAAATCTACCATGACTTAATGTTTTAAAGTTGTACTGGCTTTTGGTCAGAAGTTAGAGGTTTCTGCTGGTTTCCTGGCAGAGGTTATGTGCAGATTCAGCTCATCTACCAGACAGTGCCTGGGAAGGGATCAGTGTATGTGCTTGTGCTTGGCTTGCATTTACACTTGAATGATAGGTACTAAGAAGTGTGTTATGTACATCTCATTGATTCTTTATCAGTTCCTGATGGGTTAAGTGTTAGACTGACATTCCATTAAGGCCTAAAAAATCCCCTGGTAGTCTGCCTGCTGCTGCCCCTCAACCTGTGAGTTGATTGCAGTGTGTGCATGTTATCAAGGTTGGACTTTCTTTATTCATGAGCACATTTTTCTTATCTCTGCTCAATTTGAAATCTAAAGTCCAAAATGCTGCAGAATCCAAAACAGTCTGAATGCTAAAACACTCTCACAAGAGGCCAAAATCAACATATGACCTCATATGACAGGTTGTAGTAAAAATACAAGCACAATAAAAATATTGTATAGAATTACAAGTAGGTTCTGTTTATAAGGTATAGCATAAATTGAACAAATAAATTTAATGTTTAAATTCATGCCCCGTCCTCAAGACACCTTATTTCGTACATGCAGATACTATGAAACCTGGAAAAATGTGAGTTCTGAAAATAGCTTTGATCCCAAGAAATGGGATCAAATGTAGGAATTCAGATCTGGGTTGAAGTAGTCAGAGATAGCAAGGGCACTTGACTGTGTTTGCTGGTCTCAGGTTCTCTGGCTTAGATTTCTTTCCTCGTATTCTTGGCTTGGATTTTGCTCAAGTAACAGTGACAACAAAAATTCACTCTGTTTTGCATATGTGAATGACCCATATCACATAATGTAGAGAGTGAATATACTTAATAAAGTGAAAATAAGCATACAGAGGAAAGACTTACTTACAGTTCTAGAGAGTAGCTTCCTAATGTAAGTTGAGCCTAAAAATTGAAAAATATGAGATTGCATGACTCAAGTTTATAAGTCTGTGTCAGGAATGAAAATATTTGGAGACTTGGAAATTGATTGATTACATTGATAGGTTTTTACATTGAACATATATATACGTGTGTGTGTGTGTGTGTGTAAAATATGCTTTCCTTGTAAATGTAACTACATTATAGTTAGAGCGAACATTCTGAACACTGTGGCTTAGGCTGGATGTTAGTTACAGCAGGCCAGGAGGCACGCACTGGCATTGTTTCTGTTATCTCTTAGTGTCAGAATGGACTAGATGGAGCTGGCTCTGTGGCCCCTTTAAACTTTATGGAGTAAGTTAAATTAACTATAGACTGGTAAATCCTGGCCTTTTCACAGACTACTCACTGTGTGTGTGTGTGTGTGTGTGTGTGTGTGTGTGTGTGTGTGTGTGTGTGTGCATGTGTGTCTTTAAAACCAGCATGCGTCTTGGTAAGAGAAATAGGCTGAGATCATGCTTTAGAGGAGCTCAGCTGCGTTCTAAGGAATGTGCTGTAAGTCATTCACAGTTGGGAAGGCCTGTTCTGGAGACTGCAGCATAACATCTCTGATTTTCAAGACAGAAGAGTTTGAATTGGCAAAGGATGACCAGAGAAAAGCATGCCCATTTGCCAGTTTGCTGTTTGGCTGTTTGATTGGTTAGGAGCTCCTGGTTCTCTGCTGCTTGGTTTCATGTGATCTCTTAGAGGAAATCAAGCAGGGGCAGGACAGATGCTTAGTGGTTAAGAGCCTTGGTCTCTCTCTCTCTTTCTCTCTCTCTCTCTCTCTCGCTCTCGCTCTGCCTTGGTTCTGCTTTATTGACCTTGGAGTACTCCTTGAATACAGTTTTAAAAAACAAACTGTATACACAGTGGGAACTGGGTCCAGGCTGATGCCCCATATTTCCAGAAAAATTCCAACCAAAGAGTATTTATACAAAATGTCAGAGGGGAAAAACATGAGTCAACATGGTGCTGAGTTGAGGGGTAGCCAGTTGGCGGAGGAGCAGTCGGTGACAGAGCAGCTAGGTCATACCTCCTTCTCATGAGTCCAGGTGCTCTCCACACTGCCATGGGTGAGAGTTGGGGTGAGTTCCCATCACTGAGCTCCCTTGTAAGTGTAGTCTCCTGCCCGCTCTACTTCTGCACATGGACAGACATACGGTTGCCTCTTCCATCCAGCCTCATGACTGACTTGACTGCTGTCACCTCATTGAATTCTACTCAGCTGAAAGCTGATCTCTGTGTTCTTGAATGTATTGTGTGTCATCATGGTGATAGTGTCCCATTCTCCACGATTGTGGTAGGCCTGGTCATGCTAGCCCCTGCCTGGCGGTGAAGCCCACACCGAGTGACTTCATGTAGTCATCAAAATTCTTGCTGTCCACTAGCTTCCAGGTACCGACAGAGGCGTGCAGGCACTGAACTTGGTTGCTCTTTTAAAGGACCTGGGTTTGATTCCCAGCACCTACCTATGTGGCAGCTCTCAACTGTCTGTCAGTTCTAAGTGATCTGATGCCCTCTTCTGGCCCCTACATGCACTGCACACATGGAGTGCAGAGACTTATGTGCAAGCATAAGGTATGCAATAAAATATGTACACATAAAATTGTAAAGTAAAAACAAAGGAAAGCAGGTAAATGCTACCCTATGCCTGTTAACTCTTAGAGAGCTTCTGTCCTTCTTGTGTCTCTTCAGGTGCTGGTTTACATGAAAACTGGCTGTTTTCTATTTCTTTATGTTTTAGTGACCTTTATTATAAAAAAATCTTATAAGTAAGTACAAATATCACACACCCAAATTAACCAGACCAAATTCTGTACAACTTACTGAAGTTAATATACAGTTAGAATTGGCATGTGAAATAGATGCGAGACTTCACATTAAATTTTACACTTTTAGTCTTGAATATATTTTATATACTTAGCCACCACCAAACCCAAAAACCCATAACAGATTTAGAACTAGAAAGACAATTAGCTTATATCCTCTTCTATAGCTTGTGTTGATTACCTGCAGTCCTGAACTCATCCTCACACTCAGCCTTTCTCGTTCTCTTCCCCCCATGCTGTACCGTACCCACAGATACATCTGCCTCCATAGACATATATTCTTGTCTAGATTCTATATTTGAGGGAGAGCATTTGTTTTATTTCTTTCTGAAAGTATTTGACCTCATTTCATATTCTAATTCCATTCATTTTTTTTTTTTTTACAAAATTTTAAACTTAATTTTTCTCTAGAACTGAGAAGTATCCTGGTTACATGTGTCCCAGATTTTCATTATTCACTTACTTGCTGACAGGACAGCTGTGCTGTTCCATTTCCTTGTGTGGTGAATAAGGCAGCAGACAGAAAACAGGGTGCAGATATTTCTGTGGTAGGGTGTGAACCTCTCTGGAGCATGCCCAGGAATGAAATGGCTGGGCCACATAGTATTCTATTTTTACTTTTTTTGAGTAATTTCCAAACTGATTTCCCTGATGGCTGTATGAGCGCGTACCCCTGCCAGTAGTGAGCAAGGGTTCTTTCCTTCATGTGTTCTCCAACACTTACTGTCAGGTTTGTTAGTTACACCATTCTGACTGGGGAAGTAGTATCTCAGTTTTAATTTGTATTTCTTTGATGACTAGAGATCCTGGACACTTAAAAAATGTTATTGGTCATTTATATTTCCTTCCTTCCTTCCTTCCTTCCTTCCTTCCTTCCTTCCTTCCCTCCCTCCTTCCCTCCCTCTTTCTCTCCCTCCCTCTTTCTTTCTTTGAAAACCATCTAGTCTTCATTTGCTCATTTATTGATTGGAGGTTTTATTTCCTAGCATTTAATTTTCACAGTTCTTTGTAAATCGTGGGCATTAGTCCCTGTCTGACGTGCAGCAAGTCATGGCTTTCTCCATTCTGTGGGCTGTCTGTTAGCTCTGTTTATTCTTGCCTCTGCTGTACAGAAACTTACTTTTTATGTAGTTACTCGAGGTTATTTCCTGTCTGGTTGGGTTTGTATTTAAGAAGTCCCTGCCAGCCCTGATGCCTTGGCGTTCCGTGAGAGCGGCACTGCATAGAAGCCTGAGCTGCCACTTCGCTTCTCTTGTGCTGCGTCTTGTTTCTATGATGTGATTAGTAGCGGAAGCAACAGCACGGCCACTGTAGGACATTCCCCATATTGGAGGCTCATTTTATTTTGAAATTGTATAACCTTGTACAAATATGCTGTGATAAAATCCAAGATACTGTCACTTTTATTATTTGTATTTTTTGATCACCTGTGTAAATGCCAACACACGGAGAGGCTAATACTGTCTAACTATTATTACAAAAATAACATATATGGCCTGAAAAAGCCACAGAATATGTCAAGGTTTGGGGCAAGGTTATAATTTATAAGCTATGCTCTAAAATATTCAGAGATGGCTTTAAATTTTTTTTTGTCTTGGGGGATGAACATATAGCTTAGTGATAAAGTACCTGCCTATCATGCACAGTCTTAGATTTAATCATTAGCATTACAGTGATGATGATGATGATGATGATGATGATGAAGAGGAAAAGTATTCTAAAGTTTGATCTCTGCATGACATTTTTAGGTGGGCTATAGCATAATTTATAATATTTTAAAATGGATGTAGGACTTGCAGGAGAGTGGATTTCAATATTAATTTTAGACAAGTTTCTTTATTTTCTATGTTTTAAAATGCTTCATTTTAATTTTTAGTTACCAGTGATACAAACTTTTTTAAAAAAAACTTTTTTTTTTTTTTAAATTTCAGTAACACTGGCCATAGCTAGCCATAGTAGTAACCATCAAGTTTTATTACTCTAACCCATTTGAGGGTGTGACACAGACCACTCTTGTGTGTGTGTGTGTGTGTGTGTGTGTGTGTAATTGCTAGTTAGTTCCAGACCCATTTTCAAGAGTGTACCAGGCACAGAAAGCAGCAGCGGACAGTGTAGTGTAAGGTGCCAGTGTCTTTGTCTAATGTCGACTGTATCTTAGGTACCTGGTTGACCTTTCTTTCTTTCTCTTTTTTTTAAAAGATTTATTTTATTTGTATGAGCACACTGTTGCTGTCTTCAGACACACCAGAAGAGGGCATCGGATCTCATTACAAATGGTTGTGAGCCACCATGTGGTTGCTGAGAATTGAACTCAAGACCTTTGGAAAAGCAGTCAGTGCTGAGCCATCTCTCCAGTCCCAACTTTTTTTTTTTTTTTAAATATATAATTGAAAATACATCTTTTTATACAGTATATTCGTATATTCTGATCATGCTTTCCCTCCCCCAACTCCTCTCAGATCTTCTCTACCTCCCCACCCACCCAAATCCACACCTTTTCTTTCACCCTCTCATTAGAAAACAAAACAGGCAACTCAACACACACACACACACACACTGAGAGATATGAATAGGACAAAACAGACCTTTTTAGTGTCTTCTCCTAAATAGAGAATTTTAGTGCCCACTGTGGCATTTTTTTTCCTCTCTTAGAGTAAATTTTGAGAAGACAGTCACCCAAGCACAGGCAGCTTTTATATGCCCAAACCTATCATGTGCATTTGGAATTTTAATACTTGGATTTCTGACTGGCAGCATTTAGGATTTCCTTGCTTTTAATCTCGTGGCAGCTTGTTTCACAGCAGTACATTATACTGTTAATTCCTGGGCATGTGTAAGTTCCTTTGCCTCTTTGTTAAGTTTAACATTATAGACAGCATTGCTGAACTTCTGATGGTGTAATATTTTTAACCATTTAATGAAATATGCTTATATTACATTAATTTATAAGGATAATACAATGCAGACAAGGGATTCTAATCCCTAAGTATGTGAATTTGCAGTAAGATCTCCTTGGGTCAGCCGAGCCCATGTATCTGAGAGCAGGTGCCTGCTACGAGTACCATGGACAGGGATGCTGCTGTGTCTCGTGTTCAGGCCTCCTGTGTTTAGGCCTCCCGTGTTTAAAAATGTTTTATTGCAAGTTTGGCAGAGATGACCTTGGTGTGTTCACGGTACAGTTAACGTGATTTTTATGCCACATTTGCTGATTTTTACAGTTTAAATTTAAAAAAAAATTACATTTATGAAATTGTTGTTTTAGGGAATATTGTTGTTAGTTTGTTTTGTTTTGTTCTGTTTTGGTCGACTGTTAGTATTCTTGAATACTATTAGACCTGAAAGGGTTAGCTATAGTAAACTATGAATTTTAAAGGTGCATGTTTTTTCTATTGTAAAATGCATGCTTTAGATATTTGGAAAATACTAATAGAAGCAAAAGTAACCAAGTATCCAGTGGTATGCTGTCCAAAGAAATTCTTACTGCCTTTCTGAGTTGCAGGATTTTATTTTACATAGGGGTGGGACAGTACATGTTGTACCTGGTTAATCATTTCCATTTTAGCCAGTAATGAATCATATTTCTTAACTGCATCTCTGCCAAGAATCTAGTCATTAAAACAGACCCAGGTTATTCTGGTAACAACGCTCCACACTTCCTGAGGCCCACTGTTTGATACTTGTGTGAGCGCTTTCTCTGTGTTCTCTCCTTCAGTTTTCATGACAGCCCTGGGAGGTAGGGCTTTTGCTGTTTGCATCTGTGAATGGATGAGAAAGTAGAGGTAAGAGTAGATAACTTATGTGAGGGAATGCAGCCAGTCAGTTGTGTAGCAGAGATTTGTGTGCAGGTAGTCTGATGACATTTGGCTGTTAACTACTGTGCTTGTAATGCACACCTGGCTTAGCATTGATTTCTAAATTTTCATTTGTTTGTTTATTTACGGTGTATGTGTTCATGCACATGCATGGGAGTGCATGCCACAGCACACATTCGTTAGAGGACAACTTGCAGGAAGCAGTTCTTGATCATGTGAATTCCAGGAATTGAACTCAGGTCATCTGGTTGATGGCAGTCAGTCTGTAGTTTATTGAGTTTTATCTTGACTTGTAAAGCTCTGTTACAGTCTTTGTTTGAGATAGATTGTTCTGTCTTTGGCTGGGATGATACATGCCATATTTTAATAAACTCAGGCAGAGTATAGAGTTACTTTGTTTCCTTCATAATAGCCAGAATTGCATGAGTGCTGGATGTGTGAGTGAAACTTTGTAGCTTTATCGAAACCTCCCTGTGCTCAAGGGACAGGGAGAAAGAGAAAATATATATGGAACAAGGAGTCTGACAGTGTTCTGGGACAGTGTCTGACATCTGCTGGAACAGGTCCCTGGTCCCTCCCTCTTACTGCTACACCGAAAACAAAACACCCTCTTTCTTCTGTGACTTTTAGAAACCCTGATTTTCCTTTCTGCTAAAGCTCAGCTAATTTGATTTCATAAAACTATATTATATATCATATATTAGTTTTCTCCAGGTAGTACTTGAATTCTAGAAAAATTGTTCGTAGGCAGTATTTGATTGTGACTAGCAGATTCTTACCGTATACTGATGACTATGAGCAGTTCCAAAAGAGGAGGGAATTTCATATATAGGTCAGGCTTGGCGGTGAGCTGTTGAAACTTAAGACCACTGATGAGCTTTTGTTTTCTTTGTGTAAGATTAATAAAGCTTGGTGAGAAAGCTTTTAGGTGGGAAGCTAAACCAGTTGGCCACTGTGGTTGGTAGGGATTCATTAAGAATTCATTCAGTGGAAGCCTAAAGCCAGGGATAGTACCAAACCTCTGTGTTACCTTTTTATACACACACCTCTATGCTAAAGTTTATAGATTGGGAACAGAAATTAGCAACAATGACAAAATAATTATGTACACTAATTTAAAAAAATCTATATTTTGAGGTCATTATGAACTAAAGTTAGTATTGCTTAAACATTTTAGTACCATAACAGTACATTTGATAATAGTGATGGCTACTAAACAAACGACAGACAAAAACCAAATACATTGTGGAAACTGAAGACAAAGAGAGTTCAGGTTCTGGGCAGGTCTCAGAGCCACATACAATTTAAAAATTATGATTTGGACAGGGGTGTTTGCTTGGTTGGTGAAGTACTTGCTGCAAAAGCATGAGGAAGTGAATTTGAATACCTACAGCCCGTGTAAAAGCTGATGTGCACACTGGAGACAGGCAGACCCTGACGCTCATCGGCCACTCAGTGCAGCTGGAGCGGTGAGCTTCAGATTCAGTGCCAGCCTGGGTCTCAGAATAAGTAGGGTTGAGGAAAACACTGGCCTACTGGCCTATACACAGGCATGTAGCACACATGCGCACACAGAAATAAACCGGAATGTGTATCAAACATCTCTCTCTCTCTCTCTCTCTCTCTCTCTCTCTCTCTCTCTCTCACACACACACACACACACACACACACACACACACACACACACGAAAAACAAAGCCTTAGAACTATTTACTTCTGCAGTTGGTTGGACTGCAGTCTACAGAGGTCACTGAAGTGGTAGAAATTGTAATTGCAGAAACAGCGCCTTCTTCATGCTCTCTTTTTATGAATAAGAGGCCTTTTCTTAAGTATTTTAAGAATAACATGTTTGCATACTTAATTTTATCATGAGAACAAATCGCACTAAATAAGTGTTAAAATAACATTCTTAGTGTTGTCAGTGTAGTTTTATCATTGAAAAGAGACTTTCACAACAACCTTATGAGGACAGCATTTAATGGGGGCTGGCTTACAGGCTCAGAGGGTCATTCCTTTATCATCAAGGCGGGAGCATGGCAGGATCCAGGCAGGCCTGACCTTGGAGAAGGAGCTGAGAGGTCTACATCTTCATCTGCAGTTTGCTAAGAGAAGCTTGGCTTCCAGGCAGCTGGCAGGAGGGTCTTAAAGCCCACCCACATAGTGACACACTTCTTCCAAGAATGCTACACCTATCCAGCAAGGCACCCCCTAATGGTGTCACTCCCTGGGCCAAGCATATTCAAACCACCACACATACACATACACACACACACACACACACACACACACACACACACACATTTAATTTAACATAGCATCTGGCTCTACAGTCTTGTGGTTTGTCTTATAGAATAAAGTACTATTTTAACTTAAAATTTGTACTTATTTATTTATTTAATGAAGTGGCACATAGCCAACCAGCACTGCTTCTTCATGGTTTGCGGCTTTGGAACAAGTTCCTGATGCTTTAGGTGCTTTAACATTTTATTAGTTCAGTGGTGTCTTAGGCTTTGATTGTTAGTGTTTGATTACTAATGTGGGTGGTTAGTAATCCCAGCTCAGTTTTAGAGATGTACTACAGAGTGTACTTTATAATGCTCACTTATTTACATCATGAGCTGATGTGTGTAAGCAGCAGGCTGTTTAGAAGTAGCTGGTGCCTCGATCACAGGCTGAGTTCCTACAGCGAGGTAGCATTTGTTCCCCTTTCTTTGGTTTGTTTTGTAATGGCCCAGCCCTACTAAAAAACTTGAGCATTTAAAGGTTGGTTACCTTTGGATTGTGGGGAGTTGTCTTAGTTACAAGCAGTCTTTGTTTATTCAGTCTAGGACTGATTGAGGACCTGTTCCTTGTCAGGCTTTGTTAGAGGCCGGCTCACACAGATGAAAGAAAACATGTGTGCTCAGAGGAGAGAGTGAGACGTGTACCCTGCCCGCTAAGAAATGCAGTATTAGCAGGGCAGGTCTGGGTGCTCCCCAGCACACGTGCCTCTCTGAGTTTCTATTTTCATGTTTACTTGTTTAAAGTGAGACTGTGACACTTGACACATGATCCTTGTGTAGCTTGATTTTAGTATGGTTACTTGTAAAAACGCCTACGTGTAGGAGGTGGGTTGTGGGAGGTGTTTATAAGGTGGGTTTTCCGGTGAGATTGGAGTGGTTGTTGGGATTAGCAGAAGGTACTTACTGTACTGTCAGACTGTCTGGGATGTGTGAACTGGGAGTGGGGGAGCAGAGTCAAGTTCAGGAGAGTTCACTTTGGGCAGAGGGGGATTGGAGAACTGTGTGATAGGTATGTAGTTAGTGTTGAGTTCATGTAGGGCCGTGATTGTTCATAGTGATTTCTTTCCTCCATGTTTTTTTGTTTTTTGTTTTTTCGAGACAGGGTTTCTCTGTATAGCCCTGGCTGTCCTGGAACTCACTCTGTAGACCAGGCTGGCCTCGAACTCAGAAATCCGCCTGCCTCTGCCTCCCAAGTGCTGGGATTAAAGGCGTGCGCCACCACCGCCCGGCTCTTTCCTCCATGTTAAAGGATTTAAGGATTTTAAGTGTTTCTTCCTTTATTTAGCCCAGGAAAGAGCAGAAGTGTTGAATTTCCATTTCTCTGTCTTCCAAGAATTAGTATGTTCCAGATGGGACTTATCTTCTCAGCCTTGGCTTTAGCTCCCAGAGTAAGACATTATTTTAAGAAAAAAACACAGCTGGTTGGTGGTGGCCCATGCTTTTAACCCAGCACTTGGCAGGCAGAGGCAGGTGGATCTCTGAGTCCAAGGCCACCCTGGTCTACAGAGTGAGATATAGGACAGCCAGGGCTACACAGAGAAACTGTCTGGAAAAACAAAAACAAAACAGAAACAGAGCTGTGAGAGTGCCTACTGTCCTGGGCCATTTGTTTTCTCAGTTTGAATTAGAGATGAAATATTACTTATCTGAACGTGACTGTGACTGTAGTTGGGTTGAGGAGCTAAGACTTTGCAGCGTAAGCCAAGCACCAACCCAGGGATGAGCTGGCAGGAGCTCTTCAGGGAGGAGGCAGGAGACCTGGGCCGTGGCTGCACCTGTCTGAGGCAGTGGCCTGAATGAGTTAAGGTAATACAGTTTTCGTGGAAGGAGAAAATGAAGGTTATGAAGAAGTAGATTTATACTCTATGAGAGATAAGAACATGTCTGAGAGAAAGGAGTTTATGGAAATCTAGCTATGCAATGATACTGTTAACCAGAGTAGAAGTATATGTGGTACATAGAGTTGGAGTGGGGAAGTAAAGAGTTGTTTTCATCATTTATCTAATTTGAGTACTTGTGATTCCTAGAAACTCAGTTAAGAGTAATGTGAGTCAGGGATTCAGGGTGACTGTCAGGAAGATAATAGCCAAGGCAGAGAGACAGGAAACCTAGGACAGCAAACTCAGGAACTTCCAGCGAGCTGCAGGGGAGGAGCTGTTGAATCCCTGCTGCTCTTCAGGCAAGGCTGGCTTGCCTCCTAAGGTCTCCTACTCCCTATTGCAGAGATAGGTCAGGTTTCTTTACTACTCCTGGGAGCCTTCGCTTTCTGGCTCCCTGGTGATACTGTTTATTATCATCTGTCCTACAGCATTTGTCATGATTCTGTGAAGTCTGTTGTGGTCAGACTTGGTTGTCAGCTTGACTAGATCTGGGCACTCTTTCAGGGCTTTTCTTGGTAGGCTATTTGAGGTAGAAAATCTACACTAAATGTGGGCAATATCATCTAGTGGCAGCCCAAAGAAGAGGAGGTGAGAGGGGCTGGAGAGATGGCTCAGCAGTTAAGATGGCTCAGCTGCTCTTCCAGAGGTCCTGAGTTCAATTCCCAACAACCACATGGTGGTTCACAACCATCTGTAATGGGATCTGACGCCCTCTTCTGGTGTGTCTGAAGACAGCTACAGTGTACTCATACATGTAAAATAAATAAGTCTTTTAAAACAAAGGGGGGGGGAGAGAAAGAAACTTACTTTTGCCTGCTTGCCATCACTTTTGCTGGCACGTTCATTTATTGTGTTGCTGCTGCTGCTTCTGCTTCATTCTTTTGTTGATAATAATAGCCCCGCTTCTTTGGATTTCCAGCTGAGACCCGGCAGCTCTCCAGGAATGCACTAGGCCTTTAGTGCCTTCAGCTTGGTACTCCTGAGGTACCAAGCGCGGCAGATTGAGCAGCTCTGGTGTATTTGAGCCACTGCTGGGCTATCTGGACTGTATTGTGTAAGTCAATCTCATAAATTCCCTTTTAATACCTATTTTTTATTGGTTTTGTTCCTCTAGAGAATTGTAGTGAATATATTTTTTTGTTGTTGTTGTGTGTAGGAAACACTCACATGGTCTGTTTTGTTCCTTCAAGAGCATTTTCACTAGTGCCTTAGTGCCTTTTATAGAATTAGGGTCTCACTGCGTACCCCAAACTGGCCTCAAACTCAAAGTCCTCCTGCCTCAGCCTCCTAAGTGCTGGGATTATAGGTGTGTGCCACCACAGCATCAGGCTGGCCTTTCAGCTTTGAAGTGTGCTTGTGGTTTTGCAGCTGTTGTTGATTTCTCCCTCAGTTCCGTTCTCTTCCTTCTTCCCTGCTCCCATTCATTCCCACTCCTTCTTTGTTGTTGCTGTTGCTGTGTTTCTGTTCTCCTGAGAGGCAGCCAGGGCAGGCTTTTACTTTCAGGATCTCTGGGTTTGACCCTCAGTGCTACCCACTGTTCTAGAGGTGGGTGCTTGAGGGTCATGACCTCATGTTAGGCCCGAGTCAGCTAGAAGTGCATCTGGACTCCTTTAGATCCTGACTCAGAAACAACAAATGGAAACCTATACCAGGGGAACGGCTTGTTCTTTTGTTCTTAATATTTTTAATTGTTTGGGTTTTTTTTTTGTTTTTTGTTTTTTTTTTTGAGATAGGTTTTATTACTTAGTCTAGGCTGAAACTCCTAATCCTCCTGTCTCTTTGTCTGAATTGAGTTCCTTTATAGACCAGGAACTCACAGAGTCTGTCTGCTTCTGCCTCCCAATTGCAGGGATTAAAGGCGAGCACCAAGCTCAGGCCATTGTTGCCTTTCTTCTTCCCCTGTCCCCCCAGACAGGGTTTCTCTGTGTAGCCCTGGCTGTCCTGGAACTCACTCTGTAGATCAGGCTGGCCTCGAACTCAGAAATCCGCCTGCGTCTGCCTCCCAGAGTGCTGGGATTAAAGGCGAGTCTTGAGACCATCAGTTTCTAATTGCCAAAACCAGTTGTCCATTGTGGTACACACAAAAGACTTTGATTGCTGCCTTTCTTCTCCTCCTCCCCCCCTTCTTCAGTCTTCCCCTTCTTCTCCTCTCTTACTTCCTCAGCCTTCCTTCCTTCCTTCTTGACCCCTCCTTCCCCTCTTCCTTTTCCCCCTCTTTCCCCCTCTTTCTTATTCCCCACCCCCCACCCCTGCACTAGTCTCTTTCTAGAAATTCTTTCCTGTGCCCTTGGTGGGATTTCTTTCTTCCTGGCAATGTGTTCTAGTCCTTATTAGACTTTGTTCATTTCTTTGATTAAAAAACACTAATATAGTTTTTTTTTTTTTTTTTTTTTTTGGTGTGGAGTGGGCACATGATACTGATGGTAGCTGACAAAGTGCACATTTGATGTTACAGGGTGACTGTGTGTGCTATATGCTTGCCTGGGGATTTACAGTTATGTTGGCATCCCAGGTTCTGCCAGAGGGTTATCTGGTAAAATTCTTGAATGGGAGATTTTTGATATCAGTAAAACAAAAATAAATCAAAACTATGTTTGATTTTGGTGGGCAGCCATGGTGAAGAGTTTAGCATGTTGTAGCATAGAGCAGAAAGGGATTTGAACTAACTCGTGGGTCCAGTGGGGTGACGTGCACATCGTGGGCAAGACTAGAGTTGACGTTTTAGAGTTCTAGTGCCATTGTATTCCAGCACATGTTGGCCAGTGAAAATACATGGCTAATACCATAGCTTATAAGCTTGATCAGCACCTTTGCTTCTAATCATCGTACACTCACATGTAACATGAACTCTTAGGACTGCTCCTGCCTCTGTATCCCAGACTCCCTTTAGCAGTCTCTGACATTCTCCTGAGTAACATCGAAGTGCAGGGGGAAATCTGGTAAGCCAAAGACGTGGCAGTATTGCTTCCTAAGGTACAAAGTATAAGACAGCCATTTATTCTCAGGATTGAAGAATGAAACATTAGTGTCCAAACATGTCATACATCCATGAGGTTGGGGTTATACTAAACCAAAACATTTTGAAGACAGGTTCCTGCATTGTGCTTTTCTGAGACTTAAGAGCGAGGGTGTTTGTTATGCACACACTATGACAGTTTTCTGTCATCTTAAATGCAAGTTAGGGGTCTTCTGGGAAGAAAGAGCCTCAATTAAGAAAATGCCTCTGTAAGATTGGCCTGAAGGCAAGTGATGATTGATTAATGTAGGAGGGGCAGCTTACTGGGTTTGAGATTATAAGAGAGCAGGCTGAGCAAGCTGAAGAAGCAAGCAAGCAGAATCTCCTCTTGGTCTCTGCTTCAGGTCCTGCCTTGACTTCCTCAGTGATGAACTGTCACATGGAAGTGGGAACTGATACAGGCCCTTCCTTTCCCTGTCAGCAACAGAAAGCAAAAAAGAACATGCATCCTCTATAACTATAACTTTAGGAGGTTGGGTCATACACAAGCTGCAGTAAACACAGGCCTTTTATTTTAGTACTTCAGAAATTGGACCCTTATCTCTGAACTTACATAAAGATTTTAGACAGTGGATAACTTACATTAGAGCCAGAAGTGTATGAAAAGCATGGAGCTTGTGTAGACATTAGTGACTTGGTAGCATGTCATGAAAAATACAGATTTGTTCTGGGGTAAAGCACTCCCCTGCTTTACCTGATCTGTTAAGATTTTACTCTTTGCCCAACTTGAGAAAAATGTTGCAATAGTGGCTATTGAAGGATGATGTAGATCTTTTCCAGGAGGTAGTAAACATATGTCTTATAACAAGTGATATGAAAAACTTTTATTTAGTGAGTTTTGTCGAATAAAATTAGTTCATTATTTTAAAATCAAATCCTTAGAGGAAAATTAGAAGTCTCTCTTTCTCAGCTGTCTTGAAGTTGCCAGGCAGAATGGGTATTGTTTTCAGAGTTTTAGTTTCTTGCTCATTGTTGAGGTTGAACATTTTTTCATGAGTAGTTCTTGCCACCTCATTGCCTTAAGGTGAAATGCTTGTTTCTGTCAGGATGTTTATTATAATTGCTTAAAATTCTTTTTAGAAAAACATTGATCTGTCTGTTTCTTTGTTTCCCCTCCCTCTCCCTCTCACTGTATAGCTCTGGCTGCCTTGGTACTCTATGTAGACCAGGCTGGCCTCAAACTCACCAGAAATTTGCCTGCCTCTCTGTCTCTTGAGTGTTGGGATCAGAGGTGTGCAACACTACATCTGGCTCAAAACCCTTGACTTCTTATCCTATGTTTACAAATGCTTTTTCCTTCTTAGTAATTTAGTAATTTTGGTGTTTGCCATGCAGTGAAATGTTTCCCCTTATGTTTAAGGTACTTGAAATAGTACTGGAAAGACTAAGGGAACACTCAATGCTCCAAATACCAGTATGGATTACAGCTGGAGCTTGTACCTTTACAAATTGTAACAAATACCACATTTATCAGAGCTTGTGTTTGGGTAGGTTTACCCCATCTTTTCTCTCTTTAATTGCATTAAAAATGATATCTGTGTGCGTGCGTGCTGCACTAAGGGAAAACCTATGCCCGTTGTTTCTTTCTAGCATAGGGGTCCTGATAATCAAAATGATGTGGTCAGGCTTGGCAGCACCATTACCTGCTGAGCCATTTCACCAGGCCTCCTCCTAAGTCAGGCTCTCACCTCCTCAGCTGTATGTGCCGGCTGCTACTATGCCAGCTTGATGCAAGCATGAGTCATTTGTGAGGAGGGTGGCTCCATTGAGAAAATGCCCCTACCAGATGGTCTGTGGGCAAGCCTGTGAGGCATTTTCTTGATGTTTTGAGCAGGGCAGGTGGTCCTGGGTACTCTAAGAAGTCAGGCTGAGCACAGTAGGAGGAGTATGCCAGTAAGCAGTGCCTCCATAGCCTGAGTGCCCTCACTTCCTTTGGTAATGTACTGTGATGTGGAACTGTAAGCTGAAATAAACCCTTGGCTTCCCAGGTTGACTTTGATCATGATGTTTTATCATAGCAATAGAAACCCTAAGACACTGTACTACTGTATTGTTAACATTAGAAGAACATTGGTTTGAGATCCTTAAATGTTGACTGATTTTGATGCCTTTGATTTTTTTGGGGGGGGAGCGGGGGGAGACAGGGTTTCTCTGTATAGCCTTGGCTGTCCTGGAATTCGCTCTGTAGACCAGGCTGGCCTCGAACTCAGAAATCCACCTGCCTCTGCCTCCCAGAGTGTTGGGATTACAGGCTTGCACCACTGCCACCACCACCCGGCTGATGCCTTTGATTTTAAGTCCCTGTTTTCTATATAACTACAAAAAAAAAAAATCAAGCTTATTTATACTTTAATTATTTGCTCCTTTATGTACAGTACTTTTAAAAAGTGAACTATTGTATATATGTACATGCATACCTTTTATACCCTGTGTGTGTATGTGTAAAAAATAAACTTAAAATTTCCCTCAGAATGAAAAGCATATACTTGCAAAAGTTTAAAAATCAGCAGTGATTGTTATAGAAGTTACCTAATTGATCAATTAGTGATTAGAAATCACTTACTGGTAATTAAATATCATCACATGCCACTTAGTGTGTGGGTTTTAAGAAGTATATTGTTATAATTTGTCTTGTGAACATTGTATATGTGATACTACTACCAACCTAAGTAGCATAGCCCACCACACTTGTAGACTATATGTGAGTGTTACATGTTATACATGCATGTGCTTATCTGATTACTTAAAACTATTACTTAGCTTTCTATTTGTTGTAACATATATATATATATATATATATATATATATATATATATATAATGATAAAGTAGCTTTGTTTTTTTTTTTTTTTTCACTTTATTTTCACAAACATCATGGTAAAGTGTTGGTCCTTGTGAGGCAGGAAGAAGGTCTGTTCAACATGACTCAGTAACTGGTATTGGTTAAAAAGAAAGTCTGACATTGGCCAGTTTATTTTAGGTACATTTAGGTAAAGTTTGGAAAAAGGTTCCTGGTGTAACACAGTCCAGTGTGCACAGTAAAGCTTAAGGCATAATTACATCGAAACTTATCAAAGTACACATTGCCTCTTCCGTGAAGATGGGTTCTATAGATAGACTACATATGTCATCTTGAGAGCCTTAGGGAGGGTCTGGTGTAGTCTCTGTCATACAGATAGAAAAGTCACTGGGCTGTTAACTACCTTAGGTCCTGTTAGTAAGAGTCTGGGGGAGCCTGAGGGAAGCAGGTGTGGCCAGACCCTACAGGCAATGCAGAGGTCACTTAGACTCTTAGCCACCTCCAAGCCTTCTGGGCAGAAAACAGGTTAAGCGTCTCTTCCTTTGAAGAGACAACCCTGTGTGTTTAACATTCGTGGTTTCCCTAGAGCACAAGGACTTCTGTGCTCCCACCAGTAAAAAATGTAAATTAATAGGTTGATAAAAGATACTTCACATTAAAAAACAAGAAAGCACTCTACTTTTCTAGTGTGCTTTCAGAATTCTCTATGGGAATAAGGAAGTGGCCAAATATTGGTTGTCTGGTAAGACCTTTTCAGAGGATTTATGCGTTATAAAATTCTTAAAGCTCAAGATCTTATAAAGCTGACATTGATTAACTTATCCTGGCAAACAGTTGCTTTTGTGAAGATGATCAGTGATTATATTCTATTATCTATTTCCTGTGAATGTGTCATATGTAAAAGAAGATGGTGAAATGTATCTGTACTGTGCTTTCAGTTTAAACTGGCTTATTTTCAGGACAGATGATACATTTCTGAATACTTCCCTGCAAGCCACCCTGGTCAGGGCCCATACTACCAGCTGTCATTCTGGTCCTGCTCTGTTTGTTATCTTATTCCCAAGCACTTCATCCATGGCACTTTCTTCTCTTCACAACTGTATTGGGTGGTTTTGTGTGTCAACTTGACTCAAGCCAGAATCATCAGAGAGGAAGGAGCCTCAGTTGAGGAAATGCTTCCATGAGATCCTGCTGTAAGGCATTTTCTTAATTGGTAATCAGTGAGGAGAGTCCAGCCCATTGTGGATGGTGTCATCCCTGGGTTAGTGGTCCTGGATTCTATGAGAAAGCAGGCTGAGCAAGCCATGTGAAGGAAGCCAGTAAGCAGCGCCCCTCGATGGCCTCTGCATCAGCTCTTGCCTCTAGGTTTTTGGCCTGTGTGGTGAGTTCCTGTCCCACCTTCCTTTGATGAAAAACAGTGATGTGGAAGTGATCAAACCCTTTCTTCCCAATTTGCCTTTTGGTCATGGTGTTTCAGAGAAACAATAGAAACTCTTAAGACAGCACTGATTTCTTGCTCTGGGCACATAGGGAAAATACCTGGGGTTTAGTCTGTCTGTTTTCACATTTGCTCCTTAGGGAAATCTTTCATCCTCGTGGCTTTCAAGCTAGTATGTTCTGATTTTATATTTCTGAGTTTGACCTTCTTCCCTTTAATTACGGCTCCCTGGACATCTCTAGGTGCTATCCAGGACTTATAGATTAGTGTAACTGACTCATTAGTGCTGGCTGCTCCTCCTGCGGGTGCCTGACATTTATCCAACACCTTCCCTTCCCTTGCACCTCATGCCTAACCTGTCAGCATGGTCAGCACCACTTGCCAGTTTGACCCTTCAAGTCTTACTTCATGCGGTGTGGTGTTATATTGTATCTTAAATTTCTGCTGCATTAGTTTTTTTTAAATCAAGTTACATACTTCAGACCTTAAATCATGTACTTTTCCTGCCAAACTCTTAAGGTTTTTCTATTCCTCATAGAGTGCCTTACTTGTGAAGTTTCTAAGCTGTGTCTCTTAGGAAGTCATAAGGGTTCTCTCTTCTCATTCTGTTGCATGTAAAGTTTTCTGTGATGCTTCTCCCACACGCCAGCTGGATTTGCCTGTGTGTCTGTACTGTTTCCCTGGCGGGTGCTGTGTCCCTGCATAGGCTTCAGCTCCCTAACGTGACAGTGCAGCTTTCCTCCTCCTCCCCCCTTGCCTTCAGCTCATCCCTACTGGTCCTTGTGTGTGCTTCCTGCTAGATTCTTAAACTACACAGAGCAGGAATTTTGTGTTCCCAGTGCCCAGAGGTAAGAGGAGCGTGTGTTGCTGATGGTTTAACATTGAATAAAAGTATTGTCTTCAGGCTTAATGTCTCTTTTGAGTACTCTTTAGTTACTAACTTGCAGTGTTCTTTAAGAATTATTATAGGGCTGGAGAGATGGCTCAGTGGTTAAGAGCACTGACTTGCTCTTCCGAAGGTCCTGAGTTCAAATCCCAGCAACCACATGGTGGCTCACAACCATTCGTAACTAGATCCGACACCCTCTTCTGGAGTGGTTGAAGACAACTACAGTGTAATTACATATAATAAAATAAATAAATCTTTTAAAAAAAGAATTATTATAATATGTGGAATTGCCTGATTCTTTGCTTCTTTGTCCTCCCCCTTTCTCTATTCTTTCTTTTCTTTCTCTTTTTTCCCTCCCTCCCTTTTCTTCCCTCCTTTCCTCCCTCCTCCCCTCCCTCCCTCCCTCCCTTCCTTTCTGTTTCTAGAGGGTTTTTCTATGTAGCCCTGGCTGTCCTGGATCTTGCTCTGTAGACCAGGCTGGCCTTGAATTCAGAGATCCACCTGCTTTCTCTATGGCTTAGGAAATACAAAATACGAAAACATTTCCTCTTTTTGCAGTCTTTCATGTAAGAGCCAGAGGACAGAAGTACTTAGAGTTACAGTCTTCTGGACATGACATGACCATTGTACTTACTAAGTCACTGCAGCTATAGTTACCTGCATGCAATCAAGCCATTGTCTGTTGTCACTATTCCAACAGGCAGCATTCATTGGACTCAGTGGGCTACCCTCCCCCCCCAAGAGAGAGGACCTGAAGGAGTGAGGGGATGTGTTTTGGGTGTGGGGGTCTGTAGTGGAAAGAGGAGTTGGGATGGATCAATGTATATATACATGTATGATATTGTCAAAGAATAAATGAAAGAAATTTATTATAGATTGGCACTCCAGTAGTACAGCCAGACTTTTGGTGACTTCATGGGTTCCTTTTCTATCACCCTGCTTCATCATTATACCTTTCTACCCCCAACACTACAAAGGAGGGAAAGATGGTTAGATGGGAAAGGGACTGTCACTCTCATTAGACTACTTCTTGTTGGTTAGGGGCTTTGAGTTCCTTGGGGCAAGTTTGATCGTCCCAAAGAGCAGCAAGCAGAGAGAGCAGCAGCTGCCGCACCTCTCAGGGAGCGAGCATTTTTATACCCTCTCAACTAACTAATCATAATGATGGCTGTTCAACTCCCCATGTTCCAGAAACCACCGACTGTCAGGCTTTGTGAATGAAATATCAGTGAAGCAAATAGGCAGCAACAGCCTGGTGGTGTGTTCCCAGAATTCCAAAGTCATCATGTGCAGAAACTCTCTGCAGCTGGTAAAATCATAGTCTGCTGCTGTGGACTATCTGAAACTGCCCCATATCTACACCTGGGATTTAAACAAAAATATATTCCAACAACATTTCTGTGCTTAAAGAAACCACAAGTCTCACTATACTGTGTTACTTGTTATTTAAGATGTTTAACATTAAAGAGTCACTATGGAGTGAAATTTACTCCCACCTTCAAGAATTCCATTGTTCCTGCCTTATAGGTAGCGTCCAGCTCTTTACTGTCTATTCTTTGGTAATAAATACTGGGAATGTTTAGAGAACTTTAGTCCTAACTGTCTTTCATCTCTCCTGATAGACTCCTGGCTCTACTTCAAGAGTTCCAGAATAGTTAGTCTTTTCAAGATTTTAATGGTCTGGAACTTTTGAAATCAGTTATGTACATACCCTGGTATCAGTGGGGTTCCAGCTTTCCTGTGTTTGTTGTCATTCTGTTTTCTTTGAATTACCTATATTGTGTCCTTATTTTACCTATGAGCTGATTGTCTTCTACAATTTGATTTAGGAATTCCTCATATAGGTAAATACTAATCTTTTACACATAACATATTCTACAGATTTGTTATTCTTCTTTACATCCAGAACTTTTAATGTAGCTTTAAACATTTTTAGCTTTGAGCCAGCTGTAGTGGTGCACACCAACATTCAGGAGGCAGAGGCAGGCAGGTGTATCTCTGTGGGTTTGAGGCCAGCCTGGTCTGCAGAGCAAGTCCCAGGACAGTCAAGGCTACAGTAAGAAACCCTGCCTCAAAAACAAACAAAACAAAACGAACAAAAAAACCAAAAGCAAACTCAGAAAAACAAATTAGATTTGTTAGTCTTTGATGTTTATATGCTTTTTTGTTTGAATATATTTATTCCGGGTTTCATTCTAAAATTTTTACAGTTTAATTTTTCACCCTTAGGTAGCTAGTTGATCTGGGCTCAGGGCTACACAGAGAAACCCTGTCTTGAAAAACCAAATGTGTGTGTGTGTGTGTGTGTATGTATGTATGTATGTATGTATGTATTTGGATGGAACTCTTCTCCTGTTGCGTTTCTTGTCCTATGCTAGACTAATTATTGAAGAATCACACACATAATTTTCCAGCCTTTGTTTCCTTTGCATGCACATTCTTATTTTCACAAACTCAGATACACATTGATCACATGCTTATTCTGTCTGTTAGATGTTGTGTAGCAGAGTGTTTCCTGAATGTTTAGTCCTATTGCAGAACTGCGTATGTTTATGTCTTAGGGTTTTACTGCTGTGTTTACACCATGACCAAGGCAACTCTGTAAGGACAACATTTAAGCGGGGCTGGCTTACAGGTTCAGAGGTCCAGTCCATTATCATCAAGGCTGGAACATGGCAACATCCAGGCAGCCATGGTGCAGGAGGAGCTGAGAGTTCTACAGCTTCATCTGAAGACTGCTAGCAGAATACCGATTTCCAGGCAGCTAGGGTGACCCACACCCACAGTGACACACCCACTCCAACAGAGCCACACCTTCTAATAGTGCCACTTCCTGAGCCAGTCAACAAACTGTCACAATTTACAACTTTATGTAGCAGGGTGATTGTAAAGTATGGCTTTTTGTTTTGAAATTGCTCAAGTGAATTCTGTTCCAAGCTATGTGACCATGGTCAAGTTATTGTATCTTTATAAGCCTAGTATGTTTGTTTTGATTTCCCCATGAGACATTGTAATATAAGTTGTATTAGTAAATTGTCAAGTGTTTTTGTTTGTTGAATGCTGACTCTACAAGAGATGGGTTCCTTGCTTCAGATTCCTGAATGTTTTATCATGTGGTTTCTGAAGACCCTTTTCTGAGGCAGACTGCCTCTGTAACAGGAAAAAAGAAAACAGATACAGAGCTTCACACCCCTGAGATCAGCTAGAAGTTAAACCATTTCCAACCAGGGTTACTTTTTATCTCATAATATAAAAGTGGAGCAGGTTCTGCTCTGCATGGGACTCTTAGGCTGCCTCAGAGGGGCTTCCCCAGTCAGTTTCTGCTGGGTACTGTATCTCATCAGAAGATGTTGTATTTGCTTGCTCTCTCAGGCCATTGTTTCTGCTGGGTGTTGTCAGCACCTGGCTTGAGGATGTTTCCTCTCTCCTCTGGCTCTATCTGCTGGGTGCTATTGTCTCTTTACTTTTGCTTGCTACATACTTAGTAAACTTAACTCGCTCATTTGAAAGCTGGAGTACAGATAGGATAGGGAAATCTCTGTGGAAAAGACAGCAGTAGGGATAGCATTTGCCTCTTAAGGTTTTAAAAATTGGAGTAGATACATAAAACCCTTTTAAATATATTATTTGGCATAAGGTAGGCACCTAGTGGTCCTGGTCTCCATTAGTATATAGTATCATTGTTTTCTGTGTTTTCCTTCCTCTTGTTCTCTTTGTTTGCTTTTTTGTAACAAAACATCTTGCTTTTCCCAGTATGGAAATTCACAACTATGTATTTAACTGTCATTTGTCAGGGAGGGGCAGCAAGATACTTAGGTTTGGGGTTGTATGTTTTAGGTTGACTCTGCATTCCATAATTTAAAGCAAAGAACGTTTGTTCATTTATGTTGTGTGCAGTTACATCTAGAATCATGTCAAGAAAATTCATTTGAAAAGTGAGTTATTTGCTTTTGTCTCATTTTCTCTGTTACTTTTGTAAATAATCACAGTTAGAAACTCTGGAACTCAGACCTTCTTCCTAAAATGGCTCAGCTGATTTATGCAGCTTACCTTCTTGTCTTCTTCATGCCTGGCACCAAGTGACACTCCAGTCTGCTGTGGTCATCTGGTGATGCAAACAGTGAAACAAGAAGAAAGGCAGGAGGAGGTGCTTGGTGGTGCCAGGTACCAGCTGCTCAGGACTGCTGCGAGCAGAGCAGTGAGGCTTTCTGATGTTTATGAAGTTCCCACCAGAAAGCAGTACCATTCATGGCCGAGAGACTACTCAAAAATTACCGTTTCTTGTTGGCTCCTTCTACCTTTTCCCGATTTCTCAACCACACATACCTGTCGTGAGCCAGTTGTGAAAGACAGTATAGGAGTACTGAAAAAACTGCTCAGATTTAAAACTGTGATTAGAATATTACATGAAAAACTTATTATCAATAAAAAGAAATTAAGCAAATATTTAAAAAATGTTTGCTGATTAATTATAGTGAAAAGGGTAGAGTTTTGAAGCTATTATTAAATTCAGATAGATAGCTTTAAGATTTTTGAAAATTGAAATAAATTGATTGTTATGATTTCAGTTTTAGTGTATGGTAAAGATGTAGATGGGAACATTTTGATTATTGAGAATTCTTTGATTAACTTGCCATAGTTTAAAAAGTTATTTTGAATTAGTGGGAAAATTAGTACAAACATGGGTGAATGATGGCTTACTAACCTTAGTGCATATACTTTGTATAGGATGTTACCTTTACCAAAATTTAGAAACTTTTGGCTTATGTATTATATACAAAATGAAGGTTATGAAACTAATGTTTTCTCTACTTGTGTTTTCTTTAGGATATTAGGAAGCAGAAGCTGAGTTCAGGCACTTGGTTATTTGAACAGGAAGACATTTCATGCTTTATATGTTAGTGTAGGTAGAATCAGTTAAATAACTGGGATGATTTGAACCTATAGATTTTTCTTTTTGTGAACCTTAATTTCAATTTTTTTAGACATAGACCTTAAATGTATATTGTAATTTTACTTTATTTTGTTGCAAATAGGATTTATATATACACATACATCCTTTCCAACTACTTGTTCACGTAAGAGTTTATAGACAGAAATACCCGTCGGAGGAGATACAGACACAAAGTGTGGAGCAGAGACTGAAGGAAAGGCCATCCAGAGGCTGCCCTACCTGGGGATCCATCCCATATACAGTCACCAAACCCAGACACTATTGTGGATGCCAACAAGTGCTAACTGACAGGAGCCTGATATTGCTGTCTCCTGAGAGGCTCTGCTGGTGTCTGACAAATACAGAGGGGAATGCTCTCAGCCAACCATTGGATTGAGCATAGGATCCCCAAATGGAGGAGCTAGAAAAAGGACCCAAGGAGCCCCATAGGAGAAACAACAATGTGATCCACCTAGTAACCCCAGAGCTCCCAGGGACTAAATCACCAACCAAAGAGAACACATGGCTGGAACCCATGGCTCCAGCTGCATATGTAGCAGAGGTTGGCCTTGTCTGACATCAATGAGAGGAGAGGCCCTTGGTCCTGTGAAGACTGGTCCCAGTGTAGGGGAATGCCAGGACAGGGAAGTGGGAGTGGGTGGATTGGTGAGCAGGGGGAGGGGCATTGGATAGGGGGTTTTCGGAGGGGGAGCCAGGAAAGGGGATAATGTTTGAAATGTAAATAAAGAAAATATCTAATAAAAAAAGAATTTATAGACAGAAAATGATAACAGGTCATTCAGTTTGTGACAGATGGTTTAACCCTTAGTAAACATCAGGCCTCATGATACACTGTGTGGCAGTTTCCTTCTGCTCTGCAGCTGAGGAACACAGAGTACTTATGTAGAATTGCACTGTTGTAGCTCTGCTTGTCCCTGAACTGATATGCAGGTGACTAGCATATAACAGCATATCTGGCCAAATTAACTTTTAATTAGCATTTATTCGTTTATTTCCATTGTATATGTGTTTGTGGGGACATATGTACTATAGAGTGTGTTTGAGTCTACTCGCAGGAGTCAATTCTTGTACTGTGTGGAGGAACCCTGGGATCAAACTCAGGAAGTCAGGACTTCACCTGCTTAGGCACTCATCAGCCCAACGAGTTTCTTCCTGACTCTCACATTTCCTCTCTCATATTTCCTCTCTCACATTCCCTCCCTCCTTCCCTCCCTCCCTCCCTCCCTCCCTCCCTCCCTTCTTCTCTCCCTCCCTCCCTCCTCCTCCTCCTCCTTCTCCTCTTCCTCCTCTTCCTTCTTCTTCCTCTCTCTCTCTCTCTCTCTCTCTCTCTCTCTCTCTCTCTCTCTCTCTCTCTCTCTCTCTCTCTCAAGACAGGGTCTCTCTACACTCTCTACATGGTCCTGGCTGTTCTGGAACTCACTGTGTAGATCAGGCTTATGACCTTAAAGTCAAAGAATTCCTCCTGCCTCTGCCTCCTGAGTGCTGGGATTAAAAGCATGTACCACCACTAGAAATAACTATTTTACTTTTTAAATGTTAACATTCATAGATCTAGGACACACTTGATTCTGGCCTAATCTTTAGTTGTTGCTCATTCTGAAACCTTATTCTATTTCCTGGGCTTGGTAACCCTATGTCTGTAATTGTACAACTCTGGAAGTAGTGGCAGGAGGAGCACTCAGTACAAACCTGCTAACCTGCTCTATATGGCAAGTTCCAGACTAGCCAGGGCTACATATCAGGAGTCTTTGTCCAAACAACAGAGTAACTGTGGCCAAGTTTTCCTTGTCTGTCCCCCACATTCAGTCAGAGCCCACATGGGGCCGTACCGCAGGCTGAGAAGCTGTGGTCTGCACTGTATGTAGGAAAGGAAGATATATTGTTTTACTTTATTATCTTACGTGCCTTCATCACCAATCTTGATTTTGCCTTTTTTGTTTGCCTTTAGTGCTACCATGAACTTGTGGTTTTTGTATATTATGATTCAGTAGGTTGCAGTCTTTGTTTCTTCAAAGCTTGTGTTCTGTGTGCTGTATCTTGGTGGCTGAGTACTTCTGAAAGGAGCTAGTTTTGGAGAACTTCCTACTTTCTGAACATAACACTGTTGCTGAAAGGCATGCTTTTTCTGACCTAGATTTTGACAGTCTTTTTTACAGCTTTGGTCCCTACAGATGAGAACAGTAGTACATGTAAGGTGTAGGGCTGGGGTTGCTTGTCTGCTTACCTCTACAGGTTGACTTCAAAACAAAACATCACCAACCACTCATTTACTCAAAAAGTAGTTATTCAAGAAATATCAGAGATACATGAACATAGTGAAAAGAAACAAAATATTTTTTATACCAACATTTTTATTATACTCCTGTTTCTGTGACTTCATTTAGAAAACAGGAACCACTTTTTCTTAATTTTTACTCTTATGAATTATAATGTAAATATCTGTTTTCCAGTGGTTTTAGGGGATCCCTGTGGTGGTTTGAATATAGGCATGGCCCCCATAGACTCATTTGTTTGGATGCATTACCTATGTATTTTAAAACTGCACTTTAAAAATGCATTTTTGGAGGTATCACCATAAAGGATGGGAAGAATATATAATATTGGAAAGTATAAAAATAAATATGGCTACATAAATAAAAGAATAATCTTACTTATTTGACTTTAAATGCAGATTGGTTTTATGTAAATTTGGCTAGACATGTATCTCAAAACAGAAAGCTTGTCTTTTTTTTAAAGAATATGTATATATTATGTATGTATGTATGTATGTATGTCCTCTATTTGCACGTATGCCTGCATGACAGAAGAGGGCATCAGATTTCATTGTAGATGGTTGTGAGTCACTGTGCAGTTGTTGGGAACTGAACGCAGAACCCCTGGAAGAGCAGCCAGTGCTCTTAACTACTGAGCTATCTCTCTAGCCCAGGGCTGTGTTCTGAGACAAGGTTTCCCTAGGAGACCAGGCTGGCTTAGAATTTATTACCCTCTTCAGCCAAGAGTGTAAACCTAAACTTTGTTTTCTAAGATCACTTGGAGATGATTTTCTTTGTGATAATGTGATCTGTGTATTTTATAGATTCATTTTGGGTTGAATCTTTTAAGTGCATTTTGCATTTTGTTAAAATTTAATTCTTCTTTCCTTTTAAAAATAATTTCAAAGTTCCCAAAATGAAGCTTTGCAATGAAGTATAATTAGAAAACAAGTTTCCTGATTTTTTGTAATAGATTGTTGTGGTGCTTGCTCTTCTGGTGTGTGTTCTGTACTGAGGGAAAGCTACCTTCACTTCTAGTTACAGTTCATCTCTGAAGGAGTCAGAGGACTGCTGCTGCTCTCTCCTGCCTAGCTCCCGCTCAGCGACTCTTAGGAAGGAAACCATTTACCCGAGGCTGGCGTTCAGGTTCTAAGGGTTAGTCATGGAGGGAAGCATGAAGGGGGGCGCTGGAGAGGGAGTGGAGGAGCTGTGCATCTGCATCCGGAGGCAGCCGGAAGAGAGTGTGACACTGGGCCAGGCTTGAGCTTACGAACCCCTAAAGCCCACCCCCCAGTGACACACCTCCAAAAGTGTTCCTTATGACTCTGTGGGGTCCATTTTCAAACCACCACATATACGTGTACTGGAATCTGTTCTTCTGGTCCTCAGGCAGGTAACACTTTATGCATTGTATCCTCTCCTGGGTCCACAAAAGTAGGATTGCTGCACCACTGTATGTGAGTTTTTTGGAAAACACTGCCAGGCTGCTCCTTGTCTTATGTTCTCTTTGTGAGCCCCTCTAATAGAGTATGTTGTTAGAACTCTTGAATGTTTACCATTGAGGGTTGTTGAGGAAGTACCTTTTACTGTATGCTGTTTTATTTATTTATTTATTTTATTCTATATATATTTTTTATTTTCATTTCAAATGATTTCCCCTTTCCTGGCTCCCCACTCTCTGAAAGTCCCATAAGCCCTCTTCCCTCCCTATGCTCCCCCATCCACCCCTTCCTACTTCCCTGTTCTGGCATTGCCCTATACTGCTGCACTGAGCCTTTCCAGAAACAGGGGCCACTCCTCTGGACACCATTTGATATATGGATTATGACTTGGGTATTCCAAGTTTCTAGGTTAATATCCGCTTATTAGTGAGTGCATACCATGATTGATCTTTTGAGACTGGGTTACCTCACTTAGTATGATGTTCTCCAGCTCCATCCATTTGTCTCATGAATTCATTGTTTCTAATGGCTGAATAGTACTCCATTGTGTATATATACCACAGTTTTTGTATCCATATCTAGATGGTTTTGCAATGAATAGAGTGGTTTATCCTTTTGTCTATTTAAGAGCTTATCTACCATTTTGATAATTCTTGACATTTTTATTTGGTTTTTTTTTTTTTTTTTTGGCCTATTTTATTTTTTTTAATTGGGTTTTGGTCTTCTTTTGAATCATAAGTATGCCTCAGTGCTGCAAGCTGGAAACATTGTGCTATTTGTGTTACAATATGAGAGGCATGTGTTCAGGACAGGGGGGGTGGGGGGTGGGGGGGACTGACTCAGTAGCTCTGGCTGCTGTGAATGTGGTGTGGCCCAGTCCTCAGCCCCAGTCTCCTGGGAGCTGGGGTTTGAGCCAGCTACCATACCTGGCCCCTAGGAGTCTTATGTGGATTTCTTATCATTCCTTTAGGGTGCGGTGGGATTCACCACATGTTTTCTCGTACACTTTCTCTTGTTTCTTGCACCTCAGCTAACGAAATGATGGGGGAACCTCAGAAGATATGCAGAGACTGCCTGCTAGGTGATTCTAGATCTCCCCATGCTGCCAGTTGAGATTAACCATCACAGGCAGAGTACTTATTGAAGTGAGCCAACCTTGTCACCTTTCAGAAGTACTAAATAATAAATACTGGAAAATATTTTCTTAAAATATATAAAATGATAGTATACTAGCTGATGTTGTGTGTCAACTTGACACAGGCTGGAGTTATCACAGAGAAAGGAGCTTCAGTTGGGGAAGTGCCTCCATGAGATCTAGCTGTGGGGCATTTTCTCAATTAGTGATCAAGGAGGGAGGGCCCCTTGTGGGTGGTACCATCCCTGGGCTGGTAGTCATGAGTTCTATAAGAGAGCAGGCTGAGCAAGCCAGGGGAAGCAAGCCAGTAAGAAACATCCCTCCATGGCCTCTGCATCAGCTCCTGCTTCCTGACCTGCTTGAGTTCCAGTCCTGACTTCCTTTGGTGATGAACAGCTGTGTGGAAGTGTAAACTGAATAAACCCTTTCCTCCCCAACTTGCTTCTTGGTCATGATGTTTGTGCAGGAATAGAAACCCTGACTAAGACAGACAGAAGGCCAGAAGTTGGCAACTTACACTAACTCTAGCCTAATTGGGTAGAGAGCTGGGTAGAAAATGACTCTTGACCTTTGTCTCTCCTCCTCCCACAGACATGCACTGCATGCACACATATGCACTTCCCCAGGTTTATTGAGTAGTGGTGGCTGTTTTTTGTAGAATCTTGCTATTTAGTACAGGCTGGCTTAGAACTTATTATATACCCTGCTCAACTCAAACAGCAATCCTTTCCTGCCTCAGCCTTTTGAATTCAGAGATTACAGACCTTAACTAATATGCCTGGCCACTGTTTTTACAGTATTGGGGATCAAAGTAGGGTCTTGTACACACTAGGATTTTTTATTTTTTTTTTTTTATGTGCATTGGTATTTGCTTGCATGTATGTTTGTGTGAGGGTGTAGAGTCCCCTGGCATTGGAGTTACAGTTAGTTGTTAGCTGTCATGTAGGTACTGGGAATTGAACCAGGTCCTCTGAAAGAATAGTCAGTGCTTGACAAGACCTTGAGAATTGTTTGATTACAAACATCAATGGGAGTGCCAGGAATGTGGCTTTGGGGTGAGGACACCAGTGTCCCCTCACTCACCTGGGGTGTGGCTCTGGATGAGGATACCAGTGTCCCCTCTTTGGAGTGTGGCCTTGGGGTGAGGACACCAGTGTCTTTCCACTCTCTGGAGAGTGGCTTTGAGGTGAGGACACCAGTGTCTCCCTACTCTCTGGAGTATGGCTTTAGGGTGAGGACACCAGTGACGTCCCCCCTCCCCCCCCAGTGTGGCTTTGGGGTGAGGACACCAGTGTCCCCTCATTCTTTGGAGTGTGGCTTTGGGGTAAGGACACCAGTGTCCCCCTACTCTCTGGAGTGTGGCTTTGAGGTGAGGACACCAGTGTTCCCTCATTCTTTGGAGTGTGGCTTTGGGGTGAGGACACCAGTGTCCTCTCACTCTCCTAGGTTTGCTTCTTTTTCCCTTTATATCATGGTTTTTGGAAGGTCAGTGAAATTTACGCTTGAGTTTCCTTCCTCTGTGAAGGGTGGGGCAATATATAACAAGGTACTGTGAGGACAGCACAGTGGTTGTCTCTGGTTCTCTGTGTCTGCCCCCATCTAAATAAACCCTTGGCTCTTCTTGGGATGTTAGAACGAATGCCTTCCCTGCCTGCTTACTCATGACAGCACTGTGTCTGGGTGGGGTTTGTTTTGCTTTGTTTGCTGCATTTTGGCTCTTTAATGCCTGCTGATTTGGATCGCTTTTGCCAGTTCTCAGAGAAGCTGGTACCTTCTTGACTTAGGTACATCTGACTTTTCTGTTATTATAAATGGTACAGCACTGCTTTGTAGCAGAATGGTTAAGTACCATGGATACTTACTTACTTTTATAGTGTGATACCTGTTAGAGCTTTTGGGTACACAGGACAGTTGTGCAAGTGTTTGTGATATTTGAGAGTGGTCAGTGTGATATAAATATATATTCAGACTCACAGTAAAGTCTTACAAACTTGGGGTGAAACTATGACTCCCATTTAGAAGCGTAACTTTATGTAGGGACCAGAATAAGAAGTGGAAGATACTTAAATTTTGAGTCCAGTGGGCTAGAGGGTGGGAGGGCGTCTATAGCAGAAAAAGAGCTGAAAGAGTACCATTTAAGAGTGTTTAGTACAAAGGTTGCTATATATTATAAGTTAGTGTTAGAAATGCTCTTTTTCAGGTTCTGGTTCAGGGGATTATTCCACATGTGTTCTGACAGACATACAGGGTAATATACTCACTAACAGCAATATTTAAACGGCATGTTAGCTAAGCTCTGGTAATTGTTCCAAACCAAAGAGGCAGTTGCTATAATTTCTGGAGGACCCAGATCACAGTTCTAGCTAACATGACTCCACTTACAAGTGCTAACTCCTTACACTTCATCAGCTCTCATCCCATACCTGGTGGCCTTCTTTCCCTCAGGGTTAGTGGTTTTCCTCTGAGACACTAGGAAGGTTACTTACAGCCTAAGTCTGAACAAGCCAGGGAAAACACTAGCCTAGAAATATGCTTGACTGCTTCACTTTTTGGCTTCAATTCCTATGTCTATATACTTGTTAACTCCAGTTGCTGACTCCATTCAGAGACTCCTTTTTGTTTATTAAATTAGTGCTTTTTAAAAAATTCTTTAATAAATGCAGAAAAGGTCATGGGCTGTGGAGAATTGGAGAGGCTTATTAGTCATTGAATGAGAATTTGACTTCTGAGAGAAGGAGATATTCCCACAACTCAGGTCAGCATGTCAGGAAGGGTGTTTGATATTGAGCCTGACAACATAGCTCCATACCTGGTGTATGCATGGTAGGCGAGCACAGTGGGAGTTGTCCTCTTGTCTCAACTGGGCACTGTTGGGTGTGTGCATGCGTGTGCGTGCGTGCGTGCGTGCGTGCATGCGTGCATGCGTGTGTGTGTGTGTGTGTGTGTGTGTGTGGTTTAGCCGTTTAGCCCTAGTTGGTCTTTTATTTAATAAGGGAGCTTGATGCTGATAGCACAGCTACGTCCTTATTCCTGCCAGAGATATATGTGCCACCCACACTGAGGAATATTGCTTACAATTTTGTTGGAAATTATTGCATGTCTTAAGAAATTAAAGGAAGTTCATAGTTGTTGAGCTCTAGCCTGCCTTAGAGTTAGGAGCATGCGAAAGGAACACCTTGGGCTGGGGATTCCACCATGGGCTTTCTCCTTAAGATTTTAAGATATATCGAAAATGTATTCATTTATTTAGTATAATAACTCATAATGAAAATTAATTTAAAATGACATTAATTTTAATTTGTAGCAGGATTGGAAGCTTCTAAGATGTTCAGGGTAAACATTTGAAGAAAAGTGGTGGACAGAGTTTTTATTTTTACTAAAAGATGAATATTTCAGAATAACTTTTCTAATAACGTCATTTTGTTTTCTTGTAGGATTTGGAGTTTCATGGAGTCATGAGATTTTATTTTCAAGATAAAGCTGCTGGAAACTTTGCAACAAAATGTATTCGGGTCTCTAGCACAGCAACCACTCAAGACGTGATTGAAACACTGGCGGAGAAGTTCCGCCCTGATATGCGCATGCTCTCCTCTCCCAAGTACTCCCTCTATGAAGTGCACGTCAGTGGAGGTCAGTGGAGGCTCTGGCCCGCCCTGGGCTGGCCGTTTACTGCTGCTCATCTCCTTTTCTTCTCTCCTCCACCCAGCAGTGATTGACAGGATGGCAAGCTTTTTTAAGACTTGATGTGTTCAAGTTCTTGCACATAACATTTATTAGAAGTTAGGATGAATGTATTTTATATATAATTATTTCTTCAAAATAAGTATCATTAACATTTCATTAACTCACCCAAGAAATTTGTGTATCAGTAGTACTGTGTGCTTCTTGCTTTTGGAAGAAATCTCAGGTATAGGTGACACTGTCACACCTGCTCACAACTCGGATCTGTGTAGATCAGGTCAGAGATCTGACCATCATATTTCTGTCTGCATTCTGCTCACTGTACATGTTTTATCATTCTTTAGCAGGCTTTATCATTTATCAACATGACATCTCAAAGGAAAACCTTTTTATAGATTTTGTAATTTCTGCATTTTTTAACATTAGCAGCTGTTGTGTGAGATTATTACTGGGGAGACATGAAGAAATTTTTATTCACTCTAGAAAGAGAATCAGTAACAAATCAAAGTACAAACACCACCAAAGTCCAATTACTTTTGAACCAATGAGTTTTATTGGGGTCATTTAGAGGCTGTGAGTGAGGGGTTACTTACAGGTGCAGAAATGACTCAGAGTCAGCCGCATCACAAAAGCCTATCTCAGCTTGGATGACGCTCTTGAAAGCTGGCCTGCAGCACACCACCCATCTCCGCAGATTGGAGACTGTCCTTTCTGATCAGCATGGCTGGTCTCTGCTTCTTCCATGTAGCTTTGCTAGTGAGAGCCTTAGCTCAGTTTGTCTGAGAGTGTTTTAGCATAGCAGTCCTTACTGCTTACATCTTCTACTTGGGCAGGTAGGGCAGCCTAGAGATTCTGATCAGCTTTAGGGCCTTCCTGAAACTGTTGATGTATTTACCTCCAAGGAGCTTCCCTGTAGGATGGAATAGTTGACATCCCTTTAGCAGATTTTGTGCCTTGTGCTTTCCTCTGAGATGGAGATTTTCTGTCAGGAAATTGCTGTCTAACAGCAGTTAATAAAAGGGTCTTGCAACTTGGCACTACAAGTTGAGCTGACTAGAAATGCAGAAACATAAATGTTTTATAGGTACATTTGGGACTGTGTAGTAACATAATAAACAGTGTGAAGTACAACAAGCACCGCTGAGAAGGCTTACGGCCCAGTCCTAGTGCCTGTAAAGGCCAGCCCTGAAGCTTCTAAAACATAATAGACTTTTCTTCATTTTTATGTACACAACTTTATTTTCACATTTGAAATAAGACGGAAATGTTTTTGATGTGTAGGATTTTTTTGTTGTTGTTTTTTTTTGTTTTTTGTTTTTTGTTTTTTTGTTTTTTTTCAGGGTTTCTCTGTATAGCCTGCCTCTGCCTCCCAAGTGCTGGGATTATAGGTGTGCATCACCACTGCCCAGCTTAAAATTGATTTTTTTTGTTTTTTGTTTTTGGTGGTTTTTGTTTTGTTTTGTTTTGTTTTTTGTTTTTTGAGACAGGGTTTCTCTGTGTAGCCCTGGCTGTCCTGGAACTCACTCTGTAGACCAGGTTGGCCTTGAACTCAGAAATCCACCTGCCTTTGCCTCCCAGAATGCTGGGATTACGGGCGTGTGCCACCACTGCCCGGCTGCTGTAGGATTTTCAAGTGTTATAATCACCTTCCTTTGGAACATACAAAATGATCCATATTTGTTTATTACTTTATGGTTGCGAGCACATTCCCTGCTAAAATGATATCCAGGCTAAAGTCACTTGTAGAGTATTCCCAGTTTGGGATGATTTTCTTGGAGATGAATTATTTCTTCCCCTGCAAATCTCTGTTTCTAGGTTTCAAATAAAAGGAAGCTGCTGTTTGTGCCCTTTGGTTATTGGTTGCATGATTTTGAAAATAACATGGTTTTGATTTTTCCAGCAATGTCTCTCGGCTCCCTTCCTGTGCTCGCTATCTTTTCTCTCTGTTCTCTTTGTTTCTCGCTGTGCATGAAGCCAGGGACCCGTGCGTTCTAGGCAACTGCCTCCTAGCAGCTCTGTCTCCAGCTGCATTACCTCAGTGATCTGTTAGTGGCGTATGCATCACTAGGCCAAAGAAATGATAGACTTCCATTTATTACATAGATTCAGATGTTGGTATGTACTTAAACAAAGGCTTGGTCAGTTTTTGAAAAATTAGTACAGATAAATGAAAAGAACGCTGTTCCTTTCACCAATCACAGTTACCACTGATGAGCATTGTGCCTCCTGAACTTGGTTAACTTCTCTGACACAAGACTCTCTTTCTCATCCACATGATACCAACAGGGTTTGCAGCAGACTGCTATAGAGCAGGGGCCCACTTGGAGCCAGGGGTTCTTTAGTGTTTGATCCGCATTAAAGATAATCCTGCTCCAGTGGACATATCAGAGCTCATTTATGGCCAGCTGTTGCTGGGTGTCTCTCATGTCCACTAAGTTCCCAGTCCAATCCTTGCTTCAATCATCAAGGAAACTTTTACTTGTCTGTCTGTCTATCTAATATTGTTGGGGGTAGGAAGCACATGAAAATGGTAACAGTACATTGCAGTCTCTCAGCAGGTAGTTGAGGCACTAAAGTATTTTATTTGTATAGAGTTTAGTGCATGTCGTATGGCCAGTATTGTGCTCATGCCAGGAAATGACCACGGCTTGTTCTTTCCATTTCATGTTTTGAAGAAGAAAGAAGATTGGACATTGATGAGAAACCTCTCGTTGTACAGTTGAATTGGAACAAAGATGATCGGGAGGGTAGATTCGTCCTTAAGAACGAGAATGACGCCATTCCTGCCAAGGTGGGAGCAGTCCCCATGTCTGCCAACTGCAGCCCAGGGCGGAGTCAGTGGAGTGCTCAGGGCTTGTCTTTGCTTCTCTGTAGCCCCTCACCTCCTAGTACATACGTGAAAAGCAACCTGCTGGACCTGTTTCATCCCTTATGTCACCTGGCCACCCAGTCACCCTTCCTCACTTTTCCAAAGAAGCGTTCTAGATGCTGTTGAGGCAGAGCTGATGATGAGCTTTTCATTTCCAGCTTTCTTCACAAAATCACAGTGGCTCCTATAGGAAATAAAAGGGACTGGGAGTTGGAGGTCTAGTTTCATGTGCAACTTCCGAAGGCACATTTAAAGCATTTTCATATTACATGTTCAAGATTAGGAGTCTGAAAACTTCTTTGGACTCATTGGATAGCATCATAGAATGTGTCTAGGTCCCTTTCCTGGTGCTGCGGTAAGATAGTCTGACAAAAGCAACTTAAAGGAGAGTTTGTTTTTCCTCACATTTGTCCCAGAGGCAGGAGACAGCTGATCTATTACATTGATGTAACTTGAAAATATGTAGTCCTGTGTTAAATTGAGTGACGTCATATGCAGTAGTTTGGTATTATCAAGTGGCAGCAAATGCAGAGGTCGAAAATATCCCCTAAATTTTCCCCTTGTAAAAATGCTGCTACTGCATAGCAGCAGAGAGTTTCCTGTTGTCCTGTGTCCCTGTGGTGTGCTTCCCTGTAGCTACGCAGCTGTGCTCTGGGCCTTGCTTGTCGCTGGCTTCTGGTGGCTAGCTGCGTTTGTGGCAGATGTCTGTGAAGTAGAAAGGGGCAATGGCCTTCCTACCATGTCAGTTCTCGGGTTCCACGGGGCTGCTCCATTGGGGTCATTTAGAACAAAACAAGGTTCCCCCCCTTCCATACCATAACTATTATTTTTCTTCTTTACTTATTAAGCTACTTAAAAACAATGTATCTTTATGTATTAACAGGCCAACTTTGTAGGTAAGTTGACATTCAAACTAAAATAAGCTACTAATAAACAAGATCTGGAAAATAAATCAGACATTTTTGCAAAAATAAACAACTTTGTTTTGTGAAAACCAGCTTATAGCTATGACTGGCACTTTTGCAATTTTAGAAAAACCCCTATTTATTCAGTAGACTCTGCCTTTCTACTGGATTCCCTTCTCTTAGTTACTTGATGCTAACTTTTTTTGACTTTTACTTAGTGAAAATCAGATTTTCCCATTTTTACTCTTATTTTTTCTTTTTTTAAAAGTTGTACCCTATTTTCTATGCTGAATTTGGGTTTTTGTTTTTTGTTAGTTTTAAATTGAGGTGAAATTTACTTGTGAAATAGATGCATGCTGAGTGTGAATTCACTTGGTGTGACAAAGCCACAATGTGGCTGTCAGCTTAGTCTAGGTGTGGAGTGCATTCCCTCCTGGGCCTTTACTGGTTTGAATTCGCTTATTTGTTTATCCATGGCTTGTGAGGCTGAGGCAGCAGCAAAACCTAAGGAGTCTGGTGTGATCCCTGGCCAGTGGTCAGTGTGGTGATAATATTGCTTTTACCAGAAGGCTCAGAGTAATGGACCTGAAAAGCAGGAGAAAGAAGGCGTTATTCAGAACTTCAAAAGAACTCTCTCAAAGAAAGAAAAGAAAGAAAAAAAGAAGAAAGAGAAGGAGGCGCTAAGACAAGCCTCTGATAAAGAAGAAAGGCCTTCTCAAGGGGATGACAGGTAGGTCTTTCTGGAAGTATTTCTGTCACTCTGTGCTACAAGCCACGTGTCTAATACAGCAAACTCCCCTCAGTCATTGGTAACTGGTAGCACAGTGACTGAGACTGTCTGTCACGTCAGGCTTGCTATGGAAACCTGAAGTCCTCCAGGGAACCTGGACGGCTCGTTTAAACATGGTACCCTGCTCTATTAGCAGGCGCCTGGCTCTCACAGGGAAGACTGCTCTCCCTAGGCAAACACGAGTTCATATTGTTTTTCCTGAACAGACCACCACATTTAGATGCCTGTATGTCTTCAGCCAGTCCTTTGAAATTTACTTCAGTGGCTTTGGTTCCAGAGGCATTGTGATTCCATATTTAGCACCTAGAAACTGGTGAGCATTGGCAGGACTAGGGAGCAAAGCAGATTTTCCTTTCAAATTCAGATGCACCTTGGACGTCCACATCCTGTCGCACAGCCTCCTTGTAGCTCCCCCTTCTAGGAGGCAATGCTTACGATGCTTGTGAGTAGCAGGAAGTAGGTTTATTTCATGTGGTTATCTAAGAGTTGGGACATTTACGCTTACACTGTGTGGCTTGTGCTTTCCTCAGCTTATGCTATGTGGTCTAGAAAATGAACCACTTAAGATGAATTATATCATTTAACCTGAGAGCTTAAAGTACAACTTCTTTTTAAATAAATTATTTTATGATTACATGTTGATATCATTAAAATTTATTCAAGTATTTAGCTTTTTTCATCATACCTTATATTTAGTTTTCTGCCCATAACTTTGTACAGTTGATTTCTTTGTAGAAACTGTTGGAGCAGTATCCCTATGAAAGTTTAGCCCCAGGAAAGTAAATGTCAGTGGATCTTTTTTTTTTTCTGTTTTTTTGATTTTTGTTTTTCTGAGACAGGGTTTCTCTGTGTACCCAGCCTGTCCTGGAACTCACTCTGTAGACCAGGCTGGCTTCGAACTCAGAAATCCGTCGGCTTCTGCCTCCCAAGTGCAAGGATTACAGGCGTGTGCCACCACCGCATGGTGTCAGATTTTTTAGGTGTTAAAAACAATCCTGCTATTTAATTTAGATTCTTTCAGGTTTACTATAATTTTAAGTAAGGGTCTTGAGTGTGGCTTCTTGCATTTGGATGCTGTGCTGTACTATTGTTTGCTGTGTTGTAACAAATCACTGCTAGAAACGTTGCTCTGTTCGTGAGCACACCACAGTTGAGTTGTGTAAACCTGAAGTTGAGTTACAGATTTCTTAGTCTGTGCTTTACATTTGAGAGAAACTGTAGTTTTGATCTCATGGTGATTTGCACATGGTAATGAGTATACAATAGACCTGTTAGGGGACAGATGTAGACAGATGACATTTGCTGTTGTAATATTTGTATTACTAATGGGAAAAAAAGTTTAAGAGATTGTTGGTGATCTTCTTCCTTGCAGTGAGAATTCTCGACTGGCTGCTGAAGTTTACAAAGACATGCCTGAAACCAGTTTTACTCGGACGATTTCTAATCCTGAAGTTGTTATGAAACGACGGCGGCAGCAGAAATTGGAGAAGAGAATGCAAGAGTTTCGGAGCTCAGATGGGCGGCCCGACTCGGGTACACAGAGCGGTTTTTCTGAATATTCACGGTCAAATGTATTCTATTATACTCTTTTATATATGTATTTCTTAAACTGAGAAAGTGGGTGAAGTAGCCTTTTTTTTTTTTTTTTTTTGGTTTTCTGAGACAGGGTTTCTCTGTATAGCCCTGGCTGTCCTGGAACTCACTCTGTAGTCCAGGCTGGCCTCGAACTCTGAAATCCGCCTGCCTCTGCCTCCCAAGTGCTGGGATTACAGGCGTGCGCCACCAGGCCCGGCTCGAAGTAGCCTTTTAATAGCAAAGATGTCTGTGTATACCTTACATAGAGTCTTTTTGCATAGAGTTAGCATTAGTCAAATAGACTCACCTGTGAGGCTCTTCTCCCCCACTGTCTTCAACCCAGAAAATATTAAATATATATAAAAGCAAGAGGAAGATAACTACCACAATTTTGAAAATTCTCTCATATTATTCTCTTTTTCTCTATACATTGCCCTCTCAGTCCTGAACTACTATTTTGAAGTAGATTGCAAAGTTACTAGTTCATCTGTAAGCATTTTAGTGCATTTTCATGAAGGGCAAAGATTCATAGTAAAACTCCAGGACTGTCATCACATATAAAACACACACACACACACACACACACACACACACACACACACACACACACACACATCAACATTGAGTCATACATGTAAGTCTCATTCTAGAGTTCCCTTTAGTTTCTTTCTTTCTTTTTCTTTTTCTTTTTTTTTCTTTTCTTTTTCTTTCTTTCTTTCTTTCTTTCTTTCTTTCTTTCTTTCTTTCTTTCTTTCTTTCTTTTTTTTGGTTGTTGAAAAACCTTTTAAAACTTAGGTGTGTTGATTGGCTTTTGTCAACTTGACACAAACCTGGAGTTATCTGGGAAGACGGAATCTTAATAGAGAAATGCCTCTGTAAGATTGGCCTGTTGGTTAGTCTGTTGGGTATTGTCTTGAGTAATGATTGCTGTGGGTGTTGTCACCCCTGGGCGGCAGTCCTGGGTTGTATAGAATGCAGGCTGCGCAGAGCCAGAAGAAGCAAGCCCACAAGCAGTGTTCCTCCATAGTCTCTGGTGTTGCTTCCAGGTTTCCCTTCAATAGTTGATTGACAACTGTTAAGCTAACATTAGTCTTCATTGCAACAGTAGAGTCCCTAAGACATTAGGTTATTTGTCTTATAGAATCTGGTGACATCCTCTGGTGTTCATTACTTTTTTCCTGTCTATTTTGTTTCTTTGATTAGGATGTAGATGCAGGTGCAGATGAAGCTATTGATGTGGCAGGAATATTTACTTTAGTATCCGCTAAAGTTGACCAGTGATTATTAAAACTTTCCCGTGAACTTCTGGGTTTAAGACTCACCAGTATTGTTTAGCCCACTGCTGCTGTTTCCTTTCTGTTTCCTGGAGCCAGGGGGTGTTCCTGTAGTCTCGCTGGCTTGGTTTCATGGGGAAACAGGTATCCAGGAGATACTTCTCAAGTAGTCTGTCTTTCTGTAAACTATTATGACTTTAGAGAGCCTGAATGTCTTCTGCAATTACAGTCTTACTTTCTAATGATCTTAATAAATGATAATAGTGTCAAAATAAAAATAAGATTTGTATTCAAGTGTGGGGGCATCTTCCTTTGATCCCAGCAGAGGCACGTGGGTCTCTGTAGGGTCAAGGCCACCTTGGTCTACAAGTTCAAGGCCAGCCAGGGCTATGTAGTAAGACCCCTCTCCCCTTTTGTCTTTCATTATTAGCACTATGATACTGCAAGTTTTTAGGAGATTGTGTGTGTGTGTGTGTGTTTGCTTTCAAAAACATAAGTCAGAATTGTTATTTTCACACATAGTTAATTCCTATTTATATGGTAACATTGTATGTTGATTTATATTTAAGTTTTATAATCTTTACAGTTTGCCACTTTACAGATGAACTACATTTAAAGGAGTTTGGCTTCTATTGCTATACAAGGAAATGCAGGCTGCAGAGACAAGGCTTTCCTGCCTTGTCTCCTCCATAGTACCAGACAGCTGTTCTGTGTCTGTGTGAGACGTAGATGGGAGAAAGAGCGCTGAAATAGTAGTATTGTTTGAACTATATATTGGTTCTGTGTTTTTTTTAACTGTGTGATAAAGCTTCGACTTATAACTAACTGGAAATTGTGTCCAGCAGAGAAAATACTTGTTATCAAGCAGGAATTTATCATGATATAGTTTTAGTTCTTAAAAAGTAATAGGATAACCATTTTGAGTTTCAGAAAGAAATAATTGTATTAGAGCTATATTGCTAATCTCACCTTACCCCCAAAAGTTAAGTCTAATGTCCTAATGTTGTTACTTCTATTTCTCTTACAACATCGCCTTCAGATGCTTAGAGCTTGGGTACTACAGTACCATCTTTGGAATACTAGGAAACTAGCTTACTTGATAGTGAAAGGATCCTGATGTTAGGATGTATACAATTTTTTTCATATATTGAAAAAAACAAAACTGATAGTACAGCAGGTCCAACAGTCTTAAGCCATCACTAAGAGAAGTCAGTCGGGCATTGTGGTTTGTGCTTATACTCTCAGACTCAGGAGACTTAGGCAGGAGAATTGTTAGTTTGAGGCCAGCCTAGCTACATAATTAGAACATATCTCAAAAATCAAACAAAACCTGATACTTGCTATGGACAGTTACTTTTTTTTTCAGCTTGCAAGTTGTAAAGAAAATATGAAGATTTAAATACTTGAACTAAACTCACATAGTGTTGAGCACGTGCCTCCTATAGTGTGTATAAATTCCCCCAAAAAAATTGGTTCAAGAAGTTTTGCCAGCATAGTGGCTCATGTCTATAATTCCAGCACCTGGAAGCCTGAGGCAGGAGGATTGCCACAATCTGAGTCCAGCCTGCGCTGTGGAATTAGTTCTAGGTGCAAACTATGACCACATCTCAAAGCAAAACAAAACAAAAGGAGAATAAACAAAGAAAAAAATACCCAGTATAAGGAGGAGAAATATTAGAAAATCAAAGCAGAACTTACTTATGAAAGGAGTGGTTGAAGTCAAGCCATTTTTATCTATTTATATTCTCCAAGAAATTCTAGTAAATTAAATAATATCAGGAAAGTAGCAGTTTGCTAAGGAAGTCAACAATTCATTTATTAGCTTCAGTATTTTTGTCTGTTAAAAAAAAAGATATGTAGTAGTGCCTGTGTGCAAGTGTGCCTGTGTGCAGCTGTCTGGAGGCCAGAGGAGGGAGCTGAGGCCTCTTAGTCTTAGAGCCATGAGCAGCCCTGTGTGAAGCTGGGAAATGAACTTGGGTGTTCTGAAATGGCTACAAGAGCTCTTAATCACTGAGACATCTCTCCTGCCCTATTTCTGTCCGTTTTAATAAAGCCCTGAGAAAAGCTTCCCCTGATAGCTAGACTTCTGTGCCTCTGCTAATGCTACAGTGGATTCTTTGAACGAGGCTGGGGACAGTATGACGGTGGAGGCTGTAGTTTCCTAGGACATGATGGGACTGTCATATCCGTAGCTGGCATCACAGCTCACACAGGCTTTGTTCCTGGAGTTGCGAAGCATTTAACAACAGCAACAACACTTAGATATATTCACTCTGTGATGTCTTCAAAGTGGAGTTGATTCAAAAAGTGCTGATAATAGCTCAGTTAATTGATTTTTAAAATTGCAATTTCCTTGCTGAATTTCTCTTGTTTTGCTGACTCTTATTTGATTTGTGAATGCACATGTGAGCGCAGGTGCACACATGCCTGAGAATGTGTGAAGGTCAGAAGTCATGGACTAGGTCATTAGTGTGCTTGCAAGAGCCCCTACTACTGAGCCATTTTACCAGTCCGTGGCACTGTTCCCATTGTTGTCCTCTTCTACGGTGGGAATTGGGTTCCTTCCTTCGTCTACTTGCTTGTTTCCTCTCAATCATTTTTACAAATAGATCTTTGATGTCAAGTATTTTGGTCATTTCATTGTCTTCAGAGTTAGTAGTTGAGCAGTTAAGTCTTCCGTAGGCATCGCATTGCCTGCTTCTCTACACTGTCATGCTTCTGTTCTGCATCTGCACATGCATTGGCTGGCTTCTTCTAGGGCTCCTCCTCCTCCTCTTCCTCTTCCCCATTTTCCTCTTCCTCCTTCTCTTACCTCTTTTCTGTCTCTTCCTCCCTTCTCTCCCTAATGAGGGAATGCCCTTCTTTCTTCTCTTTCCTTTTTTTGGGCAGGGTTTCACTTATGTAGTCCTGCCTATTGCCTCTGCTGGAGTGCTGGGATTAAAGGCTTGAGCACTCTTCCTGCTTTGTTTCAGGGCTTCTTAATTGTGACTAATAATAGAAAATAGATTAAGAGAGCCAAATTGGCAATAATATGGCATATGTATATTTTCACTAAGAAGGGAACATACAAACATCAGAATACCCGAGGAAATCTAAATTGTCCTTCCTACCTCCAGGCCCCTTAAATGACTGTATACCTACATACGACAATAAGTTTGTAGTGCCTAGGATTGAAATAGCCCCACTGTGGTGGCAAAGGCCTCATGGAAGTCTTTGGATTACCTTAGGTCTTCTGTTTCCTAGCTCACTTTTAAAAATACTGGTTGTTTAGTGGAACTGATCCTTGATGTATTCGGGCTCTGTTTGCTTCTGATGAAAGCTTCAAAAGTAGAACTGGAGGAAGCAGGTCTTAGAGTTACAGGGCTGAGGAAGTTGGGAACGGGAAGAGAACTGCACCACAGAACAGTGTGGAGTCTCCCATCTCCCTGTCGTAGTCGCCAGCCCCAGGTCCACACTGGATGTCTTTGTACCACTGAAGTTGGCGTCTGTCTAGTGATGGTCAGAGTCGGTGGCCTGTCAGTGACCTAACATGACGATGTACAATTCTTTCTTCAGGTGGGACACTGAGAATCTATGCAGACAGTTTAAAACCAAATATCCCATACAAGACAATCCTGCTGTCTACTACAGATCCTGCAGACTTCGCTGTAGCAGAGTCTTTGGAGAAGTACGGTCTGGAAAAAGAGAATCCCAAGGACTACTGCATTGCCCGGGTACGTAATTACAAGTGACCTCTCCCCAGGGTTGTTCATCATGAGACTTGGCATTTGAAGGAGAGATTGTGTTTTTAAATTTTGGTGTGTTCACTTATATTCATAACCCCTCTCTCCTCTTACATACACAGAGGAATAGTAAAGAAATGTAATAAAAATGAATTTGTGTTTTTAAAATAAAAGATAAATTGAATAAAATGTAGCCCAAAATCATTCTACCAAAGTTATTCTCTTAAAGTTTTGATAGATTGAGAGAACCTGGTGGCTGTTGAGTCTAAGATGTGGGGATTGCATACGTAGAGGGCCCAGGTGTGCAGTCCTGGTGTGAAGCTGAAGGTCTCACAGCTCCCTGGATAGTCACTGCTAGGATCCTCTGGTGAAAGGCCTGGAGAAGCTTGGGCGTGATGTCCAGGCAGTGGCCGCAGCGACGGAAGTGTAGGGCTTGTGCACACTGCTGCCTTCCTTGGTGCTGCATCCGGGCTGAAACACCCCCCCCCCACACACACACACACATCAGCTATTAGGCCAGTCCACATTCAAACACATTCATAGACACACTCAGTCCATGTGGTTGACATTCAGGGTCAGCCGGCATAGCTAACTAACATAACTCTACTTATATTGTAGCTTCTCAGAGGTACTCTGCCTGGAACACTAGTTATCAAGGAATATAGTGATTGTTTGTATCCTGAAATTGATTTGTAGTAGTAAGTGAAACAGCAGATTTTCTATTTAGCCATGAACCAATTAGAAATCCTTAGCCTCTGCATCAGTCAGTTATAATTGTATACTTACTTTAGCATCTGCCCAGTTACAACTCACAGTAGTTGTTTGTTTTGGAAGAAAGGGTTTGTTTTGGCTGGGTGGTTTGAGGGTTTGGTTCATTGTGGTAGGAATCCATGGCAGCTGGACTGTGAGGCAGCTGGGCACACTTTTTCCTTGGTCAGGAAGCAGAGAGAAATGAATCGTAATAGATTTTAAAACAAAGATAACTGGTGTTTATTACAGCAAGTGACTTAAAAAGAAAACTTGTGTGTGTGTGTGTGTGTGTGTGTGTGTGTGTGGTGTGCGTGGCGTGGAGCCTTTGTCTACTGCGCCCCACTTTCATGTTTGGAGCAGGCTCTCTCCTAACTGAACCCAGAGGGAGCTCCCTGTCCGCCTGGTCTCTGGGCTTCAGGATCTTGTCTCCTCCTCCTCCCCAGCGCTGCGGTTATAGACGTGTGCTGTCATGTCTGTTGGCTTAGGTTTTTGTTGTTGTTAATATATTTATTCTTTGAGTATTTCATCCATGCATACAATGCATTTTGATCATATTCACCTCCTGTGCCTACTCTTCTAACTCCTTCTCCAGCTCTTCCCTGTCTCCTCTCTACTCTATGGTCCCTCCTTTTTTTTCTTTTTTAAATAACCCACTCAGTTCAGTTCAGTTCAGTTCAGCTTCAAATATATTTGTTCATGGGTGTGGAGCCATCAGCCAAGCATGGTCAGTTTCTGTAGGACCACTCTCCTCCTGCAGCAGTCAGCGGCTGTGTGTAGCTCCTTCGCTCCAGGGCAGGCTTGGCAGCCAGGCCGTGCTCTGCTCTGGCCGGGATGCTGACCGGCTTGATCTTATGCTGGCCTCATGCCGGCAACCACAGCTCCTGGAGCTGGAGACTGCTGTGGCCCGGTGCTATTGACAACTCTCTCAGGCATCTCTACCCACTGAGCCATCTCGCTGACCATGCTTTTTAATTTTTATTTTTGCTTCTATATAAATCAGTACATTCATTTGAAGTTAATGCTGTTGTTTTTTCCGTTATTGAGGGCCCAGTTGACCCAGCAGTAGTCTGAAAGCGTTTGCTTTCTCTCCCTCCGAATGCTTTGCTCGGCCGCTTTCACTGTATGAGTCGGTTTGTGGTGCTGCTGCTCTCTCTGTTGATCTCTGTATCTCTCTTGCCCGCACTTCAAATGTTGTGCATCTTCCCTACAATGTGGCATTGCTAAATTGTATGACAAGGGGAGGTTTGTATATAAATCAGATAGTGATGTTCCATGGAACTACATGGTTTGGGTATGACAATGAACTTTGTAACATCTTCATCTTTGTAAACTAAGTGATTTGTTTTTACTAGTAACATTAGAGAATAAAGTAGCCAGTTGTCAGGACCTAAAGTTACTTACAGAAGCAGACCACGGCCTTTATTGACTGTCCTTTTGGAGCTCTGGTACTTTGGCCTTTTGCTCAGTCTGAGCAGCTTTCCCGAGCAAGCTCAGGCAGCCTAGTTAATGATTTTAGCTGGAGTAGAGTTGCATTATATTCCAGCCTGCCACAGTAAACTATAGCTGTTTCATAGTCTTCTTTCATATTATTTATTCACATAATTATTTGTGGAGTATTAAAGTTTTCTTTTGTGTTAGCTCTTCTGGTAGAATACAAAGTTAAGATCTGCCCCTAAAAGAGCGTATAATAAAAACACCAAGAGGTCAGACAGAACAGACAGAGACTTCAGACTAGAAGCGCTCTGCAGTGTACAAAGTGGGGCCTGGGCTGGGGCCTTAGAAGCTGAGGAGATAGGTGAAGGTCAGGTCTGGAAGGCATAGGATACAGAATTTAACAGAGTGCTAATGAAAACTGCTAAGTTTAGCATGGGGATGTTGTTATTCATTTTCCTTTAAGGCTGATTTGAAGCCTTGTACAAAGGAATAATGGGTTTGTACAGAATTGTTTATTCTGTTTTGTGTGTAAGCGTGATGAAGGGGTGCATGGTAATGTCTGTTGCAGTCAGACCTTTTAATTAAGAAGTTGAAACTGGCCCGACTTTTCGTGTTTGCACTGAGTCAGAGAGTGTGAACTCTGAGTGCCTGTAGAGGCATTAACCACATTCGTCTCCCATTGGAATCTGGAGTGAGTGAGAAGCTGGCCTCAGTAGACATGCATAAGAAACAGCAACAGCATTGTTGAGGGTTCAGTGTGCACAAGATCGTAAACGTTTGCCTGAAAGCAGCTGAATGGCTATGTAGCACATCTAAACAGTGTGCTTAAAATGACACCATGCAGTTATCTACAACAGAAACTGTTTAAGATTTCAGATTATATGAATTTACTTCATAAATACTTGCTTGAATGTGAAAGGTGGAGTAGGGACTGCGGAGGACTGTAGTAGAAGTATCTTTAGGAAATTACTTGAAGGCTTACTGTGGTTTTCCATGTGGAAATTTGTAATAAATGCAAATACTTAGCACAATTTTTCTTAAGAGCCAGGTGAATAATTACCAAATTGGCTATCCACGTAAGCTTTTGTTTGAAACTGTGTCCTATACTTTATTAATCTCTTTTTTTTTCAGTGACCAGTGGAAATTGTTTATAGTGCTTGCTGTGTTCATTCGTTCATTCATTCATTCATTCATTCATGCTCATTCAGAATAGTACTTTGAAGGTAGGTAGGTAGAGGAGTACACCAGTATTCAGGAAGCTAGCCAGGGCTGTAGAGTGAGACCAAAGGTTGTACGACTTTCCCTGAGCAGTTGCTGCTCTGCTTTTGTGGTATATTCACTGTAATTATGTTATCCTTAGGTTATGCTTCCTCCTGGATCCCAGCATTCTGATGAGAGAGGTGCTAAGGAAATAATTCTTGATGACGATGAATGTCCTTTACAAATCTTCAGGGAATGGCCAAGTGACAAAGGTAGAGACGACTCTTTGTTAAGTCTACTAGTCCGATCTGCTACCTGTTCTTCATCTGGTGATGTGGAAAGTGTGTGTGTGTGTGTGTGTGTGTGTGTGTGTGTGTGAGTGTGTGTGAGTGAGAGAGAGAGAGAGTGTGTGTGTGAGTGTGTGTGAGAGAGTGTGAGTGTGTGTGAGTGCGTGTGCATGCGCCTGTGTGTGAGTGTGCATGTGTGAATGTGTGAGTGCGTCTGTGTGTGTATGTGTGAGAGTGTGCATTTGTGGTGGGTTTTGGCTCTGGTGTCCAGTTTTTTCATAGACTTGCTGAACAACTCCTTGGAGATACCTTGGCCAGCGGTGCCACACTCAGCTCATTGGAGTGTCCTTTGCAGATGACGTGGTAGGTGAGATGCCAGATTACTAATCGTGGAAGGCCATCGATAAAAATGACCTGTGAAACAGTGTCCATACTGAGCACATGGGCTCTGTGGTATTTGAGCAAGTGTGTTAGGACCTGGACAGTAACCTGCCCTGCGAAGGACTGTCTATAACATAGTCACTTCAGATACAGGCTGAGTGCTCAGAACTCAGAACGCAGAAGTGTTTGAGACGCATTGAGGTTGGATCCAAGTCTAAGCGTGACCTTTTCTTTTGTTTAACATCTACACTACACACAGCCTGCATATAATTTGGCTATACGTTGTACCTGCAACCTACATGAGGTTTGGTTTTGGGAAATGTAACACTTTGGATTCAGGCGTTGGATTTAGGAAAGCTCAACTTGTGACGTCTGTACATTTGTCTCTGTGTAGACATTTTCCTCTACTTCATTAAGATTGATATAATTAATTTTCTAGATGAGTGCCTTTACATTAATGAAGACATAATAATCCTTCCTTATATCAATATTGCATCTAGATGGATAGTTAAAAATACAACCACCCCTAAAAAACAAAAACCCCAAGAATAAGTACATTCCTAGCTTCGTATGTATTCTGCAATATGCTAGACAGTTAAAACAGTTTATTTTGAAAATTGTTTTGAATTTTAAGTTAATTCATTTGAATTAAATAAATATCAGGTCAGCTGACATTTGTATATGTGCATTTGTGTGTGAATTTGCTGGTAAGGCTATCTACAAGTTCAAGTTCATCCATTTTTAAACTAATGTGCCATTTCCTGGTATTGTTGTCCTGGCTAGCACTCTTGCTTGTTTGGAGTTTTCAGAGCACACAGACTAGACTAGTTCATCTTTCAGTGAGTAAGATACCAATGGTGTGAGCTGTGCGCTGCTACTCCTGGACAGATATTATTAAAATATGTCGTCTTGGTTTTGTTTGGGCCAGTGGCTGTCAGTGAGTGATCATCCCCGCTGGTTTGCTTGGCTGATAATTGCCATTGTCACTGTTCCAGGGATTTTAGTCTTTCAGTTGAAGAGGAGACCACCGGACTACATCCCAAAGAAAATGAAGAAACACATTGAAGGGAAGCCGTTGAAGGGGAAAGATAGAGCTGACGGGTCTGGCTACGGCTCTGCTCTTCCTCCTGAGAAGCTGCCCTACTTAGTAGAGCTAAGCCCAGGTGAGAAAGCTGGGTAGAGTAGAAAATGTATTTCCACCATAAATGTTTCTTCTTTCTAATGTATTAAGTGTCCATTTACTTAAGTCAAACATTCCTAAAATGACATTTATTTTTCAAAAAGCTAATTAAGTTCACATGAACAAAAATAAATATAACACAAGCTTTAAAGTAATAAGTAGTATTTAAAAGTTTTAAATAATCGGTTCCTTTTAAGAAAACTTTTCCAAAGTAACTTTAGTTAATGTACCTGAAACAAATTGAAATTTACTCTTCCTGGAGTCAACCTCTATGTATGATGTGAGAGCAAAAGGAAGAGATTATACTAATTGTTTATATGACATATGTACAGTGTTTTTTAGATTTAACTATGTATTTGAAACTTATCATAGTAACTAGTAGCTGTTTTAAAATAACATAAGTTTATTTTCACATTATGTTTCAAATTATATCAGAATTCTTGCAAGCTGAAGCTGTTGTCATAAGTTAGCCCCTAGGTAGACAAATACACTGACATTGCATAAATATGTTAAAGATACACGCATCCCCCCATGCAATATGTATTAGCATGTATATACTGTATGTGACATGCTTATCAGTCAGCCAGAATGACTTCATTTCCAATTTAGTTAAAATGGCATTATGTGGCCTGTATTATTAAATATTATGAAGCTATTTCATCTTCTTTCTTCTGGGTAGGGACTAAAAGTCAGTAATTATAGAAAAATAGCATTAAAAAGAATAAATTACATAAATAATACATGGTTCCTTGGGCAGGTTTTTCCTTGTACCCTTCAGGTTTCACTGTTCATTTTTATTTCTAAGGTTGTTTCAGTTTCTCCAAGCTGGCTATTATAATTAACTAGAGATTAGATATGTTCTTTGTAGTTCAACAGTCCTAGGAGATAGCTGAGTTACACTGCTGCAGAATAGAGCAGTACTGTTTGAAAGCCACTCTAACTTATGTCCAAAGCAGTGTGGTTCCTAGGGTGGTAGTTTCATGTTTATTATGCTTGAGGGCCTGTATTCATTGCTAAGCTGTTTGTGAAGAATTACTGGTGCTGCTTTGTCCTCAGTCCTGTGCTCCTGTCTGTGATGTAGACATGGTGCCTGTTTACCTGAAGGAAGGAAGAGAAGCAGTGAAAATGCCGTTGGGTTTTAACTGAAAACTTTGAGGCTTTTTTTCAAGGATGGGTCTGTCAAGTGAAAGGTTGCATCAGAACTTACGTGTGGAGTGTCGAAGAGTCTCAGTTGTTAGCAGTTGACAGTAATCTTTAAATGTGTAGTGGAAAGTAGACGCTGGTAGACAGCAGAGAGGCTATATCAGACACAGAGTGGTAACAGCACGGATGGACCCAGACCTCATAGCTAATGACTGCTTCCATGGTTTGCTTAGTTTTATAGCCACATGCATTTAGTATTGCTTTGTTTTTTAAAGATGATAGCCCCTGGGTAAGCTCAGTTCTGTACTGCTTTTCATCAAGTACTAGCAACAACACAGTGGCGTATTCACTAGTCCCTTTCTTAGCACTCTGGTACCTTTAGGCAAGTTATTGAGCTCCCTATGTAGACAGATCAATGGATAGGAAGATGACTAAGACTGTCCCTGATGCCAGGTAATGAACTCAGTCCAATTTTAGTGCCTTTCCGGATCCACACTCCCTTTCAAGTTATCTGGGCTGCTTGTAAGAGCCACCTTCATATCCAAGATGAGGAAACATTGCTTTTGTCCTAAAGGTGGTGGGTTTGCTGGCAGGCCTGAGTGCTAGAATAAGGTCTTGGTTGCCTCGGAGCTGTGTCCCGATACCTGAGTGAGCACTTTCCATTATGAGAAATATTCGTGCATGTTGATGCATTGCGGGTGGATAAGGAGTATATTTGCATTAGGCACATGGTCAGCCAAGTGTGCCCTAAGTGTGGAGGAGATACTGGCAGGAGTCTTCTGAGGTGCAGGTGTGTTTACAGGATTACGGTAGAGTGGAAGCCAGGGTGCTGATTCTCTTGTGTGTTCCCTTAAATGGAGGGAGCCAGCCAAGTGGGGTGGTAACCTCTCAGGTTAACTCACTGTTAACACAAGCTGTCCTGCTGCTCGGAGACTCACCTGTTACCCTGCTGTTTCCCTTAACAGTCTGCACTGGTTTCTAAAACACTGACTGGGTCTACTGTAGTCTTTTTCCCACAGCTCTGAATGCTGGTGGGTAGAATGTGCCAATTCTTCCTTTGAAACATCTCACTGAAGCTCACTCTTTGCATCTCTTCTCCTCCTTCCCTCTCCCACCTGTTCTGCATGGTCTCTGTCCTGCTGATGCTGCCTTCACCTGGGTCCTGGCATGTCTCTTAATCCCAGGGAGAAGGAATCACTTTGCCTACTACAGCTATCACACTTATGAAGGTAATGCTATGCTTAATACTACTTTTGTAATTGGGGCACTAACAGGACCTCCTAGGTGAACAATGTTGCCTGAGCACACACTGTATGTGTAAGAAGTATAATGCTGGCCTTTTTTGTTTTGTTTTGTTTTTTTAAGACAGGGTTTCTCTGTATAGCTCTGGCTGTCCTGGAACTCACTCTGTAGACCAGGCTGGCCTCGAACTCAGAAATCTGCCTGCCTCTGCTTCCCAAGTGCTGGGATCAAAGGCTGCGCCACCACTGCCTGGCACATGCTGGCTTTCTATTCATATCTAATTAGTGTTCCATGTCCAGAACCCAGATAGTTTATTGGAAGCTCCCTCTCCCTTTTTAATTCTTATCTTTCCAAAGTCCCCTTTGGGAAGTGAATGCCAGCAGAGGATTGAGTGCAGGCTTCCAGCATGCACATGAAGGGCCATTACGTGCTCGTCGCTGTGCTGTGGCCTGTGTGCCTTTCATACTTAAAGAACAGCTAAGCAGCCCTCATCCCAAAATTTGACATGTTTTAAGTGCTTTAATGTGAAGCCAGAAGATAAAGTGGATCATGTAATGAGTGACCTCATGCAATAATGGATGTAGTTATCACCGAGGGACCCAAAATGTGTTGAGTGCAGTTTCTTGTAAGGCTGTGTATTGAGCTATTAGATGGTCATAGAATTCATATTTAAACATAGGCTCTACCCCCACAATATGTAGTATATTAAATATATGCCAATATGTCACAATCTGAGGGAAAATTACATTATGAAACTTGGCTAGGGCTTTGGTAGCCTATTGTGTCTGCCATGAGTCTGATTATATCTAGTCTGAAGCGCTTCAGACATCCTAATTTTCCACTGGAGAGGCAGGCACTCAGGTGCTGTAGACAGTTGACTGTCTAGAGTGTTCCCTGGAGGTGGAAGACAGAATGGAGGTTGAAGGAATATGCAGAATACACCTGCTTGTGACCATCAGCTTCCAGTCCAGAGCTGGAGGTGGGTTGCCATGGGGACAGAGGTCAGAGGCACCAAGCTCTTCCAGCTCTTCTCACTTGCCAGCCTCCCTCTGCATGGACTAGATGCTCTGTCACCCGCTGGTCCTGTAGTCATTAGCTTCTCTGTACTCTATACGAGGTTGTCTCTGGCTTCTGCAGTAGTGACTAGGAAGAAAGGAGAGACTGGGAATACAGCCCTGACTGTTGGTGTCACAATGTATCGTATGCCTTTGTAAACTGCAGAAGAACAGTAATGTAGATACCACTCCTAATAGACATGTCTTTCATGTTCTTGTGGTTTTAACTCACATGGTTACTTATTTTGATTCTTTGTAATTTATTTGTGTGACTGTATTGCATTATGCTTTCACTTTTAATACAACTGTTTGCTCTAGAGCATTAACTAATAAGGAGGGCCACTGTGGCCTGGCTACCAAAGAGCTTGCAACTTATGGGGCCTGTGCAAGTGAGAATCTTTGCAATACAAGGTTCCTGTGCTCTGAATGTGGCAAAGGCATAGTTTGTGAGTTTGTGACCTGACTGTGACAGTTGAGGAAATACAACAGTAAACATCCCCAGAGGGGAGGAGCCCATGTCCAGGAAAAGGCCATAACTCTGGTTTTGCTTTTGAGGCAGGGTCTTAATGTGTAGGTAGCTTTAAACTTCTTTTCTTTCAAACTCAGCCTCTGAAGTGCTGAAATTAATCATGCATCACAATATTAGCTTCTGTGATTTTGATGTCTCATTGAAATCCAGTGTTTATGAGAACAGTTAGAGATGAAAATATTCCAACCTTAAGAGAAACGACACAGGCAGTCCATTTTAGGAGGTCCATATAAGGCATTATGTCTGTGACATACCCTGGTCTCCTCTTCTTACCTTTACCCAATTGTTACAGATTTTGATAATTCAGAAATAGAAAATTATATCAGTTGAATGCTATTTCTTATACTATAAACTAAAGCTAGATCTAGATAACTAGGTATTCATGGTGGCTTTTGTTTTTAAGAGTTCAGACTACATCACAGCTGAGAAACTTTTAAGTCTTTGTGTACACACCAAAACCCTCTAAACTTCTGAACCTCTCATAGATAACATTTGATTCCAGTAACTTAAGACTTGGACAGTCATGAAACACCTGGGAGACTTACTTTCTAAAGGAAACCTTTGCAACTCACACTGAGTGTTGGGCTGTAGGGAAAGCCTGGCTTATACTAACTGTTGTGTTCCGTGAGGTCATATGTTAACTCTGAAAGCAAGGGTCTTCTGCCGCCTCTCCTCCAGCCTCTTCCCCATCCCAGAGAGTCAGGCTTATGGCTATTTCAATACACATTTCTTTTTAAGGGCACAAAGTTGGATGAGTACAAAAGCTGGGTAGATCTGGAGGAGTTGGGGTATGGCATGGACATCATCAAAACATGTATGAAATTCTAAAAGAACTAGTTATCAAATAAAAAGCAAAATTTCTTTTCTGCCTTTGACTCCAGTTCTTCTCCAGGGAGTTATTCATTGGCATTTATTATCAGTGGTAGACATGAAATCACAGGAGCCTTACTCCTGGGACTTTGGGTCAGGAGATCTGAGTGAGCCTAAGGCTTGCACAGTTGACAGCCCTGTTATGCCCCAGCAGCTCTGCTGTGCTGTTGTAAGCTTAAATGGTACTTCTGCCCAGTGGGCTGCTTTGAAGGAATGGCTTATGTGGTCCTATTCTGTTCTCAGTACAGTCCATCCTCAGAATCAGTAAAGGGGGATTAGGGGAGCATGCAGGAAAACTCGTAGTTAGAAAGTTAGAATCAGTGACACTATACGTTCCATTCAAGCAGAAGCTGCTTGACTTCGGTATCTGGTTAAGTTTTATTGGAACATCAAATCCATGGAAAGAAATCCTGAGAAGTACAACTGAGCAATCCTTAGTAAGATAAACTTGTTTGTTTCAAGCATCAGAACATCAGACTTGACAAACAGAGCTGTGTCTTCTCTTCCCTCTCACAGATGGCTCTGACTCCAGAGACAAGCCAAAGTTATACCGCCTTCAATTAAGTGTGACTGAAGTTGGGACAGAGAAGTTTGATGACAATTCTATCCAGGTATTGATGCTGCCTGCTGCCTAATACTTTTATGGTAGTTCCTCCATTAGTAATTAGTAAGCACTCATCAAGGACCCAGCTGCAAGGGAGTGACTGAAGGGGACTGACAGACTGTCCTGTGTTGAATATGCCTCTCACCCTCTCTGACTCACTTTCCTCTGACTTAGTGTGGAGAGAATGTGGCTTGTCTGTATCCAAAACGCACGAATGGAAACACGGACTTGTGTGATTATGATTCTTCTGAGTCTTCACTTCTGATTAGAAAGTGAAGGTGCTGATAACAGCTTCTATGACTGTTTAAGGATGGTGGAGATACAATGAGAATGCTGCTCCCTGTGTGTGTGTGTGTTCTCATACAAACTGTCAAGGACCATAACTACTGACCTACTTCTCCAGGCCATCATGGTTAGTCAAACAGAGTTACAATGTGCCTGACAACAGGCTTTAAGATGTTAATGGCATCCAGCTTTCCTGACATGATTTTACAGCATTAGAGAGAAAACAGAATTGAGGGCTTCTTAGACTGCATTCATCATAACAGAACTCTACACACTGTGTGCTACATGATGTCACTCTTCTCCTTCCCCTCTTAGCTGTTTGGGCCCGGAATTCAGCCCCACCACTGTGATCTCACCAACATGGATGGAGTGGTCACTGTGACACCCAGAAGTATGGATGCGGAGACCTACGTGGATGGTCAGCGCATTTCAGAGACCACGATGCTGCAGAGTGGCATGAGACTGCAGTTCGGCACCTCGCATGTGTTTAAGTTTGTGGACCCCATCCAGGACCACGTTCTTTCCAAGAGACCCATGGATGGAGGCCTGATGGTCAAGGGCCCAAGACATAAACCTGGGTGAATGTGATAGATCAGCTTAAGGATTTTAGAGTGTTTTGGCTCTAAAGTAATTCAATTAGATGGAAATATCTTTATTTACAGTTTATTACATTTTTTAAAAATTGCAGTTCTTATATTTTTGTTTTTTTGAGACAGGATTTCTCTGTGTAGCCCTGGCTGTCCTGGAACTCACTCTGTAGATCAGGCTGTCCTCAAACTCAGAAATCTGCCTGCCTCTGCCTCCCGAGTGCTGGGATTAAAGGCGTGCGCCACCACCACCTGGTTACATTTTTAAAAAAATATCTGTGTGTATGTGTGTATCTGTTCTTTTTCTGGAGTTGAGAGGATATTTCACAGGAACAGGTTCTCCTACTTGTGGGTCCTGTGGATCAAACTCAGGTTGTCTGACTGCCATTTTTTCCATTCTTAAATTTTCAGTTTTAAAAGATAAGAGTGAAGAAGGGCCTGGAGATAAGCCTTAGTGCTTAGAAACAGCTGCGATCTTACAAACGATCCCAGTTTGGCTCCCAGCTCCTGAATCGGGTTCATGACTGACTGAATGCCAGTTCTAGGGTCCTGATGTGGGCACTATACACACACATGTTGCACATATAGACACGAAGGCTAAGCTCTCACCCATTTAAAATAATTCTTTTAAAGATCAAAGTGCATTTTATGAAATAGGAGTTTATCACAAATTTGGATTTTAGATTTTTGTATATTTTGGATTTTGTATTTGCAAACACATAGATTCTGACTTTATCTTGAAATTTGTTTTAAAGTTACTTACTTTTAAAGTTGATCTTTTTTTTGTGGACCATCACCCTATGTAACTAATAGTATTTAAAAATCTTTCCTTGATGCATTTCCCTCATATTCTTCTCCCTGGGAACCATGGTCATTCAAAGGGGAATCTGTTTAAGAAGTCAGAGCATTGTAGCTTCACCTGGTGTTTACCTGAGGTCGTGCAATGTGGTCTAATGAGCTTTCTTCAGGAGAAGAGTGACTTTTCCTTTAGTGATAATTTTGAAAACATACACTGTTTAGTTTACATCTATTTTATAGGTTATTAACGTATCTTTTGGAAAAATAGGTGCCATAGCTCTTTATGGTATTTAAAGCAAACTTCTAAGTCCACAGAAGTATAACTTTTTGCCAAAGAGTATAAAAATAAACCAACCTATATACCTGTGTTGGTAGTCTCTGCATGGCTCTGGCCTGAAATTCAACTATGTGGTCCAGGCTGGCCTCAGATTCACAGAGGTCCACCTACTACATGGACCACTGGTCACCTTCACAGATAGGATACTCTGGACCAGCTTTTCACCTCAGATTGTTTGCTTGCTTGCTTGCTTGTTTATTTATTTATTATTACTTTTTTGTAATGTATGTACTTGGGTGTGTATACCACATGTAGGCAGGAATCTAGCCCAAGTCCAGAGTGACTTTATACGGACTTGAATGCCATCATGTTACAGCCTTTGGCTGTAGGAATCACACCTTTCTCAGGATTCAGAACACAATTATAACATATAGGTGCTCGATGGATAATGACTAGATAGGTAAATAATTCACAAATCATTGTATTATCACACAGACCTTAAAACCCCAAATTGATGTCTCGCAGACAGTTACATGTAGAAAGTAAATGATTATTTAGCCTTTAGTAAAAACACTTTAACTTCTTAGAAGTTATTGTTCAGAGCATGGTACTGCTTTACATTGCAATATATTTTATTTTCTTAGAGAATTGTACAGAGGAATTTCTAATTAAAAAAATGGCTTGAATTTCTACATTATTTCCTGTTTCAGTCTCTAGATGAAGCTTTGAAACTAAACCATGTAGTTCTTAGATGTTAGAACACTCCACACATAGCCATATCCTTGCTCTTGGTGGCTTATGGGCACTGTAGGCTCCTTCTCTCCTTAGGTTGGGACCAGGGTGTTGTATTTACTCTGTGCCAAAGAATGTCGTTTTGCTTGCCTCAACTTTGTCTCTATTGAAAGTGTGATTTTGTTTGTATTATTTAAATTTTATTATTATTTTATGTGTTTGTTTTCCTATACACATATACAGTTGTGTGTGTGCTTGATGCCCATAGAAGCCAGAAGACTGTATTAGATCCCTTGAAACTGGAGTTACAAATGGTTGTGATCTACCATGTGGGTGCTGGGAATCAAACTCAGCAGATGCTCTTAACCTCAGAGCCATCTCTCTAGTCTCAATATTTTGTTTTTGTTGTTAACATGTAGTTTGAAAAATAGGACCATGAGAGTTTTTGATGTACTTCCTAATTCAGAGAAGTTCACATATTTACTGTCACTTTTTAAAAGTGTGTGTGCCCAAGTAAATTAATTTATTAATGATATTTAAATGTTCTTGCTGTAATAAGAGTACTACCTTGTCAGTTGAAATTTAATTTTTATGTTTCTTTTTCACTTCAATAGAGCTGTCCAAGAGACAACCTTTGATTTGGGAGGAGATATCCACAGTGGGACAGCATTGCCAGCAAGCAGGGTAGGTATTTACAGACTCATGACCTGATCATCCTGTGGGTCCGATGTTCTAGAACGCCCAAGAACAGAGGCTCCTTTATAAAGACAACTTCACAGTACCTCTCTCTGCTGGGTCCCACTCTGCTGTAGCTGTTCACACAGTGATGCTTAAATGAAAGGTAGCTAGCTGTTCCTTTTGTCCCCAGGTCAGAATCTAGTGCTTTCTTTCAGTTGGAGTATGTATGTTGCCTGTGCTCTGTGTGTAACTGACCTCTGTGGCCAGATCATGCTGAGGATAATGGACTTCTGCCACTTTATTTCCTTGATCCAAGTCCTAGATCTCCACCGGGTACTCACCTCCGACAGCCATTCTTTGCTCTTATATAGACAAGTCTCTTCATTTTGGTGATCTATTCCTGGATTACAATCACTGCAGAGCTTGGTGAGCTGAAACAGCAGTCCCTTCATTTACTGTCAAATTGGCTTGAGTTTACTCAGGCAGTTGCTCTTGTTCCTGGCCTCTCGGGTGTGTGTAGTGAGCTAGCAGGGAATCAGAGGACACACACTGTGGGACTACCCACGCTGCCTCTGTAGGTGAGTGATGCTCTGCAGGACCTTGAGTTCACAGGTGTTTCCATGGGTTCTGCTCAGGGCTGGCGAAGCACCATTTTCTCTGCCTTTCATGAAGCGAGTCAGCCAGATTTAAAGGGAAGAGGTCTCCTCGAACTGTGTTCTTGTTTTGTTGATTTTCTTTTTCTTGAGACCATAATGCAACTAAGTCTGGAACATTCTCATCAGTGTCAAAAAGACTCAGGATCTCCTGATTTAGCTTATGGTATTCCTCTAGTTGCTGACCCCATTCTGCTACTCCAGTTCTCAGCAGAATTTGAAGACATGATCTGAGGTGGCTGTTCATATGTTCTAGGTTTGTGACACCCACCAGACTCCTTTGTTTTCTGTGTTTTTGTTCTAAAACTACAAAAATAACTACTATATGAGACATACCTTTCTATTTCCAGGTATTTCTGTCTATCTCCAAGTCATGGCTTGGTAGCTTTTTCTAGGTAGATTTTTGGTACTCCTTTCTCAGATATACTTAATGTCTGAAAATTGGAGAGCTAAGCTGTCAGCTCTAGGGCTCTGTTTCCTGTATTTAGGCATGGTCCCTGGGAGAGCTTGCCATGTTGCTTGAGATCACACCATTTGTTGTTGTCTCTGATTCCCTATTGTATGCCTTTTGACCCTGGTCTCTCCAAACTGACATCCTCAGAGGTCTAGCTGACTTTCTGGTGTTGTTTTTATGATAGAATGTCTGATGGGAACCTCAAATTTAACATAGCAGATCAAGCCTGGCTTTTGTTTTTGTTCTTAAACTTAATTCTTTCTCATCATCTTTATTTTAGTAAGTTATACCACCCACCATGGCTTTGCCCCACTGCAGCTGACTTTGGGTTCTTATCTTTGCGCTGCTGAAGTGTCTGAATGCCTTGCTCATTAGCAGTTTTGTGAGAGCAGCTCCTCTCGGGTGCTCTGGTCAGCTCTTGCTGGCTGTCACTGCCCCTGAAGTTTAGAGACATGCTTTTGGCTCTTGGAGCCCTGCCGTCAGCTGCTCACAGCCAGCTCTTGGTGCTGTGGCCTCTGTCCAGCCAGCAGTGTTGTGAGCAGTGTCCGCCTCCTCCTCTTCACTCTTCCCGAGTGTCCCACTTGTCTCTCTGAAGCTCTCTTACCTGGTACTTGGTCTCATTCTTTGTTTTCACACCACTGGCCCCTTCTTGTCTTAGCCCGCCCTCCAGACGGGGTTGTTCTGGAACATCATCCAGCCATCTACTCTACCTAAGACTTTTATATAACTATTAGTTAATACTGCTGCTGTCTTTGCTTGCTAATTAGTGATCTAATCTGTGAGCTCTGGGCATGGGGACCCTGCTTCTTCAATTACTCTCATGCCTTTCTTGTTTTGAGTAGTGCCTCGCTGCGATAGAGTCTTGGCACGGACAGATGAGTCGAGACTTGAGAGGTCAGAGTTTTTCTCATCACAGTGTATATTCAATACAGAAGGCTTGGTAAATAGAGGGAGAAGGACAGTCTTTATCCATAGCATATAGATTAGCCTTTCCAACACTATTGGACCCTTTCCAGAGTGCTTGTGTCATAGGGAGGTATTGACTGTGCCTTTGTGTACACTCGCATGTTTCAACTCTAGTAGGCTTTTGTCTGTCTAGCTACATTATACTGTTATGTTGGGAGTAGTTTTTTGTTTTCTTAAGTCACTTAAGAACAATTCTTAGGTGGATAAGCACATAAACATGTCCTAATTTAATTTCCCGTTGCCATTACTCACCATTTATAAGCTTATTTTTAAAAAGTTTTAAAACCTAAAATTTGTGCCATCTGTTAGTTAGTTTTATTTTGTGAATGTAACTTTGGGAAGTAAAATGACTGGTCTTTCAATATCATTTTGTTTTTATATTTTGTTGATAAAGTTTATTCCTTGCCCTTTGAAAATCATCATGCTGTGTTTTTTATGCCATTGCATTCAGTGCTGTGAGCTTCTGGGCAGGACCTTGGGCAGCGTGTCCTGCGTGTTTGTGAATTACTGTCTGGTCTGTGTCCTTTCCTTACCTGTGTAGCAACTGCACATCAGATGGCTGTGCAGAGCTGAGCAAAGGCGGATGACGGGATGTGAGGTGTTCTAACACACTCTGGCTTCCCTTGTCACAGAGCACTGCTAGGCTGGACAGTGACAGGGTGCCCTCTGCCTCCAGCACAGCTGAGCGGGGGATGGTGAAGCCGATGATCCGACTGGACCAGGAGCAGGGTTATCGACGAGGAGAAGACAGGTAACTCCGGTGGACTGACTGAGAGAAGAGGGCGGTCCTGGAGGAGGCATTGTGTAACAGTTGTTGAGGTGACAGATTTAGCTGGGACCTCTGCTGGGCTTTTGTGACTATTTTTTTGTTACTGAATTGAGGGGAAAAAAAATGAATGTTTAGTAGGTGCATTCCTTACTTGCCACAGTATAGGTGTGCTGACATAAGCATGTTGGGTCACACTTGCTCTTTTACGTTGGCTCCTTTATACACACACAGAGAAAGGATGTCTTTATAACATGTTAGCATGCCACTACTTTTATAGGCTGTATTCATTTGTAGAGATGTAAAGACACAAATCATTTTGGAGAGATGTATTTCCTATGCAGACTCTGTGGTATGTCTGTTGAGGCAAGCAGAGGGTGAATTAGTGTCCTTGTATTGCTGCTTCATTTCTTATAACATAGAGTTTCTCTGCTTTCAGGATTCTTTTATACTTTCTAAGTCTGTTACTTTAATAAATCAGGATTCCATATCTCTGAAATTGTTGTCAGTGCTGTAGCAGGCGTGCCCCACATGCTCACTGTTAGTGACACCATAGTGGTCAGATGGTGAGTGGGTGTGTTGTTGCAGGAGCTGAAGTCACTCACTTGTCTCAGTGTTTGAAGGAGGCATTCTTTGTGTTCTTGTCAGAGATCCAGAACAAGTGGTTGGCTTCTGCTTCTGCAGGGGACATGCCTAGCGTTAGCATTGACTATCAACCAAAGACATCGTTTATTATTTTACCATCGTCCAGCAGAGGGCACTGTGTACAAGATTATTAATAACTTCAGTTCAGAAATGAAATACGTAGTTATCAGCAAATATCAACGAACATTTTTATTGTGTGTTTTTGACTGTTTGTGTAAGTTTTTTGACTGTGTGATTATTAGGTGTCATACATGTAGTTCTCTTTCCATGTTTGCACTTGTATAGAGGTGTAGAGTAAATATGTGGTCCGTCATAGTGGAGTGCTAAGTTGCTTTGGTTGCCTTTTTGGTTTGTTTGAGACGGGCTTCATTATATAACCCTGGCTGTCCTTGGACCTAATTGTGTCAGCCAGGCTGGAATTGGACTCAAAGAGATCCTCCTGCCTCTGCCTCCCAAGGGCTGGGGGTTAAAGGCATGTGTCTCCATGCCCAATATGAGTTGGTGTTATGATGCGCAGCCATGCATCTATATGGTAATGGAGAAGCGTGACTAAGAATCTAAGTGGGCAAAGGAGAGACAGAACATGTAAGCAAGTATACACTCTTGCTATCTCAAAGTAGCTATGGCTAATGAAAAATTATTCCCTATAAGAACAGTTTTTGACAATATTTTGCAAGGTAAGCCTAGTGTGTTTTGCAAATAGTAAAAGTTTTATTTACACTAAGTATGTTTTTATTGATATTAAGACAAGATGGAAACAAACCTTCCTTCTAATTCCTACTACAGTTTTCACATTGAAAATGCGGAATTAGCAATGCTTAATTTAAATGGTGTACCATAAAATCTGAGTCATTTTAATAAATAGGCTTAAAACTAAACGTTTAGGCAAGTATAACGCGTCCTTTAAAGTGATGGGAATGATTTCTCTCTTCAATCATCAACAGTTTTTTTCTAATTTATATAAACTCTTTACTGAATTTGTGAAAACTATGAGATGAGTAGTTTACACAGTTTCTCCCAGCTAATTCTTTTAAGCATTGGCAGCTGCTGGCCTAGCATGAGAGTGCACACCTTTAATCCTGGAGGCAGGCTCATCTTTGAGTTTATGAGTTTGAGGCGAGTTTGATGGTGAGACCCTGTCTCAAAAAAGTCTACTTAGTATAAGATCCATATTGAAATAATTGTGAATTTAAATACTATTGTTTTCTTAAATTGTTAAGTTAAACTCAAATTGTTATAGACTGGAGTAAACTTTGACTAATATAATTTAATGGAAATTTGCTTTTAAAATGATAAAGTGTGTGTTAACATTGTGTTTTTTTCCTTTAGATTTATTTATTTGTGTGTGGTGTGTTTGGTACGTGTGTGTGTGTGTGTGTGTGTGTGTGTGTGTGTGGTGCTTGTGTGTGGTTACACTGCAGTTTCTCTTGACTGTTAAGTACTTCTCTAGTCGCTTGTATTGTTTTCTTTTTATTCGTCTTCTCATGCTTGGCAGAGGTGAGACTGAGGAAAAGGGGGAGCTATTTGCTATTGGGAAAGAATTATTTCAGTTAGCTGGTCTGTAAATTATTAGAAATCTATCCCAAATTATCCTCTTTTACTTGCAAACAAATTTTTTGCCCATTTGTATTCGCTTACTGTGAGTGGGCCAGCGGTCTCGTGTACGTGGACCAGGAGTCTATCAGTCTGCCTGTGCTTAGTGGAGTGAGATGGTGGTAGAGACAGGTCCTCACTCACGCTAAAGCCGTTAGCTCTGCTTCAGGGGCCTCGACCTTGATGACATGCCGGCTCAATTTAGGTCTGTCTTTAACATAATACTTCTAATCGACCATGTCATCTTAATTCACAATTCACTTTGCAAAAAGAAAGAACATGTATTCCTAGGCTTATACCAGATGTGTGTGTTTGTGTGTGTGTGTGTGTTTCAGTTTTCTAATTTTAAGAACTATTTTTAATTATCTCTGTAAAGTTGGGAAAAAGATGTTGAAATATTAATGAAGAGTTACTTGTCTGTTTACTAAGTAGCAAACTACCTTTAGATAATTATGGTCCTAATTACATCTCAAAAGAAAAGGGTATATGAGGGGAACATTAGCATTAAGGTAAGGAGAGCTACAGTGGATTTATAATTATGTAGTTTCCACATTTCTGCAAGGACTCAGGGTAGCTTTCAAATGTTTTCTGGCCATAGTCACAGTGTGAGGTCCATGCAGCTTGCATGTGTACAGGTTATAGCTGAGGGAGGAGCTAGGCAGAGCACTGCACTGGGAACCGTCGTCCGAAGACTTGTATCACAGAACTAGACATGCCCTTAGCCCTCTAATTCATTTGTTCCCGAGTACCCAGAGATGTATAAACGGTAGCATAAGTGCTTAGCTTAGCTCTTAGAAATGTTTCTAATTAGTTATATTTTTTAATAGTTCCTTATAGGCAAAGTGGTAGAAAGCGCCTGGATTTTATGTGACCTTGGGAAGACAAGCAGATAGAATGACGTTGTTTTGTTTTTTGTTTTTTAAAGTATGCTTTCTTGTGAGCTTGGAAAAGGGAAATACTGCCCGAGGGCTAGAGACATGCTTGTCAGTTACAAGCACCTGCCTTGCAGAGGACCTCAGCTCGGTTCCTAGTGTGTGTGTCATCTGTCTTTGGGATGGAGCGCTGCCTGCTCTTAGGACGTGCCTCCTTCCATCCCAAAATGCTCTGCGTCCAGCTCACTGTGGTGTCTCCCAGCAGTGTCTTTTCACTGTCACCTGAGCTGGCTGGTTAGATCCTTGTCTTTAACATGTCACACTCATTAATAATCCAGACTTGTGTTCTGTCTGCACAATAGCTCCTTCAAGGAATTGGCCTTCTGTCTGTTCTTGTGAATGTTTGACCAGTTAGCTGATGAGGCCGGGAGGCTCCTCTGCTATGCCACACTTCGAAACGCCGCGTGCATGCAAACTAGCTTAGAGGTGCACACAGCAGTGAGGAGTGGTGGCAGCAGCTGTTGATCCCATCTTAAGGCAGGTTCAGTGACATCAGTTTCTTTCTTTCAGGACTCAGGATGCTGCTGGGCCTGAACTGATATTGCCTGCCAGCATTGAATTCAGGGAAAGCTGTAAGTGGTTTCAGATTCTACTGTTAGTGGACGAGTTCTTGTTCCATTTTCTCCAGGTGACTTTAATACTTTATGTTCATTTTTCTTTTTTTCAGCTGAAGATTCTTTTTTATCGGCCATTATAAATTATACCAATAGCTCTACAGTTCATTTTAAGTTGTCCCCAACATATGTGTTATACATGGCATGCCGGTATGTATTGTCCAGCCAGCACAGGCCCGACATCAGTCCTGCGGAGCGTACACATAAGGCCATTGCTGTTGTTAACAAGATGGTGAGCATGATGGAAGGGGTCATCCAGGTGAGTGGCCGCCAGCAGGTGCTGGGAGGATGGGGCCATCTTGTTAGCTTCGGGGACACTTCTGATCTGCTTATAAGCTTTGCCTGTACAGCCTGGGGCTTCTTTTTTTGTTTTATTTTGTTTTTTGTTTTGTTGTTGTTGTTGTTTTTAATAAAATGCATAGATTTTAAAGTCAAAAGAAAATAAAAACTTGTTTAAAAAATTTCTTCTTTGTAAATTGTAGAGTAAATGAAGATAAACTGTATATGTTGTAAGCCAACAATCGTGAAAAATCCCCTGAAATTACAGTGCGTGAGAGAGAGTGCTTAGAGGGTGGTCAGTTTTCTTTGAATTTTCTTTAAATTATTGGAAAGAAATTCACATAGTATACAGTCATCTGCATTCTGGTGTGTGCAACTCTAGCCTGCGAGTTTCTCTCCAGTGTGGCAAGGACAGCCAGCCTCCCCCTCCCAAAGGTCCTGGTGCCCACCTTAGAGCTTTACAGTGGGAGGCACTTGCTTTTTTTTGTAGTGAGTCTGTGGTGATGGTTGTGTTTGCATGTGTGTATTCTTGACCATGTGTCTGTAGGGTTGATGGGCTGGAGGGTAAACTTCTCATTAAGGTGGAATTCTCTCACCTTGGTACGAATTCTCTGGTGGTGGTTTGATTCCCTCAACTAACACCTCAGACTGCAGTTGATGAACTTGGTGCAGTTGTTTTCTATATTTGCAGATAATTTGAGGATTTAATTGTAAAGGCTATTATAAGTAAATTTAAAGACTGTTAAAAGTTTTCTTAACTCAGCTAAGAAACTAAAAGTACAGTGTTCAATACTTTAGTTAAATGGCTTGGTGATTCAAAAACTTTTTTTGGCAGTATAATTTGAGAGTGACTGAGATGGTCTCTTAATACTTTCTGAGTTATTTTTAAAAACCAAAAGTTTCCACAAATACTTCTTTCGCATTTGAGTGATTAGTGCAGTAGGATTTTGATGGACTTACTTCAGCTAAAGAATAGATAAAAACGAAAGTCTATTTCATCTGAATACTTTGTTATTCTGGTATCATCATTTTGTATGTAAACAAATGTAAGTGTCCTTCTTAGTTGTCATCCGAGGTCATTGTCTCTTGCCATGTGTGCACTTGCATGTGTGACACAGAAGCCTGTGTCATTCTGACTATGACACTTCTATCACCAAACTGCCTTTGAGGATTTATCCTTGATGTCTGCTAGTGGGGACTTTGACTACTGGCTGGAAAAGGCTTTTAGACTTCAGAATAAATTCAGTGTAACCTTGGATCACTCATTAGTGATGAAAAGAGTTACCACAGTAGATAATTTAGATTCTACCTCATTCCCCAAAACCTCATTCCCTTTAGTGTAGGTATAGATGAATTCTTTATGTACTTTAGAAATTGTCAGCTTTTATTTTGATTGTTTCTCTCAGTGTTTCCATTTTCATCCTCATAGTTAATCCAAGGGAGTGGACCCTTTCACCTTAACGTAGTAAGCTCCCAGAATCATTTTAAAGCATTTGGAGGTCCTCCCTTTGTGTTATCTTTTAAAGAGATCAATATGTTCATTTGTGTTTTATTATGATGTCATCTTTATAAACTGTAAACCGTTGTGCTGATGTTAAGAACATGAACCTAGCCCTTGTGTCAGATACTTCAGGAATAACTAAGTGTTGTGCTCATGTTGTACCTTCATGTTAGTGTTTTGATTTTTTTAAATTATCATGATTGTTTACAAGTTTCTTTCTCTCGTTCTGCTTGATTTCCCCTCGTCTGTTTTTCTCCAGGAAGTAGACCAGGTTGATCAGGTAGGACATACTGCTGGGAACTGATCCTAGCTGTGTTGGCTTAGCTGAGTTTCTCATGCTGCTTCCATTACAAATATGAGCCTACAAAAACTGGACTGAGCAGTTCATAACCCTCATTCAGCAACTGAAACATGCAACACTAAAATCCTTTTTGACTGCGCAACTTTTATCAGCATTTCATAATTTCTGCTTAATGCACTTCAGTCTGGATATGAAATGACAAAAGTTCTGTTTCTTCTCTATTATTTATCCTTGGTTCCTATTCTTTGGATCTCATCTAAGGTTGCCTGGCCTGCAAATGTGGTCGGGCGAGGACGTGATAGATCAGTACTTGATACTGAGTTGCATGGTGTCCAAGCCAGTGACTACAAGTATCAGGGTGGCTATGGGTAACAACCATGGATACCTGTGTGTATGCTACGCAGATTACCAGATAATGCATAATCTACAATTTGGTTTGGTAATACACAATGTTTCAATTCTCTACTGACTGCAAATTCCATCTAAGTAGACCAGTGTGTCTGCGTGTGAATCCTCAGACACGGCTCTGGCTCTTTGCCTCCCATTGCTATGCATGTACCTAAATTCCCTCGCAAGTATCTGGTATCTGTGGTAACTACCTGGTGGAAACGGGAAGGTACTGGTCTATCTTGAGCTTCTCAGGAGTATTCCTGATTGTTATTTTCCTAACCCTTGCATTGGTTATGGAAATGTTTTCTGTCCACAGAAGCAGAAGAACATTGCAGGAGCGCTTGCCTTCTGGATGGCAAATGCATCTGAGCTTCTCAACTTCATCAAGCAGGACCGAGACCTTAGTCGGATCACGCTGGACGCCCAGGATGTTCTAGCACACTTGGTTCAGATGGCATTTAAGTAAGGAGCACCCCGGGAAGAATGCGTTTATATGCTCCGCGGGCTGCTCTCAGAGCCCGTCTTAGAGAGTTTACTAGCTCTAATGGAAGGTGCTTGAGTGCCAAGAAGCACAGGAGACTGTGTTCACTTGAGAGCAGTGTGCTCTGGAACAACTGCTTCCAGGTGTTGTGAGTGTTCCAGAGTACGGTTTTTGTTATTTTTAATGGAAAATATTCTTAAAGAATACAGATTGTCTCAAATTGTAAAAGATCTAACACTGTGTGCGACCTGCTCAGGTGATTAAACTGTTTGTGTGTTTTCAGGTACTTGGTTCATTGCCTTCAGTCAGAGCTTAATAACTACATGCCAGCCTTTCTGGATGATCCTGAGGAGAACAGTCTGCAAAGACCAAAAATAGGTTAGGGCCTGTGTGCCTCCCCTAACATTTAACTTGGATTTATTCTTAAGTCTTTATTTTTATTTTAAATGTATGTATGTTCTGACTGCATTTTTGTCTGTATACCATATATGAGCCACACTCGGAGGCCAGAAGAAGGTGTCTGATCGAGTAGGACTGGAATTAAAGACTGTTTTGAACCACCATGTGGGTGCTGGGAATTGAACTTGGGCCCTCTGAAAGAGCAGCCAGTGTTCTTAATCACTGAGCCACCTCTCCAGTTACTAGTTTTATCAACCTTTTGGTGCCACCGACCTCTGTCTGTGTCATAGGCCTAGCAAGCTTCTGCTGCGCCGCTCTCCTAAGGGCCTGTATTTTAATTTTTTATGTATGTGAGCTTTGACTGCTTGTATGTGTGGCCTCCAGCAGAGGCCAGCCAAGGCCATGGGATTTCCTGGAACTAGAGCTGTGACTACATGGCTCTTGTGTCATGTAGGGTGCTTGGAACCAAACCTGGGTCTGCAAGAGCAGCAGGTTCCAAGCTCCCTCTCCAGCCCAAAGTTTATCTTAATGTGCAGTATATTGTAAGGAATGTCTTTCGTTTTTTAAGATGTATTTTTGTGTTATGTGTTTGTGTGAGTATATGCAGTGAGTACCCAAGGAAGCCAGAAGAGGACATCAGAGTCCATAGAATTGGAGTATAAGCAGCAGGGAAGCAAGCTTGGGTCCTGTGGAAGAACACTTCTGCAGCACGGTGCTCTGGTGCTGCAGCACAGTGCTCTCAGCTCTGAAGCTGTCCTCCCAGCCCCAAAGCTGCTTCTTAGATGAGTGCCCTATTGTAGCTTTGAGGTGACGTCCAAGGAGCTGTCTGTCAGACTTAGGAGTAATTTTCACTTTTGCTTTGCTTCTTTAAAAGTTGTTTAGGTAAATTTATCTGCATAGTGGTTAGAAACTGTATGTGTTTAAGACCACACCCCTGCTTTCTGTTTGAATTTGGTATTTGTAACTGGTTTGACACACGTGTGAATTGCTGTGACTACCTTTGTCTAAAGTTGGTATGACTCGGAAGGTTCTGCAGTGACGTGTGGCCCCTGACGTTTTGTTCCCTGTCCTGAACAGATGACGTGCTACATACACTCACAGGAGCCATGTCCTTGTTGCGGCGCTGCAGAGTCAATGCTGCCTTGACCATCCAGCTGTTCTCTCAGCTTTTCCACTTCATCAATATGTGGCTGTTCAACAGACTGGTGACTGACCCAGATTCAGGCCTGTGTTCCCACTACTGGGGCGCAATTATCCGCCAGCAGCTGGGGCATATTGAAGCTTGGGCGGAGAAGCAGGGACTAGAGCTGGCAGCTGACTGTCACTTGAGCAGGATCGTGCAGGTGTGGATAGTGGTTGTATTCCATTCTCCTTGCTTTGCCCTCTTCCCTGCCTGTACATTTTCATATGATCAGTGAGAACTTGGGCTGATAGAGTTTTTTTTTTTTTTTAATGTGTACAGTCAAGCAGTGCTGTGGTAGTTAAAGTAGCCTCCTGGCTGCTGTAACAAGCCAGCTAAAACGAAATGTCTCAGCAGACGTTTATTGTCTCCCGTTTCTGGTTGAAATCAAGGTGCGGCCTCTGAGGGACTTGAATATAAATTGGTTCTTTCAGCCCCTGGCAGTTTACACACAACTTAGGCATTCTTTGGCCAGTCTTTGCCATAGACTCAAGTGGCATTCTTGGGTATATGTCTGTCCAAGTGCCTGGTTTATACAGGGGCATCAGTGAAACTGGCCTCCTTTTAACCAGCTGTATGCACAGGGCCCTCCTCTGTAGGACTCTGGCCTCTAGCATCATCAGAATCTCAAGGACATGGTTCATTCTGTAACAAGGTGTGTAAACAGTAGGACAGAAATATCACTGGCATGTTCTTTTTTATGAGACCAGCAAAATAGATTTTACTGAAGGATAAATGTTGATTTTAAAATGGACAGTAGTTAACTGTTTAGATGCCAAGTCATAGTCTACTAAAGGGAAAGCTTTAGATACCAAAGTCTAGGAACTGGTGTTTATAACTAAGGACATGAGTTATATGCAGCCTCAAAACTTAGAATAATTTAAAACATTTATTCTAAATGTATTTATTAACTTTTTTTTTTAGTACCACTAATTTTTATTATTTTATGTATTAAATAACATGTAAAAGATCAAAAGAATACAAGAATTTACAATATAGTCAGCACTTTAAAAAACTCTAGATTTGAGAAAAATTCTTTCATTATAAGATAGGATCTGAAACACATTTAGAAAAATTATTTTGAAAATTAAAAAAAAGATATTTAGATCAGATCTTTCATGCAAGTTAACTTTTGTTTTTATTGCCTTTCATATCCTCTAAAGATATTTAGTAACCCAAGAAGCTGGCTAGCTCTCAACTTTTATCAAAATTCATATTAGCAAAACTATCAGGTTCCTATAAATAATTATCTGGATTGCTGTATATATATATTCAAACTTTCAAAGAGACTGTTTAAAAGACTGTATAAACATTGGTAATTGAATCCAATTATATTAAAAACATAAAAACTAAATTAAAACCTAACAGTCTGTTTAAAAGCTACAAAAGTATGCTTGTAGTTTAGTGTATATAGTTAAACGTTAGTGCCTCTTTAAAAGTATTTTGCATTTCAGAACCAAATTAGCAAATTATTGCCTTTACAATGGTTACATGCTGGTATTTTTGTTTTGTGGTGCTGGAGATTTGAACCTTGGGCTTTACACATGATATTGAATGTGAGGTCTTTTATAAGCTACACTGTCAGCTTTTCAAAGAGTGTCTTTCAAAGAAAAAATACTTTAAATATCTTACTGCATGATCTTTGTTCTTTTAAATAGGCGACTACATTGCTTACGATGGATAAGTATGTACCTGAGGACATCCCAAACATAAACAGCACATGCTTTAAGTTAAATTCCCTGCAGCTTCAAGCCTTGTTACAGAACTACCACTGTGCACCTGATGAGCCTTTTATTCCTACGGTATGTGAGTGTTTATTGTACCACAGGGTGTGGGCGTGTCTGCACAGGAGAATTGGGGTGAGGGGGAGAAGAAAAGCAAAGATGCTCACTAGTGTATCCGTGTTAGCTTACCTGAAACCGTCTCATGGGCTCATTTTACTTTGAAGCTTCAGCTGTTCAGTGCAAAGACTAGAGACTGTATACACAGTAGAAGTAAGAAATGATTTGATTCAGGGAATTGTTTCTTGGCAAGTCTTTCAAGAACTAGAGGGAAGGGGGTTGAGTTCATACCTCCATGCCTGAGTACCAGAGAGCCAGAGCTGCTGCTGGAGAATGCTTTTTATATGCCATGTGTGCACTCGTGCTGTCAGAAACAGCATCAGTCTTCACTAGATAGCAGCCATACATTAGTGTCTGATTGTAACAACCAAAGTCTCCTCCAGAAGAAAGTCTGGAACTGTGGGAATTCTGACCTTCTTCTATAAGAAGGACTTCAAGGTGAGAAACCCATCGTGTGTGTGTGTGTGTGTGTGTGTGTGTGTGTGTGTGTGTGTGTGTGTGTGTGTGTGTGTGTGTGAGAGAGAGAGAGAGAGAGAGAGAGAGAGAGAGAGAGAGCTGTGCTACAAATGCTACCATCTTAAGTCAATACCTGAGAGACAGTTTGAAAGAGGAAAGATTTGGACTCAGGATTTCTGAGTTTCAGTCCATGATCAACTTGTTTCATGATTACGGGTTGTAGTAGGGCAGAGAACATCATTACAAAGAAGATGCTGTGGAGGAGAGCCGCTTCCTTCCTGCAGCCAGGGGACAGAAATTGCAGCAGTATGTCCTTTGCTCTTGACATCTTAAACTTAGAGCAACTGAGAACTCATACTAGCACTTCAGGACCTAGGGTGAGCTCAGTACCATTCTGTAGTGGGGTGGGGAGGACTCAAAGCACTTCTTTTCCTGAAGAATGTCTAAGCAGATAGCATGGGGATTGGGAAGCTCTCCTTTGCTGGGATAGACTGTAAGTTGCCCATGTTCCTGTAAGTAATCCCTTTTAATTGTTTACCGTGCCAGTCTTGGGCGGAATCATTTCTTGACCCATTCTTATCCTCTCTATACAGAGATAGTATATATGGACTCCTCAGGGGGGAAAATCATTCAAAGACGGGAAGGGGCCATGGCAAGATAAAATTCTTTAAAGATAGACCCCATCCCACCCTGGTGACCTTTTTCTAACTAGACCCCATTTTCCCTAGTTCTACCACTTCACAATAACCTATTCAAGTATGAATTCCCCAACTATTAATCCATTGATGAATACAAGAGCCCTTTGGATCTAATCGTTGCCTCAAAGCCTCGCCTATGAGAATAGGACAGCAAGCCCTTCTGTCAGTACATATACATTTAGGAGGATGCAACACTTCTACACCATAACATCTACCATCCGAGCCAGCTGTGTAGAGAAGATTATGCTAGTTGGTGGACAAATGAACGCATACTGAGTTTTAATGAAAGGCAGGTACAGAATAGCCAAACACTGGAAATCTCCCCAGCAGCAGTATACTGTACCAGAAAGTCATGCTACAGTGATGGGAAGGAATTGTGGTTGCCATCACAACGTGAGTGAGTGTTATATGATGCACTTGTTGCAGAAGAAACCATATGCAAAGTCTATACAGTGGCTTCTAGCAGTTCATTTCAATAAGACTTACTGTGACATTATAAATAAACCTAGACTTTTGTTCCCTACGTGGGAAAAGAAAATGATGGTAGAGCCCAGGACTCTCTCTATGGGGCTGCTCTGCACCCCAGATGGAAGTTGTGGGGAAATGTGCTGGGATCCTCATGATAATGAGCCTCAGAATGAAGAGCTTTGCGTGTTTGCTTTCTCCCCGCCCTCCACCGCCATGTGCATTTGTGTGTTAGTAACATATCTTGTAAATCATCCACAGACTCCCAATTCAGCAGCTCTTCTACTGGTAGACTTCTAAGCTAGATATTTTTCCTGTGTTTTTGTTATTTTCTCATTCATTTTGTGAGGTTTCCCCTGTAGTATTGTATGTACTATAAAATAATAGTTCACAGCTTAATAACAATGTGTTAAAGAGTTATACAAATCAACTGCTTTGGGAAAAAGAACATCAGGTGTTAAAATAGTGTTTTAAAGCCTTCTGTTCATGTGCATGTCTTTAAGTGGTCTGGCATACAGGTACTTTGTAAAGCCTGCTCTACATGTCCTGTTGCTCTCCTGAGGTCACATCTGTGAGATATGGAGTGGCTTCCCATCGGTGAGCATTTCTTCATGAGTCCACATTTGTTCTCTGCAGGATCTCATAGAAAATGTCGTGGCTGTTGCTGAGAACACAGCTGATGAACTTGCCCGAAGTGATGGCAGAGACGTGCAGTTGGAGGAGGACCCTGACTTACAACTGCCTTTTCTTTTGCCAGAAGATGGCTATTCCTGTGATGTTGTCAGAAACATTCCAAACGGTTTACAAGAATTTTTAGACCCTCTGTGCCAGAGAGGTAAATACCACTTGTCACACCTCAGTTGGATCTCCAGCTGGGTTCAAGTAGGCATTGCTGGCTCTCTGAATAACAGGCCTGTGGAATTGTACCAGGTCTCCTGAGGAAGCTGTGTTCCTATGACTCAAGAGGAGTTTCACTGAGATGAAAGATCTTGCATGTTCAGGCATGACCCCATGTGGGTGCATTGTCTCCCTTGACTGAGCGCCCGGTCTCTTCCCACATGGTGCTGTAACAAAGCGTCTTTGACCACACCTCTCTCCTGGCATGGAAATCAGCCAAGGACCCCTGGGTTCTGAGGGATCCGGCCCACTGCCAGCCAGCTGGACTGTCCTGGACAGCTACCCTTGCCTTAGTTCCTTCCTTATAAGTCAGTCCAAGAGCTCAGAGAACTGGACAGGCTGCCTTTAGGGGAGGGCTCTGTGTAGATTCTGAGGCCACCACACCATGCAGACTTGAATCAGTCTCCAGCTTTTCCCTGATTGCTTCTATGACCTTTGATAGACTCTTTTGCTGGTGTATATCAATTTTTTAAAAACACCACTATTTTTCTTTAAAGCATAGCTTTGAAACCAATCAAATTCTACTTGTACTCTGCTACATTTTCTTTTTTTTCATGATGTAGAGAATAACATGTAAGTAGGAAGATAGGCCCAAAGTATAGGAGCTCAGTTAAATAACAGATAGTAAGGCCATCAGAGGCGCTGTGGCCATAGACAAGTATAGTGAGTGTGATTGTTTTACCTGACTGTTCACTCACCACAGTAAATATGATTCATATCTTCAAAAGTATAGTGAGAAAAGATCATTCCATTGAAAGGCTGTCTCTTCTCATGAATTGTGTTGCTGGCAAAACAGTTTGTACTTTAGTCTTCCTAGCAGGTCTGCTGTTCTCAGAGACACAAGGTCCAAGGTCAGGGAAGCAGAGGTGAGGTCATTTAAGAAATCTGTGAAGTTTGAGGACCATGAATAAGTTTAGACCTGAAGGGCCCTCATTCATGGCACAGGCAAACCAGATGGCGAGGAGGCTATGGCCAGGCTTCAATAGTCTGGAATGGAAGAACTCAAATTCATGGAAGGTCCTGTTACAGCATGGGGAACACAGTAAAGCTACTAGACTGCTTGCTGTGGAGTTGCTTAAAGGTGTCTCTTCATGTGCATGTCTCAGGAGATCAGGCCAAAACCATGGGTTAACAGCGAGGCACACTTCCCCTATTGTGTCCTCGCCGTGGTGTCTCAGTGCTGGGCCTCCTCACCCCGGCCTGGACTCACTGAGGCATGTTTAACTCTGAGCACTCGGAAAGGCTGTAATTAATTTCTTATAAATAAGTAAGCCAGGAGACTACAATCTGCTACGACTTTGGAAGTGGACATAATTGATAGTGTGCCAGTTCTGTCATGTGTGCCATAGGTGTTTGCCAGCATGGAAACAGTGAGTGCTTAACCTGATGAAGAGCTTCCTCACACTCTCCCCAGGCTCTCTTGGATAAGTCATCTTAGGCCATGTGATACTTCGTTTCTCTTGGCGTCCATACATTGTTTTGTACATGTTGGATGTTTATAGTTCATGCAGCCTAGCACACAGATGCCTTTAAAGGTATAAAGTGGGTTGAGTATTATGACATCAGTGTTTGTTAATTCTTCACAGTCTTTCTTTGTAAGCTGATTAAAGGACTGCTGTGTACTGTCAATTCCTCTCCACCCCCAGTACAAAGCAGTTGTGTGAAAGACAATAAAACCAGCCCAGACTAATGCCTGGGTTGTGATGAGTACTCAAGCTATGACAAGTCAGTTTCCATCAAAGGTGCAGTGCACAGCTTGTCATGGAAATCTGACATTGGAAAACATAAAGAATTAAAATTCTTTAAAACATGAAGAAAAGCAAATTCTGATTACATCTCAATGAAACTGGATTGGAACATTTTTAATAGTGAAATTACATGTTTTTTGCTTTAACTGATGTTCTTTATTCCTCTTCCACAAATATTTCTAACAGCGATGCACACTGCATTACAATGGTGAAGGGAAGCCTCCCTAGGGCTGCTGCACTCACGTCAGTCATGTCTACACTGGTTATTCAGGACAAGAAGACAGCAGCAGCCCTGCAGCACAATCACAGTTTCAGAAAGCTTGTGTAATATGGTTTTGTCAAAAAAGAACCCTGAGGAATATAAAATAAATCTTGACTAAGTGAAGGTGACATGGCTTTGAAAACGAGTTTTAGTCTTTAAGTATGTCCTCAATAAGGTGTCATAAATACTTTGGAAGTATCAGGGGTTCACCTAAGGGCCTTGCACATAAAATGCTCTACACTTAGCTATAACAGAAATTTAAGGCAAGAGGATCATGAGTTTGCAGCCAGTCTAGTTTAGACTTACTTTAAACTTTCTGTCTCAGAAAACAACAAAGCAGAACTCTTTTTTTCCTTTTTTATTGGATATGATCTTTATTTACATTTCAAATGTTACTACCTTTCCTGGTCCCCCCTCTGAAACCCCCCTATCCCATCCTCCCTCCCCCTGCTTACCAGCCCACCCACTTCCACTTCCCTGTCAGGGCATTCCCCTGCACTGGGGCATCAAGCTTTCACAGGACCAAGGGCCTCTCCTCTCATTGATGTCTAACAAGGCCAACCTCTGCTACATATGTGACTGGGAACCATGGGTGGGTCCGTCTGAGTGTACTCTTTAGTTGGTGGTTTAGTCCCTGGGAGCTCTGGGAGTACTGGTTGGTTCATATTGTTCCTCCTATGGGGCTGTAAACCCCTTCAGCTCCTTGGGTCCTTTCTCTTACTAATCCATTGAGGACCCTGTGCTCTGTCCAATGGTTGGTTGAGAACATCTGCCTCTGTATTTGTCAGGCTGTAGAAGAGCCTCTCAGACAGCTATATCAGGTTCCTATCAGCAAGCTCTTCTTGGCAGCTGCAATAGTGTCTGCGTTTGGTGACTGTATACGGGATGAATCCCTAGGTGGGGCAGTCTCTGGATGGCCTTTCCTTCATTCTCTGTTCCATACATTGTTTTCATGTTTGCTCCCACGAGTATTTTGTTCCCCCTTCCAAGAAGGACTGAAGCATCCACACTTTGGTCTTCCTTCTTCTTGAGCTTCATGTGAATTGTATCTCAGGTATTCCGATCTTTCGGGTTAATATCCACTTACCAGTGAATGCATACATGTGTGTTCTTTTGTGACTGGGTTACCTCACTCAGGATGATTCTTTTTTAGTTCCATCCATTTGCCTAAGAATTTCATGAAGTCATTTTTTTTAATAGCTGAGTAGTACTACATTTTCTGTATCCATTCCTCTGTTGAAGGACATCTGCTTTCTTTCCAGTTCCTGGCTATTATAAATAAGACTGCTGTGAACATTTGTTTGTCAGTAATTTAAATGCATATGAACTTAGAAAAAAATAGACAAAATATTGTGAGAATGGACCCTCCCAACCTCAGGATGTACATTTTAAATGGTCTGTAGTGTGAGAATTTAATGCAGCATGGTGCAGTAAACCGATAGCCTGTGTCAGTGCCATTCTCTGGTTCTTTGTGTCTGTCTTTTGTTAAACAAATATGTGTGGTGTTAATGGTTTTCCTTTAGGGTAGAATGTATAGTTCTGCAAGAATAGCTCACTAATTTTCATAATAAAATAAAAGTAGTTCTTTGGTGTGCACAGGAGAGAGAACCCAACAACTTTTTGTTATTGTTGCTTAAATCCTGATGGATCAAAACATGGTTTTAAACAATTTTCAGAGGAAATAAAGGCATAGAATGTGATAGATCAGAATGTTCACTAAGGTATTAAACCTTGAGATGAATGTGGTGTCATATCCCCATAAATCCCAGCAGCTGAGAAGCTGAGGCAGAAGCATAGCTCCAGACAATCCTCAGATTCATAATGGGACCTTATCACAAAATACCCACCCCGGTTCTTAATATAAATCAATACTCTTGTCTTGTTTTCCTTGTTGAAAATTGTATGGGATTACGTATGCCTTGCCCATTTTCTAATTACTAATTTCTTCTTAGGATTTTGTAGGTTGGTTCCTCACACACGTTCACCAGGTACCTGGACAATATATTTTGAAGGAGCAGATTATGAAAGTCACCTTATGCGTGAGAACACAGAACTGGCAAGTATCTGAGGTTTGGATGGATTAGAGTATCAGATGTGTTTCTAATGAGCTGGAGATGCGATATAATTAATCCTCTAGTTGCACTGAATGTTACAATGGACATTTAAAGTGATTTTCTTATATCGGATTGATTCAAACATTTTAAAACCTTGATTTGTGAAAATACATATGTTTGTTCCATGAGCCATGTCTGAACAGTTGTATTATAATAAATGGTTTTTTAGAAGTAGAGTATTTACGTTCACAACTATGGTAGCCTGTGTATATATATTTTTGAAATATAGTAACTTTGAAAAATATTATTAGAAAACTATTTCTCAGTTGCAAAAATATTCTTTTCTACTCATTTCTGCCCTATCTTAACTCACTATTTTGAGATAGTAAGGAGTTTCGTCTATCTTAAAAATTATACTTTGTTTCAAATACAGAGATTCAAAATGCATACTTTTTTATATATTAAATTCAGAGTAGTAATTGTGGCTTCATGTATACTTTAGATTTGAACATGCATCAGAGCTGTATCCTAAAATTGAATTGATAGTTGTCATTTATACAAAATATACAGCTCCCAAATAACAGTGACCATTCCTTTTTCCTGACTTCCTATGTTCATATCTGGTCTTATTCAAAGTAACGGCAGCAGCGGCTGACGACAGATCTTACAGGAAGACAAGCACTTCTCGGGCTTATTGCTTGCTCATCTTTCAGATTTGTTCTTCGAGTCCTCAGGAGATAGATGTCAAGCGTTGGTTTATATAACCAAGTCTTGCTGTCACATAACTGTGTTTTCTCCTGGTTTCTCCCACGGGCTGTACCTTAACTTGCCTTTGTTTAAACCCCACCTTCTGTAACAGGTATCTTAGGAGTCAAGTTTACATCAGCAGATACTCAGTGTTCATTTTGCTTTTTAACTGTGCCACATTGAGCGTAACATGTGACTTAAATAATGTTTTCCTTTAAAAAAAGAAAATACTACCAATGACCTTTCTTTGGCTGCATAAGCTTTGGCCGCTCTGTGGCTACACTGCACTCAGTCTCTGTACTGAGTACCCAGCTCAGGGTGCGTTTCTTGGTAGAGTGCTGAGAATACTTGTAATGCATCCTATATTTCATTTATGGTCATAATTTTAAATAAAATGACTCTCAATTTCTCAAGACACAAAGATATTAATTCATTTCTGTTACAGCCATTTTCTGCTATCTTCCCAGACAGTGTGAAATAATTCCAAACTTTTTTCAGTGGAGAACAAAACAAAAGCTTAACTGTTTATTTTAAAAGATCATAAAGGTAAAAATTGGATTTTGTTTTTATGGTTGTGTTTTCTAACCTGATAGTAAGAGAAGTTTAATTTTGTTTCATATATTACATTCTTAACATTTAAATGGTGTTTATAACTAAGACTCACCTTTTAGACTATAGTCAAATGATTGAATATTTTGTTTACCAAATAAAAAGTACCTGCAGGGCTAGAGAGACGGCTCAGTGGTTAAGAGCACTGACTGCTTTTCCAGAGGTCCTGAGTTCAATTCCCAGCAACCACATGGTGGCTCACAACCATCTGTAATGAGATCTGATGCCCTTTTCTGGTGTGTATGAAGATAGCTACAGAGTACTCCCATACATAAATAAATCTTTTAAAAAAGGAAAGTATCTGAGACAGTGCCCCCTTTATACCCTTCTCCATTGTTTGTTATAACCTTTCCAGCCATGTGAAGGCAGTTCGTGCTAGTCATAAAGTAAGCCTCTTTTCTCATCTTAGGCCCAGCCTCTGAGGAAGGAGCCTGAGATAATTACTGTGACGCTGAAGAAACAGAATGGAATGGGCCTCAGCATCGTCGCAGCAAAGGTAATAACAGGGGCATCTCTTCCCGTCTGTGGCCATTGAAGGATGATCTCTTTGTGCAAGAGTGTGGCTAGCATAAATGGTGCCTTGAGATGGAATAAGTCGTCTCAGAGGAAGTAGTGTAAAGGCATGGTCAAGACTGGGTAGTCATGGTGAGAAAAGCAAATATGGGCACAAGAGAAACAATTGCATCTGTCACTTTATAATAGCAGGTAACAGCTCTTTTCACCTCTGTGTTAACAATCATGGGGACCTAATAACACAGCCATCCTAATCTCAAGCTGTTTTTTTTACTGGAGGATGGATTGGAACTTAAATACAGCTGTATATCCATCAAAGCATTGATGGCTTTCTCATCTTCCCTGTTCTCTTAGAATAGAAGTCCCTTTACTTACTAGTCTGCTAAAGGAAGATTTTCTTTCTTTCAGTTAAAAGAAATTAGTAGTATGACTAGAAGTTACTTTCTAACAATAGCTTCCCCAATCATAGTCATACCCTTTCAGTAGGGCAAATGTTTTCCCATGTGGTTCTCAGCATCCCCTCTGAGTTACTGTTTCCTTGTGTCTTCACCCCACTTTGACTGGTTCTCTTCCTCAAATATTCTCCACTCTCCTTTCATATTACATATGCTATTACCTTCTCTTTTCCAAATATGTGTTTTAGCTAACACTTAATAAGATACTTCATTCAACTGTAGTAATATTTTGCCGAAAATATATTTCTTTGTCAGCTGAAGTTGTTACCTTTGTCTTATTCCCAGAGAACATGTGAAAAGCTTGCAAACACCAGACAGCGTTATGCAAAAAAGAGACTCCCAGGTGTCATGATGCAGTACATTCTGAGAAATGTTTTAAGTTGGTGCTTGTCATTTCTACACATCAGAATACTGTTACGATGAATATTAATTGGAAGTTGACATTTGAAGCCTCATCTTGTGTTGTTTTAAAGGCTACATTAAGTCCCCTACTCTGCCCACTGGTTTACATACAATCATGGCTCTCAGCTGGGGGTGGACTGGGAGCATGCTTGGCACTCCTTACTCTTAGATCTTCGTCCTTCTGGCTTATTTTCAAAAAGAGACATGTTGGTACATGGTTGTAATCCCAGCTTTTAGCAGGCAGGATCAGGAAGATGGAGGGTCTAGACGAGGCTAGCCTGGGATATATAGCATAATTCTGTTTCAAAAAAATAAGACAGAGCAAAAAAACCTAAAGCACATAGTTGATATCCTACCCTCCAGCATCTAGCGGCTTACCTATCCTGAGCTGCCCTTGAGCCTGTCCTGAGCTGCTTGTGTGAGTTCTAGTCCTCTGCAGCACTGGGGTTTGATTGTTAGGAGTTGGCTTGCATTGTCACTGATAGACAACCAACATGTTTCTCTCTAATGGTGTTCCCTAAGTCAGCTGCTGGGATTTGATAGACAAAATCACTTGTTAGCAAAAAGGAGATTTTTTTTTTTTTTTTTTTTTTTACTTTTAAAGTATGCGTGTCTTAGTTTTCTTTCTGTGGCTATGATAAGGACTATGAGCAATACCAGCTTGCAAGAGGCAGTCTGTCATCAAGGTCAGGAACCTGGACATGGGAACTGAACCAGAAACTGGAGGAATATTGGTTATTGAGTTCTTTTCAATGCTTGCTCATAATGTTTTCTTACCTGCCTGGGGTGGTGATATCTACAATGGACTGGACCCTTCTACATTAATCAAGAAAATCCTGCACAGACATACCCACAGGCCAGACTCACAGAGACAGTTCCTAAATTGAAGTTTCCTCTTCCCATGTAACTTTAGATTGTGTCAAGTTGACAAAGACTACTAACACAATGAGCCAGTCAATTATTTCATTAACTTACTTAATCAGTATATTAAATCATCAACTGTATTAGAATAGTGTTAGCTGAGTTTACTGTAAAGAAACTTGTTGCCCATAGTATTAAACACACCACGATTCCATATGGATACTGTGAAACTGTATTTGAGCTTTTTAAAAATTAAGAAATGGGTGCTGGAGAGATGGCTCAGCAGTCAAGAGTACTGACTGCTCTTCCAAATGTCATGAGGAAGAAGGGAGACCAAAGTGTAGATCCTTAGAAAGGAGAACAAAATACTCATGGGAGCAAATACAGAGACAAAGTGTGGAGCAGGGACTGAAGGGAAAGCCATCCAGAGACTGTCCCACCTGGGGATCCATCCCATATATAGCCACCAAACCCTAACACTATTGTGGATGCCAAGAAATGTTTGCTGAAAGGAGCCTGATACAGCTGTCTCCTGAGAAGCCCTAACAGAGCCTTACAAATACAGAGACAGATGCTCACAGCCAGCCATTGGACTGAGTGCTGGGTCCCCAATGGAGGAGTTAGAGAAAGGACTGAAGGAGCCAAAGGGGTTTGCAACCTCATAGGAAGAACAACAATATCGACCAACCAGACCCCCCCAGAGCTCCCAGGGACTAAGTCATCAACCTAGGGGTACACATGGCTCCGGCTGCATATGTAGCAGAGGATGGCCTTGTCAGGCATCAATGGGAGGAGAGATCCTTGGTCCTATGAAGGCTTGATTGGTGCCCCAGTGTAGGGGAATTGAGGGCAGGGAGGGGGATGGGATTGGTGGCTTCAGGGACGGGGGAGGGGGCAGGAAAGGGGATAACATTTGAAATGTAAAAAAAGAAATATCCAGTAAAAAAAAAAATTAAGAAATAAATAGATTAATGAGTGTGAAAGTAGTCACCCAAACATTGTGGGATATTAGCTGGTCTTTGGAATTAAGAAATTAGAAAGATGGCCCAGCAGAGGTATGTTATAGGTAGAAGTGAAGACATGGCACCGGAGAACAGACCAGTATTACATAGCATGTTTGAGCAGCCTGCATCTCCAAGGAAACCAGGGAAGGTAGGGAGATCTGTGCTATGCAGGGTTAGAGTTGGGGGCTGACAGGAGGAGTCTTGTTGAGATCTGTGTTATGCAGGGTTAGAGTTGGGGGTTGACGGGAGGAGTCTCGCTTCCTTGTTGGCAGCACAGCAGAATGAAGGGCTTGGAGGATGTCCGAGACATGGTGGCATGCCGAGCAGAAGGCTGCGGATTTTAGACACGTCTGTTCAGGATTAGACTGGATGAGCCTGTGGTGGAGAAGGTTGCTTGTCTCTTCAAGCTCCAGTCTGCCTGTGAGCAAAGATCCTGAGCCTCTGCTCCCACTTCATAGTTCAAAATCTGTGCTCACCTCGTGTGGCCCAGACCACACAATACAATACAGAACGTTTGGAAACATGAAAGGAACATATCAGGCATGGGGCATTTTCCTTGTTATTACAGCTGAATTACTTGCCCATTGTTAGGAGGACCTAGAAGTTCAAGGGCTGTCTGCCACACTCAGATGTGCAAGGAAGACAGCTCCTGAGGCGGGGTGTGTTCAGGGGTGAGATCCCCACTCAGCATTTGGGAAGCTCTGTGCTGCCTCTTGTGTACTGCAGAGGAACACAGAACAGGAAGAAGCCGGAGGTTGCATGCCCTGCTGTGGGCATGATCTTGTCATCACCTGATGTGGTCTGCTAGAGTGTGACATGTAGAATGATTCACTCTCTCTGCACTCTAGTCTAACTTGGGTTTGATCTCCTGGGGTGGCGTCTTGGTGCAGAGGACCTCGCATTTTGTCACACTAGGCTCAGGCTCCACCTTGTCCTTGCTGCTCTCGGATCCTCTGCCAGGTGTTGGGTGAAGAAGCAGGGCCTCAAGCCAAGCTCAGCCGTGGTCCAGCCTGTGCTCCCTTACACTTGGTTTACAAGGACAGGTGCATTACATCAGCGCTGAGAGTCAGCCTTGTGAAGGCACATCTTGTCACAACTGTACTTTTGATTATAGGTGAGAGAGGGCTTTGACTTAAGGTGTAGTGTGATAACTGTTCACTGTGTGGGGTGGGGATTGGAGGCTTTGATGTTAAACCTTTGTCACCATGACTGTATTTAGAATCACCAGGGATGTTCAGTCCCCTTTGTGTTGTCTGAGGATGTTTCTAGAGATTTAACTAAGAAGGGAAGAACCCCCTCTGGCTGCATCGTCCCATTGGCAGGGCTCCTAGACTTGACCAGGGAAGGAAAGGGGAGGAGCCAGCTGAGCAGCCGCACAGTCTCTCTTTGCTGCTTCTGTGGACTCAGTGTGGCCAGCTTCTGTGGACTCAGTGTGTCCCGCTGCTGCCACATCATTTCAACCATGATGATGGGCTTAATCCCCTCAAACCGTGAAAGATACAGACAAAAACCTATCTTTTAAGTTACTCAGTTTTTTGTTTTTGTTGTTGTAGTTTTGCTTTTGTGGTTTTTCTTTTTATAGCAGGAGAAAAGTAACTAATTCACGGGGTTTCTGTACTCATTTTCCAATGAGAGATCCTAGGAGTGGGGTGGCAGAAAGGTACTCAGTAACAGAAGTGTACCAGACCCTTGGGAGGGACTGTGTCTATATCTCCTGCTTTGTCGAGGGGTTGGTAGTTCTTGGTCATCGTCAGTGATGGGAGATAATGCCAGATGACAGTGTTGAGACGGGATGAGTTGAGTGCAATAGGACAAAGGGGGAACAAAGAATCCTGGTTCTGACTTGAGCCACTGGGTCCTGAAGGCAGGACTGTCAGGAAAAGAACAGGCAAGAGTTGGTAGAGAGGAATTGTGAGTTCAGGATTGAACATATCGCACTTGGAATTTTGGGACCCTGGTAAGATAAACTAGTGTGTTTTCTAGCAGGGGATTGGATGATGGAGCTCAAAAAGTTAGAGCCAGAGATAAAATTTAAGAATTGGTATATGGTCACTATAATGAAACAACTAAAAATGCTTTGTCAGCTGGACAGTGTGCCATTTTTAATATATGAGTGTATCCTAACATCTGTTTTCTGAGTGACACAGATGAATAACAGTTCACGGTGCCTATTCCACTCTGTACGTGTCATGTTTATAGGACAGGAAGGAAAGCTCAGCAAAAGAAACCCCAAGTCTCCTTTGGGATACAGCTGCTGCCCAGCCCAGCTCAGCCCAGCCCAGGTGAGAAGTGTCCAGGTCTCCCTAGATAAAAGTGATGGAGTCAGCTGACAGTAAAGGTTCCGGAGTCCATTTTGAATGTTAAGACCTCTGGTAGAGTTTAGATGGTCAGCCTTGCCTCCTGCTGAGCCACTTGGAGGCTGTCCTCGGCCTGTGGGCTCTGCAGGCCTGTGGGCTTGTCTCTGTGCCTTTAAGACTGGAGATGCTTGTGTTTCCTCATGATTGAGTGAGAAGCCATGGGAACACCAGCAGTAGCTGCTTATTCCACGTAGCTCTTATCTCTGCCCAGCCCACCATGTTTTCCTGTTGTCCCAGACACCTGTCTGTTGTTTGCTGCAAGTCTGGGTGTTTCACTTGGGCCTCTTACCTTTTTCAGTTGCTGCATGTCTCCGTTTCTGTAACTCAGAACCGTGTTTTGATATTAAGTTCCTTTCCTTGCCCTCCACATGGTGGTTAAACATTATGAAATCCAGATGATTTGGAAGCAATGTGGGCTTGCAGTTTACTTTTTGAGACATTGCTTTTGGAAAGCATGCTACTTCTTACTTGTCTGTGGGACAGCACTATGCCGACGCTTCCTGTTTAATTTGGATTTTTAAAATACAAACAATTCCCGTTCATTTTTATAACCCTTTAAAGTTTAATAAAGGATGAAGGGAATGAAAATCAGTGGCTGGGTTGCATAAGAACCTGAGTGTTGTGCTGGTTCCAGTTCCTGTTGATAAGTGCCACACAGTGTCACAGCACCCAGTCAGTGTTGTGGCCAGCCATTCCCGAAAAGCCAGCTGTGCTGCTTGCTGTGGAAACCGAGAGAAGCAGACAACTAGTCTCCAGCTCTAGGCTGTGGTCCTAGAGATAACATGTGGTTCTCTGTTGTTGGAAGGACAGAAGCAGCGGTGAGTTTCTTCAGGGTGTTGTCCTGAACGTTCCTGTGCAAACTGATCCTTAAAGAATGCTTCCTCCTCCACGCTGGCTTGTTCAAACCTGTTAATAATTGACTTGCTCATGGAGAGGGAAGCTTGTAATTACACACCAGATAGTTGTTGTTCTCTGTTTATGCTGTAAGTACTTAAGGTTCATAAAAATGTGAAGTTCTTATGATTTTTTTTAATTCAGGAAAAAACCATAAGATTAGCCCTATAAGTTATAATGTGATGAAAATGGCTTTAAATGGTAACTGCTGGTGTATAATTTGCAAAAGCAGACATAGTCAGGTGCTCATAAAATTTACTTGTGGCTGCATTTGATAGCTTCAGAGTAGGCTTTTTCTACAGCTTTTTGATGTGCTGTTCTTTTTAATGACATAAAAATAAATATATTACAATACTTACTATTGTATTTGTTTTTATTACTATATTACCATATATGCTTACTATATATTGCAATATTTTATGTAGAAACAAATGGTTAATTACTGCCTTAAAGGTGTTACAGTTTGTTCTCTTAAACTAAATGAGTTTAAGTTTTTAAATCTTACCTTAAATCCTAAGGTTTCTATACTTAAAAAAAGAGACAATAAAGTGTTAATATGCTGCCTTTTCTCTTGAAGAGATTGTAATTTAGACCTTTCCATTTGAGACCGTCCCGTTATGTTCTTTAATGGTCCGATAACCCTCCGTGGGAAGAGCCTGGTTAAAGACGTGAACTCGGGATGATTTTGGCTCCCGTTAAAGCCTAGCTGGGGAGCTGGCTCAAGATGGAGAGCACAGAGGCTTTCCCGAGGAAGATCCTAGAGCTCACAGCATGCTGTGACCAGGAGACCCCGCACCCCCACAAGTGCCTTATGTGGGTGGAAAGTGTCTCCCACAGAGGTGACAAAAGTATCTTTCTCTTATTATGTGAAATAGCACAGTATCCTTTGTGGTTGTGGTTTATGAGTTTGTAACACTAAGGAAAATAGTTACACGAAAGGGTAAGTTTTCAGGATTTTTATTACCTTAGTACTTATTTCTGGAATTGATTGAAATATTGAATTCTACTGGAGTATTAATTATACAAATTGTTAGTCCTCTGAAGAACCATTTTTTTTCTTTTTTGTACTGTGTGGTGACATAGAAACAGAATAACGCCTACCTCACACCTCACCCTCATTTAAGGCCTAGGGATCCAGGTGTGTGCACACTCTGTAGTCACACCTTAGGCGGCTCCTGCGACTCTCATGCTTGAGGCTCTTAAGGATGCTCTGCATAATTTCTTCTGTTGGAATGTCTTCTCCACTGGATACCAACTTGAGAGGTTGGTTGGTCAAATGTTTCTGATCTGCGAATCTCAGTTCAGAATCTCCTGGCTGGTCACCTCCTATATTTCAGAGAGACAGAAAAATGGATAGTGTGGTAAATGCTTGTTGTGTTGGTGGTGTTGGTATTGATGAAAAGGTAAAGGAATGCAGATGAGCTTAGAGTTCTTTACCACCTGCCCGTTTGAGTAACATTTATTTTGAGAATTGCTGCAGGTGAAATTTATGTGAAGAAACCATTTTAGAGCCAATTTAAAAATTAAGGTAGAAAGATGTTTAGAGCGTTTTAAAGACCCTTTGAGCTTTAATAGTTTTTGCCCCGAAAGAACAACTGAACTGAAAGGTGTGAGGAGAGTGCCGGCGACAGACAGACTTACTTATCTAAGGCGTGAGGGTTCCTCTGGGCTGCTCATGCTCCTACGTCACCCAGCCAGGAGTCCAGGCTGGGCCTCCACCCCAGAACAATGGCCTAAGCCCTGTGCTGCTTGGCAGGCACCTCTTCCTCCCCCGCCCCATTGTGTTTAATGATGTTTTTATGCTGTTACTGAGGCGGACTCCCACACACTCCATCTGCAGCCAAGCTGTCTGGAGCACAGGCTCCTTGTGGTTCTGACTCCCTACTGCAGAGCCCTTCCAGCTTCTGAGAGAAGAACAGAGGCAGCCTTCTCTCTGGACCTCATTCTCCAGAGGCTGAGGCAGCTGAGAGGTTTGTGTGAGTGTCTAGTCTCTAGTCTAGGGGACACTAGCCTTCTGTGTTCTGATTTTGTTTTTGTTTTTCTTTCCTAAATTTTTATAGTTACCTTCTTTCCTCTCTTATTAGTCCCAGCTCCCCTCACTCCACTTTTCCTCTTAAACCTGTAGGGTACAGTTTGAAGCTAGATAGAGTGTTGAGTGTGTGAATGTGAGAGTGTGAGTGTGAGTGTAAGGCATCAGATCTCTGGCTTCTCTGGGCGTCACCTGCTCACTGCTCTTTAGGCGCGCTGAGAAAGAAAGGCACGGAGGCCGAGCGTAGCCGAGCCGATGTGAGCCAGTGTGAGCCAGTGTGGGCCGTGGGCGTGGGCAGGGATCTCGGGTGCTTCCAGGAGGGGAAGATGGGCTTTATGCCTTTTATTTAACTTTGCTCAAATAAATTTCAGACCTGGTACTGCATGGTGTGTTTGTAAATGTGTAACTGTTTTTCGAAAGATCTTCTTCCTTCTAATTCAAGGGATTGACTTATGAAATGAGAAATGAGAAGTTCTTAGTAGTTATGGTTAATCTTTTCATTTCACAACTAAGTAGAACAAACATTTTAGGTACCTGTAGCTAAATGCTTTCTTAAAAAATTATTTAGCTTTAAATATTTATCTCAATATTATTCTCATTGTTGGAAATCAGGATATGTAATATTAATATATGTGTAACAGTAAGATATTTTGATAGTTTTGTGCATGATTATGAATTTATTGTTAGTAATGGTAATGACTAATAAAGTATAAAACATACCACAGAATCCTTCTTCAAGAGGCCATTCACCAAAAACACTGTGTTACATAGGTGACTTAAATTTGATATTTTCAAAATGTTGCCTTAATAGTTAACATAAAAGATTAATGAGGCGTTTTCCATTCTGTTTTCATACTCTGCCTTTGAAGTCAAGATCTTTCATTGTGAACGAGCCACATTTTGAGCACTGTGTAGTCACATGTGGCCCAGTGACTGTGGTATTGGACAACAGGGTTGGTTGTAAGTGGTCCAGTACCATTTGACCAGTGCCCTTAAACTGTTGTTCTGGGTTCTACTGTGTTCTACTGTTGTCTTGTAGTGAATGCTTAAAATGACCATGCATGCAGTCCTTAGCGGCCAATATGCCATACACTGGCATGCAGTAGCAGTTTAGACAGAGCTTCTAGACTCTTATTTTTCTCTAATTAGGAAATGAGTAGACCTATCATAAAATACGTTTTAGTTATTGTATGTGTGTGAGTGCTTTATGGGTATGTACGTATGTATGTATGTATGTATGTATGTATGTATATGTACCACATGTGTGCCTGGTGCCCAAAGAGGTCAGAAGAGGGTGTCATATTCCTTGGGACTTGGATTACAGACTCCTGTGAGCCACCATGTAGATGCTGGGAGCCGTACCAGGCTTCTCTGCAAGAGCAGCCAGTGTTCTTAACTGCCGGGCCTCTCTAGTCCCTAGTTCTTCTTTAACTCTTAGACCAACTAACATGGTGCTATGATAAAGGAAAGAGAGTTCTCAAAATCGTAAGGAATTTTTGTGGCGCAACAGATGACAGTTTTTCTAGGAAGAGGTGGGGGACTCCTCATGTACTGTAATTGAAAAGAGGGGCCATCTCACTCACGCAAAAGCTGTAAGGCAGGATGTTATTCTGCTTGCCTCAGGAGAACAGTGAGGATCCTGAATGAACATAGAAAAAGATAGCACCTCTTCTGGGAGAACAGGACAGAGGTGTGGTTGGTAAGTCTAGAGATTGGCTGAGCACATAGTCTAACCGAGAATAGTGTTCTGCAAAGTTATGCCTGACCATCCGGAGGGAGAACATGTTTACTGTGCAGGCAGCAGGCAGATGGTGATATCTGCTGTGGCATTCACGTGTGCTTTACAAGAGGTAATTTCTCTGGTTAGTAGCAGTGTATAGATATGAGCAGATGAGACAGCCGTCACTGCCTCTTTTTGCCAGAATGTTTGTGATACTGAAGATGTAGTCATGGCTACTTTAAGATTCATAACATTAAATTAAATATCATGTGTTTAAGTACCATTAAATACTTAACACATGGTCAGTTTTTCTTGAATATTTAAATTTATGTTTATTAAAATTTCACATTGTATATGCACCTAACTTGAAATACCCAGGATTTGAAATTATTTAAATAACTGCTTACAGTTCATATTATCTCTTCAGTGTGAGCTTATGTAGTAGGAATCCTGAAGGTAGAGTAGCTGTGAGTGAAGGAGCCTGACAGTTGTGTCAGGAGAGTGAGCCCTGAAGACAGTTAAGTGGTCAGGACAGCGCTGCAGGAGGCAGCCGCAGCGGCATTCAGGCAGTGAGTGCCGTGTGCCGGGCCGGGGGCTGCAGGAGGCAGCCACAGCGGCAGTGAGTACCGTGTGCTGGGTCTGGTGCTGCAGGAGGCAGCCACAGCGGCAGTGAGTGCCGTGTGCCGGGCCGGGGGCTGCAGGAGGCAGCCACAGCCGTGTGCCGGGCCGGGGGCTGCAGGAGGCAGCCACAGCAGTAGTGAGCTTTAGGTGGCAGGCTGTGTGCTGCTAGTCTCCTATAGGCAGCAGCAGTGTGTTCAGGAGGGCCAGGTTGGCTGCTTCTGTTTCATGTCAGTTCACTTCTTGATTTTAAAAAGTGTTCTCACTGTACATTGTCGAGTGAGAGATAGATTATTTTGGGATTTATTAATAATAATCTGAAAGATACCAGAAATGACACATATTGTTTTAAAGTTGATACTTGGTGTTGTTCATCGCAGTGCTCCTAAAATATGCTAGTTATTATTGCTAAATGCTGTTCTTGTTAGAGATGACAGTAGTTGGTTCTTACTAAAAGGATAAACTTGTATAATTTAAGTTTATTAAACTTAAGGTCAGGGGCTGGAATAGGCACTCAGAAGTTAAGAACCATGCACTACTCCTTCAAAGGGCCAGAGTTTAGTTCCCAGCATCCAAGTAGTGAGGGTAGCTCAAAACCACCAGTCACTCTAGCTCCAGGGGTCTGTGTGGGTCTCTGTGGGTGTGTTCCTAAAATATACGCATGCATGTAATTAAACATAAAACTCAAATAAATTATAAGGTCTGTGTTACATTACCAAAACTGCCATGTGGAAATATAATTCTTGTTCATATTACAAGCAGTGCTGCTTTGGCATTCAGTAACTACTGCTTTTCTGTCGGTCAGTAGGAAGTGGACAGAATTGAACTTGGAGAGGAGAAGTGCGGATGGGAATGAATGTTAGTGCAGCCTAGTATCCCAGTCAGAAGGGAATCAGTCAGTCATACAGCTCTCTAGGAGACAAGAGAGGGTGCAACTATTGGGCTATCTCAGGCAAACTGCACCAGAGTTCATGTCCAAAGAGATTAGGACATCATGGGTATATCATGGAAGTTCCCTGGGAGAACTGAATGATTTAAAAGCTGAGTTGTAGAATTAAGGAGATCCATAAAAAAATACATCTAGGCAATGGATAATATAAAGTTACAAAATACGTTCCAGCTTGATTGATAAGAACTATAAATTTCCAGTGTAGTACATGGTTGCTAAGGGGAACTGTGATTTCAAGGTCATTTCTAGTCATCTATTTCAAGTGTTTTTACTCCAGATGAACCATAGATGGCAACCAGGATGATGCCATAGATGAAATCAAGTAAAGGCATATTTTATCTCATTTGCCACATTACTTGACAAAGTTCAAAAAGCCATTATTGAGTGTACTTTTTTTGTTCCACTCAGTTACTTTATATATTTTTCTAATTTATTTAAAATTGTATTCATGTATACAGTAAAGTATGATCACATCCACCCTTACTTCTCTCCTCCAGCTTCTAATAGATTCCCATCAGATGCCCCTCTTGATTCTGTTGTAATGGCTGGTCTGAGATTGCTATGTAAATCAGATTAGCCTAGAACTCAGAGAGGTCCACCTGTGTCTGCTTCCCAGGTGCTAGGATTAAAAGCCTGCACCACCATACCAACACCCCCCCCACACACACACACACGCACCACACATATACACACATGTCTTTGTATCCCATTAATCCTTGTTAGTGCTACTCAAACGTGCATACAATCCATACAGCCATTCACTGGAGAATGGGAAACCTACCAGAGGCCATACTCCTAAAGAATCCATTTCCATCAGCTGCTCTTAACTGCAGCTCCTCATTCGGGGCAAGGGCTTATAAGCTCTCCTCCCACATGCTGGCATTGTGTTTGGCTTCATCTTGTTCAGCTAACTCAAGCTCCCCTGACTGTGTGGATGTGATGGCCATGTCCATCCAGATGTCACAGATGTGATGGCGGTGTCACATCCAGACGTCACAGATGTGATGTCATGTCCACAGACTTCACGATGTGATGGCTGTGTCATGTCTGGAGCCACATTTCATAGCACTTCGCCCCATCCTCCAGCTTTCTACAAGTTTTGAGAAAGATTCCCATCTGGGACTGAGCACTCCTCTGTCACTCACCCTCAGCACTTGACCAATTGAGAGTGTTTTCATGGACTGCTGTCCACTGCATGAAGATGCTTCTTGGACCAAGATTGAGAGTGATAAGTCTCTGGGTATAAAAACAAGAACAAGTGCTTAGAAGGGAAATTGAGATTGTAGCCATTTAGTAAAACAACAGTAGGTACCTAAGGAGATCTCTATGAACTCCCAGCAGTGGGCTTTTGATAAGCGACTAAATTTCCTCCTGTGGAGCAAATTGCAGATATAGCCAGAAAGTACTTCAGAAAGTACCTCAGAGTTTGGTGCATCTAGCTTGGCAGATCTGTAGTCTACCAAGCCAGAGTCCAACACTAAATAACACCACCAAACTAACCCCCAGCAGCCTGTATTGTGCCCTCTGACACCATGAACAGGGAAGAAATTTCTTCTTTTGGTTTGAGATTGGTTTTTATCCTGCAAGCAAATATGGTACTTTAGCATTTGGATCTGACTGTGTCGTCATGGTGATGACTAAGACCAATGCTAATGACCAGTGTCGTTGTAGAGACTTCTGGACCCTCCTTGACCACCTGCTTGTGGAAAGGTCTCCCATGCCTGCCCTTCACTTTGATGTATTCATGTCGCCCAGGGATGGCCTGGTGCATCATGCAGAGATCCTCTGTTCAATCACCTTTACCTTCATCAGCACTGTTACATGTCGAAGTTAGCTTTCTAACCTGTGGGTTTCCAAAAGGCCTTTCCTGATCCATACATTTCTCTTCCCCATCTCCTTACCCTCCCCTGTTTAACCCTTTAACACATTTTATAACAGACACATTGTTCTACCCTCCCCTCCAGTTACAATTTTATATTGGGTTGCAATTTAGTAAGTTCCCCACCCCCCACCCCGGCGTTTTCATACCTTCTTCCTTTGGGTTGACTCCCCCATCTCCAGATCGCCTCTAGACTTCCAGCTTTCTTCTTAACTGTAATTTTATTTGCACTGCCAACTCTCCAGATTGTGACAGTACCCAGTGGCCTCACAGTTGAGAGCCCAGGGCAGGTAAGAGACTTGCAGTAGGACACACAGGAGGGAGTAGACAGACACAGGAGGAGGCTGTAGCAACATACTGGAAAACCTTCCTCCTTCATCTTAGCGTAAGAGTTTCACAGCGAGAAGCACCTTGGTCTTTCTTAGATCCCAGCTGCTCAGAGTCTCCATGACAGGCAGACAAATGTCACAGCCACATCTGTCACTTTACTCAGTTAACATATACTAATAAAATGTCATGCTGTTTTTAAATTTTATATATATTTGTATATGTATAATAATATATACTATGTTTTATAATTATCTTATAATTTCGATTTTTATAAATATATATAACATTATTTTATAAGACATAATTTTATTTTATATATATAGATATAGATATCTAAATTTATATATACATAAAACACAAGTTCTGTGCCTGTGAAACAGTAACATACTGCATACCTGATGACTGCCTTCCTGTACCTACTCCCTACTGCAGGGAAGAAAAGGGAGCCAGTCTTACCAGTGAAAACTGTAAACTAAAATGTTAACTAAAGAGGAAATATGGATAGTTTGTACATAAAATTACATCTTCAAGATTATTGCTTTCAAAAATTCATCTTAATGTATTGAAATCACTTTTCGTGATACAGTAGTATATAATGTCTCATAGTTATTAAGGTAACTGATTTTTATTGTTGATACCAAAGTATATGTACTCAGTTGTGCTACTTCTCAGTAACATTCATGGAAGGCTTCATGCACATGACTGTATTGCTTGATACTTCCATACGTGATCCAAAGCTGTTTTGTTGTTATCTTATGATCTCTAAGCAGAGTATTGATGATCCTGAAATTATATACAATACCTACGTTTTCTCAAAGATTTCATTAGTTTTCCATAGAATGCTAATGTACTTGTGTTTGAATCTTCAGTTATAGAGTATCAATTACAATATAGTATTTTTTGAGATAATGTTTTCTTACAAAGCCCTCTTAAGTGGCTGCTTCAAGAAGTTATTTTCTTGTTTTAAATTTAAACCTTATGTTTAAAGAGTGATGATAGAGAAGGCAGATGCTAGATTATACAGTACCACAGCTGATTGTCTGGCATGATCTGGTTAAGGGCCAGTCACTTGAAGACTTTCTCATTCATTTGGATTCGTATCTTTTTAGACTTTATAAATACTTATTTTGAGTATTTCAAGTCTAAGCGCATATTCTTACCAAATTATTCGATTTTACGGGAGTATTTTTCTTATAAGTTTGGAACCATAAAATAGAGCATTCCTAACTAGTCAAGATACTGGTGTGTATGTGGTCAGGCTTCTGTTCATTCCCTGCTGTGTGATTTCATTTTGTTGTTCTGGCCTTGTTTTTGCATAGGGTGCTGGCCAGGATAAACTGGGAATCTACGTTAAGTCGGTTGTCAAAGGAGGTGCTGCGGATGTGGTTAGTATTTGTTTTAAAGGAAACAGTGGAGGGCCTCATGTGCCCAAGCTTTGTGAAGTACTGTGCAGATGTTTGTAGCTGAGGATACTGTGTGGTGTAAAGGACACTGCTGTGCACTGACTGTGTGCTGTGAAGAATGCTGCTGTGCACTGACTGTGTGCTGTGAAGAATGCTGCTGTGCACTGACTGTGGTGTGAAGAATGCTGCTGTGCACTGACTGTGTGCTGTGAAGAACGCTGCTGTGCACTGACTGTGTGCTGTGAAGAACGCTGCTGTGCACTGACTGTGTGCTGTGAAGAACGCTGCTGTGCACTGACTGTGTGCTGTGAAGAACGCTGCTGTGCACTGACTGTGTGCTGTGAAGAACGCTGCTGTGCACTGACTGTGTGCTGTGAAGAACGCTGCTGTGCACTGACTGTGTGCTGTGAAGAATGCTGCTGTGCACTGACTGTGTGCTGTGAAGAATGCTGCTGTGCACTGACTGTGTGCTGTGAAGAATGCTGCTGTGCACTGACTGTGGTGTGAAGAATGCTGCTGTGCACTGACTGTGTGCTGTGAAGAACGCTGCTGTGCACTGACTGTGTGCTGTGAAGAACGCTGCTGTGCACTGACTGTGTGCTGTGAAGAACGCTGCTGTGCACTGACTGTGTGCTGTGAAGAACGCTGCTGTGCACTGACTGTGTGCTGTGAAGAACGCTGCTGTGCACTGACTGTGTGCTGTGAAGAATGCTGCTGCGCACTGACTGTGTGCTGTGAAGAATGCTGCTGTGCACTGACTGTGTGCTGTGAAGAACACTGCTGTGCACTGACTGTGTGCTGTGAAGAACGCTGCTGTGCACTGATTGTGTGCTGTGAAGAACGCTGCTGTGCACTGACTGTGTGCTGTGAAGAATGCTGCTGTGCACTGACTGTGCTTTGAATAACGCTGCTGTGCACTGACTGTGTGCTGTGAAGAACGCTGCTGTGCACTGACTGTGTGCTGTGAAGAACGCTGCTGCACACTGACACTGTCTTTTTCTTTTCTCCCTACCCTTGCGTCTCGCTGGTGGCTCAGGATGGACGACTAGCTGCTGGTGACCAACTCCTCAGTGTGGATGGACGAAGTCTGGTTGGACTTTCTCAGGAAAGGTATGACTAAATGGTTAGTTTAAAGGTTAGTCTTAGTGTATTGACGTGACATTTTGCATTTACTTTTGAAATTTGGATTCAGAAAGTAGTGCTATAAAAGCTCTTTGTGATTATTTACCTTCTCCTGTAATCTTAGTTCTTAGAGTACATGAATCTCATTTTTAATTCACTCATATGTATTTTAGTATAGAGTATTTCTTTAAGTATATAAATAAGTGCACATAGAACTTGTGAAATCTTTAAATATATCTTAATAGTAATGTTAAAGCATAGAATGTATTTACATGTTTTTATAACTAACTTTCAAAAGTGAAGTGGACAGGAAATAATCTTTCTCAAAGTAAGGCTAATTTCCCCCGAACAGCAATCGGGCTGAGGAACGGTAGCACTAAAGTTCTGAACACAGACTATGCTGCGACACTGAATGCTCAGCTTCTTGTGCTCTGTATTTTCTTCCTAGGGCAGCAGAACTCATGACAAGAACCAGTTCCGTGGTTACACTGGAAGTTGCAAAGCAGGGCGCCATCTACCACGGCCTGGCCACCCTCCTTAACCAGCCATCCCCCATGATGCAAAGAAGTAAGAACTAGTGACCCAAGCCAGGGTAGCCGTCCTATACTGATGCTATTCTGGGATGTAACTCCTCTTAAAAGTTCTCAAAAGCTGGGGCTGGAGAGATGGCTCAGTACTTCACATATTTGCTCACAGCTATTTGTGATTCCAGTTCCAGGGGGTTTGATCCCCTTCTCTAATTTCTTTGGGCACCAGTCAGTCAGGCATGCAGGCACGTGTACACATGCAGGCACAACACTCATACACATAAAATAAATTATTTTTAGAAAGAGATTCATCAAAAGTCCCATGTAGTAGGGCTACTACAGCTGTTTCCCAGTTCTTTAAGTCAGAAGTTAGTTGAGAATGAGTTCAGAATGCAGAGAAATACTGCTTGGTCATGATTCAGATCAGCTTTAATGATATGGTTTGCTAGATATGGTCACAGTCTGTTAAGTATAGTCTTGTGAGCCCTTTTCTACCCCTGAGTCAGCTTTGGATCCTCCACACCCTAGCACCTGACCTTTGTAGCTACAGTATCAGCAACAATAACAGTGCCTGACAGCCTAGAATCCCATTTTCTAAAGCATAGAAACACCAAAGTTTGGTGGCAAGGCCATGTTGTAGGTGTGACAAAGCAGAACATCATTTAGAAACCCACAGAGGGAAATGGGTAATGAATGAGTCCCAGGTGAGCAGACTGGAAGACTAACTGTGGACAGGCCTGCATAATCACGCCAGGTGACAGCAGCCTGTGATGACATCATTCTGATGGGTACCTTTGAGGGCTTTTAAAAAATTACTCTAAAAATAGTAACTTTCTTATTTACAAATAGCAGTTCAGTTGTTGAACTGAATCTATGTATGAAATAATGTCAATTTCCCCCATAGATACATACCAAGTAAATGAAAATCTTTGCAGACACAATATATTTACAAGTTTTATAAAATGGTCATATAAAGCTATTTGTGGTATCATGAACCTTTAATGCCAGCACTAAGGATGCAGAAGGATGCAGATTTCTGTGAGTTTGGGGTAGCCAGGCCTATGCCATGAATTTCACACCAGCCACAACTATGTGTGAGAACCCTGGGTTTTCTTTTGTTCTGCTTGCTTGCTTGCTTGCTTGTTTTTGTTTTTTTAAGCTAGTCAAAGAATGTATATGAAAATCACCCTATTATACTATGAACAGTTAGGAAATTAAAGTATTTTAGATGCATCCTTTGAAGCTCTTCAATTCTTAGAACCAATGAGGGAGAGAGAATGAATGCATCTACTTTGGTTTCAGTTTCAGATCGTCGTGGCTCAGGTAAACCCAGACCAAAGAGTGAAGGTTTTGAGCTCTATAATAATTCAGCTCAAAACGGCTCTCCAGAGAGTCCTCAGATGCCTTGGACAGAGTACAGTGAGCCAAAGAAGCTGCCTGGTGACGACAGGCTGATGAAAAACAGAGCAGACCACCGTTCCAGCCCCAATGTGGCAAGTAAGAGGAGTCATTCTCTAAGTTACCTTCTCGCCTCCAGAAGCCAGCGCGGCAAGCTGCACTCTGATCATTGTTCTTTTTGTCTCTTGGCTTACTAGAATTTTCATAGAGGTATCATAATACTCCAAAATTTGGATTTTATTTGGAAAACCCTTGAATCAGTGGACGTTATAGATCCAATTGCATTGTTAATGTCTCTGCAAAAGGGTGTCAGGTTGCCAACTCAGCGAGGTCATTTTTATACTTTAAATAGTTCCTAACTAAGAAGTGAGGATGGGGAGGGTATTGAATACTGGCCCCAACCTCTAAAAGGCTTCAAGTATTTACTCTCAGGTTTCTACCGCAGATGTCAGCTAGGTCCTGGTGCTGGAGAAAGTCTTTTTCCTAGGTTGTGGTGGCAGGAGACTTGTAGGAGTGTGGGAAGCCAGATTCTGGTCCATCTTTGTCTCTGGCTCTGTGTTAGCCATCCTGCCTTAGTGTCATGATGCATATGATGCAGCTCCTGCCTTTAAAGGAATGTCCTCATGTGTGTTTTAGTTGTTATTTAATGTGACACTTGGGTTTCTTGACTGTTTCCAACAGATCAGCCTCCTAGCCCTGGAGGGAAGGGGCCATACACATCTGGAACAGCAGCTAAGATAACATCTGTCTCCACTGGAAACCTCTGCACTGAGGTCTGAGATAAGCTGGAATACTTTCTTACTTGTGAAATATCTGAGTTGTCTGATACAGTTCTCAACAAAGTACATTAGCTGCCATTCCTGAATTTTGTTCATTTAATTTTTAAATTTTTATTATACTAATCAAATTAATATTAAATTAATAAATCTAGGGAAAATGAGAATTAATTTAAATGAGTAAATCTGGAAAAATTGAAATGTTTCTCATTATTCAAAGCATAGGGTCAAATTTTCAATTTTTAGCATAGCATTTAATGTATATGCTTTTTTAAACATTCATTTATTTATTCCATATATAATTCAATTACATCCCTTTCTCTCCTCCCAGTACCCCCTCTGGCAAATCTCCCTCCCCCCATTTCCCCTTCTTGAGACTGGGAAGCTCCCTCGGGGTATCAACCCTCCCCCCATATATGCTTTTTAAAAGATTGTTAAACAGATCCTGAGTATAAAGTTAGCCTTTTAGGCAATTTTGAGCATCTCTTTTTCTCTTTCTTTACATTTTACAGGAGCAGACCCCTCCACCTAGACCTGAAGCCTACCCTATCCCTACTCAGACATACACCAGAGAGTATTTTACCTTTCCAGCTTCAAAGTCACAGGATCGGATGGCTCCTCCTCAGAACCAGTGGCCAAATTATGAGGAAAAGCCACATATGCACACAGAAAGTAATCATTCCAGTATTGCAATCCAGGTTAGGAATAAGGGGCTCACGAATGTTTCTCATCTCTCAGAGGAGTATGGGAGACTAGTTTGGCAGGGTATGGTAGTTTGGTGGCTGTCTTTTTCTTTAAAAATGTTTGTTTATTTTGTGCGTGAGTGTATGGGGCACAGGAGCAGAGTTCAGAGAACAGTTTTCAAGAATCAGTTGTCACCGTCAACATTATGGGTTCCTGGAATCCGACTATATCATCAGGCTTTGACAGGCTTTGACGGCATCCACTCTGTTGCCAGGCCAAGAGTGCATGAGTTTTGAGACACAATTGGTAACTCCAGATTGCTAGGTTGTCCTCTTATTTTTTTGTATGTGTGTTTTTAAGTCTGAGGCAAAAAGAAGTAGGCTCAAATACAGAACATCTTAAACAAGTTGTGTGTGATATTGGGTTTATGAAATGTTGGTAATGTAAGGCATAGTTACAGCATTAAAGGCAAGGCTCACTGATTGTAGGAGTGAAAGGTGAGATGTCGTGACTGGCATGGCTCGCACTTGATTCTGCCTCTGCCGGTGGACCTTGAGGAGGGCTGACAAGTGAGACGGACAGAAAGCATGCAGGGTACTTAAGTTGCTGGAAAGGGGGTTATTGCCGGGTGCTTGAGCTGGGAAAGAATCGCGCCTCTCTGGATTCCCTCCTGGTGCTTGTGTGCAGTCTTCCTTCCTCTGGCTTCGGCTTTCTGTCTGAAGGAAAAGGTCTGAACCTCAGAAAGCAAGGCTGGAGCCTGAAGGCAAGGCAGCTCATTAGAAGTGTAGTGGATGCTAGTTATGGAGTTTGGATTTCTCTCCAAGTCACTAAGGATGGAGATGTCCGTCTAGGCTCTAAACTGGGAAGCACTATGAGATGTGACTGGGAGAAGAAGCCAGCAGTATGCTTTAAAGAGAAACCCATCTAGTACACATAAAACAGACAAGTCTCCTGGAAAGCAAATGTTGTATGATCCCCAAGACAGCCATTCCTCCTTAGAGTGCTCATAGAAGACATGGGAATAGATCACTGTAGTTGTCACCAAAGACATGGGTATTGAACTGAGCCTTACAGGATGAGAAAAATAGACATGCATACAGCAGAAAGGGCTGTACTCATAGGAGACTGTTCACCAAAGTAAGAGGAAACTTTGTTTAGGGAAAAAAAAATGAGCCTGTGGTGTGTGACCTGTCTCATCTACCTTAGCCTGAGTGGACCTCATGACCAGTATTAGCTGCATTTTCTAAGCCTTAGATGTTTTCCTCCTCTGCCTATACCATGTCTTTTCTAGTAATAACCAGTAACGCCCGAGGCAGAAGGTGCAGGGTTGTGTTTGTAGCAGGACCCGGTCTCTCTTCCACTTAACTTCATGATGCCCTTGTGTAGTTTGTTGACATTGTGAGCATGTGACTTCATGATGCCCTTGTCTGGTTTGTTGATTGTGCCACCGTGATGGGGAACCTGCTCAAAGTAAAGTTGTACCTAAATATTGGGAGTTATTGTTAAACTTCCTGCTATGGCTATTGATTTTTAAAATGGTAATTCATGGTTTTTTAAAGGAAAAAGAAATAGTTTCAGGTTACCATCTTCAAATGATGTTCACTATCAAGGTGGGATAAGGATAATTGATTCATGTGTCATAGTGATCATCTTCATCAGGGTATACTGCTTCTAGAAATGCCACTTCGCAGGTTTCATTGTAGCCTTCCAGGGCAAAAAAATATTTGTTTGAATCTCTTTCCTCATAAACTCAAAAGGCTTTATGCCCATTAAAGTATGCTGTTGCCTTCTTTCATTCGCCACAGTGGGGCTAAAACATCTTTGATTAATGGAACTTATCCTCATGTGCTTGGCTTAATTCGAGAAAACAAAGCCAGTCCTTAGCTTTCTAACTCATTCAGAATCAAGCCGTAGATGCATGCAATGAGTACTTTGTAATAGTTAGACTTCTATAACAGAGGTTTGTTGCTTTTCTTAGATTATACTGTTCTCACTCATCTGTGGAAGTCAGGGTGCCTCATCCCCCTGGAACCATCAGTGTATAAGAAATTCTCTCTAGCTACTTGGCCAGTGACCTGCAGTATATATCCACCAGTAAAGAGGAGCTTTACTGTTCATAAAGCAGTTTCAGCTTCTGGTTATACATCCATTCCAACAGGTTTTGTTGTCTCCTCTGATGAAAAATGTATGCAATTTTGGTAATATCTCTGAAGTATGATAGCTTCCTCTTTTCTTTTCTCAGCGTGCTACCCGTTCCCAGGAAGAGCTTAGGGAAGAGGTTTACCAACTCGAGCGGCATCGAGTAGAGACTGGCATGGATCGCAAGTGTGACAGTGATATGTGGATGAATCAGAGCTCCTCAGTGGAATCCAGTACATCCAGCCAGGAGCACCTGAACCATTCCTCCAAGTCAGTTACCCCTGCTTCCACTCTGACCAAGAGTGGTCCTGGCCGTTGGAAAACCCCAGCAGCAGCGCTGCCCACCCCTGTAGCTGTCTCTCAGCCCATTCGAACAGACCTCCCTCCACCACCCCCTCCACCGCCCGCCCACTACCCCAGTGATTTTGATGGTATTCCAATGGATTTGCCCCTCCCACCTCCTCCTGCCAACCAGACGGGACCCCAGGCTGCTCAGGTGGCTGCTGCAGAGCGGAAAAAGAGAGAGGAGCATCAGAGGTGGTATGAGAAAGAGAAGGCCCGCCTGGAGGAGGAGCGAGAGCGGAAGCGCAGGGAGCAGGAGCGGAAGTTGGGGCAGATGCGCACTCAGTCCCTGAACCCTGCTTCTTTCTCTCCTCTGGCCACGCAGGCCAAGCCAGAAAAGCCTTCCACACTGCAGAGGCCCCAAGAGACCGTCATTCGGGAGCTGCAGCCCCAGCAGCAGCCCCGCACGATCGAGCGCAGGGACCTGCAGTATATAACCATCAGTAAAGAGGAGCTGTCCTCTGGGGACAGTCTGTCTCCAGACCCCTGGAAACGCGATGCCAGGGAGAAGCTGGAGAAGCAACAGCAAATGCACATTGTGGACATGCTAAGCAAGGAGATCCACGAGCTGCAAAACAAGGTGGACCGTACCGCAGAGGAGAGTGACCGCCTGCGGAAGCTTATGCTGGAGTGGCAGTTCCAGAAGAGACTGCAGGAGTCCAAGCAGAAGGATGAGGATGATGACGAAGAGGAAGATGACGATGTGGACACCATGCTGATCATGCAGCGCCTGGAGGCCGAGCGGAGAGCCAGGGTAAAGGGGAAAGGCCTCGGTTGTGCGTATCTGTGTTCCCTATGCTATCTTCTGAGTGTTTCTGTGCAGACAGCTATTTTCACAATCACAAGGAGTTAAGAGGCCCTGGTTCCTCCTGCTCACTCTTGGCTGACACCTTGCAGGGATGAGCCAGGCCCCTTGGGCTTCAATGTTTTCATTAGCAGCGTATAGTTATCCTTGCTAAACTTGAAGAAAACAAGTACTTAGTGAATCCCTGAGATTTGGTGGGCTATGTAAAGTGTAATGGCCACACGACCCTGCTGTGTGCAATACTGGGCTTGGCTGACTCACAAGGACATCACACAGAAAGCTGCTGGTCCTGATACACATGATGAGCAGAGCATTTCAGAACATCAGTTTTAAAGCGCAGGCTCATTACCAGAAGTAGGACTTGTGCAGCTATTTTACTGTTAATACTTCAATATTTATTAAATTAATAATTGTAGTTGTAATATAAAGATGCTGACAATATCTGAAAGAATTTAATCTTCCTGTATTGTAAAAATATTTTTTATTTGTTTCAAATAAAAATTTAAATTAGCCTAAATCAACTAAGTTTTTAAAATACCAAATTTTAGGTGAAAACTGGATTCTTGCTGCTTATCAGGCATGATTGTTGAGGTCAGTCATTGTTACCAGCCTGGGCACTTGATAGTAACTTGCTTTTCTTATTTTATTTGTTCACTTTTATTCTGTGCATGAAAGGAGTTGTTGAAAACATAGCTGCTGGGTCAGACATCTTACTTGAAGGGCATGATGCAAGTTAACCTTTGTTGATAGTCTAACAGTCCAGCAGTGTAATTAGTCTCGTTTCAGAGAGTTTTTCCTGAAGACTGCTGCACATAGACTTCTTCATATAGACGTGCCTCAGCATATACAGCACGCTGATTCACTTTAAATTTATTTTATATACTGGCTTTCTTAAATGAGACCAGAATGTAAATTTTAACAATGACATCATTTTACTAGTATTTTTCTAGTATCCATAGTAAATGTCCTTTAAAATGTGACTTCTACAGTAGGGGTGCATTGAGTAGTCTCCACTGTGCTCATGCTCAGGACTCTGAGACACACTGGTGTAGCTGTTTACTGGATTGGCCAGCACTGGTATGTCCCTCTCTGCCCTGACTGGCTAGGGACAGATACAGTGGTTTGTGGCTTTGTATTGCCCTCACCCCAAGTTCCACAAAGAGGGCGGTTTTCCCTCCCCTGCACTACAGTTCATCTCTGAATGTCCAGCTGGTATTCATGCCCACTGGTCACTCAGCATCAGCATTAGCATTGCTTCCTCTGACAGCAGATCCCAGCAGGAGTGAAAGGTTAGCTCCTGTGCTCGAACATCTCAATGTTCTGTGAGGATGAAATATTTATTGAAGGTTTGTCATAGTTTTGAAAATTTGCTACTACTTTGAATATTTTAAAGCCTCTTAGTATGGACTATGATGCTTGGAAAATTTTTGATATTAATTTAGTAAAAAGTAATTTCATTTTAATAATTATATATTTAGCTTAATATCTTAGTCTCCAAATAAACACTAAGGAAGATTTTGTTTTTTTATTATGTCTTTTAATGATAAATCTCAAAATATTAATGCCATGTGAATGGACATTTTTCTGAATAGTAGAAGTTAGTCTGTGATTCTATGGCTTTTCATCAAGTTGTCTAAAACCAGATGAAACATGACAGCAACAAAGATGCTGGTGGTGGAACACAGGTCTAAACCTAACTTTTTTTGTTGACACTTCATCTTTCTTTTTTCCCCTTCTCTATTACCTGCAGCAGACTGCTATGCCAGCAATCTCTGTTCTAGATTTGGTATGTTCTTGTTTCTTTCCCTTTGCTACATTTTTTTCCCTGTCTTGATTTTCTTTCCTCCTTTGGTGATGGCTGTTCTGTGTTCTCAGTAGTCAGTTCTCCCTAGCCACCTCCTGGGTCAGGAGGCCAGCTCCGTGATTAGAAGCATGCCTCTGAATGTTACTAGACTAGTTCTCTATACTTCCTCGTTAACCTTAAGTGTTACTGTTTGTTTATGGGTTTGACTTTTCTACAGTTAGTCAAAAACTTAAATTGATCTCATAGCTAGTCTTAAGTATGTGAACAAATGAAATACATTTTGCATTGGGTAATTATTTCTTGTTGCCTTAGAAATATATTTCAAGTATGTTTTCCTACTGTTTTTTTACTGTAGACAGGGCATTACTCCCAGACTTAACATATTACTCCCAGATGTCACTATTGTAAAGGTAGAGGTTTCCTGTGTACCAACACCCTGTTTTTCTTAATACCATGTGGATTATCAAAATATTTGATTGATCATTTAAAGTTGGTTTAAGCTTCAGTAATATGTTTGTTACTTGATATATTCACACATACACACACACCCCACACCCCACACCCCACCTCACCCCCCCCCCACACACACACACATTTATCCTGGGTTAACTTCTAAATGATAAAAGCAGCCAGTTAGCTCTGTGGCCATCTCTTCAAATGCCACTCCCCTCTTTAGTGCTCCTGTGGCTTGAGGGCGGGTCATTTAGAGAGAAACCTGTTTATACACAGCTCCCCTTCTTTGTGAACACAGGGCTAGTTTCTGACTTCCACATCTTCATTCTTATATGAAACAAGGATAATAAACATGCACCTCCACAGAAACTTTAGATACGAAGTTGTACGTTAGGTTAGTTAAAAGTTTTTGTTGCTGTTATTTTATTTTGTGAGAAGCCTCCGAGTTCCTTAAGGTTGAAGGACTGCCCGCGTTGATTCCCAGTGGTCTCTTAGGGCTCCCGGTGCCTAGATGCTACCTCTGATCCAAGGCCTGCATCCCACTGCCTCTTTCTGCTTGTTCTCGATCTGTCACGTTAGGACAGTAATGATGCCAGTGGCATTTGTCACATGGTTCTGGTCTTGGCCTCTGGCACAGTAAGTTTGCTTACCAGCATACCTGCATCCTGTCTCCTCCAGGTGGCACGATGCAGCTTTCAGAATTCACCCCTGCAGACTGAAATCCCTCTTTCTCCTGTGCCCCTTGCACTGCAGCTCACTCTGCCTCTACCCCCACCCCAGACCCTCTAGTTGCTGAGATCTACTTGTATTCATGTGAGCTTTACAGCCTTCTGTGATCCACTTCACTCTCCAGAAGCTACTGCCCTGCCCACATTCCTGCCCTGGCCGCTTCACTGGCCTCTCCTGCTGGGATTACCAGTTGAGGTGTAAAAGCTGGTCCTTGAACACCTAGTGAAAAACATGTTTAGGCCTCTTGTTTACATCATATTTCTTCATAACAAATCTTCCATTACCAAGGAAAATGCCAGACACAATACATGAGCCTTAATCCTCTGTTACATAGAGCCAGCATTAGTTTGCTTTCTTGCCAGCATTTCCTGTCACATTATGTGTATTTCTGCTTCATCAAAAGCACTTCCTTTTTATTAAGTGACATTCTGGGCTATCAGCTAGATATTCCCTGGGCCTGTTTGTCTCTCAAAAGCAGCTTGCCTTAGCTGTGTCCTCTCACCACATATGAACAGGTCACGTTGTTCCCTGGGTCACATAAATACAGGAATGAGCTTCTACATGGATGATACACATGAGAAGTTGTTTCCCAAGACTCCAGGGGCTCTTCTAATTAGTCAGACTCGGTTAGGCCTCCCCTCGTGGCCTACACTGCTGCCTTGACCTTTGTACAGGAAGTGCTCAGGCATGCAACTTTGAGTCTCCAAAGTGTAGAAAGGACTAATCAAGAGTTGTCTTAAGTACCTCAAGCCTAATTAGAGTATTAGCTCTCAGAGAAAGGATTCAGATGCCTCCTGGACCTCTTAGTCCATCTGCCCTGCATGGGCCCCTGTCTTTTTGGGATCAGAGCTTAGAATTCATATTTCTTTAAGAAAATTGCTGAGATTAATTTCTGTATACTGTTGTAGGTATTCCTTTTTTTTAATGTCATTTGCCACTGTTAGAGGGGTCATTGTTTTCTAAGGAATTCTGATTATACACATAGAGCTTTTTTCCTAGACAGGAATAGCTGGTTCTTTGCCGGATCTAGACTCTAAACCCAGGTTAGAGCACCAGAGGACTGCCTGCAAGCAGTTCAAAACATCTTTAGTTATAATCTAACACTTTTAGGTTTGTCTTAAAATTGGGGTTGAATTTTAGAAAAAAAAAAAAAAGGTACCTATACTGGAAAAGGATTTTTAAAAATCCTTTAGACTCTAGGAGACTTCAGTTGTCAAAAACGAAAGGCTGTCAGGATCCTGTTTTACATGGCAGATAATTTAATAACAGTAACATTCTTAGTATATTTTTGTGATGTTACAAACACACAAATCACAACCTGCAGTATTTGTTTGACCTGAAAGCACCTTTTAGAAATACAGACTGGTTCAGAGCCTGCCTGGCTTTTCTGCTGGTTAGATCAGCAATGGAGGACGCTCAGTTTCCCTGCATTACACAGCTTGTCACTGGGCAAAGAGCAGTGAGGCAGATGCTGAAGATGCCCTTGCTCTGTTATTGGACGCTTGTCAGCCTCACAGCTGCTCAGTGTTCTGTCTTGAGTTGTACTTTTGAAGAAAGTAAGAAACCTCCTTCCTCTCCAACTAATGCTCATGGGAAGGAGAAGAGTAGTCAAATATTTTAAAGGAACAAAAGAAAACATTTCAATGTTTAAAACACACAGTTTATGTAATAAGAAAAATGTTTGAGTTATAATATCTCTAATTAATTTCTTTTTAAAAAAAATTAGTAACCTGTGAACTAAATTACACAAATACCCCCCCTGACAACCACCTCACCGGCTAGGAGAATGTAGAACCATATTTTTTAGAGAAAATGTCTCGTGCACATTTCCGATCCTGCAATTGTACTTTCAGTTGTGAGCACTGTGATTGACTAGTGAGCTAAACCCTGTGCAGTGCTTCCCCTGCTGAGTAACGGGAAGAGCTCAGCTGTGGAGATCAGCAAGTGTAGCTTTGGTTTTCCCTTAACTTCCTTCTGTGAGCATTCAATGCCCCGGGAAGTTTGCTTTTGTTGCTCTCCTGGGCTTCGGCTTCTCCCAGATTTTCCTTACCACAGTGCTCTTCTGTTGTGACATTGGCTCTTCTGGGGTGCACACACTTGTCTGCAGCCTCCTCATTGAAGTTCTCAGGAAGACCTTTGCTTCCCTGTCTCTTTGTATCTTGGTTCTTCATTAGCAGTGCCTATGTCTGCTTTAAATTCCAGCCTAATTCCCAACCTCTGTTTGGACTTGCACCTACCTTATGATTAAAAAAAAAAAAAAAGTTAACTTTGTCTTTTTAAGAAGACAATTTTTCTGGGATGTTTTATTATTTCCTGACCCCAATAGCCCAGGCTAATTTATTCTTTTCTACTGGATAATAGTGAAGTTTTAAGATTTTTATTTTATCTGTTTAAATATTTTGCTTGCACAGATGTCTGTGCCTGCTGCACTCAGGCTGGAGGAGGCCATCAGATCTCCTAAGACTAAGAGTTATAGATGATTTCCAGTTTTGTAGGGATCAAATTTGGACTCTTTAGAAGAGCAGCCAGGACTCTTAACTCCTGAAAGTCATTCCAGCTCTAGAGCTAGTGTTTTATTTCATTGAAAATAAGGAATAAAATTTTACATTTTGTGTGTGTGATTTTTTTTTTAAAGCATATACTTACAATCTAAATTCAGCAGTCTAAATAGTTTTACTCTAAACACTGTGTAGGCAAACTGGCAATTTTATGAACCTTGAACTGGATCTCACAAGAATCACTTACAGAGTTTCTGCAGGATCTAGAGTTCTGCAGTATAATTTTGGATGCAAATTATGGAGAGTTTGTATCAGTCATCATGGTGACATACCACAGTGCTGCTGTAGGATTGTCCCTACAGCACAGCTCTGTGCAGCATTTCAATGTCACCACTGTCTGTGACAAAGCTACAGACATCTGTAGATCAGGATGGATAAAGGGGAGTCTTTATCCTACCCTAGAACTCGTGATGCTGAGGAATATGGTCAGGAGGCTGAAGGAGCCACAACAAACAAGAGCTTCACCTGCATTTGAATTTGGATGGTTGTGTTGGACACTGGGGGGTGGGGGGAGGTGTTGAATCTTTTGTTGTCTTAGAATGGTAGAACTTAATGACCAGAAATAGAAAAGCATCAGCTGATGGATTTGGGACCACCATAGGAGCTTTTAAACTAGCTGTCAGCTAAAGCAGAGCATCCTGTGTAGGGGAGTTAGCAGTGGTCCCCATGTGTGATAGTCAGAAAAGAGCCAGAATGACTTCCCTGCTATTAACTGCAAGTCTGAGGTCATGTCAGGCTAGGAAAACTCCCATAGTCCAGGTTTACATATGGAGGGAATGGAATTGCTAGAAGTGTAGGAGCCCTAGATTTTTAAACCACTCCCAAGTAAAGGTAGGCTGTTCCTAACAGCTCCCAACTGAGACTGGATTCAGGATAGGCTAATGTGCAAGTCCCACCCACATCCCAGGAGAAAACATAATTTCTTATCATTTGGGGTGGTTATCATATTATTAGTTCTTAAAGTGGAACCTATTGGTGATTTGTAGGAGGTAGCTAACAAATTTTATTTTAGTGAAAGAATCATGCTTGATTAATGCATGAATGTTTCTTTGAGTCATGATTAGTAGAAGAATAAAACTGGTACTTGGATACAAAACTTTCACGTAACTTCCATTAAAATGGTAAGAGCTAGTTAATACATGAGATTTACCACCCTACAACTATGATTTAGTCTGGTGTTTCTACTTGGCGCTGTGTGTGTGTCTGTCTGTCTGTCTGTCTCTGTGTGTGTGTGTCTGTGTCTGCGTGTCTCAGGATGTGCTCTTTTGTGTCTTTGCTTGTGGGGTTGACTGGGTGAAAATTAAATTCTGTTTTTGTTAGATGCAGGATGAGGAACGCAGGCGGCAGCAGCAGTTGGAAGAGATGCGCAAACGAGAAGCAGAAGATCGAGTGAGACAAGAGGAAGATGGACGTCATCAGGAGGAGGAGCGAGTAAAGAGAGATGCGGAAGAAAAGGTTATGGTCCTCTAAAGGCAGCTAGGTTTTACCAAATGATTGGCTTGGGCCAAGGGGCTAGCAATTATGTGTCTAGGATGCATAAGACAGAACCGGGCCACATCTTTTATCTTTTGCTATTGGACCAAAAACTCTAGCTCCATCTGGCCTGCCTACCTCTCTCTTCTGGACTATCTTCAAGGCTCCCTTGCCTTCTGAGCTGGTCTCCCTCAAATTCTTGAGCACCATGTCCCTGAGGAAGGGTTACGGGGTATGATACTGCTCTGGTTTTCCCAGGCAGGGTTCAGGTGTCTTTTATGAAGGTGTTACAGATATTGTGAGAATTGAGTGTGCGTTCTGTTGGAGGCAACAGTGGCATGGAAGGCAATCCGTTCTCATTACATTTCAAATAGATTATTTACCTAAATCATTTAATTCTGATTGATGGTAAAGAGAGTAGATGGCTTGTAAAAAAAAACACAAAATTAATAATGCAACCCAACAAACATTCCGGTTATTACTTTATGTGGATTTTAACTCTGATACTTTCCAGAGTTGTATTTTAAAATGACATCTGATTTTGACATTCTGCAAAGCAGGAACTTAAGGTGTAGTTCTAGGATATCTCTGCATCCTTGTCTGAGGCTGAAGCCCTGATTCCGGGTCTGCTCTGCCCTAACCCAGGGATTGTATGTTGCTGTGTGGTTTGAGAGAAGCTATTTTTCTCGGTTACTTCCCTTCCATGAAGGTAGAAGAAGCTCTGAGGGCCACTACTGGTGGGGAAAAGTTTAGTTTTTATTAATAGTTACAACCTTGATAGTCCCAGTGCACTATGTAAATAGTAACCTCCCTGCCCCCCAAACAAAAAGCTAAAAAAATGTCAAGGAATTTCTTTTTAATGAAAGCAATGATTTGGTCACAAGACAATCTAAGAGTATGATTGACAGACATGATGTGGCTCACTTCAATGAATGTAGAGTGGATGGTGTGAGGCCACACGCTTGCATCTGAAGCAATGACTCTGTTATAGCAGAGCAGTTCTGGAGATTTGAGTGTTTAGGATCAGTTTACCCACAAATCTTTCACATGTGTAATGTAAGTGGGAAGTGATGATCTCTGCAGGAAGTCAGGAAGTTCCCAGCACAAGAGCCTTTTAGCTTTTAAGTTAAGGTGGTCTTGCTTTGCTCATTATTCTGAGAGTCCTCAGGCTGCAGAGTGATGTGCTTTCCCGGGTCAGGGCTGCTCAGCTACAGGAATGAAGCAGCCTGGTCATTGCATCAGAGTTGTATGCCCAGAGGGAAGCAGGCTGCCCTCTCTGTGGTGAGAAATTCTTGGTTATTTAATTTTTCCAATATGTGTTTTCATAACTCATAATTATGTCAAATACCCTTGTGTCTTAGTAACTGTCTCTATAATGGAGTAGTCAATGTAAAAAAAGAACCAAATACTATTTTTTACTACAGAATGTTGAGACAATTAATGGGTTTGATTTGGTGTGGAACATGTGCATTCATTTTGTGGATAAAGTCACCATGGTCATTTCATTGTATCTGCTATCGGTGTAACTGAACAAGGCTTGTTTGGTCTCTCCCTACAGTGTTATCCAAGCATCTGTTCTTCATGTAATTATAACATTCTTGATAGTGCCACTTAAAAGCTACAGAAGTCATCATAGTTTAATTACCCAACCTAAGTTAGTACTGATATTGTATAGTCAAGAATATAAAAATTCTTTTCTTTAGGATTTTACAACATAAAACAAGATGTAAAGCAGAAATTGGGGTCAGGGTAATGAGTGGGGCCAGTCTGTAGTCTTCCCCTTTCTCTCTTAGAATATGAAGCAGGGAGCACTGTATGTTTGCTGTGTGTGTGCTTGTGTGTAGTTCTAGAGGGACCAGGGAAAGAATGTGGCCTAGTAGAGACCATGAAATGTGATGACAGCACAGTCCCTGGTGTTGGGTCTCTGCAGTTGGGTGAATTCACACCTGGCCACACCTGAGTGTCTGCCTAGGTCAAGGCAGATCGCCATGTTTGCTCTTTCGTCCTTTTCATATCCACTTCCTCTTTGTGCTCTAAAACTGTTGTCAATCCTTAACAAAATTGTGTTGTTGCTTTTTTAAATGTTAAAAGAATTTCAATACTGTCAACTGTAGTTTGCCTGGATGAAAATGTACAGTGTGTGTCAGAATATATCTGCTAATACTATTAACTCTTGGCTCTCATTTTCTGTTCCTCAGAGAGTTTATTAAGATTTGAAACTTACATTAACTGTGGAAAGCATACTTGCTAGATTATGGCTTTGGGAAAATGAGTGATATTTCTTAATGCTTTTGGTTTCCTCTTGAAACACAGCAGAAACAGGTAAGTTAATATCCTGTCCAAATGGAAGAGGAGAGAAAGTTCCAGGAAAAGAGGAGGCATAAACAATGCAGGTGATCCTAGGTCTCATTGTGCAAATGAAAGGTCTTAAGATTTGACTTACCCTGTGTTGTTCTCATAAGTCTTGAGACAAGAGGCTCTCAGGATTGGCCTGCTAGTAATTTTCACACTGAAACATGTCTTGTTGGCATGTTCATTTGGTTTTGGATAGTGATGATCATGGTACCTGTTATTCCCTGTGAAGGCACAAAGGGTCCACTGATGCCCCTGACCCTTGACCTTTTGCACTCTTGTTTATTCCTGCCTGCAGCGGCGACAGGAAGAAGGGTATTACAGCCGCCTAGAAGCCGAGAGGCGAAGACAGCACGAAGAGGCAGCAAGAAGGTTGCTGGAGCCCGAAGAGCCTGGGCTGAGCCGACCTCCACTTCCACGGGACTACGAGCCCCCATCCTTGTCCTCAGCACCCAGTGCCCCTCCTCCCCCACCTCAGCGAAATGCCTCCTACCTCAAAACACAGGTCCTCTCCCCAGACTCGCTGTTCACTGCCAAGTTTGTTGCGTATGATGATGAGGAGGAGGACTACGGCCCAGCAGGTCAGGATAAGTACCCCAGCACAAGGAAGTCTCATGGGCACCTTCCTCTTGCCACCCTTAAGCAGCAGCAGCCCCTCTGCCAGCCACGCCCAGCCTCAGATGGCATCTCTCTCTGCAACTCATTCCAGCCACCCTTGTCTAAAGCCAACAGTACTGCTTACAAAGCAGGCCAGACCCCTCCCCTGCCAGGCAAACCAAGCCTGAACCGTCCTGGCCACTGGAAAGGTCGAGGTAAAAGAGGGAATGGTGAATTGGACCTCTCTGTCCCTGATGATTGAGCCTGGAATCTCTGTACCCCTGCCACTTGGCAAGGTACATGGAGACCATGCCTGCTTTGGCCCTAGGTTTTATCCAATCACTCTCAGCATGTGATTTCCCTCTGCCTCTCTGATGATGGTGTTTGTGCTGATTCTCTCTTAATTTAGCCTTTCTTCTCCAGTTTCTTTAATACTTAAAGATATTCCATCTCGTTAATCCACTGACAATACTCGGTCCTCCATTATCACCAAATTATTTGAAGTATTGTTGGTCTTGACTTTTTTTCTGTACTTCTAAAAGGAATTCTTACCTTTGGCCAAACAAGTCCTTTTTCAAACCTGATCTATAAAGTCAGGAAGCCAGGTCCCAGCTGCATTTTAAATTTATATCATTTAATGTGAGTAGAACATTTCCTTCTGTTCCTCTTGCCTATTCAGTGACTCAAATCCCTTGTAGAAGCTTGGATGCATATTGGGACGTGCACTGAAGTCGCTAACAGTGAGGCTTCCCTCCCTAACACAGGCAAGCCCTCCTCACAGATGCTCCCACTGAAGTTCTTCCTCAGTCCCTTTCACGAGGACCCATTCCGTTTCACTATCCCTGTCCCTTGCACCTCATACACTAATATGCAGACCTTCATATGCTTGCAGTTCCTGGTAATTAACCCCTTCAGACGGACTGCTGAGTGCAGGGGTTCCCCTGTTCATGACAGAGCACAAGAGCTGCCCACTGAGATGTAGTAAGCAGAAGATGTAGATTCAGATTGAGAGTTCAAACTCTATTGGCCTTAAATAGAATTCTGGCATCGACTGTCTAGTAGTGTTATTTTAGTGAATTTTAGTGAGTAAACTTCCTGTGAGATTTTTACATGAACGTGAACTTGACTGTTCTGGGAGAGGCTGACTCAGCAAGGTTTGTTTCCTACACACAATGGAGCAGTTCTGCTAGAATGATGACATTTTCCCCCACTGGTAGCAGACTCTTTGAATCTACTTTGAAGGATTGGTATGCAATATTCTTCAATCATTCTGAAAGCCCAATTCAGTCTTTTTATGAAATTTCTGTTATAAGCAATGAAAATTTGGTGTTCTTTCCAGGCACTTAAGAAATAGCAATACATTTTGAAGCAAATTTCTATCTATCATGTATCAGATTTTATAGTTGGATTATATACATTTTATGAATGTCAGCACATACTGGGTAGTCCAATTATAGATAGGATCCACACCTGTGGACTTTAGCCCCCAGTCATACCACCAAGCCTTACTTCACGTCACACCTAAAGCACCACTGTGGAGCCACCTGCACACAGGCAGCAGCCCGTGTCCTGTTGTCTGTCTCTTTTGTGTGCTGTGCCTGGCCTTTCTCTGATGAAGCATGCTTCTGCAGGTGGGACTTGGCCTCTTCCAAGGGTTCACATGAGACAGCACTTATGCAGTTGGAATGATGAAGATTGAATTTTGGTGATAGGATGTCTTTACATGATGTGTTTGTTTCACTAAAGCTTTTGGTAAATATATTTATGTATATGAAATATATAGTTAGCTCCACATTTTAGTGTTATAGCACTGAAAAGTTTTGCCCATGGAAGAAGTCAGTGTCACTCTCAGCAAAGCACAAAAGTATAAACACTGTCATTAATTTCAGTCAAAATAAATATATGGTTAGGAATTGAGACCAGCTATGCAAAAACCATGTTAGATCCCACTGTAGATTGCTAGGAGACAGGAGGCTGTCTTTGTTGGAGCTGACACCCTCTGAGATGACTTGGGAAGCCTAAACTACTGGTGATTGAAGTTGCAGTTTGAAGGCCACTAGACTCTCTCCGAATATCACCAAATCCTAACCATAGGCTCTTTATATGGAACAAAATTTTTTCTCCTTTTTCTAGTCTAAAAAGGAGTCGAGTTTTGTAATCTGAAAACGTGATAATTTTGTGGTCTATTTAATCCAATCTTATTCTTGTTTGCCAAATATTCTGAGTCTTTTGTACTCTATACATCCAAGCTGGTTTTTCAGATGTGAGTATGATTTTATGAGTTTTTGTTCTGCGTTTATGTCTGAGTCACCAGGAACTTGTGATAGTTCTAAGCTGGGAACCTAGCCCTGGTCTTCTGCAGGTGCAACAAGTACTCTCAACTGCTGAGCCCTTTACTCTATTTTGTGATTTACAGTAGATACAGTAATAGCACTGTATTAGAGCATTACTGTAGACTTGGTTCTATTTGCATCACCTTTTAATGCCTCCCGAAGTCTTGGCAAATGTTGGCCAACTGGTGGGTGTCAAGCTTAACTGTGGTTTCTTAGTTAAGACAGATGTCCTCACCCAGGGCCACCTTAATGCTGCCCTCACTCTGTTTTTTTCTGGGAACTTTTTATCAGCAGCACTAATGTGATATGTTAGGAATTTTATCTGAGTTCGATTTTGGTAGCCCATTTGTTTCAAAGGCTTTATTTTACTTTTAGTAATTACATCTATCTTGCAAAAGAAATCTAGTAGTTACCCTCTACAAAGGAACTTTAATAGATGTAGGTTTGCCTCTTAAACTTTGGGGTTACATTTGCTCTCGATGATTGTGTATGAAAACTCCTACCATGTGTCAGGAGTGTCTGAACGAGTGCTTACACTCTCGTTTAAGTAAGTCTTCTGTGTGTTTGTCTTCTGCGTTCCTGGTTATCCTGCCTTGTTTTTGAGTTCAGGGGGTTTACTGTTTTTGTTTTCATTTGATTGATTTTTTTTTAAAGGATGCATTATAGCTTTTCCATTCTAAGTTATTGAACATAGTGATTGGATTAACTAGGCCACTCAGAGTAGTGAATTCTGTATTAATGAATCTTTGAGCATATAAGGAGCCTTTGATTTCTTGGCTTTTTTCTATTCTTCAATAATTAAGGGAATCTTGTTTTTCTGCAGACACTCTAATATGAGTAAAATGTAAGAGGTAATTAGATACTTTAACTTGGACTTTTTTTTCCCTATGGAAAAGGACCAAACCCTTCCCCGGGATCTGCGGGCACGGCTGCTGGAGCCTATGACCCTCCTCGGGAAGCAAGAGAGAAGCACATGAGAAGGTACTAGGACTGGGTGAGCGGGCCAGCCTGTGCGGGCTCAGTCTCATTTTCATGTGATTGTTGACTCACATCAGACTTTATCAGAATTCCGGTGTTTGTTATTGTACAAAAGTGAGAATGTAGTCTGTCTGTCCTTTCTCCCCACCGCTGTACCCCTCCATCCTCCCCAGCCTCTCTAGGACTAGAAGTCACCGTGTAGCCAGGCTGGCCTCAAACTTTTGGTAGGCCCCATTCTTTGTTGTCCCTAGTACTGTGATGTCAGGTGTGAATCACACATGTACATGTAGGCTTTTTTTAAGTTGATGTTGCTAATGTGGGTCTGTTTGAGGTGACGCTACTGGACCTGCTATAAGACTAAAGTACTAGAGGCATCAAGGCCAGGCCTGCCAGAGCAAGCTTCTTGTTAGCACACGCTGGTCCATCCCCTCTGTGGTTTAGCTAGACGTTTTGCTTATCTTAGATGTCCTCTGCTCTTGTAACACTGAATTCCATTAATTAGTGCTGCTCTTATGCTCAGCATTAGATTGGAGAAAGTTTGTGGAAATGCTGTGTTTTTAAACTTGCTTAGCTGGCAAGAATTGCCTACTTACTGAAATTGAGCTCACTAGCTTTGTTATTCTTTTTCTCCACTTTTACTGTGGGTGTATGACTCCAGACATACAAACACACATCTGTGTGTGTTCGTGCATATGGAGTCCTGAGATTGACAGAAATTATCCTCTAATTATTCTATCTTACTCATTGAAGGAGGTCTCTCCATGGCTATTCATAGTAATTGTGTGATCTCTGGTTAACCACTGAGCCATCTCTAGTTCCCCTATTCATTCTTGAAAGTCAAGAGAATATTTTGCCCCTTTCTACATGGAATTATATGTTGGTTTATTACTGTTTGGTCTTTTATGTTGTAATCATAACTGTATGTCCAGGTTGGTTATAGCCCTATGCCACTATCTCTACCCTTTTCTCTGGACATACATTTAGTTGTATGAGCACAGATTGACTTTTAAAGTTCTGTTCAGATCATAGTACAGGTGTTGTTTGCCTCAGCAACAATACATTAAATTACTGCAATAATGTACAACAAGTCTCACTGAAAGGTTACAGTTGTTTACTTAGATTAGTTACTTGTATTTTGATGCATAATTTTTTGTGTTTTCCTCTTGTCTAGCCAAGATGCAGACTTACCTGGCGGTTCCGGAGCTCCTGAAAACCTAACATTTAAAGAGCGTCAGCGCCTCTTTTCACAAGGGCAAGATGTGTCTGACAAAGTAAAAGCGTCTCGTAAATTAACAGAGCTTGAGAATGAACTGAACACAAAGTGAGAAGAGAGAACACATTTGTACTCAAGCAGGTCTGCCCTTGGCAGGGGCTTTGTGGGATGAGCCTGAAGAGGAAGGAATACTTCTACTTCTGAGTGATGTTTATTTTCTGTTTCTGAAATGGTTGCAATTTAGACATGTTTCAATTCCCAGAAACTTGTTTTACTTTACCAAGAAAAATCCTGCCTAATTCTTAGTGATCTGACTCACACCTGTTTCTGTTAGCTTTTGGGGGGAGTCTTGGACTCATAGGGCAGAATGAAGGGCTATAAAGATGACGGGGTGTTTCTTCTACCCTATCTCCTTTCTTTGTCATTCCAAGGGCAGTAGGCCAAGAAATTGTCTTTCCGTTTTTTCTCTAAACTCCATTTGGCTACCAGACAGTGACAGCTGAGCAGTTCAGAGCACTACTGGGTCACAGTCAACCCTGTCTGCAGAAGACAGACCTCTCAGCCCAGGGCAAATGCTGCCTTTACCTTCTGTAATTTATATGAGGCAGCTAGATGTTTCTTATGTAAGGTGCACAATACATCATTCTTGACAAATGTGAGCCTCCTGACCAATTTAAATGTTTGAGATTGAATATTTAATTAATAATTCAATTTTGAAAATTCTCAAGAAAATTTTGAGGATTTAAGCTTAGGGATTTTTAAAATACCAAGTCATCATTAGATTAATCACTGGTGGAAATTAAAGATGAAAGTTCATGTTAGAAAGTTATCTAATATTTCAGAGGTTCCAAAGGATCTAGAGCTCTCTAATTATACGGCACTCATGTCGGTAGGAGCAAAGACATCTGAGAAGAATGGACGCTCATGGGTGGCAGTCAAACATAGGTGTCTCAGAAATTGTAACTGTAGTAAAGGGGTTTAGATGCGCTGTCAGGAGAGGAAGAAGTGTGCTGCTGTGCCTCCTGTGACTGAAGAACACTTGGAGCAGCTGAGTCTGCGTCTCTTTCTCAGCATAGGAGAGTTATTTAATTTTAATTCCTGAATTTTGCACTGTCATTCCTCAGCTGAGTTGTGGGAGACAGACCTTAGTTTGCTTATTTTGTGTGAAAGCTGACTTTATGATTTCAAGCACACTTTGGACTTGAGAACCCCCTACTGTGGGTCCAGATGATCTTTCTCTATCATACTATTCTCTTACAAATCCGTGCATCAGGAAAATATGCACACTTTCAAATAGAACAGAGGTATTTGCAACCTGAAAAACCACTTTTAATAAGAGCTGTATGATAAATTGTTGAAATACAAGTGTAAATATTTTTTATGTTTATCCAGTTTCCTATTTGAAAGTGTGTCTTTGCTGTTTTCTCTGTAAGAGAATAGAATGGCCCTGAGAGTTTATGAAGGATTTGCACACTTGCCTTGCCTAGGAAGTGCAATCTCCTTGTGTCTGGAGCACACTGGCAGCCTTCGGGTGTCATAATCATACCTCCCAAAGAAGGGCAGGTACCTGCTGTCGCTAGTACATGGGAAGACAGATGCACAGAAGAGCCAGCAAGCATCTGAAAACTCTGCATGTGTGTTTGTGAGACCCGTAGTGAAGTAGACTTGGCCGTCCCTGGATGGTCAGATGTGAATATGTGTTGTAAGAGCACACTGCATAGCGTGCATTACTGCGTGGAAACACCCCAACTGCTGTTGTTTTCCATTTCTACTGTATTTCAGTTGCAGCCTATTTTTAATAAACTTTGTATCTATTTAAGTGTACTTGCTATTGTTTTCAAAGTGCTGACAAAGTTTATATTTGTAATGCCAGCATTCCTCGTCCCCATTTCCATCTGTCACTCCTTCATTAAACGGCCGAGTCATTCCTTCCTTTGTCCCTTGGTTGTTTTTCTGTCAGTGGGAAAGTACTCTTTGATGATGCAACCAGCTGAAGATTAGAGTGGCATTTTCACAAGAGTCCTGGGCTGGGTGACCTCTGTCTTCATGTCTGCCCCTTATGCATTCAGCATTCCAAATGACCACTGAGACCATGTCTCCTTTCACTATCCCAAATATCCACTGAGACCATGTCTCCTTTCATTGCCCCGTCCTGGTCCCTGGACTCCCTGAACATGCTTACTGATAAGCACAGTGGGCTCCTGGTCATACATGTTTCGAGTGTAAGAACACACTCAAGATGGCTGGAATGAAGGTCTGACTTATTGTCATGGCACAAGGTATACTGACCAGTTCCAGCAGGCTGGAAGGGTCAGTGGGCTGGTGTGCCCCCTCACCCTCATGCCTACTGTGCTTTAATCAGGGGGGCAAAGCAGCATCTAAATCTCAGGGCTTGGTTGAAATGGAATGAGGGAGTGGAGTGTTGCTAATCAAAGGATACAGAGGAACTTTAATGAGGCAAGGCATGTGTGAGGGTTAAAGGAACTTGGGAATGCTTTTGGAAAAGTAGAACTTAGGTATTGGAATTAGTAATTGTGTTTCTGTATTTTAATTTGCTGTGTTTTTTTTCCCCATATGTTGTTATTACAAACTTTTTTTATTGGTGTAAATGGATTAGAAACAGGTTATCTCTTAACACGGAGGCAGATGGTATGTTATTGCTGACTGTTATCAAGAATAATCCATGAACATAGAAAACAGGATATGGGCAGAAAATAATTCATGCATGGTAGTGATTTCTAAAGGGAAGCAATGGACTTCCTCTATGAAATACACATCTGTGGACCTTAGGGAAGAGCTGGCCTGGGAGTGTGGTAGAAGGACAACCAACCCCATTGCCAATTTGGGCACACATGCCCTGAAATTCATTTACTGTTTGACTAGGCAACATTTACTGTTTCCATATTTCTCAAGAGATACTTAGCATCATCAGCCTCCATGTTAAGGAGCTGTGTATGCCTATAGTAGACTTTGAAAGCCTGGAAGATAGAAGATCCAGGGCCTCCTTTCACGGCCCAAAAAGCTTGGGCAGCCTTTGTAGCCCATTCTATTACACTGCGGTCCTCTATAAGGTACCAGAAATCCAAGCACTTGACTTAGCCCTTGATGTTTTCCAAGGGCGCATCCATCTTTTCAGCAATCTCTTCGATCGGTTTATGATCCAAGCCAGAATAGCTTCGGTACTCCTTCAAGCACTGTTCTTGTTGAGGCAGAACAAAGCCGATAAAGAAGGTCATAAAGGGGATAAAGCTCACAGCTGCTGACTTCAAGGCCTCCAGAAAGATCTTCCCCCAAAGAAAATGTTTCTTGAGCTCAATGGAAGCATCACAGATACTGGGCCAGAGCCAGGCAAACATGGCGCTTGTGCCCAGGGAGCTCTTTCAGCAGTCTCCTCCAGCTTTGGGCAGTCTAAAGTACCCAGATCACAGTTGGAGACCAGGAAGATGCATGGTTCACTCACTCCAATATCTATGAGATTAGCCAGACAATAGCCTCGAATATGCACAAGGACTCTTTCCTTGAAGGTTGTGGGTTTGGTTTTCTCCTCAGTATATATAAGTCATTGCCCCCCTTGGTTCTCACAAAGTAGAACTTCCCGGCATCCTTGCTTTTCTGAACCAGGAAAGCATCATTGAACCTGAAGCAGAGAAGGAATGATGGTGAAGTCATAGTTGGCAATCCCACTTTGTCTAGGTAAGTTTCCTTGTGGAAATTGGGTGTCTCAGTCCCAGGCAGGTCCCAGAAGATCACTTTGGGATATTTTGGATGTTGATGGGGGTTTTACACACAGTGGTCTCCACTGTCCCGACGTCAGCAGATTCTTCTGCTTCATGACTCAGCCCTTGAAGGGCATCTATGAAACTAGACTTGACAGTCCCAGACTGCCCAATCACAGCCACCTCCAGGACAGCATTCTCTGCAGCACTAGTCACTTCCTGAATCTGGCTCATGACATAAGAGAATTTTCCTTCCTGCAGAGCTTTGTGATTACCAGAGTTTCTGGAGAGACCGAGCCTTACTGATGAATGCAGAGTACTGAGGCAGAAACTCCTTAGCTAATGGTTGAAAATTCTGTTCTGAAGCACCCTTCAGGAAGGCAGAGATGAACTGACCCATGGCAGTTACTGGGGAAGATAACTGTTGTGTTTCATATCTGGCAAGCATATCTTCATGTCAGACTACTAATCCTGGAAAGAGTCAATCCTGAAACCTGAGTCCAAATAACATTCTACAGAATGTCCAACTCCCCAACAATGGTCATCAGTTCAAGGACCTATCCGTTGCTCAGTCCCACAAGGCAAGCAGGCAAAGAAGAGGAAGCCCTGCTGTGGTTTTTAGATCTGTAGACATCCCTTAGAAACTAAAAATTGGTGCTGATCCAGGACCATCTCTTCGTATGCACCCCTCCCTATTAGGGAGGTTATGTCTCTGGCCTATTGTGTCCCCTGGTCTCTGTATCACTTCATTTTCTGCCATGCCCTACATAAGACTTCCTCTGTGTATTCCCAGGTAATAAAGTGATTTCAGACACACATATACTCAAGAATTCATGATTAGCAGGATGAGGGAGTTAATTGATTTGGCTGAAAAAATTTTATACTCCTAAAGTGACAGGTTCCTTCTACCTGTCCACTCACAGAACTGGGAACAAAGTACCAGTCTTGACATTGCCTTCACTGTTTAAGCAGAATACAGCCAGTGCTGCCCCTGCTCACCCTGTGATCCCAGGCAATCACATACAGGGCAGGTTGGGGAACAGAAGTCAGAAGCAGCCCATGGTTGTGTGTAACTGTTAACAGCGTGAGAAATGACCACAGCACCTGTGGAGGTTGACTGAAGGACCCTACAAGACATTATTGATAAGGTAGGCTCTCTTGAGATGGTAGAGGGAAGGGCCTCCACCATGGGGAGGCTCAGGAGGCAGGATCGCGAATGGGCTGGGAAAGATGCCACCAGGTGAGCTGTGTATTCAAGGCCACAGTGAGGTGATTTGTGTTGTACAAACACTGTGAAGATCCATATCCAAAGTTCCATGTGCCAGTATTTAGCCTGGCAAAAGCTGCTGTGAGTAGGCATAGTGCATGTATATGAGCCTGTGAAAGGTACTCCACAGGACTTAGCCACACCCTTCAGTCATTGTGGGGAGGCAGAGAAATGCCAGGGAACCTTAGGTTATTGCAGGGCTTTTCAGAACAAAGGTTGTGGCAGCTATGGCATCAAATGCTGGTGAGTAAAGGGAGCCCAGGGAGTTTGAAACCGCCCCTCTGAGCTCTCAGGGATATGGGGAACTGAGACCTGGGGTTGTCTTGGTGGTACTGTATTTTGAGTCTCATCTTGAGCTCCCTTGGGATGGAGACCAAATCGGTCTGCTTTGTTTTCAGGATCTTAGGGCAGTTTGGCCTGTTTTCTCCCAACTGCCCTTAAGGTTCCTTCAACTCCCACTTGGTGCATCTCTGACCTTTCATCTGCTGCTTTAGCATATCAGGGTCTCCCTCAGCTCTGCTGAAGATTGCATACTGAGCAAGTTTTGGGAGTACAGGTGTTAAGAACCAGTAATTACATAATCCTAGTTATTACCCTCTTAAGAGTACACAAAAGAACAAATAGATCAATAAAGTGAACAAAAATATAAATACCAGGAGTGGCAAATGGCTGCCAAGCAGAGATTCTGAACCTTACATGATCTAAAATCAGATCCATGCAAGAGTTAGTACATGCGTGGGCTACAGGGACAGGAAACTCTTGGGGAACAGGGGACCCTGAGGGCTTAGAAGACAGAGGTCTCTGCAAAGTGGTATGTGACCAGCCAGGGCTCTGTAGTATACTGGAATGGGAATGAGGGAATGGGAGCTTTGGCCACACAGGCTAAAGGCCAACAGCAAAACACTTTGGTCTACCAGTTATGGAGACACTGCAGAAATGACCTTAACCAGAAAGATAAATCTGACCTGCCTCTTAAAAATGCGTTTGTTCCTGGCCAAAGAGCTCAGATGACTGCATGAGCAGCCCCTTACAAGACAAGGCTTCCTGCTAGAACACAAGGGGCTCTGTGGGCATGCTCCGAGGAAAACTAATGAGAGCCACAGGCAGCATTTTGGATCTTGGCAAATTTGCCTAAGTGTACTTTGAAGGAAGAACCATTTGTTCTGGCAACAAGTTCTAAGTTCCTCGAGGACAGCAGAGCTCTGCCTGCTTCAAGGCCCAGCTTAGCTATACAGAAACTTCATCCTAAGACTGTGCCTTAGCACACAACTCAGGACCAATTTATCTCATCTTGAGAGACAAATCTCAGTACTTCTCACCTAGTTCCATCTACCCCAAGATAGAGATGGGCTTACAGCAGTGAGCTGCAGACTCAAGGGCAACCAAGGATGCACACTGTAATCTTTGTGTGCTGCTCCAAGAACTGAGCAAAGTTTCTGTGTGCTTGAGACTGGAAATCTTAGGCTCAAGACTTGGCCCCAGGTCTCCATAGTTTGTAGGTAGCTCCTTCCCCGTGGTGTTCTTGTGGTCTTTCTGTGCACCCTTCAAGTGTCTGTGGCTCCAGGGTTCTCTGCAGAAGGACAACAATGCCATTACAAGAGAACCCATGCTTAAGACTTCCTTGAATTGATTGCCTTGAAGGCATTGTCTTCAAGTGTCACCTGCTGAGAGACCAGGACTTAATACTTCACCATATCAATTGGGTTACACCATGGCCAAGCTAAGGCACTGAAGAGAGACTTCGAGGGTGAGAGCAAAACTGACAGAGCTTTCTCACAGTGCTCCATTCTGATTGGATCAGACTTTGGAAATGCTTGTATCCCAGGATACGACTTTCTGGGACTGCTGTACGGCATTATTCTAGTGGGATAACTCTGTCATTTAGGGGAGAAAATTGAAGAAACGGCATCCCATCAGAAAAGAAGAACAGTGCAGTCTACTTGTAGATGGAAGCATATTATAAATAGAAGAGACCCTAAAGAATCTGCTAAAACTGTTGTACCAAAAGGTGAGTTACACAAGACCAATGAATACAAGCTCTGTCAGCAAAAATAAAGCATTTCTGTATCCTAGCAATAAACAAAAGTAAAATTAGGGGGAAAATTCCATGTAGACCACCGTCTTTAAAACAAAATAAAAATTATTTTGTAATAAATTTGACTAAACAGATGCAAACTTATAACTACAGCTGCTATTACTATTTGAAATCTAGGAATTAAGTAAATTTCATCAAAATGTTACAGATATTTTTATAATAAATACATTTACCAATAAACACTTTATAACTCCTAGGTATTGGGTTTCCATTACCAGTCAAAGTTTAGAAGCATAGACAATGCTGTCTCCAGATAATCCCAGATTCTCTGTGAGATTTTAGAGTTAATTCCCTACTAGGATGAACTGCATCCCTGTCTGGAAACAGAATTCCCTTCAAGAGGTTCTGAATCTCCCACAGGAATGACTAGACCCACAAAAGGAAGGACTCAATCTCCTGCAGGAGAGAATAATGGGATCACCAGAAGGAGGGACTTAGTTTCTTCTCTGAAGAGACTGGAGCACAAGCAGGATATTGAATCTTTAGTCTGAAAAACTGTCCTTTCAGCATAATGAAAGTCCCCAGATGGAGCAGAGCCACCATCGGGAACACTGCACCTGGCCCACTTGTCTATGGGAGTTAAATGTGCAAGTCATGTCTTTGGCTCATAAAATCCCACCATGCCCTAGCTTCCTTCCACCATCCAACCTCCATTCCCCACTGTACTGGCTAGTTTTGTGTATCAACTTGACACAGGCTGGAGTTATCACAGAGAAAGGAGCTTCGGAGAAGTGCCTCCATGAGATCCAGCTGTGGGGCATTTCTCAATTAGTGATCAAGTGGTGAGGGCCCCTTGTGAGTGGTTCCACCTTTGGGCTGGTGCTCTTGGGTTCTATAAGAGAGCAGGCTGAGCAAGCCAGAGGAAGCAAGCCAGTAAGCAACATCCCTCCATGGCCTCTGCATCAGCTCCTGCTTCCAACCCTGCTTGAGCTCCAGTCCTGACTTCCTTTAGTGATGAACTGCAGCGTGGAAGTGTAAGCTCAATAAACCCTTTCCTCCCCAACTTGCTTCTTGGTCATGATGTTGTGCAGGAATAGAAACCCTGACTAAGACAAATTGGTACCAGGAGTGGGGTATTCCTGTGACAACCTGACCATGTTTTGGGGAGGACTGTGGAAGGACTTTGGAACTTTGAGCTAGAAAAGCCATTAGAATATTAAGAGCTCGGTGGAAAGTTCTGTAGGAGCTTGGAAGACAATGTTAAGAACAGTGCAAAAGATGGCGGCCTGGCTTGTGAAATTTCAGAGGGAAGATTAAAGACTCTTACAGTGGCCATGTCTTGGTTGTGAAGATTCTGTGGTTTTGGCTAGCTGGGGCTGAAGAATCAGCTGTGATTAACAAGACACCAGAACCTTTGTGTGACTGGGACTATTGATGCTGGTTAGCTAGAACTAAGAAATTAGCAGTGATTAAGAAGAGACCAGCATCACTGAGGTGAAATCTTCTGGGAAGTGTTTTATGAGAGCACAGAGAGTGTGTTCCAGAGATAGCCACAGTTGTATTTTGTGCTGTGGCTAGTCTTGGTACTGTGTAAGAGTCACCCAGATGGTTCTTGTTTTGAAGGCATGAAGGGGTCATGAAGAGCAGCTGAGGCTCTTGGCACAGTGAGAAGCCATGGAAGGTCATTGGTGAAGGTGCAGCCTCAGTTGCAATTGATGGCCCAGGACTTGAAGGGGTCATGCATAGGAGCAGAGGCTTGTCACCCTGTAGAGAGCCTATGAGAGGCTATTGGTGAAGCCTAATTACAGTGGAAGATAGCAACGTTTTGGAGATGCCAGTACCATGCGATGACCACCAAGAACAGCAGCAGCAGTGGAGTACAGGCAGCTGGAGCCTAGAAGACAAGCTGTGTGCTACAAAGGGCAGAGCTGGAGAAGTGACCCATGCCCTTGGAGGAGCCTGGAAGATTGTGAGTTGGATCCCAGACATTGAACTATTGGAGTTTGAGTTTTGCTTTTGGTTGTGACTGTGCCCTGATATGTTTCCCTTTTGAAGGAAGAAAGTATTTTAGTGGAGCCCACAGTTAAAAGACTTTGAACTTTTAAAAGACTTTGAATTTTAAAGATATTGGACATTTTAAGGTGATTGAACTTTTAATATGTAAAGACTGTGGGACTTTTAAAGTAATTTAGATCTTGGGGATGAATAAGAAAGTAAGGGTTGAGGCTTAATAGTGATGTGTTTGTGTGTCAAGTTGACAAGGGGTCAATTGTACTGGCTAGTTTTGTGCATCAACTTGACACAGGCTGGAGTTATCACAGAGAAAGGAGCTTCAGTTGGGGAAGTGCCTCCATGAGATCCAACTGTGGGGCATTTCCTCAATTAGTGATCAAGTGGTGAGGGCCCCTTGTGAGTGGTTCCACCTTTGGGCTGGTGCTCTTGGGTTCTATAAGAGAGCAGGCTGAGCAAGCCAGAGGAAGCAAGCCAGTAAGGAACATCCCTCCACGGCCTCTGCATCAGCTCCTGCTTCCAACCCTGCTTGAGTTCCAGTCCTGACTTCCTTTAGTGATGAGCTGCAATGTGGAAGTGTAAGCTCAATAAACCCTTTCCTCCCCAACTTGCTTTTTGGTCATGATGTTTGTGCAGGAATAGAAACCCTGACTAAAACACCCACCATCTCAGATTCACAGAAAATCCTTTCTCTCTTCGACCTTCCAAGACTACCGATGTCTTATGAGCATGTGCACACGTGCGTGCACACGCGCGTGCACACACACAAACACAAACACACACACACAAACACCCTGGGCTTTGTAGGGGTGTGCTTTTGTTTATTAAAGCTGGACTGTTACTATGGCTTTATAAACTCTCTGCTTCCCAGCTAGGCTTTCTGGCACCTTACTGACCAAAGGATAGAATCTGCAGTCTAAGACTTGCATCCCTGGTAGTCCTCAGGGCTGGTGCTGACAGGCTTAGAGCCACAGGATGTGGGTGAGTACCAGGCCAGACCTTACTGAGGTCAGCTTGTCTCATTTCTGCAGTAAATGAAGGAGTCTGAGCAACCTAACAGTTGGCCTTCTCCTTGCTGAGAGGGTTTCTATCCCTTCTTGTACTCTGTTCATTCATAGTATTTCAGTATGGGCAGGTAAGTGCTGCATTGATAGATTCTTCTTTTGGATCCTTGGTGGGTAGCTGAACTGGAAACAGAAAATGCTATTCTGCACCCGAGGTTGGCAGAGGCGATGTTTTGCTCTGTCCTGTAGACTGATGGACCAACAAGCCCCCATGTAAGTGTTTGCTTTGAGCCTGCTAACTGCAGTTGCAAAAGATGCAAAGGATGCAGCTTTCCTTTGATCTTTGGTCCCATCCAGTGAGGTGGACACTTAGTGTGTCATCCAATACTGGAAGAGAGATGAATCCTAAATTATTTGTCCTTGCCCTCACAAGTATTTATGGAATAATTGATTAATGATACTACCAACAACTGATTCTTGACAGCTGTGTGGTACAATTTATGCATCATATTAAATTTATGCATCCATATTGTTTAATCTATAGACGTACAACCTGTACAATCATCTTATGTTGCCATAACAAAAAAACCTAAGACCTATAATTTACAAAGAACATTTGTTTCTTTCAGTTTGGGAGTCCCGGATCAAGGTTTACTACCTATGGCTGGCTCATTTCTCTAATTGGTACTGGCTATTGACGTCCTCACCTGGTAGAGTAGATGACCAAATAAGCTTTTTAGTCTAGTCTTCTCATGAGCATAGAATCGTCAGTGGCCATATCACCTCCGGAAGGCCCATCTTAATGTCACCAAAGTGGCCATTGTCAGCGCGAATCATAGAGGGACACTGTACTCTGCAGTAACTCTAACCGAGCTGTGGAAGCTTACACCCAAGGCCCCCTTATTCAGTTTCCCTTTGAGCCTTTTTACTTCCGAGCAGCTCCTCACTGAGCTGCAGACAGTCTGACCCAGTCACAGCCCTTCTCCATGGGTCCCTCTGTATCAGGCTGATCCATCCGTAACAGGCAGCTGAGCACCCTCAGCGCACACTTCCCACTGTTTGTGAAGGAGCTTCTCTGCTCTCAGGATCAAGCAAGCACTATGCCAGAATCTAGCCGTCTGTGTTGGGCAGAGTCCTCCCGCAGGAGCTCAGATGCTGTCTGCCTTGCAGGAGCACATCAGAGACCAGGGCCCTGCTTCTTCCACTGTCCTGAAAAATGAGGGCACATCTGCTTCACAACTGAGCACTGACCTGCGGTCACACATGACTGCTCGTCATCTTGACATTAGATTGCAGTACTTGGCCATGGTGGATACAGTATCTTTCTCTGGGTGATGTGTGGCTGGTATCTCCAGGAGGCTGGGCCTGCCAGTATCCACCGTTTGTAAAGACAGAGTAAGGATAGACCCATTTCTACCCCAAGTACACAGGAAAAGCAGCAAAACAAGGCAGAACCCACAGTTGTACCTTATTCATTTGGAGCCTTTCCATGACTCCTGCAGAGAGCAGGGAAAAACACAGGCTACCCCTGCAGGCATCTCTGCAGTTCCATCAGCACTGTGTATTGCCCTGGTGTCTGGATGTCGTCTCTGTGCTCCTTAAGTCTCAGATGGTCCCCACAGCACTCCACAAGTAGTCCTTTCTGTCACCTCCTGCATGCTCCACAAAAATCCAGAAAGACCTTCTTAAAATGTGTGTCTGTTGAAAATCTTTGCTATTGAAGGTCCTTCTTAGGCTTGTCACTGCCCTTAAGAGACTCCCCAGCCCTTGACCTCTGTGGAGGCTTTGCGCCCTGTTTCCTGTCATTTCTGAGGTCTGTCACTCGGCCTTGGTCCTTCTACCTGACCAGCGTCTTCAGGGCCTAGCCGCAAGACCCCTAACCCTAGGATGTCTTACCTGCCTTTCCTCACTATAGTTTGAGCTCCATCAGCATCTCTGCCTGTGTAGTATGCATCATGGACCATCAGTAACTTCCTTTTCTTGGAGGGTTTTCAAGGTTTCAACACTGTGTTTTCTTTCTGTACAGCACAGAGAAGGATGTGCAGAAGCAGCTGTGAGGTCTGGCACTACACTCTGCTCCGGATGAGGCAGTGTCAGCAAGCAATCACTCATGAAGCCTTCCTCCAGCTTGGCTATGGCTAGGATAGAAGTGGCTTCCTTGGCACTGCCAAAACCACTGTTCATGCCCAGGATGTGAGTGCCACAGGACTTAGGAGAGTCCTGCTCTGTCAGACAGGGCTTGTCTCAGGACCCTGGGAGAGGTTCATTCCAATGGTCACTAAATGAAAGAAAGCACCAAAGCGTATATTGACAACTGAGCAAACTGAGACCTGGGTAGTTTTAGCCAGTAGACAAATGGCTTGAGCTAGCAGCAATGGAAGCTCAGTCTCCTAAGTCATTTCTATGTGTGTGGGTGTTTTTCCTGCATATATGTGTGCACCACATGCATGCTATTGCCCTGAAGTCAGAGAGGGCATCCTATCTCCTGCAACTGGAGTTACAGATAGTTATGCACTGCCACATGAATGCTGGGAATTGAACCCAGGCTCCCATGAATTTCCAAGGCATCTCTCCAGCCCCACCCCCATGGTTGTTATTTTTAAAGTTTAAAGGTAGAATGCATTTGTACATGTCAGATGTGATAGGTAGGCATCCCATGCCCCAGCGTCATGTTCAAGAAATCGTTAGGGTGTCAGTGGCTTCTAAAGGTAAAGACCAGGAAGAAAAGCTATTTCACCTAGTGAATTTGGCAAGACTCTAACATGAGATTGTGGTGGGTATTTTTATACCATTAATTAAAAACATTGTTCTACCATGTGTTATAAACAATGTGGCCCGGAAGGGAAACAGGAAAAAAAATCGATTATAACAGTGTAAGCACCATCTGCAAACAGGATTACCCTGCCATGTTCAAATATGAAGCCTTAGACTATATTCATTCAGAATAGATTTATGTAGAACTCATTTTAAATTCTCTTCTACCTTAGTGGAAGATCATCCTGTCTTTGAATAAGCTACATAACTGTCTATGTTCTATATAACAAAAGTTTAATTCAACATGTTTCCCAATCATGGAAGAATCTCCATTATTCATAACTAAAGAGACAAAGACCAGATGTTTAAGCTCAACTAATGTGTTATGATGTGCTATTGATAGTAAATACTAAACCAGGCCATATCCTCTCCAACTATTTATTGTCAAGTCATCAAGCTGAAAGTCCCTGGGATAATTACTGGGGTTGGACAGGGAGCATGTGTGTGACGCACAGGAAATCAGCTGCATTGTTTCCAAAGTTCCTGAACACTCCGATGCCTACTGTTTCTGGAACGGTGTCACGCACTTTGGATATGACAGTTGCTCCTTACTGGCATGAGCTCACGGTAATGAAGCTTCCAGAAGTTGGTCTGGACAACCCATCATAGCTTTGCTCCTGCTTAACACAGCCTGGGTGCACTACCAACATCACCAGGGTGGGAAATGGGTCAGAAGGCAGTCCACATCGACAGTGAGCTGTACTACAGAAGCTGCTTGCAAAATTTGGTGCCCTGTTTCCTAAGAATCTTAATAATACAGAATATATGAAATCACTAGCTGCTCTGAAATCACTAACCGTAGAACTATTGAGCTAGAATTTTGGAAGGGAACCTTCAGACTGGATGCATAGGTGGACTGCAGCAGCTGATAGAGGCATACTCAGTTTTGTTAGCTATCTTTTCATTACACAGAAACTTCAACAGGATGTCAAGGAGTTCCAAAATTCTTTTCTGGTGCTCTTACTGAGTTTTAGGATGCGTAGCAGAACTGCCTTTCTGACGTCATGGCTGTTGTGCAGAGGGCATAGCTGAGCACTGAGGCTGTGTAGGTTAAGAGCATGTATTCGTGCACATGTAGGAGAAACCTCTACAAACAGTGAACAGCCTGGGATTCCAGCCCTTTTTCTTTGGACTACTGGCATATCTCTAACGCGATGGCAATAATAAATAATGCGCCATTCACACAGTGATTAAATGCCTCCTCCTCCAGTGTTTGGTCTGCCCACCTCTCCTGTAGCTCACCTTGCCAAAAGCCTCCTCTGACATCCACAGAGCAAGTTCAGGGAAGCAAGCTCTCTGGGTTAGATTTCCTTCAAAATAGGAAGTGAAGGGTTCTGATCTACCAGTTCGGTTCTGTCATTTTCAGGAATCTGCTAGTAGCTGGCCTGGTGTGGAGCAAGAGTGAACTGTGAAATTACACTGGGCTTACACCTGCACCAGAGACTCCCATTATGTCCACCAGTAACACTGAGTGTGCAAGAGCCCCACTTATTCTCCAGGGTCCTGCAGTCCATGCCTGTGACAAGTCCTAGAGAGGTCTGCCATTGTGCTATTATTTCTAAAGAGTTTGTATCAAAACTTAACAGCTTTCTATTGTTTTGAGGTTAGATTAACATTTTATTTTAGATAATGGTTGACCAGGGATCTCACTGTAGTTTCCATAGTAAGATGCAGTTCAGTAAGTTCCTGGAGGTTCCTGAGTCTTTTGTGGGTGTGAGCATGTATGGGTATGTTTGCATCATATATATACATATGCACATGTATGTATGTGTGTTTATGTGTGTATGTGTCTGTGTGGTATATGCACATATATATGTGGTTTATAGTATATTCATATATATGTGTTTGCACGTATGATATGGTTTATATATATATTTACATGTGTACATAAGCTCGTGTGTGGTGCATGTGTCTGCTGTGCATGATAAGTTCATGTGGAGCATTTGTGGTCTGTGTGCATGGGAAGTATGTGTGCTATATGTACAGTTTTTGCTTGCATGTATGGTCCTCACTTGTGTGTATGGTCCTCACTTGTGTGTGTATGGTCCTCACTTGCATGTATGGTCCCCACTTGTGTGTATGGTCTGCTCTTGTGTGTATGGTCCTCACTTGTGTGTATGGTCCTCACTTGTGGTATGGTCTGCTCTTGTGAGTATGGTCTGCTCTTGTGTGCATGGTCTGCTCTTGTGTGCATGGTCTGCTCTTGTGTGCATGGTCTGCTCTTGTGTGCATGGTCTGCTCTTGTGTGCATGGTCTGCTCTTGTGTGTATGGTCTGCTCTTGTGTGCATGGTCTGCTCTTGTGTGCATGGTCTGCTCTTGTGTGCATGGTCTGCTCTTGTGTGCATGGTCTGCTCTTGTGTGCATGGTCTGCTCTTGTGTGTATGGTCTGCTCTTATGTGCATGGTCTGCTCTTGTGTGTATGGTCTGCTCTTGTGTGCATGGTCTGCTCTTGTGTGTATGGTCTTCACTTGTGTGTATGGTCCTCACTTGTGTGTATGGTCCTCACTTAAGATATGGTCTGCTCTTGTGTGTATGGTCCTCACTTGTGTGTATGGTCCTCACTTGTGGTATGGTCTACTCTTGTGTGTATGGTCTGCTCTTGTGTGTATGGTCTGCTCTTGTGTGCATGGTCTGCTCTTGTGTGTATGGTCTGCTCTTGTGTGTATGGTCTTCACTTGTGTGTATGGTCTTCACTTGTGTGTATGGTCTGCTCTTGTGTGTATGGTCCTCACTGTGTGTATGGTCCTCACTTGTGTGTATGGTCCTCACTTGTATGTATGGTCTTCACTTGTGTGTATGGTCTTCACTTGTGTGTATGGTCCTCACTTGTGTGTATGGTCCTCACTTGTGTGTATGGTCCTCACTTGTATGTATGGTCTTCACTTGTGTGTATGGTCTTCACTTGTGTGTATGGTCCTCACTTGTGTGTATGGTCCTCACTGTATGTATGGTCTTCACTTGTGTGTATGGTCTTCACTTGTGTGTATGGTCTGCTCTTGTGTATGGTCTTCGTTTGCATGTATGTATGATCTTCACTTTCATGAAGCATGAGAAAAGTCATCTTTCCCAGGAGGAGTGGGGAAAATGAGAACAACCTGAAAGGGAGAATGGAGAGTAGGACGGCTGTGTATTTCCCTGGGAAGATGCTGATGTGTGTGATAAGCTTGGTGCCATGAATCCCTGCCAACAGCATCATGTACCTAGGGAAAGCAGCCCAGAAGGTAGCCTAGGCTGTTCTTCATGTTGCCAGGATGTGTGTGTGTGTGCGTGTGTGTGTGTTGGGGTGGTGATTTTCAGTAGGTCCTAGTCACCTAATACAGCATAGCCCCTTCAGTTCTTCTCAAGGGACAGATCTCATCCAACATCCTTTGCTCAAGCTGCCTATTTTATAAGACTTGATAGACAAGCAGACAGCAGCAGTTCATGTTATAGGCCAGGAGGATGTGATGTCAGTTCTACATCACACTAGAGGGACTCTGCGTAGATTCCTCAGAGTAAGATCTCTCACCTGTACTGTGTCTGTAAACAGGCACTAGAAGTCTATCTGAAGAATTGTGACTCTTCCTCTACAAGATGGGGATCTTCCTGGTAAGATGGAGAAATTGTTGGGTCCCAGATTTACAGGAAGTACTTGAAATCAGCCTCAACTTCTGTCATGTGGTCTCATTCTACACATGAGGGGCCTCATGAAGATATGTGATACTTGAGCCAGCTCAGAGCTGGGTACATTTCAGTCCATGGTGGGTGGTCACAGAGCCAGGATTCCTTGTGGATCATTGGTTTCCATGAGCATGGAGTACCTGGAACCGTTGTTGGAGAATGCACTGTGGCCCACAGCCTACCCCACCAACCTCCGTGTTGCTTGCTTAGGGGACTACAGGGTCTCCTCACAAGAACTGGACTATAACCTGGGAGAACTGTCCCTGCAGCTTGCCAGTCAGAGGCTACAGCAGTGCTTGCAGGAGACCAAGCTACCACCTGGAGCAGCAGAAGAGAAGAGCCCTCCATAACAGCCTGGTGGTGAGTCCCTGTATTGCCATCACAGTGCTCCCTCACCTTAGTGCTCCCTCACCTCAGTGTTCCTTCATCTCAGTGCTCCCTCAGCTCAGTGCTCCCTCAGCTCAGTTCTCCCTCAGCTCAGTTCTCCCTCAGCTCAGTTCTCCCTTAGTTCAGTGCTCCCTCAGCTTAGTGCTCCCTCGGCTAAGTTCTCCCTCAGCCAGTGTTCCCCAGCTTAGTGCTCCCTCAGCTCAGTGCTCCCTCAGCTCAGTTCTCCCTCAGCTAGTTCTCCCTCAGCCAGTGCTCCCTCAGCTCAGTGCTCCCTCAGCTCAGTTCTCCCTCAGCTCAGTTCTCCCTTAGTTCAGTGCTCCCTCAGCTTAGTGCTCCCTCGGCTAAGTTCTCCCTCAGCCAGTGTTCCCCAGCTTAGTGCTCCCTCAGCTCAGTGCTCCCTCAGCTCAGTTCTCCCTCAGCTAGTTCTCCCTCAGCCAGTGCTCCCTCAGCTCAGTGCTCCCTCAGCTCAGTTCTCCCTCAGCTAGTTCTCCCTCAGCTAGTTCTCCCTCAGCCAGTGCTCCCTCAGCTCAATGCTCCCTCAGCTCAGTGCTCCCTCAGCTAGTTCTCCCTCAGCCAGTTCTCCCTCAGTCAGTGCTCCCTCAGCTCAATGCTCCTTCAGCTCAGTGCTCCCTCAGCTCAGTATACACCCAAGGATAATTGTGATACTGCATGAGAGTCGACTGGAAAGTGTTTGAATCCTGTGGGAATGATTGGGGGCAGGAGTCACAGCCTGAGTAGGGCAGAAGATGTCAAAGCTGAACTACAAACTGTCAGGATCACGCATACTCACCCCTGGAATCCATGGCCACTCTGCTCAGCCAGGACACGTCACAGGAGGAAGAGGGTCGCCACGGTACTGGGGTTAAGATGCACCAAGAGCTACGTTCGCTCTAGTTAGTGTGATCACATCAGACACCTCAGACTGATGCGTAAGCTGATGCAAGGTGGGGGACAGAAGTGAGTAGGGGTGATGCTTTTCAGGATATGAGAACCCCAGAAGTTTCCCACATGCAGAAACTCAGGGTCCCTCAAAGCCTTGTGTTGCTTCTCCACCACAGTCTCTTGCCATCCCAAGAGGTATAAGACCTTTCAGCTCACCTACCACCTGTTTCGGTGCTTACAACACTGACCTGAGATGATAGTTTCTGGGTGCTGGAAGCAGAACAAGTGCTGACTAAAGAAAGCATTTTAGGGAATCCCTCCTGCCCCACTCCACTCTCTAAGAGTTTTCAGCTGAGCAGTGGTGGTGCACGCCTTTAATCCCAGCACTTGAGAGGCAGAGGCAGGTGGATCATCTCCGGGTTCGAGGTTAGCCTGGAGTACAGAGTGAGTTCTAGGACAGTCAAGGCTGCACTGGGAAGATGCAAGCTGCCTAATTGCAGGCATCTGAGAAAGTACCACACGGCCTACAGAGAACAGGCAAGCTCTAGATGTGCCGACTGCTGGCTGGCTGGCTGAGGTGAACCACCATTGAAGGAGAACAGCAGCCAGGAGTATCCCGACCTGTCTTAACAGGCTGTATTGATAGGCTGGGCCTGCTCAGATACAGAGAGCCAGAAGGGTGTATGTGATATGTGCTGGAGAACGCAGAGTCCCCCACAGCAGTGAGGATGGGGTCCCAACAGCAGCGACCATGTCTAAAGAGCTACTGGTATTACTAGGCCACTTTGATGACCAACCAACAAATGTGGGCAGCAGTCTCGATTTTAGTTGTAGCGTCTTGGCTGCTGGGCTCCTCTGCCCATCCTTATCTTCCCTAACCCTTCTCAGCGTTGGCCACAATCTCATGAAAGGGTTCGCAAACGGCCCAGCCCTGTTTCTAATTAGGTCGAGCATCTGTGCTCTGTAGGTAGGTGGGTCTGTCAGGTCCTACCTCCGGTCCCTGGATTCTCACACTGGCCCACATCCCAGTCCTCCTTTGTGGGAACATTACAGGGCTGCTTTCCCATGTGAGCCTTTCCTGTTCACCTGCATGTTCGCTCCTGTGCCAATGGTCCTCCAGCATCCCTGAGTGTGCTTCTGTGGTCTGTGGGCCGGGACAGGACCAAGGCTGTGTGAAGGAGGCGTCCGGACCCATTTGGGTGTGGTATGCCTCATTACCAGATCCACTGGGCCTGGCTGTCTCAAGCCAAGTCAGCTATGTGGGTCAGAGCTGCCAGGCAGGAGAGGGCTCCCCACAGCCCTGCTGGGCTAGGACCGCCTCAAGCCCAATCCATGTGTAGCGGCCCAGCTGAAAAGGGAAGAAACCAGACTATACTGGCGGTAGCCATCCCAGGACAGCAGTGGTACTGAGCTGGCTGTGTGGATGGAGCTGTCTCAGCTGAACTCAGGATGCTTTCAGACTGGGTATAAGATAGATGGACTTCTACAGAGCAGCCCTCCAGGCATTCAAGACTGCACTGGGGAGAGTTGGCACCCAGGTCTGAGGCAGTGGTGTGGACTGAGCAGCAAGTTCTTCGGAGTCAGCAGGGGTTATCAGTGTTTCAACCCAGCTTGGCAGAGGGGTCCCAAGCTTCACAGCAGCACAGAATCCTACACTGACAGTTATCTGATAAGTTATTTCTCGGCCAGGGAAATGAGCCAATTCAAGCCAGATTAGATGATAGGAAATGCACGTTTATTGGGAAGCTGCCAGGTCACTGGCCCCAAGGACAGAGGCCGGGGAAGTTGCCATGGGAAGAGAGAGAGGGGCACAGGGAAGAGAAAGACAGAAAGAACTCATGCTCAGAGAGACAGGATGGGGGCAGAGACGGGAGAAGGAGACCAAAATGTCTGGATTATGTAGGGAGGAGCCCTATATGAGGGAACGGCCTGGACTGGAAAGTTCATGTTTGGGGGCAGGGTATGCCAGGTAGGGACTGAAGGATGCTGGGAGAACCAGAGGTCAGCTCTGTTTCCATACGTAAAGTAAAATATGCACCTCAGTCGGTCCTTTGTCCAGGGTTCTGAAACCAAATGGAATCCACCAAACAACAGGAATCCTACATCCTTCTGCTCCTCTGCCCAGGAGACTGGGCTTCTGGCCCTTCTGTCTCTGTAAGAACAGCTTGCCCTCACTCTTCCCTTTAGTGTGGGAAACATCCCCCAGATGACCCCAGGAAGGGTTAGGATAACAAGCCACAAGCCAGATTCTTGAAATTCCTCCTAAAATGCCTGAGCAAGTTAGGCCGGTATACCAGGAAATGGATTTTTTGTTACAAATCTGTTATGGTTGAATAAAAAACCCTGAGTGGCACTGAGCTGGCTGCCCTGTGTGAAAATTTGAGAGGTCAGGGTGGGGCTACTGCCGAGATGGCTACTGCGTGGTGGATGACTGAAAGCTCTTGCTGTTCTAGGAACAGAAAGGAGACATCCACATCCACCGTCGCATCCATCCCTTCCTGTCACTCGATGGAGAGTTGGAGGGTTTGGTGTCACAGAGGTGGTAATGTACTTTCACACTCAGTCTGGATGGCTTGTGTTGGGGACACATCTGAAGAGAGAGGATAGTGGCAGGCATCGCAGGGACCCTGTGTTCCCAGGCCTGGACCCTGGAGTAGCTCCTGGTGCCCAGGTGAAGTTGTCTTCCAGGGTGGTGCTCCTTCATGAAGTAGGGCAGGACCAACCGGACCGGCCTTGAATGTGACCAGAGCATCTGTGTTAACATGCCCATCAGCTAAGTCTCTGTCCTGTCCAGGATCCCACCCAACTCAGCCTCCCCTTTAGGATTTACCAAGGAGGGTATCTCTTCATCCTTCCTTCTTCCAGAGGCTAAGGGATGTTGGGTTTTGACAGGTGATAATTTTGACATACAGGAAATCTTGGTGGTGATAGCGTGAGATTCCAGTGAGTCTTGAGCAGGTCATACATGTGCCATGCATGCTCTTGAGAAGACTCTGTTCCCCCTGCCTCTGCCTCTTTTCTTCCATGTCTGCTCCTACGCTCTAACCTCCCCTATCTGGGCTAGGCTGGTCTCCTTGGGATTTGCAACTCTGTGGGTGTTGACTCCCTGGCCAGCTCCATGCTTTGGGTCATCTTGTCCCATCCCATAATAGCCTCTCTGATACTTCTCTTTATACTATACACTCCTAGTATGGCACACACCGTCTCTGTCCCTTCTTGTGTGCATGTGAGTATGGTATGTGCATATGTATGTATGTATGTGTACGTGTTTGTGTTGTTGTACACACACACAGGCTAGACAGAGGAGGGTGCTGGGAATCCTACTCTGTCATTCCTCAATATATTCTTTTCAGGCAGTGGCTCCCCCTGAGCCTGGAACCTGAATTTTTCATTTGGGTCAGCTGTCAGTAAGTGACTTAATAATGTCACCAAGTGCCCTGCTATACCAGTAAGTGCCCTACTAATCCTCCCACCTCTGCCCCAACACACATCATAGATGTACCCAAGACCACGCCTCATTTATACAGGTGCCAGGGTCCATGAGCTCTTCTTGAAGTGTCCTTAAACACTGGGCCATATTGTCAAGCCCCAAACACTGCTATTTTCTTAGCAATGCCTGAGATATTTTCTTTTCAAATCTTGGAGTCTCCCATTCTGCTAGTCATGGTATAAAGGTGCTTTCGAGCCTATAGCCATGGTCCTTTGTAAGGCTGCAGCTACAGAGAGGAGTGTCCTGTAAGACTTAGTAGTTCTGAGGAGCAGCGATCCTTCTCACAGGCATGTGATTTCGGTGTCCAGCGCCTTTGGACTTACCCTGTAAGTAGGACCAGATTTACGTGACCATTCCTGTCATGGAGATGTCCTAGGGCTTGCTTGTGCACATTTTCTACTTAATCCACGTCTTATTTGAAAGTCACAGGAGAGCAACCTGCTGGCTTTGCAGCAGTATCCATTGGCCCACAGCAAAGGTTCTGTCTGCTACTGACTTGAGTTTCTGAATTCCTGTGACATCTTGAATGAGCTGTGCTCTGTGGACCGTGAGCCCCACTAGACTCATTGCTTCCTAGGTTGCTGTGCTCATGGCATTTCTGTCCCAGGAATTCAAAGGTCACTGCTGCAGAGGATGCCGTAAGGGAGGGGACCTTTGCTGTGACAGCTGAGCATGCCAGGCTGTGCTTGTTCGCTTTGTTTTCTGTTTTGAGGAATGTGGAAGACTTTGGAACTTTGAACTAGAAGGGGTTGGATGCTCTAAGCAGAACTTAATGGACTATCCTGGCAGGAGCTTGGGATCCAGTAGTGCTGAGAGCCATGCTGACTGTGGAAGCCTCGGCCAGGGGGATTCAGAAGGGAACAGTGCTTGCGAGTGGTCTAAGGATAATTCCTATGACGTTTATAAAAAATGTGGGTTCCTTCTGTCCACAAACAAAGAACTTACGGAGGGTAAATTTAAAAGTAATAAACTAAGTTATTAGGCGAAGATTTCCCCAGTATTGACTCTGTCATGTGGTTATTATTAATTATTCTTAATAGGTCTGCAAGGAAAAAGAACAAATGGGGCAAAAAGAAATACAAAATGTATAGTTTAGAGAGAAAAAGGACACTGGCAAGATTAATATTATAGCAAGGCGGTGGTGGCACACGCCTGTAATCCCAGCACTCTGGGAGGCAGAGGCAGGCGGATTTCTGAGTTTGAGGCCAGCCTGGTCTACACAGAGAAACCCTGTCTCGAAAAAACCAAATCCAAACACACACACACACACACACACACACACACACACACACACACACACACACACACACAAATACACACACACACACACACACACACACACACACACACACACACATATATATATATATATATATATATATATAGAGAGAGAGAGAGAGAGAGAGATATTGATATTATAGCCAATTCCTGTGTCAGAAGAGAGCCTGAAGTTGTTTGGGAGATTAGCACCATTAATAAGAGGCCATGTCTCCTCAAGGCAAGACCTCCCTCCTTTAAGCTTGTAACTGGTGATAGGGACTATCTTTGTTAGGGTTTTACTGCTGTAAACAGACGCTATGACCAAAGCAACTATTACAAGAACAACATTAATCTGTGTCTGGCTTCCAGGTTCAGAGGTTTAGTTCATTATCACAAGGTGGGAGCATAGCAGCATCCAGGCAGGCACGGTGCAGGAGGAGCTGAGAGTTCTATGTCTTCATCGGAAGACTGCTAGGAGAAGACTGGCTTACAGGCAGCTAAGACCAGGATCTTAAAGGTCATATCCATGAGAAATATTTTGTTAGTCTATGTCTTTTTATTGGGGAGTTGAGTCCATTGTTGTTAAGAGATATTAAGGAATAGTGATTGTTGCTTCCTGTTATTTTTGATGTTATTTTTATGTTTGTGTGGGTATCTTCTTTTGGGTTTGTTGGAAGAAGATTACTTTCTTGCTTTTTCTAGGGTGTAGTTTCCCTCCTTGTGTTGGCATTTTCCATCAATTATCCTTTGTAGGGCTGGATTTGTGGACAGATATTGTGTAAATTTGGTTTTATCATGGAATATCTTGGTTTCTCCATCTATGATGATTGAGAGTTTTTCTGGGTATAGTAGCCTGGGCTGGCATTTGTGTTCTTAGGGTCTGTATGAGGTCTGCCCAGGACCTTCTAGCTTTCATTGTCTCTGGTGAGAAGTCTGGTGTAATTCTGATAGGTCTGCCTTTATAAGTTACTTGCCCTTTTCCCCTTACTGCTTTTAATATTCTTCCTTTGTTTAGTGAATTTGGTGTTTTGATTATTCTGTTCCAGGAGGACTTTCTGTTCTGGTCCAGTCTGTTTGGAGTTCTGAAGGCTTCTTGTATGTTCATGGGCATCTCTTTCTCTAGGTTAGGAAAGTCTATCAAAATATTTCTCATGTAAATCTTCAATTTTATCAGAAAATGTTTATAATTCCCCTTTTAATTAATTTAGTGACTTTTTTATGTCTACCATTTTATCTGCATTATTTTTCATGATAATCTTCAATTGTAATATGTCTTTCTATATACTTCCTCTATTTTATCAAAAATGTTTTCAATGTAAATCTTTGATTTTATCACAAATTTTTCTAATTCCACCTTCAAATAATTTAGAAAGAGTTTTTGTATCAACCATTTTATATGTAAAATTTTCCATGAAATAGTCAATTTAAAAACAAAAAAGGAGCTGGGTGGTAGTGGTGCACGCCTGTAATCCCAGCACTCTGGGAGGCAGAGGCAGGTGGATTTCTGAGTTCAAGCCCAGCCTAGTCTACAGAGTGAGTTCCAGGACAGCCAGGGCTATACAGAGGAAAATCCTGTCTCAAAACAAAACAAAACAAAACAAAAAGCAAAAAAAACCAACAAAAAACAACAAAACAAAAAAGGGTCACATCCACAGCGACACACTTCTTCCATCAAGGCCACACCTACTCCAACAAGGCCACACCTCCAAATAGTGTCATTCCCTGTTTAGACAGATTATTTGATCCTGATTTCACTTTGGTACCTGTTTTCTGTCTAGAAAATCATTCACTTCTTCTAGTTTTTTCAGGTTTGTTGAAGATAGACTTTTGTAGTAGCATCTCATTATTATTTTTTTATTTCCTCAGTTTCTGTTGTTATGTCTTCCTTTTCATTCCTGATTTTGTCGTTTGTATACAAAATACAGTTATTTTGGCTAAGGGTTTATTTCTCCTGTTGATTTTCTTAAAGAACAGTGTCTTAGTTTAACATTTTCACTTGTTATTTTAGGGTTAAATCTCAGGCATTTAAAGATATTTTGAGGTCCTGGACTCACTCAGGGCTGACAGTAAAAACGTCCTACCTCACCGGGGTAGAGTCCAGCGAAGGCCACTAACAGACTGCTGGGAAGCCGCTCTGAGGGATCATCATTCCATCTGCGTTTTATCTCCTGATGTCAGTGCTCTAGACAGGAAGAGAATAAAAGAGCCACCCAGCCGCGAGGCACAGTATGGAGGGACTCAGCTGGTAAGGCAGGGGTACCTGCTCACTTCTTTAACTGGTGATGTGTTGGATGCCTGAGATACTGGTATTGGGACCTTGGGGGGGGGGGGTGGAAAGCATGGGTACGTTGAACAGGGCCTGAAGAGCATGCAGGAAAGTCCACGCCCAAGCACTCTCAAGGGTGAGTCAAGGCTGCACTAATAATCAGAGGAGTTGCCGAAGGAAGGTCATTGTCTGTAACTGTTGCACCTACGTACTGGCTGGTGACCCTGCCCGTGGTTACCTCAACCCTGGAAGGGAAGCTGGGGATGTATGGGAAGGCGGCAAAAAGAGATGGAGACCAAGACAACACCTGCTATTCAAGGTCTCAAAGTTTAATGGAAACTCCAAATATATAGGCAGAGGTAAACCCTTCCCCCAAAGGCTGGAAGCTTCTCAGCAGAACCGGTTTCATTGCTCTGCAGGTGGCTAGTGTTCCTCCGGAAACTGCAGGTCCTTGAAGAACAATGGGCTTCACCTTGGTCTGAGTGCTCCACCCCAGGTGGAGGGGATTATGGCTGACACTGGAGTTCCTGCTCAAAGGCTGGGAGAGGAACTTCACCTTGGTCAATGTCAAGGTCCTGCCAGGTGGCATGGCACCCCAGTAAGGCTCTCTATAGGCTGGGCTGCTTGATGTCAGAGTGTGTGTGTGTGTGTGTGTGTGTGTGTGTGTGTGTGTGTGTGTGAGAGAGAGAGAGAGAGAGAGAGAGAGAGAGAGACAGACAGACAGAGACAGAGACAGAGAGACAAAGACAGAGACAGAGAGAGAGTATGTTAGACCGGGGGCTATCATGGTGACTGGATGGAGCACATTGTGTGTGTGTGTGTGTGTTTGTGTGTGTCTGTGTGTGTTGTGGGTGTGTCTGGAGCTATCATGTCAGCTGGATGGGACACATTATACTTCAGTTGTCTTGACTGAGTCATTAGCAGTAGATAAGGACTAACAGCCCTCTCCGGAGCAAAGAGCTGTTGGCCCTATAATTTGTTGCTCTGCTCCACAAACAGGCATCACTTTTCACACAGGTGTGTACATATATCTCCATAGACACTGTGTATATTTTCTTTTGAGGAACTTTGTCTTGTCTATGTGTGGTAGGCATGTGCGTGCAATTGTGCGGCGTCGGCTTTCTCTTCCCGCCTCTGTGTGGAACGCAGGGATTCACCTCACGTGCCAACCCCTTTTCGACACAGAGCCCTCAGCCCCCTGCCAGGCTCCTGACATTAAGATGGAGAGCCACGTGGCCTCAAGTCCTCAGGGGCTGCCATTGCTGGTTATTGTCCCCAGACCCCTTTTACTTGTGAATTTACATTTTGTTTTAAAGAGATAGAAACAAGCCAGGTTTTTTTTTTTCTTTGCTGGAAGAAGATACGGGCACTTTGCCTGTTAGTTTTTCTTCCTAGGTTGTCAGTAAAGAAGCAAAGAGACAAAGGCAGGAGGATTGCCAGAAGTCTAAGGCCAGCTTAAGTCCCCTCCATTGAAAACTCTCCGAAGTTGGAATGGCTGAAGACTATGCAATCACCTCTACCAGTGTGGTTATTTGGCGGGACTACCTGGCCTCCGGGGCCTGAGTCTCATCTGAAATGTCTATCCCCCCAGCAGGGTGCACTCCTTGGACCCCCCCAGCCATAGATTTGCTCTCAAGTATCAGTAGACCCCATTTGTGAAGGGCCAGTTAGCAAAAAACGGCTTCCTGGGGGCCGGCTGTCTGCTGTCTGAGTCACACTGAGTTGCACCCCTCCCCCCAGCAGCCAAGTCTAATCTGTTGTCAGAGCGATCTGAAAATAGCCGACAAAGACAAACCGCGGCCGGAGCTGACTGGCGCGCCCCTCACCAGCCTCGCCCGGCTTGGTTAACTGAGCTCCAGCTCTGCCTGAATCTGCCTGCTCCGTGTTGTCTTCCGCTAGCAGATAATTTCAGCTATTCACCTTCTCCGGCAGACAGGTCATCCAGACACCCCTCCCCACAAGAAAGGAAATATTAGGGTGAAGTGACATCACAGATCAAACAGACCTAACAGGTACTGGAAGAACATTCCACCCAGGTTCTTTTAAAATTCGTAAGCACTTTAAAAACAGTTGGGAACAACAGTGCCTTACTGCGATTTGTGTTCTTTGGTAACTATTCTTCTAATCTTGGAAAGTTACAGGCAGGGGTCAGAGCTGTGGGTCAGGGACCGAATTGCAGCCTTCTAAGCCAAGATTTTTGGGAAGACTTTCGAGAGCATTTTGAGAAGGTCAGTTTTATAGGGAGTCTCCTTAAACTCCCTGAAGGAGACTTTACTAGTCAAGTAGACGTTCTGCCACCACATTTACTTTTATCCGGTATGCTGTGTGGCCAGAGCCCTGCAATCTGCAGATGAAGGTCCACTTTGGGACACCCACATCTTCCCCGCTGCCCTTATCTGTGGGCCGATCCTCCCTTCATCTGGGATGCATTTCCGGCTTGAGTTCTGTTTTTGCATCTCTCTAAAATAGACCCTCCACCAGAAATGACAAGGGAGGGCCAGACCAGCATCTGTCTTTCAACTAAGCGAGCACAGTGGTCAGACCACCCACCTGACTTGGTTTTCCATCTTCAGTGTAGCCATGGCATCATTTCCAGTGCCGCACTTCCTCCACAGCCGCATGTCTAGTGGCTGAGCCCTGGGAGGAACCAGCACTGGCTGCAGTGGAAGGCATCACACTTGGGACAATTGCACAGGCAGGCTTCAGTGTGTGTGTGTGTGTGTGTGAGAGAGAGAGAGAGAGAGAGAGAGAGAGAGAAGTGTGGGATGTGTTCCAAACAGAGTCTTTGTTGCACCTGGGGTGATAGCTTCAAGACCCCTGGTCTGCTCTGTTCTCTGCAGGGTCTCAGAGTCCCTGCAGAATGGAGTGATACGTCTTAGAGGCGGGACCTCTGCTCAAACTCTCGTGGCTCCAGATATGACACAGATGGCTACCAATCAGAACAGTTTTATGAAGCCATTTATCAAAGAGTGACACACACTTGTTTAACTTGCAAGTCTAAACAGATAATTCTGAACTGAGGTAATTAGGTCTGGTTTCCTCAGTAGATGAGTATATGGGCTGTTGAACATCGCCACATGATTCCAAGGTGCCATTGGGGATCTCTGCAGGAGAGTAGGTAGGGCCAGGACTCATGCTTCCTTACAGCCAAGAAAAACTTGAAATTTAAATATAGTTTTAATTCATAAACAATTGTAAATACTCCTTTAAATGTTTCCAGTCCTCTGACGGGTGTTTTCATAATATGATAAAATGGCTAGAAAAAGAGAGGAATCCATCAGTAACTCTGGGCTTATGTGAAGTAAACAGTTGTCACAGGACTGTGCTGGAGCCCGTGCTGCCTATCTGAGCAGGCCACAGTACTCATGTGTCCTCTGGGAGGAAGAAGCCACAGGCATTTGGATGACAATTATATTTTTAAAAAAATTTGGCTACTGGGTTGGCGAAGATGACTTGGTGGGTAAAGATGATTGCCGAAAATTCTGAGAACCTAAGTTTGGTCCCGGAACCCACATGGCAGAGGGAGAGAACCAACTTTCCATGGTGCCCTCCACCCTCCGCCCTCCGCACGTACGCCGTGACACACAAGCCATGAGACAGTCCCCAAAGTAAATTACCAAATAAATGTTCAAGATGGAAACCAATGAAAACGTGGCTGTTGTGAGCACAACCACAGCCACCGTGCCGGGTCTGTTGTGCATACCTTCTAAGGACACCGTGCAAGCTTTATGCCAATCAGAGAGTAGAAGCCTGACCTAGGAAACAAAACCATATAAGGTGACTCTGCAACCACCCTGAAAGCTAACAAAGGGATAACCCTGCTAACCCACAGGCCAGCAGTGGGGCTGCACAATGTGGAGAGCCATCGGAGGCCATGATGAGGACCTGTGGAGGAGTGCGTTGGATGAGCTTAGCTTAGTATGAGGTCACACAAGGTCCAGTGGATGGAGGACAGAAATGGCTGTGTGGACAAATGAAAATCTGATTTAGAAGGAACAGAGATACAGGGAAGCATTGACATTCTGTAACAGGGTAAATCCCTCTGGAGTCAATTGCCCCAGACTCCATTTATATTTTGGTATGTCTTAGGCAGGGTTTCTCTTCCTGCACAAACATCATGACCAAGAAGCAAGTTGGGGAGGAAAGGGTTTATTCAGCTTATACTTCTGCACTGCTGTTTCTCACCAAAGGAAGTCAGGACTGGAACTCAAGCAGGTCAGGAAGCAGGAGCTGATGCAGAGGCCATGGAGGGGTGTTCCTTACTGGCTTGCTTCCCCTGGCTTGCTCAGCCTGCTCTCTTATAGAACCCAAGAATATCAGCCCAGAGATGGCACCACCCACAAGGGGCCCTCCCTGCTTGATCACTAACTGAGAAAATGGCCCACAGCACAGTGAGCGCTGTGAGAACAAGCCTGTGCTGGAAGCCAGAGCCTCTGCTGCTGCTGCCAGAGGCCACTCAGCCCGCCCTTGCTTCTGGGTGTTCTTGACACTGCAAGTCTCTCCATGGATTTACCTGGGAGAACTCCAAGTAAGGCTGTTGACAGTAGGAGGGGTGGTGGGGTTGAGTGTGGAGAGGGAGCGCAGAGCAGATACACCTCTGTTCCTGAAGTTCCCAGGGAGCCTAAACTTCAGCCATCATAGACGTTCCTAGATATTTGCCTCATCAAGGTTTCCAGGTTTCATTTGCACATCCCCAGAGAATGCGTGTGCTACTGCTAATCAATTTACTTTACTACTTTCCTAGAAGGAAAGCAGCAAAGGTGGTCTCAGTAGACTGTCTCAGTGGGACAGCCTGGGTATTGTAGTCTTTGTGAGCTGCCCACAGCTGTCACTGGAGCCCCTGTGGGAGGCCACTTCCCTGGCTTTTTCCATCTTTTTGTCTCCATAGACTCAAGGCTGGATACTGTATAGCTCTAGTGGAATTGCTGGCTCATGGGAGTAACACCCTGTAGGCAGCTATCCCGTGGAGAAGTGAGGTGGGTTCCTTTAGGCTCCTGCCCCTTAGAGTGGTTTTGATTTTGGGGATTCCTCTTGTTGTGTTGTCCTTTCATATCTTAAACACCAGAGCCAGACAATGACCTAAGGACAGAGCCAGGCAATGACGTGAGGACGCCCACCTCAGCCTCTTCTCGCCAGTGTTCATTAAATATTTGGGCAAATGAACAGATGTGTTTGTCAATTTGCGTGTACTAACTGCTTCTGGAAACACATGTTGCAAAATCCTTGCTAATTCCCCATGGCTTGTGGCTGTTGTTTCCAGAAGACCTGCCAGCTTGGGTCACTGTGCTGCAGGGACGGGCACTCTGTAGTCCTCAGAATCCTCAGAGATATGTAGCTTTGAGGATGAGAGTGGTCCCTCAGAACAGGCACCCACATCCACAGGCTTGCTTCTCGTCTAGAAATAGTGAAACTAAGTCTTCATAACTTTCTGACTTTTACATCATCATATTCCCATGGGCCATGAACTTGCCTGAAGGACTCGGTTGTTCAGCCTTAACTTGCATGCTAAGGTGCATCTTGGTGAGTCTGAAGCAAGCATTCATATTCAGTAGGTCATGTTTCCACTCACAAGCTTCAGTTTATGATCAGGGCAGCAAGGGAGCTCAGACGCATCTCCAGACCTCGTGTCTGAGGAGCCCTGAAGAGACCTGCTGGCTGTTAGAAAACCCAGGGAACTATGTAGAAAGGAATCACCTCACAGTGGATCACAGTACTCACAAGCATGCCTTTGGGGTGGGTCATAGTCCAACAGGAGGTGGCTTGGTGGCTGGGACAACAGGAGCTGGCCAGGTGACTTTGACGTATGGCACTCTTCAGGAAGCAGGGAGCTCAGGCCAGAGAGGACATGGGCTGAAATTCTTAAGACCCGCTCCTGTCAGCCTACATCTGCCAACCAGGCTACACCCTCTAAAACTGCTCCATCAGTTGATGACTGTCCTGTTCAAGCAGAGAAGCCTGTGACAACATTGTAGCCCAATAGGAAGTTGCATCTGGCCCTGTCTGAAGTCTTCCATTGAGCACAGGGACATTCTGGGTCAGCATAGACCTGACATAGTTAGGAGTCTGTCTCCTTCCAGTTGACAGGTGGGCCCAGACCCACTTCTCCGTGCCTCCTCTCCTTCAGGTACAAAGAGAATCATAGATAAAATATGGAAAGTCAACTCTCTGCTTCCTACTCACAGCAGACCTGACTTGGAGAGCAACAGGTTCAGGGCATGTGTGGGTGAATTCCACAAACCCAGTATAGGGAGTTGTTGGTTCTACCGTAACATCAGGCCTGGGTGGGTGTGCATGTGCATGGGTGCATGGATATGTGAGTGCAGGTGTGTGTCTGTGTGTGTGTGTGAGTCTCTCTCTCTTTCTCTCTCTGTGATCTTTCTATTCTTCATCCTTTCATCCTCCTCTATCCCTGTAGCCATGGATCATGGCAGTGACCCTTCTGGATTAATCTCCCTTTATCAACCAAAACAGATTATATATTCCAATATGCCAGGCATTGATCAGGAATACAGAAATACATAGATGTGCATAGATGTGTGTGGTAAAGTTTTCTATTATCAAAACCAAACCCAGAATGAGAGATCAGTGTGGCTGAGCAGGATGTATGAGGGTCTGAGCTCTAAGTGGAAATCTCAGCCCAGCGTAATATGATCCAAGTGTCCCTCTGGCCACTTTGGACTTCAGCCCCTTCCTTTCTCACAGCCACTTCCTGAGGCAATCCAGCCGTCAAGGGCGGTTAGCTTTACTGTTCAAGTGTCAGGGCAGCAAGTATCAAAGTGTCAGAGACGTAAGGGAGGGAAGAAGGAAGGCAAGGGTCAGCGGCCACTTTTGCCTTGTTGGGTTTTGTTTTCCCTCTAAGACATGAAGTTACTATCTGTAAACCTGAGGTGTTCTTAGGCAGACTTTGTGAGGCATAGGCTAGCAGCCCAAGTGGATGGAATGGGTGTAAGGAAGGAGCTCTGGTACCAATCTTCTCCTCACCAAATTGACTTCCAGTGAACTAACCCTGGTTTGGGAGAACTGCGAAAGCATCCGACCAGCCTGTTGGGGGCACCTGTGAGGGACCAAGAACAGATGTAGGATTCTGGGCCCATGCTGTATTCTTTATAACCTCGTAAACTGAGTGCAGAATACCAGTGGCACCTGTTGCTATGGTAGCAGGTGATAGACAGCTATGAGGTTGCCTTCTTAACACAGCTTTCACTCCCAGGGCTGAGATTTCTTCTCCCCAGTGACCCTCCTGCAAGCGTGGCCACCCCATTTTCCAGCAAATGCCTTGTGTTCCCATGGGGCCGCAGCCATCTGCCCTGGAAACCTATTCTTATGGTGCTGTCTGTGAGAGGCTCTGGATTTCCTTCGTGCCTATGTCTTGTGTTTCTCCCAGGCTCATTTCAGAAAACCCTTCAAGAAGCCCAAAGGTTGATGTTGATGTTCTGAGAATGAGGGGCAGGCTGCCCACTCAAGGGTCCATAGCAGGGAAGGTTTCCAGGCTATGCACCATGCTGGAAAAGCCTACAGGAAGTCATACCTTTAGCTGTGATGCATCTGCAGGCAGTACTAGGAGCCAGCTTTGTACTGATGGGCCCTGGTTAACCTGTAGCTGTGCTAAGGCATTCATCACCCACCTGACTGACAGTGATGGGAGTGTCCTTTAAGTTTTGTTTCACAGATTTGGTCTGCTGCCTGAAATATCTTAAAAACTGGATCCTTAAGGACATAGCAAATAGAGTAGTGGATTCTAACACCGTTGTGTATTTCAGAGCAAGCAAGGTACCAATGGTCAGCCGTCTGATTCCCACACGAGTGCTCTATCACTGAGCTAGTGGCCTTGGCCGCCCTCACCTTCAGATGACGGGCAAAACTAAGCTGTCCAAGCTGGCTTTGAACTTAATCTGTAGACCAGGCTACCATGGAACCTATGAGCCTCATTGTGCTTCTTGAGTATCTGGGATTAAATGCCTTAATCTTTAGACCTGCCCTCGAATGCTACTCTTAGGGTGCAGGGCAAGGGGTGCCCCTGAGCTGCTTGCCCGGCCTGACAGCACCCTTGTGATGGCAGCAGCTCCTAAGCAATGGCTTAATTTATGGTCCCTGTCTGTGCTGCCTGCTGGCCCTAGTTCATCACACCTCATATGACTGGAACACCCAGGTGCCTCCTGGTGTGGTAAATGTAGTTTGTTTCTAGAATGTTTCAAAGGTGCCTTTCCTCCACAGCTTGTTACTAGGGCACAGAAGACATTGAAATTGGAGCTGTATGATTTGGAGGCTAGTGCTTTTATGTCTTGACCCTGTGTGGCCCCAATATTACATGCTCTGGCTTAGGGGGTGTTGACACATTACCATCATGACAAGATATCTACACTCTGTTATCCATTTTGGAATGGAGTGAGCCAGGCCTGCCAAGTTCCAGGAAGCCCGCCGCCCTACAGTAAACCATAATACATTCAACTGGTGACCATCTCTCACATCGCTAAAGACATCTCCATCACAGGCCCTGGGGTGGATCCCATCTGTCATGGTCCCCTAGTGCCACTGATCTCCAGATTAGCGCTGGTATCGAGTGAAAAGTAAGAAGATCCCAGTGACACATGGCTAAAGTCTTCCACGGCGTGTTTTCAAAACTGCAACCATGTCAATATTCTATGGGATCCCTGAAGCTTCATCTCCATTGGTCCTGGGATAGCTGCCCTGCCTGTCCGTAGTCACATGGGCTTTGGTAGGCCATCTCTATGACACCCCTAGGTTAGTTATATTCATAAAGCCAAGGCACTCTCAGCAGAGGTACAATGTGGAGGAGGGTTCCGGCTTCCACCTACTAAGGATGGGAGTCAAAGATTCTCTGTAGTCACTGTTCTCTGATGGCTGTGTCACACAGCCACCATTGCATGTACACCCTGTTCAGAGGTCCTCATCCCCCATTGAGTACCAGGGCTTAACAGTAGGCTTTTGGGCTTTGGTCTCAGCATTACAGAAACACTCCATGACTGTAGCTGACCATGTGTGCTCCCAGGGGGTGTCTCTCTGCTGGACACATAGATGTAAGTTCAGGTTGCTCATGCCATAGGGCCAGCAGGCCACTCTGCATGACAGAACTGTTACCAGAGTTCCAGCATCTGTTCAGGGACCACAGGAAGGGTGAGTGTTGACTTTCGTTCCCAGCCCCATAGAGGGATATAGGAAGGAGACTCTGGGACTCTGCCTGGATCCCTCCTTATGCCCATTCCTTGTCCCCAATGTACCCTCTTGGGCAAAGCTATGGGGAAAGCCTGGTCTCTAATTGTCCTCTTCATTCCCTAAGGACCATGACCACTGTCTACAGCTCTGTACAGCCTGGCAGCCAGAGAAACTTGGCATAGTTCCCCATGTGTCAACACAGGCCCAGAGGAAGGACAGAAATAGAATCTTTATGAGACCCATGTGGCTTCTCAGGGTCAGCCAATGGTCTTGGCTCCTTGTCTATGAAGACACAGGGCACTGGTCCTGCCCTCCATGCACCCCTAGCTGCTGCACACACACTAAGGATGAGCTGAGCTGGCCTCTGCTGCTCCTGGGAGCATGGAAACCACAATCCCTGGGCCAAAGGGACTAGCGTGGGACAACTGAGCACGAGGCCCCTGCCCTAAGGCCCCAAGAACCAGAAGACCCAGTTGGGTTCTCACTGCTCTATTTCCAAAGATGATGAAGAGCAGCTGTCACAGCAGGACAGGCTCTGTTGGGAAAGATAGACAGGCATATACAGGCCCAGAGATGGATGTACTGTGGTGGTGCTGGGACTGTCTGATCTTCACAGGCATACTTAGCCATATTACCCAGCACTTACTCAGCTCTGTCTGGAGTGCCTTGGTCCCACAGGAGCCCTGTGGTGGTGAAGACACTGACAAAGCCAAGGACCTAGTCTCTACCATGTTCCTGTCCACATGTGACTCCTGCTGGGAGCCAGAAGTATGGACAGCCATGTCAAAATGGGGACATGGACTGCTTTCTTCCTTGGGAGAACTTGTGAAGCCCAGGACCAGGTGACATGTTTGAGGCTAGACAAGGAGGAGTAGAGTGACTTTACTTGAGGTTTAGGTATAGAAACCCTACTGAGGGCAGAGACTACCCCTGGGTCACAGTCTTCAGGGACATATGTGGTGTGACGAAGCTATGGCAAAGCAGGCTGGACACACCCCCAGGGTAGCCTTCCAACAGAAGAATCACTGTCTAGAGAAAGACCTAACGAGTTGAAGGGGTTTGCAGCCCCATAGGAGGGTCAATAATATGAACCACCTAAGGTTGGTTTAGCTCCAACCTTGGGAGCTTTAGCTCCCAAGGACTAAACCACCAACCAAAAAGCACACATGGAGGGTCCCATGGCTCCAGCTGCATATGTAGCAGAGGATGGTCTTGTTGGACATCCAAGGGAGGAGAGGCCCTTGGTCCTGAGAAGGCTCAATGTCCCAGGCTAGACGAATGCCAGGACAGGAAAGCAGGAATGGACGGGTTGGTGAGCATGGGGAGGGGAATGGGTTAGGGGGTTTTCAGAGGGGAAACAGGGAAAGGGATTAATATTTGAAATGAAATAATGAAAATGTCTAATAAAGATAACTATACTTAAAAAAAGAATCACTGTCTCCATTCAGGTGCACAAATGCGGTGTGTGTGTGTGTGTGTGTGTGTGTGTGTGTGTGTGTGTGCGTGCATGCTTGTACGCATCTACATGTGTGCCTGTGTATATGTGGGTGGGGAATGTTCTGACACCAGTCCTACCCCATGCTGGGCAGCCATAGTTGCCCAGACTCCACTTAACAGTAGGGTTTTATTCCTAATGGTTTTGTAATGGAACACAGTGTACCTCTTTGTCTGGATAGGTAACCTCATTTTGTACCAATGGGGAACACTGATCTTTTAGGATTGCAGCCTGTGTCAGCCTTGGGGGCCCTCCTCCTCCAGTGGCCAGTCTGCTCTATATCAAACTGTGCAGCATATAGAACCTTCACATCTGCCAGCACCCGTGTGTGTGTCCTTGCAACAGCTGATATCCTGGCTGACTGTCCCCACTCCACCTATTCTGATGAGCTCAGGATGCACAGAAGAAGGCCTAGATGAGGAGGTGCTGTTCCACCCAGCCAGCCAGACTTGAGCTCCATTCTGGCAAATGATGTGGTCGAGATACGGCCCTTACAGGAATGGGTCCACTGTTGGGATCAACTACCTGTGACCAGCAGTGACATAGAAATCTCCTCTTGTCCAAGTAAGGGGAATTCAAGTACTTCTTTGGGCATTGGGCAGTAAACGAGTGCTGAGGGCTCATGGGTAGATGCCCCACCCTATACCTTCCGAGAGCCCATGAACTGCACCTGCTTAATACCCCTTGGATGTACTTGGATAAGGTAAGGAGAGCAGACCCAAAATATCCCAAACCACTGCACTGGCATCACTGTCATGCCAGGTGGAAGCAGTCTTCACAGCCTGAGGAGTAGAGTAGGGGTTCTCTCCCATTGCATCCAGGGGTCTCTTGTTTGCATAGCCAGTGGCAGGGTCTTGGGTGGAATTGAGACAAACTGCAAGGGAGGCCTTTGTGTTGGTTACAGCACTTATAAGCAAAACATGGGAGGAGGAACTGCAGACTTGTGATCTAGGAGAACCTGCAGTAGCCTGCTCTGGGTCCTTGGAGCCTAGGCTTGCTTTACAGTCATAGGGCTCCCTCTAATGTCCAATCCCATCATGGCACCTTCTCTGGAAGATAAGACAGGTTCAAGCTGCTTCAGGTTAACATTGACTCTTGTTTCTCTCAGACACTCATGTTTGTGAGAATCCCAGGAGCTTAGAACCAGAGACAGGAAGAATAGGGCCTTCCCCATGCCCTTGGCTAATGTTGGAGCAGGGTCCCCATCTCCTACAACTGGGCAGGCCAAGGAGACTGATATGGGGGGCAGAAGGCTTGAGGGCCAAGAACTGCCTTGCCCAGACCTGGCCCAAGGCTGGAGGTGCTGGAATGCTACCAAGTCACCTTCAAGGCTGGCCGGCACAGACAGGGATGCTGTATGGCTCTTGCCTACTCCACAGTGTCCTGCAGGTGTGGTTCGTCATGAAGTCATCACAGGGAGAGGCCGCTTAGGAACTTCTTGCCATGAGAGGAGGAACCAGCAGCTCACCAGTGTCACTGTGTGACCTAGTCATGAGCTGTCTGGAAGAGTGAGCCCACATGCTCTGTCCATGCTAAGGACACACTGGTCACCTGTGTGGTTGGCCTCTGCCTCCCCAACCTGCAGAGAGATACAACAGTGTGATGTTAGTTCTTTCCCTGACTGTTGGTGATTTTGGTGTTTCTACAATCCCAGGACTCCAGCTCTACCCAGACCATCCTAATTCTGTCATAGCCGATCTATCCTGGGCCTGACAGGCCATCCTGTTGGTGTGCTCTGTCTTAGCTCTCAGGACACACTTCCCCCCCCCCCCCCCCCCCCCCCCCCCCCGGTTTCCTCATGCTGTTTCCTCCGACCATCCCAGCATGCACCAGCTCCGTATCCCTCCCAGGTTTAGGATCCCTGATAATCCCTGATATCTTTGTGTTCTCCCAAGCTGGGTTGTGGGCACTTGTGTGGCTCAGATGGATCCTAGAAGTGCTTGAGCACCTCCATGCCATGGGATTGGCTGTGCTTGGGTCCCCTCTGGCCCAAGGGATGCTGGCCAGCACAGAATACTCTCTCCATTGTTGTCTTTTTACACTTACGTCTTTCAGGAATGTCTCTGGATGTGGTCACCACACTCTACCCTGGACGCATCTGAGAGTTCAAGGACGGCCACCTTTCACTTAAGCAAACTTGTCCACAGACTGTGCGGGTCCCATCAGCTGAGAGCAGCCTCCACACTACAGTGATGCTCATCTTACACTTTTCAGCTATGAGGGACTGTAGGATCTGTCCAGAGGACCCTACACATTCTGCAGGTAGGAGAGCCATGCAGGGGGCTTGCTATTTGGTCAGTTCTTCTGGGTATTGCCTTGAGCTGAGAGCCTTCGGGAGGGCACATGCTCCTGTATTAAATGAGCTGGCTCCACTCTGCCTGGACTGTGCTGGGACTGCCTCTCATGCTCTCTCCTCCCAGTCTCTATCTGTTCCTAATTCTCTGTGAGTCCAACATCAAGCCTAGTGGTCAATCAGCCTTCATGCCAGTCCAGGAACACAGAGCCCTCACTGTCCTCTGAATAGGTTTCACAGGGCCCCTGCTTTAGTCTCTTTGGTCTCATAAGTCATTTTATGATGTTGGGAACTCAAGTTTCTTAGGTCCCTCGGGGGTCTGGTAGCAGACCTTTAGAACAAGGTACAGGAAAATATAAGTGGAAATAATGTCCTGCAGTTCTGCATTTCCACCACTGGAGGACTGCACACTGTTCTGGATGGACCTGCTGTGCCACTCAGCAAGCCCTCTCAGTAAGGCTCTGATCCTGAAGCAGAGAACCACTGCTCAACCCAGTATTCTCATGTTTCTGGCTGTTCCTCTAGGGATGCCTGCAGAGGATTCCCCAGAACCCTGAAGACCCAATCTGGAAATCTTAGGTGGTCAGATTGCAGAGCCAAAAGGACTGTATAGAGTCCTTACCTGGGATGTGACCTCTGGCCCTGCATCCTGAATAGCACGACCCACAGTCCTGCGAAGGTCTCTGGGTGGCTGCTGAAAAGAGGTGGAGGAGGATACTTCAGAGCCTGTGCGCATGGAGCAAAGCACCACCCTTATGGAATGAGCTCTGTGTTCTCATGACAGCTGGGAACCACGAATTGTCCCCAGCAGCCTCCTAGGATCCCCTTGGGATGGTTCTTCAGGCTGTGACACCTTGTCTCTTAGCTACAGAGCCATCCTGAGCAGCCCTGGTGGTCTATCACCCAGGAGAGGACCAGGTGAAAACAGAACCCATCAGTTCCTTCTGAGCATGTACAGTTGTGCAATATGCACCCGGCATCCCTGAGAGCCTGCCTTACAACATGGGTACAGAGTTCTACTTGCTTATGCTTCACAAATACATTCAGGCACACTCATCTCTCTCTCTTTCAAACACACACACACACATACACACAAAGATAGGCACACAAACATTCATACACACATTCATGTATACCCATGTACAGACACACAGAGGCATGCACACAGCCCACATCCCCCTACATACATGTACAGTAATACATGCATGCAAATACACAGACAGAGGCACACACTCCTGCTTGTGCACTGTGGTTTCAGTGTGCGGCAAGTCAGGTCCTTTCTCAGTGGGGTCTTTGAAAAGTTGAGAGAACAATGAGTCTTTAGGCAGCGTTAACGCTATCCCCTTGCAGACAAACTTGCTTCTTTGTCTGTTTGCAGTGCTAAGGATGTAAGGAAAATGACACTGTAGAATCATATGCATCTTGGAGGGATGGAAAGGTCACTCCCACCTTTCATCCCAACCCTCGGAGGGAGGAACAGGAGCTGATGACCACCAGTAATGATGACTTGTAATGGAAGGTGTGGTCTGGATGCCCAGCCAGCCCAGCCAGCCAACCCCAGGAACAGGTCTCAAGGGTTGATGTGCTACATCCTCAGATCATAGAGAGGGTGCGTGGCCATCAGGTAGGTGCCCAGACCCAGGTGGATCTAATACCCACTCTCTGCCTCCTCCAGCTGCTGTAGCCCCTGCAGCACAGGCTGCAAGCTGAGGTGGAGCTGGTGGGTGCTACTAAGCTGTTTCAGCAGGTAACGGGAGCGCCAGGCATGGCCCGTTTAGAACAGCAGCTTCTGTGTTGCCAGCAGCCCTTCTCCCTGTATTCCCAGCTTCTTCCCCTGGACAGACAGGACAGACAATGTGACTTTGCAGTATAGAAAATGGTTACAGCAGCAGCAGCAGCAGCAGCAGCAGCAGAGAAATACCTTATCGCCAGCCATAAGCCACAACTGGGCCCTCCCCATCCTTCATTTGGAGAGCTCATGTCCCTGTGGAAACAGTCTCAGGGCCCTGTGAGTACCATCTCTCTGCAGCCTTAAGAATGCAGACGAAACCTGGGGCAGCCCCCCTATGTACACAAGTCTTGCTTGCAGGATTTTCAGTGAACCCTAATCAGTGCTTGGCCTGCCTGCTCTCCTGCATTCCTCACTGTCATGGTTTTGGGAATAAGGAAGGAGGGACAGAGGCTAACTGGTGTATCTCTAATTTCCCCTTTGTTGCTGAGTGGAGCATTTCAATTTGGTGGCAGCCAGAGCTATTCATCTCTTGGAGAGTTCATCCCACTATGTCTGTGTCAGCAGACATGGCTGTGAGGATCACAAGGATGAGCCATGTTTGGGAGAAAGAAAAATGAGGATGAAGTTGTTGAGTCCCAGGTTCTGAGGACTGCTGAGATTTATGGATGCATTCCACCTTCAGACACCCACCAGAACTGTTACCTTTAAATATGTAACCTGGGGAAGCCACAGAGCAACTGTGGAGTGTGGTCTTCCTCCTGAAAGACAGAGGTTATGTGGGATGCAGAAACGAGAGCGTGAGGTAGGATCTGGGGTAGCAGGAGACAGGAGAGAAAGAGGACGGGTCCTCACCTGATAGATGATCACTCTATTCAGAGTGAGACGCAGGAAAATAGTAGGGTGGTCCTCCTCCTTTACCTAGAACACAGGACAGATGTTTAGGCTGTGTCTCTGGGCAAGTGGAAGGAGGTCTGTCTAACAGGCTAGAGGGCCCACAAACCAAGAGCTCTGTCCTGGCCTCTCGTTCCCCTACATATGCCCAGGGCACACGTGTATGTGGTATGCTTCTATAGGTGTGTGTGTTCTGTGAACCCCTAAGACCAAAGTTGCACGCTTAGTGGAAGGCTGTGGAAGGCTGCGAACTGGGAGCAGAGGCCGTGCAGTATGCAGGCGTTGAATATGGGACCGCCAGAGAGGCCAACCATGATCTTCCAATCAATGTCAGACCAACCCAGTTACAGCAGAGGCTGGGCAAAGGTTTACCAGAACTCAGACACCAGAGAAACTCAGCGTGCCACCTCAGGACAGCCACCAGCTCACCACAGGCCATGCAGGCCCTAAGGACTGCCCTGCCTACACTAACTGCAGTCTAAGTCATGCTGTCAACCAGGTGGCTTAGAAGCACTGTTGTCCTGGGAACCTTTGACCCCGCACCTCAGGGTCAGTCTTGTATATCCTGAGGAAGTGAACAGAATATCCTCAAGATGGCAGGCATCCCTTATGAAGCATAACACTGCCTCATGTGGAGTCAGACCCTGCTGCTCATGGTGGATGGCAGGCACATGCCGTAGGATGGAGTTCACATGTCCCATGTTGATAATCTGAGGACAGAGCCACCAGCTAGCTGTGACCCCACGCTGCCCTATCTCTGTGCTGACTTCCCCTCCACTGACATTTGCAGTCAGAACCAACTCTGTAGCTACAGCCAATGTCCAACAGAGTGAGTTAGGCCTTCTGCCTTAGCATCAGACCCAAAGGTGAGGATGTGGTTCCTTAATATTTTTGGTTCTGCTCCCCTCTCATGTCATGCAGGTGCACACAGGACCACAGAAGCAGCCCTCCTTCAAGGTCTGTGGAGCTCATTTCAGCCCCACAGCCCGTGTTCTTGGGAAAACTTGCCAGTGGGGCACTGTGTGAGTGTGGACTGAGGGAAGCTTTGAGAAAAGCTGCCTGGACTCCATGTGGCACTGGAGAGAGCTGTGCAGGCAGACATGTGAGGCCCAAGGCATAGAGGACAGTAAGGAGCATGAATTGGGGACAAGTGAGGGAGAACATGGGTGGGGCCCGCAGTCCCCAGAGCCATTTGCTCTCCATGGCAGTCAGCTAGGCTTCTGCAAGGAGAATAACCTGTCACTCACCATCTCCCTTTCCAGGGTACAGGTGAGGAAACAGAGGCACAGAGAGCATAAGGTAGCTGGGTTTGTTCCTGTTTACAGAGGCTGGGTGGATAACACTCTGCAGCTGAGCAGGCCAAGGTACTCAGAGGTGTCAAACTCTCGGGGCTTATGCAGGAGCCAAAGGCATGGCCTACTCTGGCCATCGTTCCTACACCACAGTGACAGCCTTTGCAGTATTTGTGTTGGGGGCTGGTAAGCACACTTGGATGTGAGTTTTTCTGTCTCTGTACCCTTGTCCCTCCCTGGCTTTATGTCCTCCTGTTATTCATGGTGAGCAGACACTGGACACCCTCGCTTCCAGAAAAAAACACACACGGAGGGTGACACACACACAGGGAGGGTGGCACACACACAGGGAGGGTGACACACACACAGGGAGGGTGACACACACACAGGGAGGGTGACACACACACAGGGAGAGTGACACACACACAGGCAGGGTGACACACACACAAGCAGGGTGACACACACACAGGCAGGGTGACACACACACAGGGAGGGTGACACACACACACAATGAGGGTGACACACTCAGGCAGGGTGACACACACATAGGGAGGGTGACACACACACAGGCAGGGTGACACACACACAAGCAGGGTGACACACACACAGGCAGGGTGACACACACACAGGGAGGGTGACACACACACAGGGAGGGTGACATATTTGCCTGTTCTTTTGGGAATAGGCATGTGGCACGAAGTACCTGCTCATAAGGACTGAGTCCTTTTGGTGGCCCAGGTCATCCTGTAACCCACTGGCAGCCATCAGAAAGCAGGCCTTCTCTATGTGCAGACACCTGGAACTCAGTCTCTGTTCCTTCAGGTGGCAGTAGTACAGGTGACAGGCTTTCTTGCCAGTGAAAGGCAGCAGGGCAGAGGTTCTGGATGAGTGACTCGCCTATGTCAGCAGCACTGCACCCTCATCCATCCTAGGCCTGGCGTTCTGGTCCACGGGCCTCTGAGCTCTCTTGGTGGCCACTCCCTGGTCTGTCCATACACATGGCGTCTCATATCACAGGGACCTTAGTGACACATGGATGAAGTCAGGACCCTATACAAGGGCTGTCCCTGTGGATAGAGCCCTCTAAGATCCTAGGGGCAATTGGTATTATTTGAGAGATCTCCTGAATAGGAAACATGGAAGTCTCAGGCACAGGGCCACAGACTTGTCTCCTAGTCAGTCTACCTATGCTATGTCATCAGCTAGGCAAAAACAGTGAATCCTTCTGAGAACCTCTCCCAGATCTTTTAGTATAGCCACCTGACTGACCAGTTCAGGGAACCATGCCCACCAGCCTACTGATTTTCCCTGCTGATATATCTCTAGGAATTTCCACATAATCATGCTTCCTCACTGTCCAGAAACTTCCTCTCTTCCCCCCAGAAGCCGTTCCTTCTGGGAATGCTCCCGAATGCTCCTTCACACCTATTACGTTATCAGCTTTGGGAAAATGTTCCTCACTCAGAACATACCATTTCCTGTTGTCTCTGCCACCTAGCTCTGTCTCTTAGAGATGAACCCTCAAGAATACTGATAACTCTTCTGTAAATATTAATATTCAGTTAAATCATTTTTTATAATTGGTTCTCAGTGTGCTATCTGGTTCCAGAAATAGGCAGATAGCAATTCTAATAGTGACACAGAAATCAGTTGGTTAATTTCTTCTTTCTTTTCTTTCTTTCTTTCTTTCTTTCTTTCTTTCTTTCTTTCTTTCTTTCTTTCTTTCTTTCTTTCTTTCTTTCTTTCTTTCTTTTCTCCTTCTCCTTCTCCTCCTTCTCCTCCTTCTCCTTCTCTCCTCCTCCTCCTCCTCTTCTTCCTCCTCTTCTTCCTCTTCCTTCTCCTCCTCCTCCTCCTTCTCCTCATTCTTCTTCCTCTTCTTCCTTCTCGTCGACCTGCTGCTGCTGTTACAGTTACTGTTGTGCTTCTCCTATTGTGTCTGTTCCTGGTCCATGTGTTTGAAATCACCTCCTGTTCATACTCAGGACATAATTCCCTGATGACACTGTGAAAGAGACAAGGTAATTTATTAGAGATAAAAGAAATAATGAGGTAGAATTCTTATAATAACATGTGGGACTTTGACATGCACTAATATTTTATGTCTTTTTTCTACTTTGTAGTCAAGATCTTGGAAAGAAATCACTTAGAATTTTTTTTTTTAAATCTATGTGTTACTACGTGTTTCTTAGGAGGAAAAAGGATAATCAGTAGGCAAAAACTAAGAAAGCATGGAAGAGTCTGAACATTATCAATAATCAGTAAACAATGCTATTGTACTTATTCAATGACATTGCTGGTTATTAGATTTGAGGCTTACTGGAATGTGATGTCACTTTTGAAAATGTAAGAATCTGTTCTTCAGCTCTTGTGATTGATTGGCACATTGCTAGGGCCTGTAGCCCCTGAAAGAGTCCTTGAGCCCATAGGCATCTAGTCCTTACCCTGTGGGAACTATTGTCTTTAGGGAAGATGGACTCCAGGAGAAGGAATGGGGTCAGCAAAACAATTCTGTTGTGTGCATTAAAAATCATTGATATTGAGTCCATGCTGGCAAGAGGAGAAACCCAGAATAGGGAGAAGGCTTGGGGTTGATGAATTCTAAAGTACTTCGAGAAGATGAGAAGGTAAGAATTGTGGGCAAAATGAAAATGAAAATGAAGACAGAGGAGGGACCAGCACAGAGTAAAGTGGGTAGGACAAAGCTCAAAGGTACCTGGGCCCTGCCTGCTTCTTTTTCTCTGGATTTTCTCCATGGGCCTCATTTCTGGGGGGAGACTCTGTGCTGCCTGCGGCGAGATTGATTTCCTCCTGTAAAGCAGCAACAGAGTCTCCTCATGGCATTTCGTACCCTCTTGGCCCATCCCCTGAAGCCTCGGGGCTGGGCCCTAGCCCTGCTGGGGATGGGCTTATTCTCTGAGGCACTGTGGGAGAGGGGATTGTCTTCTGGGATCGAATTGCTGCTGTTTTCAGTGATTCTGGTTGTTGTGTTAATACAGGGGACACTCATGGCAAATATATGTTGTTGGTCCTCTGTGGGTTTCCACTGGTGTGGCCGCAAGTGAAGAAAACCAGGCCCAGTGGAAGTTCTTCCTGCTCTTTGCCTAGCCTTCTGGCCATAGGTAGACTCTTGACCAGTGTAGGATGGTGAGACCAATGGGCCAAGTATAGGAGCACTTCTGCTTGTCTTCATTCCTAAAGTAAAAGCAGCAGCAGCATCAATGGTCGGGAATGGGGCTGCCACTGGACTCACTGTCTGAGTCACTGTTGAGTAGACATGTCTCTGGAGAGCCTGTCCTTTTAGTAAAGTATAGCAAGCCATGGCTTGGTTATATTTCTGTTTACGTAGTGACTCGAGAATGTCTTGAGCTCGGAAGCCAAGACATTCCATGGCTTGGACAATGGTAGGGTCTGCCCTGGCAGGGATTAGATCCTTACAGAGATTTGGGAACATCTTCCAGTCCCCTTTAAACCAGGGGTGCAGCATCACCTCCATGGGTGTGGGCCTATATGTAGGGTGGATGGTCAGTAATAGACTAAGCAAGTCCTCTAATTCTTGTGAGATCCCACAGGGGGCAGGATATACTCCTGCCACAACTTGTCTTTGCAGTTCGTGGATGATCACAGAATCAAAAGGCACCTTCCCGACAATCATGAAATAGAGGACCACACCTAAGGTCCACGAGTCGCTTTTGGTGCCATCGTATCTTTTACCGAGGAAGAATTCTGGGGCACCAAAAGAGTAGGAACCACAGTGCTGACTGAGCATTTGACCAGGTTTGACTTTGGTACTAAGGCCAAAGTCGATTATTTTGATTTTTCCATTGTTATCGATCAGGATGTTATCAGGTTTCAGGTCCCTGTGCACGATACCATGTTCATGGCAGTAGCTCACGGCAGATATTACTTGCTTAAATATTTTCCGGGCCTCGTCCTCCTCTATGTTGCCAGAATTTTTGATATATTGGTAGAGTTGTTGTCCTTCAACAAATTCCATTACCAGGTATATGCTTGTTTTGGTCTCAATCACTTGTAGAAGTGAGATGATGTTGGGATGGTTGAGCGTTCTCATTATATTGGCCTCCATCATGGCTGACTGGAACCACTGCTTGCCCTTTTCAAGAACTTTGATGGCCACAGGTGTGCCTGTGAGCCGGTGTTGGGCCAGGAGGACCTTGGCGTTACTCCCTTGCCCGATGGTCCTCAAGACTTTGTATTGGGAGTGGAAGTCTTCCTCCTCAGAGATATGGGGCTCGAAGCTGAATGGTGGTAACTCCTCCTCACTATGTGTAGGTATTGAATCACTACTAATGCTACCTAAAAATAACATAAAAAGAATAGAATCAATGTAATGAAAAAGATGTAGGAAAACAGAAACCAAAATTAGTACACATGCTACCTAAAAATAAACAAAGAAAATGTGCTTGACATAAAGGTAAGTAAAGGCTAGAAAAATAGAATGAATATTATGAAAAATATATGGGGAAAAAGCTAAAGTAAAAAAATGTAAGTAAATCCTAACCAAATAACGCACCCCAAACTATTAACCCAAGAGTATACACATTCCAAATACAAATGATGAAACTAAAAAACAATCATAAAACGGCGATTGGGAGGGTTACAATTGATTAATACTGTGATTGGATGAAGATTGAAGAAAAAATAATATGAAAATATGAGAGGCGAAAGCATTAGTAAAAGACAAAACAAATATAAATTCCCAGCACTTCAGTGAATATTCCATTTCGTTTTAGGACCTAGTCTTTCACAATGAAACCACACCTCCCCTGAGCAAAATATTGAAACTTAAAATTAAGCAATGACAAACAATAAGATAGTAAACTATCAGAGACTATTAAACCTACAACCAAGGCCAAAAAGCCATAGAGTCTGGACTCAATTTCAGTGGCCAAGGCCACCTGCTTTTTACCAGCACAAGACTCTGAGAACAAGGCCACACACAGTATCAATGGCCCATTGTTTGTCCTTGAGTTTCCTTCAGTGTAGCCCTGAGTGACCATTGCAGCCTGAGCCCAGAGATTCAGATTAGCATTGGTCAGGTCAGGGTCTTTGCTCCCTGATCCTGTAGCTCACCTCCACTGTAGTTCCATGTGTCCTGGCTGCTGCAGCTGCTCCAGGAACCACTAGATGTCTTCCCACAGAGGCTCACAGATCCTGTGGGCTCATCCACAGACATCTCAAGCTCTCCCTGCAGGAAAAGCCAAAGTGTCTTGAAGGGCATAAGCCAATGACAACATGTCGTGAATTAACGAGGAAACAATGATAAGGTAAAAATAGGAAACCAAAATACATTGAAAATAGATAGACTGAAGTAGTATGAAATGTATTAGGAAATAATGAAAACACTAAAATATCATGTGAGAAAATAAATCCTAGGGTCAACAAAGCAGCCAGCCATGCAAATAAATCATAAAGATCAAAACAGCAACACTAAGGAGACACACAGCCAGTGGCCTTACAAATATGTGGCCTAATTCTATCTCTTGGACTCATTCCAAAGTCAAACAATCAATCAATAAACAGCAAGTTCTCTACATATGCCTTTAATCTGAGAGTATGTGGTTGTCATATCAAATCCCTGGGAGCTTCTGGTCAACCAGTCCCAGATTCTTGGCCAGCTTCACGTCATTGAGTGAGTCTGTCTCAAAAATAATGTCGATGGCCTACCTTAGGTACAGCAGCCGGGTTGACTTCTCTCCTGTACACTCTCTTGCACCAAGGTACAAGCAATACAGATGCAAGAGACAAAGGGGTATGCGCACAGGCAGGTGCACAGACACAGACACAGACACAGACACACAGATGCAGACACAGACACAGACCCAGACAGATACAGACAGAGAACCAAACACAGACACAGACACAGACACAGATGAAGACACAGACACAAAAGCACACACACTCACCAAACTACACAAATACAGAAAAGTGAACTTACACACAGAGACAAAGACACAAACACAAAAGCACACACACACACACACACACAAACACACGTAAAAACACACACACAAATACAGGCAGAGACACAAAAGGACACACACACAAATACACACACAAATACAGAAAAGCAAACTTACACACAGACACACAGACACAGACACAAAAGCACACAGGAATACAAACTCTTATACAAGCTGATAATTACACTACACACACTCACATAGGAACAGGTATACACCTGTTCACACACAAGCAAACCTGTAAGCATACACTGTACACACACACACACACACACACACACTCACCAAACTCACACACCCTGGCAAACACACCTATAAACTCACACACTCCCACATACACTGACTCACACACTGGAACTATTATACACACACTCACACACAAGCAAATCTGTACACACTCCTACACACACTGTAACATACACAGCCACACAGCACTCGTACAAACCAATCCAGCCACACACAGTCAATAAATACAATAAATTCGCAAAGGGCACCACTCCACAACTCCTCTCAAAGCACTCAAAGAAATCCAGGCCTGGCCACAGCTTATCATCTATTGGCTAGAGCACCTCACAATCTCTCCTCATGAGGTCATAATAGGAGCCCTCATGGTTGGAAGGACTTCAAGGCTCTGGCTTAGGTGGGCTGTGAAGGCTGACACTAGGCTTTTAGAAATCAAAGCCTCTAGGATGATTTACTGTCCTTAGGTCTCTGGTTTGAATGTTTGCTGAACCTCCTGCTTTAAAACCATCATGTCTACCCTGTGTGTCACCTTTCCTTAGATTCTGACTGATTAGCCTCAAGCTGATGCTGCAGTTTAACTTTTAAGACAAAGCTGTGTTTCAAACTGAGACATCAGGGGAGACACTGTTCTCATATTTCCTCAGAAAGGCTCTAGGTTCTCATCAAACACCTGAGACAGGGCTGCAGGAATAGGCAGAGCACTTCCCTCTCAAGGTGTGGACTTGAGTTTGGATCCTCATCAAAGATGGATGCAGCAGCAAAGTCCGGAAGCCCAGCATCCCTGGGTGGTGGGGGATGGGAGTAGGAAACGGGGTGTGCAGGTGTGGGCACCTGTCCAGAGGATGGCCTCTGACAGGACATAAGTGTGGGAGTATACATGTACACCTGACACATGATGGGGTAAGACGCACATGTAAACACCCTCTCCCCCAGCGAGGTCGGCGTGATCCATGGAAAACCAAGTCCATACTGAGTGTAGGGCTCACATTAGACACTGAGGTCCGAAGGTGGACCAGGCATGTGTGAGGACCAGGTGCTCTGTGCTCCCTGGGACCAGGTGCTCTGTGCTGTTTGGGACCAGGTGCTCTGTGCTCCTGGGGACCCAATGGATTTTTCAATATCCTTTTTCACTGTTAAGAGTGTCATTGTTTTCTAACAAAGTGTGATGGCACACATAGAACCTTTTTTAGACAAGAATAGCTGGTCCTTTGTGGATCCAGGCTGTAAACCCAGGTCTTTCAGTGCCAGCGGACTGACTGCAAGCAGTTCAATATATCTTTAGTAATGATTTAATGTTTTCAATGATGAAGATGAGGAGGAGGAGCACTACAGCCCAGCAGGTCAGGATAAGTACCCCAGCACAAGGAAGTCTCATGGACACCTTCCTGCTGCTACTTTTAAGCTGCAACAGTCCCCTTGTCAGCCACGCCCAGCCTCAGATGGCATCTCTCTCTGCAAATCCATTCTGAATCTTTTGGCCAAAGCCAACTACTGCTTACAAAGCAGGCCATCCCCTGCCCCTGCCAGGCACACCAAGCCTATAGTGTCATGGTCACTGGAAAGGTCAGGGTGAAAGAGGGAATGGAGAATTGTGCCTCCCAGTCCTTGATGACTGAGCCTGGAATCGCTGTAACCCTGGCACTTGGCAAGGTCCATGGAGACCCTGCCCGCCTTGGGGCTGGGTTTTATCTGATCACTCGCAGCTCGTGGTTTCCTTCTTCCTCTAATGGTGGCCTTTGTGCTAATCTTCTCTGAATTTAGCCTTTCTTCTCAAATTTCTTTTATACTTAAAGGTATTCTATCTCGTTAATGCATTGATTACAGTCAGTCAATGGGAGAGGGGAAAGGCTTCCGCCCTGGGGAGGATGAGGAGGCGTGATCGGGAACGCGCTGGGAAAGAGATGCCACCAGTTCAGCTGTGTATTCAAGGCCACAGTGAGGCGACTTGTGTTGTACAAGCACTATGGGGACACTGTTGTTCTTGAGAAGGGAGGAGCAAAGCCCAATGTTCCAGGAGCCACTAAGCTAGGCTGGTAAAAGTGGCTGTTGGTAGGCACAGCGCATGTGCATTAACAGCCAGTGAACTATAACCCCAGGATTTAGCCACGCCCTCCAGTCGTTATTACTGGGATTTTCAGAATGGAGGAGGTTGTGGTCTCTTGAGCATCAAGTGCTGGTGAGTGTGAAAGGAGCCCAGGGAGTTTGAAACCGCCCCTCTGAGCTCTCAGGGATATGGGGAACCGAGGAGACCTGGGGTTGTCTTGGTGGTACTGTGTTGTGAGTCTGATCTTGAGCTCCCTCAGGGTGGAGACCGAGTCGGGCTGCCTTGTTTTCAGGATCTTAGGGGAGTTGGACCTGTTTTCTCCCAAGGCGCCTTAGGTTCCTTCCTCCAACTCCCACTTGGTGCGTCTCTGACCTTACAGCTGCTGCTTCTGCAATCAGGGTGTCCTGACCTGTCACCTCCCTCAGCTCTGCTGAACATCTGCAGAGTGAGCACTTTTAGTACAGATGTGAACAACAGTAATGACATAATCCTCGACGTTGCCCTCTTAGTGCACACATAAGAACACATAGATCAACAAAGTGAACAAAAATATAAATACCATGAGTGGTAATGGCTGCCAAGCAGAGATTCTGAACCTTACATGATCTAAAATCAGATCCATGCAAAAGTTGGAGAGGACAAGTGTGCACTGCAGGGACAGGAAGCTCCTGTTGAACACAGCAGACTGAGGGGTTAGAAGACAGAGGTTTCAGTGAAAGTGGTCTGTGACCAGCCAGGGCTCAGTGCTGTACTGTAAACAACTTAGAGGTGGAGGGAATGGGTTAACTAACACAGGTTAATGGTCAGCTGCTAAAGACTTTGGTTTGCCAGTTCCGAAGACACTACAGAAGTGATCTTAACCAGAAAAGGTGATCTGATGTGCCCTTAACAGTGAGTTTGCAGCAGGTAGAGGTTCCTCTCCAGAGAGATCAGATGACTGCATGGGCAGCCACATTAAAGACAAGGCTTGGCTTCCTGACACAACAGAAGGAGAGCTGTGGGCATGCTCTGGGGAACACTGGTGAGAGCCAGAGGCAGCGTTTTGGATCTTTGCAGTTTGCATAAATGTACTTTGAAGGAAGAAGCATTATTTTTGGCAACAAGTTCTAAGTTCCATGAGGACAGAATAGCTCTGCCTGCTTCAAGGCCCACCTTAGCTATACAGAAGCTTCACCCTATGACTGTGCCTTAGCACACAACTCAGGACCAATTTATCTCACCTTGAGAGACAAATCTCAGTACTTCTCACCTAGTTCCATCTACCCCAAGATAGAGTTGGGCTTACAGCAGTGAGCTACAGACTCAAGGCAAACTAAGAATTCACACTGTAATCTGGGCTGCCCCCAGAACTGAGCATAGGTTTCTGTGTGGTTGAGACCGTAAGGCTGGGGATCAGAGAGAACTATTTAAAAAACAAACTGGCTCAAGTGACTGGTTTACATAGATAAGGGCAGATTGGAGAGCACAGACATGTAAAAGCATTTAAACTGTGTTTGGAAACATTATGCAGAATTCTCGGTATAGTGTGAGATACTGATAACAGACAAGGCCCTCCTCTGTGCTGTGTGTATGTGGAGCCATGGATCCCTCCCTGCACACTCCTTCGATGGTGGGAGCACTGGGTGGTCTGTTCTGACATTGTTAATGCTATGGGGTTACAATCCCCCGCCACTCCTGAGTCGTCCTGCCACCTTCCCTCCTGGATCTCTGAGCTCAAGCATCCACATCAGCATTTGTCTGTTGCTGGATGAAACTCTCAAGGAGCATCCACACAGGTTCCTGTCAGCAGATACCTCTTGGCAGCATCAACAATGTCTGTATTTGGTGGCTACAGAAATGATGGATCACCAAGTGGGGCAGTCCCTGGGTGGACCTTCTTTCAGTCTCTGCTCCATTTTTGTCCCTGTCTTTCCTTTGGAGAGGAATATTTCTGGGTTAAAAACTTTGAGTTGGGGGGGGGGTGGCTCCATCCCTCCACGAGGGGCCATGCCTGTCTATTGGATGTGGTCTCTATGGGTTCTATCTCCCCTTTGTTGCACATTTCTGCTACAGACATCCGTACTAAGTCCTGGGAGCCTTTTATTTCCTTGCCATCTGGAATCTGGCAGTGGTTATACACGGTTCCTCATCCCCCACTGCTACATATTTTTATTCAGTTTTCTGATCCTCTATCCCTCTTTCCTGTCCCCTGCAGTACCTGATATTGCCCCCTAATATAATGACCCTCCTTTCTTGCTGCAAAGTCTCCCCCTCCCTCAGTCTCCTCCAACCATCCTGTTCTCCCCTCACTTTAGGACTGAAACATCCACACCCTGGTCTTCCTTCCTCCTAAGGTCCATATGGTCTGGGGTTGTATTTTGGGTATTGTGAGCTTTTGGGCTAATGTCTATCAGTGAGTACATACCATGTCCGATCATTTGTGTCTGAGTTACCTCAGTTAGGATGATATTTTCTAGTTCCATCCATTTGCCTGTGGATTTCATGAAGCCGTTGTTTTTAATAGCTGAGTAGTACTCCATGGAGTAAATGCACCATATTTTCTGTATCCATTCCTCTGTTGAGGGACATTGTGTTGTTTCCAGCTTTGGGCTATTATAAATATGGCTGCTATAAACATAGTGGAGCATGTGTCCTTGTTATTGTTGGAGCATATTTTGGGTATAAACCTAGTAGTGGTATAGGTGGGTCTTCATGTAGAACTATTTGTACTTTTCAAGGAACCACCAGATTGATTTCCAAATTGATTTTTACCAGCTTGCAGTATCACCAGCAATGGAGAACTATTCAGCCTTCTCCATATCCTAGCCAGCATTTAGAGCATAGTTGTTCGGAATAGAGTTCTTCTTTGAAGATTTTTTCTTTGATGAGTATGAAGTGTACTTTCTTGTCTTTTTTATGACATTTGGTTAGAAGTCAATTTTATCTGATATTAGAGTGGCTACTCGAGCTTGTTTTCTGGGACAATTTATTTGGAAAATTGTTTTCCAGCCTTTTATTCTAAGGTATTGTCTGTCTTTGACACTGAGACCTGTTTATTGTATGCAGCAAAATGCTGGGTCCATTTTACGTATCCTGTCTTGTAGTCTAAGTCTTTTTATTGGGGAATTGAGTCCATTGATGTTAAGGGATATTAAGGAATAGTGATTTTTGCTTCCTGTTATTTTTTGCCTAAATATTATTTGACTAAATATTTCCCTGGCCTTGTCATCCTCTAGTTGGCCAGAATTTCAGAAGTATTTGTAAAGCGGTAGACCTTCAACACACTCCATGACAAGGTATGGACTTATCTTTGATTTACTTACTTAGAGAAGGAAAATGATGTTGTAATGGTTGAACATCATCATTATATCTGGCTTGGTCATATTTAGTTGCAACCATTTCTCTTTATTTACAAGCACTTTGAGGCCAACTGTATAACAGGACTTCCACTGTCCCAGTACCTTCACTGTCCCAACACCTCCACTGTCATAGGATAACTGCTATCACAACAACAACCCGGTGTCTGGACCTCGAATTTGCAAGAACTCTGCTGCCGCAGGACATCTGCTGTTGCAAGATATCCACTAGCAAAGCATCTCAACAGTCAAAAATACTTCTACTGTTGCAGAGCCTCCCCTGTTGCAGGACCTCCACAGCCTCAGCGACTCCTATTTGCAGGGAATTTCAAAGGACCTCTGCTGGCACAGGACATCTACTGTGGCTAAAATTCTGTATTGCAGCACTTCAACTCTCACTAGGACCTCTACTGTCCAAGAACATCCACCTTCACAGGAAATCTACTCTCTTAGCAACTACATTTTTGGAGGACCTCTACTGGCACAATAAGAAAACGGTCACAGGACCAACAATGTTCCAGCACCTCCTCTGTTGCAGGACGTCCACTGTCACAGGTCCTCTACTCTCGAAGAACCTTCACTGTCCAATCACGTCCCTATTTCAAGACCTACACTTCCTCAGGACCTCCACTATCCCAGGACCTCCATTATTATAGAATCTTCACTGTTCCAGCCTCGTCTCTACTGTCTCTGGACTTCCACTAATGTAAGACTTTCAATTCTGCAGGACTTTAAGTCTTGTAGGACCTCAACTCTCCCAGGACCTCTACTGTCTCAGCACCTTCATTTTCACATACTTCCAGAGACAGGACTTCTGCTGTTCCAGCACCTCCCATGTTGCAGGGCCTCCACTGTTGCAGCCTCATTTCCACTGTCTCAGGACCTCCATTACTGCAGGAACTCCAATATTGCAGGACCTCTAATATCAAGGACGTTCACTGTTGCCATAGCTTCAGTGTCCCAGCTTCTCCAATCTTTCAGGACCACCAGAGTCAAAGGAACTCCACTGTCAAAGGATCTCCACAGTCTCAAGACCTCACCTGTCACAGCACCACCTGTATCGAAGGACCTTCATAGATGCAGGCCCTCATTGTCTCACCACCTCCACTTCCACAAGAGTGCCTCTGTCTTAGAATCTCCACTTCTCAGCACCTCAAATGTTGTATAACAACCACTGTCTCAGCACCTTAACTGTCCCAGTATCCCCAGTGTCACAGGACCTCCACTGTCTGAGCAATTTCACCATCAGCATCTCTCCTGTGTTAGAACCTCCAATTTTGCAAAACTTCCAAAGTCCGAGGATTTCCAAGATTATACCACAGCCACCCTTGTGGGAGCACCAAGATTTCAGCACCTCTCCCATCTCAGGACCTCCAATGTTGCACCACTTCCACAGTCACAGCTATTCTAATTTACAGGACCTCCACTGGCAAAGGATGCGCAATGTGACACATCCACTGTTGCATCACCTCACCTGTCTCAAGGACCTCCACTGCCGCAGGACCTCCACTGCCTCAGAACCTCCAATGTCTCCTCATCTCCAGGTTTGCGGGACCTCTACTGACATAGAGAGTGCACTATACAATGTGTACACCTCCAATGTCTCAGCTCGTCCACTGCCTCAGGACCTTCACTGTCCCATTGCCTTCACTATCCCTACACCTCCACTCTTCTAGAACCTCCACTGTGGCAGGACCTTCATTGTCAGAGCAATTTCACCGCCTCAAGATCTCAACTGGTGCAACCTCCAATGTTGCAGTACCTACACTGTCACAGGTCTGCCACTGTCACAGGACTCCCACCCTCTAAAACTTCTACCATTCAAGTACATCCACTATCCCAGTGCATCCGAAGTCTCAGGACCAACCCTGTTGCAGCACCTACACTATTGCAGAACCTCCCCTGTTCCAGGGCCTCCAATGCTGCAGGACTTCCAGCATCACAAGAACTTCACTCTCACAGGTCGTCCACTGTCCCAGGACCTCCACTATGTCAATACCTCCACTGTTGCAGCACCTGCCTTGACATAGGACATCCACTGTCCTAGCATTGCCACCAGTGTCTCAGGACCTCTTGTGTTGCAGCACCTCTGCTATTGCTGGACTTCCACTGTTACAGGAGCCCCAGTGTTGTAGCACCTCTACTGAAGCAGTATCTGCACTGTCCTTACATATCTACTGTCCCAGCACCTCCACAGTTGGAAGAAATCCACCATTGCAGCAATAGTTACATTGTCAGAGTAACTCCACTGTCTGAGGACCTCAATGTTGCAGGACATCCACTGTCTCACGTCCTCTAGTATCTCACTGCCTCCACTGTTGCAGGACCTACACTGTCCCAGGACCTGCACAGCCATGGCAACTCTTCTGTCAAGTATCGGATGACATTGGTGCTTATTAATTTTGAACCTTACTGGAATGTGATGTTACTTTTGAAAAGTTAAGAATTTGTTCTTCAGCTTCTGGGATTGATGGCCACATGTTCTAGCAACAGGAGTCCTTGGGAGATTTCGTGAGTCCATAGACCTCTAGTCCTTACCTTGTGGAAGCTGTGGTATTTAGAGGGTGATAAATTCCAGGTAAAGGGATGGTATCAGCAAGACAAGTCTGTGGAGTAGGTTGTACATCAGTGATATTGACTCTCTGATGGGAAGAGGAGAAATCCAGAAGAGGGAGAAGGCCTGGTGTGGAGGAAGAATCATAAAGTACTCACACAATGTAAAAAGAATACAAATTTGGGGAAATGCAAACCAAGAGACCAAGGCGTATCCAGCACAGAGCAAACTGGGTAAAACAAATCAGAAAGTTACCAGGCTTGTGCTGGTTCCCTGAATGCTCTCCCTGGGCCTCATTTCTGGCAGGATACTCTGTTCTTCCCTACGTGAGGTTTCTTTCTTAATGGACAGTGGGAACACAGCTTCACTAGAGCATTTCCTACTATCTTGACCCATCCCTTAAAGCCTGTGTGGCTGTTCCTGCTGGGGACAGACTTGCCCTCTGCTGAGGCACAGTGGGAGAATAGGTTGTTTTCTGAGTTCTCATTGCTGCTGCTCTTTTCCCTGAGGCTGCTCGTTGGGTGAATCCTGCAGACTCCCCTGGCATATTTGTATCCTTTGTCCAGGGTGGGTGTCATCCAGAGTGGCCTGAAGAGAAGAAGGCCAGGCCCTGTGACTCTTCTGCCTCCTCTTTGACAAGTCTTGTGGCCCAGGAAGCAGACAGAAGAACATTGGAAGATGACAAAACCAATGTAGCTAGGTTGGGCTCGCTTCTACTTTTCTTTAGTCCTAGAGGGAACACAGTTTCATCCTGAAGGGTAGGGAATGAGGCCACATCTGGACTCACTGACTGAGCCTGTGTTCTTAGAACCATCCGCTGGGGAGACTACACTTGGAGTGAGCCATAGGAGGTCATAGTCTGGTTTGACTTTCTTGATGTAATGAATGTATATCTTGGGCTTAGAGAACACAATGTATAGCATTGCACCAAGAATTGCTGTTTCTCTCATAAGAGAGATCAGTTCCTCCTAGGGATTCAGTAATGACTTCAAATCTTCCTTGAACCTTCACAGGTGCATAATCCTGTGAAGATCAGCCTATAGCTGGGGTTGACTGTCATTAAGAGGCCAAGCAGGTCTGCCAGCTCTTCTGACACTCCACAGTGGGCAGGCTGCACACATGCCGCAACCTGTCTTCTCAGCTCTTATGTGTCAACATCATCAAATGGCAAGTTTCCTACTACCATAAATTATAAGTCTATTCCATGGACCATCATAAATATTGCCTAGAAAGAGTTATGGGCAACCAAAAGGGTGCACAATGGCCGTTCAGCATTTGTTCAGGTTCAACTTGGGTAATAAGGACAAAGTCACTGATTTTGACTTTGCTATTCATGTCCAAGAGAGTATTTCATCTGATTTCAGTTCCCTATGAACTATATTGTGGCCAACACAGTACCTCAGTGCTGCTATAAACTGCCTAAATATTTCCCTGGCCTTGCTCTCCTTTAGGTTTCCAGACTTTCAGATGTATTTGTAAAGCTGTTAACCTTCAACATGCTCTATGACAAGGTATAGTCATAGTCTTGTGTCAGACTCAATTACTTGGAGATGTGAGAAGACTTTTGGGATGTTGTACAGCCTCATATCTGTCATGGTCATTACTAGTTGGCAGCTCTGCTTTTCTTCACAAGCATTTTGACAGCAACATTTTTAGACCCCTACTATCCCAGCACCTCTACTGCCACATGACCAACCCCCATCCCAGCAACTCCCATGTTTCTGGACCTCCATAATCCAGCTCCTCTATTGGTACAGGATATCCATTGTTGCTGGACATCCACTCTCAAAGCAACTCAACTCTCACAAGGGACTCCACTGTTGCATGATATCTACTGTTACCAGACATTCATTCTCTCAGCAAGTAGATTTTTACAGGACCTCTACTGGTGTGGTACTTCCACTGTCACATAACCTCCAATGTCTCAGCAGCTGAAATGTCACTGGACCATCACTGTCCTATCATCTTCACTGTCCCAGCACCTCCTCTGTGGCACGACCTCCTCTGTTGCATGATATCCAATGTTGCAGGACCTACACTGGCTTCAGGAGTACCACAGTCACGTGACCTCAGAGCTGGAAGGACCTCTACTGTTCAAGCACCTCCATTATCACATTACCTCCACTATCTCAGGATCTCCACTATTGCAGGAACTCCATTGTGGCAGGGCCTCTACTCTTGCAGGACTTCCACTGTTGTAGTACCTCCAATGTTGCAGCACCCACATTGTCTCAGGAGCTCCACTGTCTCAGGACCTACACTGATGCAGTACTTCCACTGTTGCAGAACCTCCATTGGCAGAGGACTTCCACTGTGCCAGCCTCTTCTCCACTGTATCAGGACCTCCAGTATTGGAGGAATTCCAGTGTTGCAGTTCCTCTACTTTCGAGGACTTCCACTGTTTCACTACCGCCACTATTGCATCTCCTCCATTATTGCTGGACCCCCACTGTCCCAGCCTCAGCTCCACTGTATCAGGACCTCCAATGCTGCAGTACCAGTACCTCCACGGTCTCAGGACTTCCACTATTGTAGGAACTCCAGTATTGCACGACCTCTACTGTTGCTGAAGCTCTGCTGTCCCAGGACCTCCACTATCAAAAGATGTCCACTGTTGTAGCAACTCCATTGTGATAGTAGCTCCTCTGTCTATGGACATCAATGTTGCAGGACCTACACTCATTGAGGACCTCCACTATCTCAGTGCCTCTACTGTTGCAGGATCTGCATTGTCCCAGGACCTGCACTATCATAGCATTTCTGTTGTCACTCATTCTATGATATTGCTCGTTATTAATCTCGAGGCTTAATGGAATGTGATGTTAAGTTTGAAAACATAAGAATTTGATCTGCGACTCTTGATATTGATGGCCACATGTGCTAGGACCAGTAGCCCCTGGAAGTTTCCATAAGCCTGTAAACCTCAAGTACTCACCTTGTGGAAGGTATTGCATTCAGGGGGGTGATACAGTCCAGGTGAAGGGATGGCAAGGGCAAGACAACTCTGTAGAGTTCTGTAGAAATCTTGGGGTGGAGCAAGGATCAAAAAGTACTTACAGAACGCAAGCCAGAAACGATTTTGGGGAAATGGAAACCAGAGATAGAGGAGGAGCCAGCTCTGAGCAAACTGGGAAGGACAAAGGACAAATGTTCCTGGGCCGTGCCTGCTGCTGATCTCTGGATGCTCTCCATGTGCCTCATTTCTGGGGGGAGACAGTTCTGCTCAAGGAGTGGTTGATTTCTTGATGGAGAGCAGCAACACAGCTTCATCATGGTATTTCCTAATTTCTTGGTCCGTCCTTTGAAATCTCTCAGCTCGGCCACTGCTGGGGATAGGTTTGCCCTTTGCTGAGGCCCAGAGGTAGAGTAGGTTGTCTTGTGTGTTCTCATTTCTGCCTCTATTCTCACTGAGGCTGCTTGTTGAGTGAATGCAAGAGACACTCCTGGCATGTATGTATGCTGTGCCCAGTGCGGGTGTCATCTGGAATGGCCTGAAGAAAAGAAGTCCAGTCTCAGTGTCTCTTCTGCCTCCTCTTTGACAAACCGTATTGCCTTAGGCATACACTAGACTATTGGAGGATGACCAGACCAATATGCATAGGGTGGGCTTGCTTCAATTCCTCTTTAGTCCTAGAGGGTTGCAGCAGCATCATCAAGAGTAAGGAATAAGGTCATACAGGGAATCACTGGCTGAGTCTGGATGGTTCAGCCATGCTCCTGGAGATCCTTTCTTTTCAGTAAGCAATAGGAAGCCATTGTGTAGTCACATTTTCTGTGACATAAAGATTCCATAATATCTTAGGCTAAGAACCCAGTATACTCCATGGCTTTCACAATTGCAGGGTCTGGCCTAAGGGCATTAGTTCTCCATAGGGAATCTGGAATGCCTTCCAGTCTTCCTTGGACCAGTGGTCCATCTTCATGTCCATTACTGTTGGCCTATATCTGGGGTTGACTGTCATTAAGAGGCTATGCAGGTCCTCTAGCTCTTCTGACAAGCCATAGTGGACAGGATACATACCTACCACCATGTGTCTTCACAGCTCTTGTGTGACAACCGAGTCAAATGGGACATTTCCTCCCACCATAAAATATAAGCCTAGTTTTAAAGCACATATGTCCTTCTTTGGACCATAAGAAAGTTTGCCTAGAGAGTATATAGGGGAACCAAACAGATAAGCATCACAGTTCTGGTTCAGCTTTTCCTCTGGTTCAACTTGGGCACTAAAGAAAAAAAATCCATGATTTTTACTTTTCCATTCCTGTCCAAGAAAATATTATCTGGTTTCAGGTCACTTTGTACTATACTGTGCCCATCAGGGGAGCTGAATGCTACTCTTATTTTCCTAAGTATTTCCCTGGCTGTGTCCTCCTTTAGTTGGCCAGACATTCAGATGTATTTGTATAACTGTTAACCTTCAATACACTGAATAACAAGGTATATACTTGTCGTAAGACTCCATTTCTTAGAGAGGTGAGTTGAATTTGGGTTGTTGTTCATCAACATAACTGCCATGGTCATTACTGGCTGACACACAGCATTGCTTCTTCCTTACAAGCACTTTGATGTCAATTGTAGCAGAACCTTCACTGTTTCAGAGGCTCCCATGTCCCAGCACCTTCACTCTCAGAGAACATTTATTGTGGTAGTACCATATTTGTCCCAGCTTCTCCACTGTCTTTGGACTCCAATTTGCAGGACCTCTACTGGCACAGGAAGTTCACTGTTGCAGGACTTCCATTTTCACATCAACAGCACTGTCTCAGGAGCTCAGCTGTTGCTGGACATCTATGGTTTCAGGACCTGTACTGTCCAAGCATGTCCACTATCGCAGTGCCTACACTGTCTCAGGACATTCACTGTTGCAGTTCTTCTACGGTTGCAGCCCCTCCATTAGTGTAGGACCTCCACAATAGCAGCCCTATTTCCACTGTCTCAGGACCTCCACTATTTCAGGAACTCCAATGATGCAGGACCTCTACTGTCAAGGACTACGGCTATGCAGTAACCTCCTCCATCTTGTCAGGAACTCCACTGTGTCAGCCTCATCTCTACTGTATCAGGACCTCCAGTATTGCAGGTCCTCCAATGTTGCAGGACCTCTTCTTTCTCTGTATTTTCACGGGTGCAGCACCTCCTCACAGAACCTCTACTGTCGCATGACCTCCACTGGCCCTACAAGTCTACTGTCCCAACACCTCCACAATTGCAGGATAGCCACTGTTGTAGCATCTCTACTATGATAGCAAGTCCATTTTCTCAAGACCTCATGGTTGCAGGACCTGTAATGTCTCGGAACATCCACTAACTCAGTGCCTTCACTGTTGCAGAATCTACACTGTCCCAGCACCTCCACTGTCACACCATCTCCATTGTTGCTTTTTCAATGACATTGCTGCCTATTAATCTTGAAGTTTAATGGAATGTGCTGGTACTTATGAAAATATAAGAATGTGATTTGCAGCTAATGTGATTGATGTCCTCTTGTGCTAGCACCAGTAGACCAGGAAGATGCAATGAGTCCATAGACTTCCAGTTCTTGCCTTGTGGAAGCTCTTGATTTTAGGTTGTGATACAGTCCAGGTGAAGGGACAGCATCCACAAGATAAGTCTGTAGAGCGATGTACACATCAGTGATATTGAGTTCCTCCTGGGAAGAAGAGCAATCCAGGAGAGGGAGATGTCTTACAGGACATTAGAATGAACCAATTTTGGGGAAATAGAAACCAGAAACATAGGAGGAACCAGCACAGATCAAACATGGTAGGACAAAGCACAAATGTACCTAGGCTGTGCCTGTTTCTTGTTCTCTCCACACTCTCCTTGTGCTTCATTTCTGGGGAGTGACTCTGATCTTCCACACAAGAGGTTTGTTTCTTGATGGAAAGCTGCAGAACAGCTTCTGCTGAGGTAATTTTCCTAATTTCTTGGTCCATCCATAAAGCTTCTGGTGGAGGCCCCCGCTGGGGACAGTCTTGACCTCTGCTGAGGCATATCATGGAGTAGGTTGTCTTCTGTGTTCTCATTGCTGCTTCTCTTGTCACTGACACTGCTTGTTGAGTGGTGCAGGAGACATTCCTGGCATGCATGTATGCTTTGTCCACTGTGGGTGCTTTCTGAAGTGTCCAGAAGAGGAGAGGTCCAGGCTGGTGTCTCTTCTGTCTCTTCCTAGACTAGCAGTATGGACATAGGTAGTCAGTAAACCACGAGGTTGATAAACTCATGTGGCTCAGGTGGGCTGCTCCTACTCCTCTGTAGTCCTACAGGGTAAGAAGCAGTAACTCCAAGGGTAAGGAATGGCACCATAAGAGGACACACTGGCTGAGCCTTGGTTGTGCAGTCAGGCCCTTGGAGATCCTGCCCTTGTAGTAAGCTATAGGATGCTATGGTTTCTTTATATTTTTGAGGTAATCTTTGATGTCTTGGGCTCAGAACACAATATATTGCATTGCTGCCGCAATTGCAGTTTGTGCCTGAGCATGATCAATTCCTCATAGGAATTTTGGATTCCCTTGTCATCTTCCTTGAACCAAGGATGTATCCTCAAGTCTGATTCTCAGAATATATGTGGGGTTGACTGTCATTAATATGCTAAGCAGATCCTCCAATCTCTCTGACTCTCCCTAATGGGCTGTGTAACACACCTGGCACAACCTGTCATCTCAGCTCCTGTTAGAGAGCAGAGTCAAATGGGAATTTTCCTGCTACCATAAAATATAAACCCACTGCTTATGTTCACATGTCAGTCTTTGAACAATCATAGAATTTGTGGAGAAAAACTTCAGAGTTTACAAAAGGGTAAGCCACACAGTTCTGTTTCAGCATGTGCCTGGTTCAATTTGGGCCCTAAGGAAAAAGTCCTTATGATTTTGATTTTTCCATTTTCATTCAAGAAAACTATCTGGTTTCAGGTCCCTTTGAAGTATACTTTGCCCATCAAAGTAACACATTGTTGCAATTATTTCCATATATATGTCCATGGCCTTGTCCTTCTCTAGGTGGCCAAACATTCAGATATATTTGTAAAGCTGCTGACCTTCAACCAGCTCCATAACAAGGTATAGACTTGTCTAAGATTCAATTTCTTGGAGAGGTGAGTTGAATGTTGGGTTGTTGTTCATCAGCTGCCATGGTCATTACTGGCTGACAGCATTGCTTCTTCATTACAAGCACTTTGATGGCAATTTTAGCAGAACCTTCACTGTTTTATAGGCTCTTTTCCTAGCACATCTCAGAGGATATCCATTGTCCCAGTACCACCTCTGTCCCAGCTCCTCCCCTCTCTTTGGACCTCAATGTTGCAGGACCTCTACTGGCACATAGAGTCCACTGTTGCCAGACCTCCATTTTTAGATTAATGACATTGTTTCAGGAGCTCAACTGTGGCTAGAACTCCACAGTTTCAGGACCCCAAACCTTAAAGTACCTGTACTGTCCAAGCTTGTCCACTATTGCAGTGCCTACACTGTCTCAGTACATCCACTGTTGCAGTTCTTCTACTGTTGTAGGCCCTCCATTAGTGTAGGATCTCCACTGTAACAGCAGTATTTCCACTGTCTCAGGATCTCCACTATTTCAGGAACTCCAATGATGCTGGACCTCTACTGTTAAAGGACTACCGCTTTGCTGTACCTCCATTGTTGAACCTCCTCGATCTTGTTAGAACCTCCACTGTCCCAGCCTCAACTCTACTGTGTCAGGACCTCCAGTATTGCAGGTCCTCGCATGGTGCAGGACTTCTACTTTCTCTGTACTTCCAATGGTTCAGGAAATCCATGGTTGCAGAACCTCTACTGTCACATGACCTCCACTGGCTATACAAGTCTACTGTCCCAGCACCTTCACTGTTGCAAGATATCCACTCTTGAGTAATCTCCATTGTTATAGCTAGTCCACTGTCTCAGGACATACACTGTCCAGCACCTGCACTGTCACACTATCTCCATTGTCATTTCTTCCGGGACATTGCTGCTTATTAATCTTGAAGTTTAATGGAATGTGCTAGTACTTTTGAAAACATAAGATTTTGATATGCTGGTAAAGTGATTAATGTCCTCTTGTGGTAGCACCATTAGCCCCTGGAAGATTCCATGAGCTCAAAGCCCTCATCTTGTGGAAGCTGTTGCCTTTAGGTAGTGATACAGTCCAGATAAAGGAATGATGTCCAGAAGTCAACACTCTAGAGTGGGGAACACATCAGTGATATGAGTTCCTGCTGGGAAGAAGAGAATCTAGAAGAGGGAGAAGACTTGGGGTGGAGCAAGAATCATAAAGTACTTACAGAATGTATTTAAAAATAGTTTTTCAGAAATGCAAACCATAGACATGGTAGGAACCAGCATAGAGCAACTGGGTGGGATAAAGCACAAATGTACCTGGGCTGTGCCTGATGCTTGTTCTTGGTTTGCCCTCCCTGTGCCTCATTTCTGGGGGAGGACTCGGATCTGCCCCCGGAGATTTTTCTTTCTTGATGGAACCACAGAAATACAGCTTTTTCACAGCATTTCCTAATTTCTTAGTCCGTCCTTAAAGTCTTTGGGCCTGGCCACTACTGGGGACAATCTTGCCCTCTGCTGAGGCACACCGGGGAGTATGTCGTATTCTATGTTCTCATTGCTGGTTCTCTTCTTACTGAAGCTGCTTGTTGAGTGAATGCAGGAGACACTACTGGCATGTATGTAATTGTTGTCAAGTGTGGGTGCCTTCTGAGGTGGCCTGAAGAGAAGAAGTTCAGGTCCATTGGCTCTTACTCTTCTTTGACTAGTCTTAGGGCCATAGGTAGACAGTAAACTTTTAGAGAGTGGCATGACTTGTGTCCTAGGGAAGGCTGGCTTCTATTCTTTAGTCTTAGACACACTGGCTGAGTCTGGGTTGTGCAGCCATGTCATTGGAGATCCTGCCCTTGTGGTAAGCAATAGGATGCTATGGTCTCATTATTCTTTTGTTGATGTAATCATTGTATAATATCTTGGGCTCAGAACACAATATATTGCCTTGTTTCCACAATTCTGAGTGTGGCCTGAGGGCATTCAGTTCTTTATAGGGATTTGGGATCTCCTTGCAGCGCTCCTTTTAGCAAGGATGCATCCTCATGTCTGTGACTCTTAGACTTTGTCTGCGGTTGACTGACATTAAGAGAGTTTAGCAGTTCTTCCAGCTCTTGATACACCCCACATTGTGCTGTATACACACCTGGCACAACCTTTCCTCTCTGCTCTTGTATGACAAAAGAGTCAAAGGGAACTTTCCTACTCCCTTGAAATACAGGCCTACTCTTAATGTCCATATGTCAATATTTGAACCATCATAATGCATGTCTAGGAAAAGTTCATGGGTATGAAATTGGTAGGAACCTCACTTCTGGTTCAGCATTTGCCCTGGTTCAACTCTGTTCCTAAGGAAAGACCATGATTTTGACTTTTTTATACTTGTGTAAGAAAATATTATCTCATTTCAGGTCCCTTTGATCTATCCTGTGCCCATCATAGTAAGTTAGGTTTACTATTATTTGCCTATACATTTCCATGTCCTTGTACTCCTCTAGGTGTTTAGACTTCAGATGTATTTTTAAAGCTGTTGACCTTCAATCAGCTCCATGACAATTTACAGTCTGTGTCAGACTATGTTATTGGAGAAATGAGATGACTTTTGGGTTTTTGATCATCCTCATTGTATCTGCCATGGCCATTACTGACTGACAGCATTGCTTCTTCTTTATGAGCACGGTAGCAGGACCTCCACTGTGCCACCACCTCTCATGGCCCAGCACCTTTACTGTTGTATGACTTCTATTATCTTAGGACCAATGATGTCCTAGCAACTTCCTTGTTTCTGGACCTCCAATTTGCAGGATATCTACAGGTAAAGGATGTCCACTGTCTCTGAACGTATATTCTCAAAGCACTAAAACCCCACAAGGACCTTCACTGTAGCAGTATGTACACTGTCGCTGGACATCCACTCCCTTGGCAACTTGATTCTTGCAGTACCTCTACTGGCACAGAACCTCCAATGTTGCAGCACCTAACTGTGTCAGGACCTCCACTGCCTCTCCACATCCAGTTTGCAGAATATCTACTCCCGAAGGATGTCCAATGTCACAGGACCCCACCTTTTCTAATCAATACGTTGCCATGGTCTGGTTATACTTTTGATGACTTGATGAATGTAAAATGTCTTGGGCTCAAAACTCAATTTATGGCTTCCATAATTGCCAGGTCTGGCCTAAGAGGCATCACTTCCTAATCTGGATTTGGGAACCTCATGCAGTCTTCATTGAACCATGGTTGCATCATTATTTCTGTGACTCTCAGACCATATCGGGGGCTGACTGTCATTAAGAGGCTAAGCATGTCCTCCAGATCTTCTGAAATATCACTGTGGTCAGGATACACACCTGTCACAACCTGTCTTCTCAGCTATTGTATGATGACAGAATCAAATGGGAACTTTCCTACTACCATAAAATATAACCCTACATTTATGGTCCAAATGTCATTCTTTGCACCATCATAAAATTTGCCTAGAAGGAGATTAGGCACATCAAAAGTGTAAGCACCACAGCACTAGTTCAGTCTTTGCCCTGGCTCAACTTGAATAGTAAGGACAAGGCCCATGGTTTGACTTTTCCATTCCTGTCCAAGAGAATATTACTTGTTTTCAGTTCCCTATGAAATACTCTGTGCCCATGATAGAAGCTGATAGCTGCTATTATTTGCCTAAATATTTCCCTAGCATTGTCCTAAGTGACCATACTTTTAGATGTATTTCTAAAGCTGTTGATCTTCAACCAGCTCCATAACATGGTATAGTCTTGTCTCAGACTCAGTTATTTGGAGAAGAGAGATAATGTTGTGATTGACCATTATCATTATGTCTGCCATAGTCTTTAATGGCTGACGACATCACTTCTGCTTTACAAGCACTTTGATGGCAACTGTAGCAGGACCTTCACTGTCCCATCACCTCCACTGTCTCTAGACCTCCACTGTAGCAGGACATCCACTGTCTTAGGATGATTGATGTTTCATCAACTCCAATTTCAAATCACCCCAACTGTCACAGGGACCTCTCCTGTTGCAGGACCTCCAGTGTTTCAGCACCTCCTCTGTGACAGGACATCCACTGTTAGGGTGATCAGAAATGACACTTCGAGACTCCCTGAAGAAGTATAAAAATTCAAGAGAACCAAAAAGGGAAGGTCAAGATTCCCTGTGCCATCCTTCACATGGCATGGATGAAGACTTAGGACTGGTTAATATTAAATTTGGCTCACAAAACAGTCTTTTTATATGAAATCCTGCTCAATCCCGTGAGCAGGATTTCATCTTGACTACTCTGTGCACCCTACACAGACTAACATGATCCATACAGATACCTTGGTCCTCCTTTAATTCTGTTTTAGTATGTGAACTGCAGTGTGCAGTTTTGTTGTGATCCATCCTTAGACATGCTGAACTGTCCTGCTCCAAGTCCAGATGTCATGGTTCCAGGACTTCTTGCCTCATTTAGCCCTTCAGAGATATCCAGACAGAACTTAGACTCCAGAGACAGAATAGCATTTGTTGGTGTGGCCTTTTGAAGGTCTAACCAACTTTCCTATTTTCTCTACCTTCTCCCCCTTAAAAGATATCTCAGTGCCCATATTCATCAGGAAGAAGATTTGAAGAGTCCTCATTCCGATTCCCTGGGATTGGGGGTCTGGAGGTTTTTATTCTAGGTTTTCTTTCTAGGGAATTTAGAAGTGAGTATAATAAGCACAGGGAGGAAATAGCTAGAACTGATTGTGTAGCCATAATTTCATTTTATGAGTTGTTATCAAGTTGAAGTTTTAATTTCTTACATTGATAAAGAATTATTTTTGATACATATTCAAGGTTTTCATTGGTATAAATTTCTTCTATTGATAGAAAAATGTAAGTCTACAAAGCTTAGAACCAGTCCTTCTATAGCTGCCATTAAGAAATGTTTTTAGATGATTCAGCATATGATTAAAGTGCCAGATAGCAAACTCATGGTTCTGAGTTCATTGAAAGAATATTTCCAAGATATTTCAGTTATAAATGTCTGAGAGCAGTTAAAGGGCAACAGCCAAGACTACTTTGCATTGACAGTTTTCAAAAATGTCAGAAATGGACAGAATGTAACATTGAATGTTTTTGAATCATTTGATGCTGAGACATAGCTGCTGCTGAGAGCACTCCAGTCTGGGTTCAGAGAAGATTCTGATCATCTTCACCTCTGGGTGAGGCTGTTTATCTATCGTTGCAAGGGACCCACTCCGCAGAAATTGCTTATTCATCTACAGACCAAAATAATATCTCGAAAAAGGACACACTATGCAGAATACTCCACTGATGGTCTCTGCCAATCCTGGGTGATCAGTCCTACCAAATTCTGCATGAATAAGGTCTATGAGATGATTCTCGGCCAAATAGCTAAAGACATATGTTCCATGTAGTTTGACAGCTGCCTCTTCAATTTGTTTCAGATTTGGAAGATGTTTGAGTGTGTGATTCCTATATTTTGGGTTATATTTTAGTATGTATGCATGTATATAAAATATGTATATATTTGACGCGCCCGCTGTCCAACAATGAGCCCATCACAGGCCCTGGGGCAGATCCCATCCACCATGGTCCCTTATTGCCACTGATCTCCAGACTAGTGCTGGAATCAAGTGAAAAGTGAGACGATCACAGTGACACATGGCTAAAGTCTTCCTCAGCATGTTTTCGAAACTGCAACCATGGCAATATTCTATGGGAACCCAGACACTTCATCTCCATTGGTGCTGGGATAGTTTCCCTGCCTGTCCCTAGCCACTTGTCCTTTGGTGAGGCCTCCTCTGTGACACGCCCATGTTAATTATGTTCATAAAGCCAAGGCACTCTCAGCAGAGGTGGAATGTGGTGCAGGGTTCTGGCTTCCACTGACTAAGGATGGGAGTCAGAACTTTTCTGTAGTCACTGTTCTCTGATGGCTGTGTCACACAAACAGCCACCATTGCATGTTCACCCTGTCCAGAGGTCCTCATCCCCCACTGAGTACCAGTAGAAGGATTTTGGGCTCTAGTTTCAGTTAGTTCATGACTGTAGCTGACCATGTGTGCTCCCAGGGAGTGTCTCTTTGCTGGACACACAGAAACCTATGTTCACGTTGATCATGCCATAGGGCGAACAGGTCACTCTGCATGAGAGAACTGTTACCAGACTTCCAGCATCTATTCAGGGACCACAGGAAGTATGAGTGTTGACTTTCGTTCCCAGCCCCATAGAGGAATAGAGGAAGGAGAATCTGGGACTCTGCCTGGGCCCCTCCTTATGCCCACACCTTGACACCCTGCAACTGCTTGGGCAGAGGCATGGGGAGAGCCTGGTCTCTAACTGTCCTCTTCATTCCCTAAGGACCATGACCACAGTCTGCAGCTCTGCACAGCTTGGCAGCCAGAGAAACTTGGCATAGTTCCCCACGTGTCAGCACAGGCCCAGAGGAAGGACAGTAATAGAATGTTTATGGGACCCAGGTGGCTTCTCAGAGTCAGCCAATGGTCTTGGCTCCTCCTTGTCTATGAAGACACAGGGCACAGGTCCTGCCCTCCATGCACCCCTAGCTGCTGCACACACACTAAGGATGAGCTGAGCTGGCCTCTGCTGCTCCTGGGAGCATGGAAACCACAATCCCTGGGCCAAAGGGCCTTAGCAGTAGGGCCCTGCTTGCTACCAGAGTCCAGAAGACCCAGTTGGGTTCTAACTGCTCTATTCCCAAAGATGATGATTAGCTCTAACAGCAGGCCAGGCTCTGTTGGGAAGGATAGACAGGCATATCCAGGCCCAGAGATGGATGTACTGTGGCCATGCTCGGAGGTCTGATCTTCACAGGCATACTTAGCCATATTACCCAGCACTTACTCAGCTCTGTCTGGAGTGCCTTGGTCCCCCAAGAGCCCTGTGATGATGAAGTCACTGCCAAAGGCAAGGGCCTAGTCCCTACCATGTTCCTGTCCACACTTGACTCCTGCTGGGAGCCAGCAGTATGGACAGACATGTCAAAATGGGGACATGGTCTGCTTTCTTCCTTGGGAGAACTTGTGAAACCCAGGACCAGGTGACATCTCTGAGGCCAGGCAAGGACAAGGAAGAGTAGTGTGACCTTATGTGAGGTTTAGCGATAGAAAACCTGTGAGGGTAGGGACTGCTCTTCAGGGACAAATGTGTTGAGGGCAAGGCAAGGTGAAGCAGGCTGCACACATCCTCAGGGTAGCCTTCCCACAGAAGAGTCACTGTCTAGAGAAAGGAACCGAGGAGCTGAAGGGGTTTTCAGCCCAAGAGGAGGGTCAACAATATGAACCAACCAGTATCCCAGAGCTTCCAGGATCTAAACCACCAAAAAAGCTGAGTATACATGGAGGGTCCCATGGCTACAGCTGCATATGTAGCAGAGGTTAGCCTTCTTGGACATCAAAGGGAGGAGAGGACCTTGGTCCCGAGAAGCCTCGATACCCGAGTCTAGGTGAATGCCAGGACAGGAAAGTGGGAGTGGGTAGATTGGTCCTGAGAGGGAGGGGAGATGGGATAGGGGGTTTTCAGAGGGAATACCAGGAAAGGGGCAACATTTGAAATAAATATGAAGAAAATAACTAATAAAGACAATTATACTTAAGAAGAAAGAATCACTGTCTACATTCATGTGTGGAAATGAGTTTTGTGTGTTTGTGTGTGTGTGTGTTTGCATGCATGTGTATGCCTCGATACATACTTGCATGTGTGCCTGTGTGTGTGTGTGTGTGTGTGTGTGAGAGAGAGAGAGAGAGAGAGAGAGAGAGAGAGAGGAATGATCTGATACCAGTCCTTCCCTCCTGCCCCCCAATGATGTTCACCGGCAGCAGGGCAGAGGTTCTGGATGAGTGACTCTCCTATGTCAGCAGCACTGCACCCTCATCCATCCTAGGCCTGGCGTTCTGGTCCACAGGCCTCTGAGCTCTCTTGGTGGCCACTCCCTGGTCTGTCCATACACATGGCATCTCATATCACAGGGACCTTAGTGACACATGGATGAAGTTAGGACCCTATACAAGGGCTGTCCCTGTGGATAGAGCCCTGTAAGATCCCAGGGGTAATTGGTATTATTTGAGAGATCTCCTGAATAGGAAACATGGAAGTCTCAGGCACAGGGCCACAGACTTGTCTCCCAGTCAGACACTTTACCTATGCTATGTCATCAGCTAGGCAAAAACAGTGAATCCCTCCTGAGAACCTCTCCCAGATCTTTTAGTATAGCCACCTGACTGTCCAGTTCAGGGAACCATATCCACCAGCCTACTGATTTTCCCTGCTGATATATCTCTAGGAATTTCCACATAATCATGCTTCCTCACTGTCCAGAAACTTCCTCCCCCCCCCCCCCAGAAGCCGTTCCTTCTGGGAATGCTCCCGAATGCTCCTTCAGACCTATTACATTATCAGCTTTGGGAAAATGTTCCTCATTCAGAACATACCATTTCCTGTTGTCTCTGCCACCTAGCTCTGTCTCTTAGACATGAACCCTCAAGAATACTGATAACTCTTCTGTAAATATTAATATTCAGTTAAATCATTTTTTATAATTGGTTCTCAGTGTGCTATCTGGTTCCAGAAATAGGCAGATACCAATTCTAATAGTGACACAGAAATCAGTTGGTTAATTTCTTCTTTCTCTCTTTCTCTCTCTCTCTCTCTCTCTCTCTCTCTCTCTCTCTCTCTCTCTCTTTCTTTCTTTCTTTCTTTCTTTCTTTCTCCTTCTCCTCCTTCTCCTTCTCCTCCTTCTCCTCCTCCTTCTCCTTCTCTTCTCCTCCTTCTCCTTCTCCTCCTCCTCCTCCTCTTCCTCCTCCTCTCCCCCTCCTTCTCCTCCTCCTTCTTCCTCTTCTGTCTTCTCCTTGACCTGCTGCTGCTGCTACAGTTACTGTTGTGCTTCTCCCATTGTGTCTGTTCCTGGTCCATGTGTTTGAAATCACCTCCTGTTCATACTCAGTACATAATTCCCTGATGACACTGTGAAAGAGACAAGGTAATTTATTAGAGATAAAAGAAATAATGAGGTAGAATTCTTATAATAACATGTGGGACTTTGACATGCGTTAATATTTTATGTCTTTTTTTTTCTACTTTGTAGTCAAGATCTTGGAAAGAAATCACTTAGAAATTTTTTTTTAAATCAATGTATTACTAGGCGTTTCTTAGGAGCAAAAGGATAATCAGTATGCAAAAACTATGAATGCATGGAACATTATCAATAATCAGTAAACAATGCTATTGTACTTATTCAATGACATTGCTGGTTATTAGTTTTGAGGCTTACTGGAATGTGATGTCACTTTTGAAAATGTAAGAATCTGTTCTTCAGCTCTTGTGATCGATTGGCACATTGCTAGGGCCTGTAGCCCCTGAAAGAGTCCTTGAGCCCATATGCATCTAGTCCTTACCCTGTGGGAACTATTGTCTTTAGGGAAGATGGACTCCAGGAGAAGGAATGGGGTCAGCAAAACAATTCTGTTGTGTGGATTAAAAATCATTGATATTGAGTCCATGCTGGCAAGAGGAGAAACCCAGAATAGGGAGAAGGCTTGGGGTTGATGAATTCTAAAGTACTTCGAGAAGATGAGAAGGTAAGAATTGTGGGCAAAATGAAAATGAAAATGAAGACAGAGGAGGGACCAGCACAGAGTAAAGTGGGTAGGACAAAGCTCAAAGGTACCTGGACCCTGCCTGCTTCTTTTTCTCTGGATTTTCTCCATGGGCCTCATTTCTGGGGGGAGACTCTGTGCTGCCTGCGGCGAGATTGATTTCCTCCTGTAAAGCAGCAACAGAGTCTCCTCATGGCATTTCGTATCCTCTTGGCCCATCCCCTGAAGCCTCGGGGCTGGGCCCTGGCCCTGCTGGGGATGGGCGTATTCTCTGAGGCACTGTGGGAGAGGGGATTGTCTTCTGGGATCGAATTGCTGCTGTTTTCAGTGATTCTGGTTGTTGTGTTAATACAGGGGACACTCATGGCAAATATGTGTTGTTGGTCCTCTGTGGGTTTCCACTGGAGTGGCCGCAAATGAAGAAAACCAGGCCCAGTGGATGTTCTTCCTGCTCTTTGCCTAGCCTTCTGGCCATAGGTAGACTCTTGACCAGTGTAGGATGGTGAGACCAGTGGGCCAAGTATAGGAGCACTTCTGCTTGTCTTCATTCCTAAAGTAAAAGCAGCAGCAGCATCAATGGTCGGGAATGGGGCTGCCACTGGACTCACTGTCTGAGTCACTGTTGAGTAGACATGTCTCTGGAGAGCCTGTCCTTTTAGTAAAGTATAGCAAGCCATGGCTTGGTTATATTTCTGTTTACGTAGTGACTCGAGAATGTCTTGAGCTCGGAAACCAAGATATTCCATGGCTTGGACAATGGTAGGGTCTGCCCTGGCAGGGATTAGATCCTTACAGGGATTTGGGAACATCTTCCAGTCCCCTTTAAACCAGGGGTGCAGCATCACCTCCATGGGTGTGGGCCTATATGTAGGGTGGATGGTCAGTAATAGACTAAGCAAGTCCTCTAGTTCTTGTGAGACCCCACAGGGGGCAGGATATACTCCTGCCACAACTTGTCTTTGCAGTTTGTGGATGATCACAGAATCAAAAGGCACCTTCCCGACAATCATGAAGTACAGGACCACGCCTAAGGTTCACGTGTCGCTTTTTGTACCATCGTATCTTTTACCGAGGAAGAATTCTGGGGCACCGAAGGAGTAGGAACCACAGTACTGGCTGAGCATTTGACCAGGTTTGACTTTGGTACTAAGGCCAAAGTCGATTATTTTGATTTTTCCATTGTTATTGATCAGGATGTTATCAGGTTTCAGGTCCCCGTGCACGATACCATGTTCATGGCAGTAGCTCACGGCAGATATCACTTGCTTAAATATTTTCCGGGCCTTGTCCTCCTCTATGTGGCCAGAATTTTTGATGTATTGGTAGAGTTGTTGTCCTTCAACAAATTCCATTACCAGGTATATGCTTGTTTTGGTCTCAATCACTTGTAGAAGTGAGATGATGTTGGGATGGTTGAGTGTTCTCATTATATTGGCCTCCATCATGGCTGACTGGAACCACTGCTTGCCCTTTTCAAGAACTTTGATGGCCACAGGTGTGCCTGTGAGCCGGTGTTGGGCCAGGAGGACCTTGGCGTTACTCCCTTGCCCGATGGTCCTCAAGACTTTGTATTGGGAGTGGAAGTCTTCCTCCTCAGAGATATGGGGCTCGAAGCTGAATGGTGGTAACTCCTCCTCACTATGTGTAGGTATTGAATCACTACTAATGCTACCTAAAAATAACATAAAAAGAATAGAATCAATGTAATGAAAAAGAGGTAGGAAAACAGAAACCAAAATTAGTACACATGCTACCTAAAAATAAACAAAGAAAATGTGCTTGACATAAAGGTAAGTAAAGGCTAGAAAAATAGAATGAATATTATGAAAAATGTATGGGGAAAAAGCTAAAGTAAAAAAATGTAAGTAAATCCTAACCAAATAACGCACCTCAAACTATTAACCCAAGAGTACACACATTCCAAATACAGATGATGAAACTAAAAAACATAGTCATAAAACGGTGATTGGGAGGGTTACAATTGATTAATACTGTGATTGGATGTAGATTGAAGAAAAAAATCATATGAAAAAATGAGAGGCGAAAGCATTAGTAAAAGACAAAACAAATATAAATTCCCAGCACTTCAGTGAATATTCCATTTTGTTTTAGGACCTAGTCTTTCACAATGAAACCACACCTCCCCTGAGCAAAATATTGAAAATTAAAATTAAGCAATGACAAACAATAAGATAGTAAACGATCAGAGACTATTAAACCTACAACCAAGGCCAAAAAGCCATAGACTCTGGACTCAACTTCAGTGGCCAAGGCTAGCTGTTTTTTACCAGCACAAGACTCTGAGAACAAGGCCACACACAGTATTAATGGCCCATTGTTTGTCCTTGAGTTTCCTTCAGTGTAGCCCTGAGTGACCATTGCAGCCTGTGGCCAGAGATTCAGATTAGCATTGGCCAGGTCAGGGTCTTTGCTACCTGGTCCTGTAGCTCACCTCCACTGTAGTTCCATGTGTCCTGGCTGCTGCAGCTGCTCCAGGAACCACTAGATGTCTTCCCACAGAGGCTCACAGATCCTGTGGGCTCATCCACAGACATCTCAAGCTCTCCCTGCAGGAAAAGCCAAAGTGTCTTGAAGGGCATAAGCCAATGACAACATGTCGTGAATTAACGAGGAAACAATGACAAGGTAAAAATAGGAAACCAAAATACATTGAAAATAGATAGACTGAAGTAGTATGAAATACATTAGGAAATAATCAAAACACTAAAATATCATGTGAGAAAATAAATCCTAGGGTCAACAAAGCAGCCATGCAAATAAATAATAAAGATCAAAACAGCAGCACTAAGGAGACACACAGCCAGTGGCCTTACAAATATGTGGCCTAATTCTATCTCTTGGACTCATTCCAAAGTCAATCAATCAATCAATAAACAGCAAGTTCTCTACATATGCCTTTAATCTGAGAGTATGTGGTTGTCATATCAAATCCCTGGGAGCTTCTGGTCAACCAGCCCAGATTCTTGGCCAGCTTCACGTCATTGAGTGAGTCTGTCTCAAAAATAATGTCGATGGCCTACCTTAGGTACAGCAGCCGGGTTGACTTCTCTCCTGTACACTCTCTTGCACCAAGGTACAAGCTCCCTGGGACCAGGTGCTCTGTGCTCTCTGGGACCAGGTGCACTGTGCTCCCTGGGACCAGGTGCTCTGTGCTCCCTGGGACCATGTGCTCTGTGCTCCCTGGGACCAGGTGCACTGTGCTCCCTGGGACCAGGTGCTCTGTGCTCCCTGGGACCAGGTGCTCTGTGCTCTCTGGGACCCAATGGATTTTTCAATATCCTTTTCCACTGTTCAAACAATGAGTTGTCATTGTTTTCTAACCAAGTGTGATGGCACATATAGAACCTTTTTTAGACAAGAATAGCTAGCTGGTCCTTTGTGGATCCAGGCTCTAAACCCAGGTCTTACAGTGCCAGCTGACTGACTGCAAGCAGTTCAATATATCTTTAGTAATGATCTAATGTTTTCAATGATGAAGACGAGGAGGAGGAGGACTACAGCCCAGCAGGTCAGGATAAGTACCCCAGCACAAGGAAGTCTTATGGACACCTTCCTGCTTCTACTTTTAAGCTGCCACAGTCCCCTTGTCAGCCACGCCCAGCCTCAGATGGCATGTCCCTCTGCAAATCCCTTCTGAATCCCTTGGCCAAAGCCAACAGTACTGCTTACAAAGCAGGCCATCCCCTGCCCCTGCCAGGCACACCAAACCTATAGTGTCATGGTCACTGGAAAGGTCAGGGTAAAAGAGGGAATGGAGAATTGTGCCTCCCAGTCCTTGATGACTGAGCCTGGAATCGCTGTAACCCTGGCACTTGGCAAGGTCCATGGAGACCCTGCCTGCCTTGGGGCTGGGTTTTATCTGATCACTCGCAGCTCGTGGTTTCCTTCTTCCTCTAATGGTGGCCTTTGTGCTAATCCTCTCTGAATTTAGCCTTTCTTTGAGCCCTACCTAAGATTTCCTCTGTCCATTCGCAGGTAATGAAGTGATTTCAAATATTTATGAATATGTGATAAGCGTGATGGGGGAGGGGAGTTTGATGGACATGGCAGAAGAAATTTTCTGCTCCTAAAGTGACATGGGACTGTGTTTCTATCTGACATCTTTCTACTGTTTGCACACAGGACTGGGAACTAAGTGCCTGTCGTGACATTGTCTTCACTGTTTAAGCAGAATACAGCCAGTGCTGCCCCTGCTCACCCTGTGATCCCGGGCAATCGCATACAGGGCAGGTTGGGGATCAGAAGACAGAAGCAGCCCACGGTAGTGTGTAACTGTTAACAGCGTGAGAAATGACCACAGGGCCTGTGGAGGTTGAGTGAAGACCCCCACACGACATGATGGGTATGGTAGGCTCTCTTGAGATGGGAGAGGGGAAAGGCTTCCGCATTGGGGAGGAGGAAGAGGCGGGATCGGGATCGGGCCAAGAAAGAGATGCCACCAGTTCAGCTGTGTATTCAAGGCCACAGTGAGGCGACTTGTGTTGTACAAGCACTATGGGGACACTGTTGTTCTTGAGAAGGGAGGAGCAAAGCCCAATGTTCCCGGAGCCACTAAGCTGGGCTGGTAAAGGAGGCTGTTGGTAGGCACAGAGCATGCGCATGAACAGCCAGTGAACTATAACCCCAGGATTTAGCCACGCCCTCCAGTCGTTATTACTGGGATTTTCAGAATGGAGGAGGTTGTGGTCGCTTCAGTGTGAAGGGAGCCCAGGGAGTTTGAAACCGCTGCTCAGAGCTCTCAGGGATATGGGGAGCCGAGGAGACCTGGGGTTGTCTTGGTAGCACTGTTGTGAGTCTGATCTTGAGCTCCCTCGGGATGGAGACCGAGTCGGTTTGTCTTGTTTTCAGGATCTTAGGGGAGTTGGACCTGTTTTCTCCCAACGCGCCTTAGGTTCCTTCCTCCAACTCCCACTTGGTGCGTCTCTGACCTCACAGCTGCTGCTTCTGCAATCAGTGTGTCCTGACCTGTCACCTCCCTCAGCTCTGGTGAACATCTGCAGAGTGAGCACTTTTAGTACAGATGTGAACAACAGTAATGACATAATCCTCGACGTTGCCCTCTTAGTGCACACAGCAGAACACATAGATCAACAAAGTGAACAAAAATATAAATACCATGAGTGGTAATGGCTGCCAAGCAGAGATTCTGAACCTTACATGATCTAAAATCAGATCCATGCAAAAGTTAGAGAGGACAAGTGTGCACTGCAGGGACAGGAAGCTCCTGTTGAACACAGCAGACTGAGGGCTTAGAAGACAGAGGTTTCAGTGAAAGTGGTCTGTGACCAGCCAGGGCTCAGTGCTGTACTGGAAACAACTTAGAGGTGGAGGGCATGGGAGCTCAGGCCACACAGGCTAATGATCAGCTGCTAAAGGACTTTGGTTTGCCAGTTCCGAAGACACTACAGACATGATCTTAACAAGAAAAGGTGATCTGATGTGCCTCTTAACAGTGAGTTTGCAGCAGGTGGAGGTTCCTCTCCAGAGAGATCAGATGACTGCATGGGCAGCTGCATTAAAGACAAGGCTTGGCTTCCTGATACAACAGAAGGAGATCTGTGGGCATGCTCTGGGGAAAACTGGGGAGAGCCACAGGCAGTGTTTTGGATCTTTGCAATTTGCATATGTGTACTTTGAAGGAAGAAGCATTATTTTTGGCAACAAGTTCTAAGTTCCATGAGGACAGAATAGCTCTGCCTGCTTCAAGGCCCAGCTTAGCTATACAGAAGCTTCACCCTATGACTGTGCCTTAGCACACAACTCAGGACCAATTTATCTCACCTTGAGAGACAAATCTTAGTACTTCTCACCTAGTTCCATCACCACCAGACAGAGTTGGGCTTACACAGGGGTGAGCTACAGACTCAAGGCAAACTAAGAATTCACACTGTACTCTGCACTGCCCCCAGAACTGAGCATAGGTTTCTGTGTGGTTGAGACTGTAAGGCTGGGAACCAGAGAGAACTATTTAAAAAACAAACTGGCTGGACTGACTGGTTTATGTAGATAAAAGCAGATTGGACAGAACAGTCATGTAAAAGCATTTAAACTGTGTTTGGAAACATTATGCAGAATTCTTGGTACAGTGTGAGATACTGATAACAGACAAGGCCCTCCTCTGTGCTGTGTGTATGTGGAGCCATGGATCCCTCCCTGCACACTCCTTCTATGGTGGGAGCTCTGGGTGGTCTGTTCTGACATTTTTCTTGCTATGGGGTTACAATCCACCACCAATCCCCCGTCCTTCTGCCAGCTTCCCTCCTGGATCTCTGAGGCTCAGTCTGATGGTTGGCTTCAAGCATCCACATCTGCATTTGTCAGTTGCTGGATGAAACTCCCAAGGGGCATCCACACTGGTTCCTGTGAGCAAGCCCCTCTTGGCAGCAGCTGCAATGTCTGTATTTGGTGGCTGCAGACAGGAGGGGTCACCAAGTGGGGCAGTCCCCGGATGGCCATTCCTTAGTCTATGCTCCATTTTTTTTGTCCCTGTCCCAGTACCTTCACTGTCCCAACACCTCCACTTTCATAGGATGGCTGCTGTCACAGCAACAACCCTGTGCCTGGACCTCCAATTTGCAAGAACTTTGCTGCCACAGAACATCTACTGTTGCAAGATATCCACTAGGAAAGCATCTCAACTGTCAAAAAGATTTCTACTGTTGCAGAACCTCCCCTGTTGCAGGACCTCCACAGCCTCAGCATCTCCTATTTGCAGGACACTTTCTGGCACAGGACCTCTGCTGGCTCAGGACATGTACTGTTGCTGGAATTGCATATTTACAGCACTTCAGCTCTTACAGGGACCTCTACTGTCCACGAACATCCACATTCACAGGAAACCTACTCTGTTAGCAGCTAGATTTTTGGAGGACCTCTACTGGCACAATAAGAAAACTGTCAGAGGACCAACAATGTTCCAGCACCTCCTCTGTTGAAGGACCTCCACTGTCCAATCACGCCCACTATTTCAAAACCTCCTGTTGAAGGACCTCCACTGTCCCAGCACTTCCACTGTTGTAGGATATTCACTGTCCCAGCCTTACTCCTACTGTCTCTGGACTTCCATTACTGTGGGACCTCCAATACTGCAGGACTTCAAGTGTTGCAAGACCTCAACTCTCCCAGGACCTCTACTGTCTCAGCACCTTCATTTTCACATACTTCCAGAGACAGGACTTCTGCTGTTCCAGCACCTCCCATGTTGCAGGGCCTCCACTGTTGCAGCCTCATTTCCACTGTCTCAGGACCTCCATTACTGCAGGAACTCCAATATTGCAGGACCTCTAATGTCAAGGACTTTCACTGTTGCCATAGCTTCAGTGTCCCAGCTTCTCCAGTCTTTCAGGACCACCAGAGTCAAAGGAACTCCACTGTCAAAGGATCTCCACAGTCTCAAGACCTCACCTGTCACAGCACCACCTGTATCGAAGGACCTTCATAGATGTAGGCCCTCGCTGTCTCACCACCTCCACTTCCACAAGAGTGCCTCTGTCTTAGAATCTCCACTTCTCAGCACCTCAAATGTTGTATAACAACCACTGTCTCAGCACCTCAACTGTCCCAGTATCCCCAGTGTCACAGGACCTCCACTGTCTGAGCAACTCCACCATCGCAGCATCTCTGCTGTGTTAGAAACTCCACTTTTGCAAAACTTCCAATGTCAGAGGATTTCCAAGATTTCACCACAGCCACAGTTGTAGGAGCACCAAAGTTTCAGCACATCCCCTGTCCCAGGGCCTCCAATGTGGCAGGACCTCCACAGTTACAGCTATTCTAATTTACAGGACCTCCACTGGCAAAGGATGTGCAGTGTGAGGACCTCCACTGTTCATCACCTCACCTGTCTCAAGGACCTTCAATGTTGCGGGACCTCTACTGACATAGAGAGTGCACTATACAATGTGTACACCTCCAATGTCTCAGCTTGTCCACTGCCTCAGGACCTTCACTGTCCCATTGCCTTCACTATCCCTACACCTCCACTCTTGCAGGACCTGCACTGTGGCAGGACCTTCATTGTCAGAGCAATTTCACCGCCTCAAGATCACAACTGGTGCAACCTCCAATGTTGCAGGACCTACACTGTCACAGGTCTGCCACCGTCACAGGACCTCCACCCTTTAAAAACCTCTACCATTCAAGCACATCCACTATCCCAGTGCATCCGAAGTCTCAGGACCAACCCTGTTGCAGCACCTACACTATTGCAGAACCTCCCCTGTTCCAGGGCCTCCAGTGCTGCAGGACTTCCAGTGTCACAAGAACTTCACTCTCACAGGTCGTCCACTGTCTCAGGACCTCCACTGTGTCAATACCTCCACTGTTGCAGCACCTGCCTTGGCATAGGACCTCCACTGTCCCAGCCTTGTCACCAGTGTCTCAGGACCTCTTGTGTTGCAGCACCTCTGCTGTTGCTGGACTTCCACTGTTACAGGAGCCCCAGTGTTGTAGCACCTCTACTGAAGCAGGATCTGCACTGTCCTTGCATATCTACTGTCCCAGCACCTCCACAGCTTGAGGAAATCCACTATTGCAGCAACTACATTGTCAGAGTAACTCCACTGTCTGAGGACCTCAATGTTGCAGGACATCCACTGTCTCACGTCCTCTAGTATCTCACTGCCTCCACTGTTGCAGGACCTACACAGTCCCAGGACCTGCACAGCCATGGCAACTCTTCTGTCAAGTATCGGATGACATTGGTGCTTATTAGTTTTGAACCTTACTGGAATGTGATGTTACTTTTGAAAAGTTAAGAATTTGTTCTTCAGCTTCTGGGACTGATGGCCACATGTTCTAGCAACAGGAGTCCCTGGAAGATTTCGTGAGTCCATAGAACTCTAGTCCTTACCTTGTGGAAGCTGTGGTATTTAGAGGGTGATAAATTGCAGGTAAAGGGATGGTATCAGCAAGACAAGTCTGTGGAGTAGGTTGTACATCAGTGATATTGACTCTCTGCTGGGAAGAGGAGAAATCCAGAAGAGGGAGAAGGCTTGGTGTGGAGGAAGAATCATAAAGTACTCACACAATGTAAAAAGAATACAAATTTGGGGAAATGCAAACCAGAGACCAAGGCGTATCCAGCACAGAGCAAACTGGGTAAAACAAATCAGAACATTACCAGGCTTGTGCTGGTTCCCTGAATGCTCTCCCTGGGCCTCATTTCTGGCAGGATACTCTGTTCTTCCCTACATGAGGTTTCTTTCTTAATGGACAGTGGGAACACAGCTTCACTAGAGCATTTCCTACTATCTTGACCCATCCCTTAAAGCCTGTGTGGCAGTCCCTGCTGGGGACAGACTTGCCCTCTGCTGAGGCACAGTGGGAGAATAGGTTGTTTTCTGAGTTCTCATTGCTGCTGCTCTTTTCCCTGAGGCTGCTCGTTGGGTGAATCCTGCAGACTCCCCTGGCATATTTGTATCCTTTGTCCAGGGTGGGTGTCATCCAGAGTGGCCTGAAGAGAAGAAGGCCAGGCCCTGTGACTCTTCTGCCTCCTCTTTGACAAGTCTTGTGGCCCAGGAAGCAGACAGAAGAACATTGGAGGATGACAAAACCAATGTAGCTAGGTTGGGCTCGCTTCTACTTTTCTTTAGTCCTAGAGGGAACGCAGTTTCATCCTGAAGGGTAGGGAATGAGGCCACATCTGGACTCACTGGCTGAGCCTGTGTTCTTAGAACCATCCGCTGGGGAGACTACACTTGGAGTGAGCCATAGGAGGTCATAGTCTGGTTTGACTTTCTTGATGGAATGAATGTATATTATCTTGGGCTATGAACACAATGTATAGCATTGCACCAACAATTGCTGTTTTGGGCATAAGAGAGATGAGTTCTGCCTAGGGATTCAGGAGTGACTTCAAATCTTCCTTTAACCACTGGTGCATAATCCTGTTTGTGAAGATCAGCCTATAGCTGGGGTTGACTGTCATTAAGAGGCCAAGCAGGTCTGCCAGCTCGTCTGACACTCCACAGTGTCAGACTACACACAGGCTGCAACCTGTCTTCTCAGCTTTTGTGTATCAACATCATCAAATGGTAAGTTTCCTACTACCATAAATTATATGTCTATTCCTACGGTCCCCAAAAGGGTATACAATGTCGGTCTAGCATTTTCTGAAGTTCGACTTGGGTACTAAGGACAAAGTCACTGATTTTGACTTTGCTATTCATATCCAAGAGAGTATTTCATCTGATTGCAGTTCCTTATGAACTATATTGTACCCAACACAGTACCTCGAAGCTGTTATATATTTCCGAAATATTTCCCTGGCCTTGCCCTCCTCTAGGTTTCCAGACTTTCAGATGTGTTTGTAAAGCTGTTAACCTTCAACATGCTCCATGAGAAGGTGTAGTTTTAGTCTTGCCTCAGACTCAATTACTTGCAAATGTTAGAAGACTTTTGGGATGTTGACTAGCCTCATTATATCTACCATGGTCTTTACAGGCTGGACACTGGTTCTTCTTCCCAAGCACTTTGATAGCAACATTTGCAGACGTCTACTGTCCCAGCACCTCCACTGCCACATGACTACCGCTGTCCCAACAACTCCCATGTCCTGGACCTCCATATTCCAGCTCCTCTGTTGGTACAGGATATCCACTGTTGTTGGACATCCACTCTCAAAGCACCTCAACTCTCACAAGGGACTCCACTGTTGTATGACCTGTACTGTTACCAGACATTTATTCTCTCAGCGAGTAGATTTTTTTGCAGGATTTCCCTGGCATGGCGCTTCCACTGTCACAGAACCTCCAATGTCTCAGCAGCTGAAATGTCGCTGGACCATCACTGTCCTATCACCTTCACTGTCCCAGCACCTCCTCTGTGGCACGACCTCCTCTGTTGCAGGATATCCAATGTTGCAGGACCTACACTGGCTTCAGGAGTACCACAGTCACGTGACCTCAGAGCTGGAAAGACCTCTACTTTTCAGGCACCTCCACTATCACATTACCTCCACTATCTCAGGATCTCCACTATTTCAGGAACTCCAATGTGGCAGGGCCTCTACTCTTGCAGGACTTCCACTGTTGTAGTACCTCCAATGTTGCAGCACCCACATTGTCTCAGGAGCTCCACTGTCTCAGGACCTACACTGATGCAGTACTTCCACTGTTGCAGAACCTCCATTGGCAGAGGACTTCCACTGTCCCAGCCTCATTTCCACGGTCTCAGGACATCTAGTAGTAAAGGAGCTCCAGTGTTGTAGTGCCTCTACTGTTGAGGACATCCACTGTTGCATGACCTCCACTGTTGCAGTTCTACCATTCTCACAGGACCTCCACTGTCCCAGCCCCTTCACTGTCCCAGCTCCTCTTCTTATGCAGGACTTCCACTGTCACAGTACCTACAATGTTGTAGCAACTGCATTGTCTCACGCCCTCAACTGTCAGAGGACCTCCACTGTTGCGTGACCACTACTGCCTCAGGACTACCACCCTCAAAGGACCTGTACTGTTCAAGCATGTCCATTTTCACAGTGCCTCCACTGTCTCAGGACCTACACTGATGCAGTTCTTCCACTGTTGCAGAACTTCCATTGGCAGAGGACTTCCACTGTCCCAGCCTCATCTCCACTGTATCAGGACCTCCAGTATTGGAGGAATTCCAATGTTGCAGTTCCTCTACTTTCTAGGACTTCCACTGTTTCGCTACTTCCACTGTTGCATCTCCTCCATCACTGCTGGACCTCCACTGTCCCAGCCTCAGCTCCACTGTATCAGGACCTCCAATGTGGCAGGACCAGTACCACCACAGTCTTAGGACTTCCACTATTGTAGGAACTCCTGTGTTGCACAACCTCTACTGTTGTTGAACCTCTGTTGTCCCAGGAGCTCCACTGTCAAAAGATGTCCACTGTTGTAGCAACTCCATTGTGATAGCAGCTCCTCTGTCTATGGACATCAATGTTGCAGGACCTACACTCATTCAGGACCTCCACTATCTCAGTGCCTCTACTGTTGCAGGATCTGCATTGTCCCGGGACCTGCACTATCATAGCATTTCTGTTGTCACTCATTCTATGATATTGCTCGTTATTAATCTTGAGGCTTAATGGAATGTGATGTTAAGTTTGAAAACATAAGAATTTGATCTGTGGCTCTTGAGATTGATGTCCACATGTGCTAGGACCAGTAGCCCCTGGAAGTTTCCATAAGCCTGTAAACCTCAAGTACTCACCTTGTGGAAGGTATTGCATTCAGGAGGGTGATACAGTCCAGGTGAAGGGATGGCAAGGGCAAGACAACTCTGTAGAGTTCTGTAGAAATCTTGGGGTGGAGCAAGGATCAAAAAGTACTTACAGAACGCAAGACAGAAATGATTTTGCGGAAATGGAAACCAGAGACAGAGGAAAAACCATCGCAAGGCAAACTGGGAAGGACAAAGCACAAATGTTCCTTCCTGGGCCGTGCCTGCTGCTGATCTCTGGATGCTCTCCATGTGCCTCATTTCTGAGAGTTGACAGTTCTGCTCAAGGAGTGGTTGATTTCTTGATGGAGAGCAGCAACACAGCTTCATCATGGTATTTCCTAATTTCTTGGTCTGTCCTTTGAAATCTCTCAGCTCGGCCACTGCTGGAGTTAGTTTTGCCTTCTGCTGAGGCACAGAGGGAGAGTAGGTTGTCTTGTGTGTTCTCATTTCTGCTTCTATTCTCACTGAGGCTGCTTGTTGAGTGAATGCAAGAGACACTCCTGGCATGTATGTATGCTGTGCCCAGTGCGGGTGTCATCTGGAATGGCCTGAAGAAAAGAAGTCCAGTCTCAATGTCTCTTCTGCCTCCTCTTTGACAAACCGTATTGCCTTAGGCATACACTAGACTATTGGAGGATGACCAGACCAATATGCATAGGGTAGGCTTGCTTCAATTCCTCTTTAGTCCTAGAGGGTTGCAGCAGCATCATCAAGAGTAAGGAATAAGGTCATACAGGGAATCACTGGCTGAGTCTGGATGGTTCAGCCATGCTCCTGGAGATCCTTTCTTTTCAGTAAGCAATAGGAAGCCATTGTGTAGTCACATTTTCTGTGACATAAAGATTTCATATCTTAGGCTCGAAACCCAGTATACTCCATTGCTTTCACAATTGGAGGGTCTGGACTTGGGCCATCAGTTCACCATAGGGAATCTGGAATGCCTTCCAGTCTTCCTTGGACCAGTGGTCCATCTTCATGTCCATTACTGTTGGCCTATATCTGGGGTTGACTGTCATTAAGAGGCTATGCATGTCCTCTAGCTCTTCTGACAAGCCATAGTGGACAGGATACACACCTGCCACAATGTGTCTTCACAGCTCTTGTGTGACAACCAAGTCAAATGGGACATTTCCTCCCACCATAAAATGTAAGCCTACTTTTAAAGTCCATATGTCCTACTTTGGACCATAATAAAGTTTGCCTAGAGATTGCACAGGGGAACCAAACAGATAAGCGTCACAGTTCTGGTTCAGCGTTTCCTCTGTTTCAACTTGGGCACTAAGGAAAAAGCCATGATTTTTACTTTTCCATTCCTGTCCAAGAAAGTATCTGGTTTCAGGTCACTTTGTACTATAGTGTCCCCATTAGGGGAGCTCAATGCTGCTCTTCCCTGGCTGTGTCCTCCTTTAGGTGGCCAGACATGTAGATGTATTTGTAAAGTTTTTGACTTTCAATACACTCCATGACAAGGTCAATACACTCCAAGACTTGTCTAAGACTCAATTTCTTGGAGAAGCGAGATAAATTTTGGGTTGTTGTTCATAAACATAACTGCCATGGTCATTACTGGCTGACACACACCATTGCTTCTTCTTTACAAGCACTTTCATGTCAATAACAGGACATTCATTGTTTCAGAGACTCCCGTGTCCCAGCACCCCACTCTCAAAGCACATTTATTGTGGTAGTCCCATATTTGTCCCAGGTTCTCCTCTGTGTTTGGACTACAATTTGTAGTACCTCTACTGGCACAGGAAGTCCGCTGTTGCCAGAACTCCATTTTCAGATCAATAACACTGTCAGGAGCTCAACTGTTGCTCTATGGTTTCAGGATCTCCAACCTTGAAGGACCTGTATTGTCCAAGCATATCCACTATCACAGTGCCTACACTGTCTCAGGACATCCACTTTTGCAGTTCCTCTTCTGTGGCAGCCCCTCCATTAGAGTAGGATCTCCACTTTAGCAGCCCTATTTCCACTGTCTCATGACCTACATTCTTTCAGGAACTCCAATAGTGCAGGACCTCTACTGTCAAGGACTACCTCTTTGTGGTACCTCCACTGTTGAACCTTCTCCATCTTGTCAGGACCTCCACTGTCCCAGCCTCATCTCTACTATACCAGAAACTCCAGTATTGCAGGTCCTCCAATATTGCAGGATGTCTACTTTCTCTGTATTACCATTGGTGCAGGACCTCCAAGTTCACAGAACCTTTACTGTCGCCTGACCTCCACTGTCCCTACAAGTCTACTGTCCTAAGACCTCCCCTGTTGTAAGATAGCCACTGTTGTAGCATCTCTACTATGATAGCAAGTCCATTTTCTCAGGACCTCATGGTTGCAGGACCTGTAATGTCTCGGGACATCCACTAACTCAGTGCCTTCACTGTTGCAGAATCTACACTGTGCCAGCACCTCCACTGTCACACCATCTCCATTGTCGCTTTTTCAGTGACATTGCTGCCTATTAATCTTGAAGTTTAATGGAATGTGCTGGTACTTATGAAAATATAAGAATGTGATTTGCAGCTAATGTGATTGATGTCCTCTTGTGCTAGCACCAGTAGACCAGGAAGATGCAATGAGTCCATAGTCTTCCAGTCCTCGCCTTGTGGAAGCTCTTGATTTTAGATTGTAATACAGTCCAGGTGAAGGGACAGCATCCACAAGATAAGTCTGTAGAGCAGTGTACACATCAGTGATATTGAGTTGCTCCTGGGAAAAAGAGAAATCCAGAAGAGGGAGATGTCTTACAGAACATAAGAATGAAACAATTTGGGGGAAATAGAAACCAGAAACATAGGAGGAACCAGCACAGATCAAACATGGTAGGACAAAGCACAAATGTACCTAGGCTGTGCCTGTTTTTTGTTCTCTCCGCACTCTCCTTGTACTTCATTTCTGGGGAGCGACTCTGATCTTCCACACAAGAGGTTTGTTTCTTGATGGAAAGCTGCAGAACAGCTTCTGCTGAGGTAATTTTCCTAATTTCTTGGTCCATCCATAAAGCTTCTGGTGGAGGCCCCTGCTGGGGACAGTCTTGACCTCTGCTGAGGCATATCATGGAGTAGGTTGTCTTCTGTGTTCTCATTGCTGCTTCTCTTGTCACTGACACTGCTTGTTGAGTGGGTGCAGGAGACATTCCTGGCATGCATGTATGCTTTGTCCACTGTGGGTGCTTTCTGAAGTGTCCAGAAGAGGAGAGGTCCAGGCCGGTGTCTCTTCTGTCTCTTCTTAGATTAGCAGTATGGACATAGGTAGTCAGTAAACCATGAGGTTGATAAACTCATGTGGCTCAGGTGGGCTGCTCCTACTCCTTTGTAGTCCTACAGGGTAAGAAGCAGTAACTCCAAGGGTAAGGAATGGCACCATAAGAGGACACACTGGCTGAGCCTTGGTTGTGCAGGCAGGCCCTTGGAGATCCTGCCCTTGTAATAAGCTATAGGATGCTATGGTCTCTTTATATTTTCATTGAGGTAATCAATCTTTGATGTCTTAGGCTCAGAACACAATATATTGCATTGTGGCCATAATTGCAGTGTGTGCATGAGCATGATTAGTTCCTCATAGGGATTTTGGATTCCCTTGTCGTCTTCCTTGAACCAAGGATTCCTCAAGTCTCTCATTCTCAGAATATATGTGGGGTTGACTGTCATTAATATGCTAAGCAGATCCTCTAGTCTCTCTGACTCTCCCAAGTGGGCTGTGTACACACCTGGCACAACTCTTATCTCAGCTCCTGTTAGACAGCAGAGTCAAATGGGAATTTTCCTACTACCATAAAATATAATCCTACTTCTTATGTCCACATGTCAGTCTTTGAACAATCATAGAATTTGTGGAGAAAAATTTCAGGGTTTACAAAAGGGTAAGCCACACAGTTCTGTTTCAGCATGTGCCTGGTTCAATTTGGGTCCTAAGGAAAAAGTCCATGAATTTGACTTATCCATTCTCATCCAAGAAAACTTTATCTGGTTTTAGATCCCTTTGAACTATACTGTGCCCATTATAGTCACACATTGTTGCTATTATTTCCATATATATGTCCATGGCCTTGTCCTTCTCTAGGTGGCCAAACATTTAGATATATTTGTAAAGCTGTTGACCTTCAACCAGCCCCATAACAAGGCTTGTCTTGAGATTCAATTTCTTGGAGAGGCGAGTTGAATTTGGGTTGTAGTTCATCAATATAACTGCCATGGTCATTACTGGCTGACAGCATTGCTTCTTCTTTACAAGCACTTTGATGGCAATTGTAGCAGGAGACTGCTGTTTCAGAGACTCCCGAGTCCCAGCACCTCCACTCTCAAAGGATATCCATTCTCCCAGTACCACCTCTGTCCCAGCTACTCCCCTCTCTTTGGACCTCCAATTTGCAGGACCTCTACTGGCACAGGAAGTCCACTGTTGCCATTTTCAGATCAACAGCTCTTTCTCAGGAGCACAACTGTTGCTGGACCTCCACGGTTTCAAGACCCCCAATGTCGAAGGACCTTTGTTGTCCAAGCATGTCCACTCTCTCAGTGCCTACACTGTCTCAGGACATCCACTCTTGAAGTTCCCCTACTGTTTCAGCCCCTCCATTAGTGTAAGACTTCCACTATAGCAGCCCTATTTCCACTATCTCAGGACCTCCACTCTTTCCAGAACTCCAATGATGGTGGACCTCTACTGTCAAGGATGACTGCTTTGCAGTACCTCCACTGTTGAACCTCCTCCATCTTGTCAGGACCTCCACCGTCCCAGACTCAACTCTACTGTGTCAAGACCTCCAGTATTGCAGGTCCTCGCGTGTTGCAGCACTTCTACTTTCTCTGTACTTCCACTGGTGCAGGACCCCCAAGGTCACAGAACCTCGGTTGTCACATGACTTCCACTGTCCCTACAAGTCTACTGTCCCAAAACCTCCACTGTTGCAAGATATCCACTGTTGGGGAATCTCCATTGTCATAGTATGTCTACTGTCTCAGGACCTCACAGTTGCAGGAACTCCACTGACTCAGGACCTACACCAATGTAGGGTTCATTGTTCAGCACCTACACTATCACACTATCTCCATTGTCACTTATTCGATGACAATGCTGCTTATTAATCTTGAAGTTCAATGGAATGTGCTGGTACTTTTGAAAACATAAGATTTTGATATGCTGGTAAAGTGATTGATGCCCTCTTGTGGTAGCACCATTAGCCCCTGGAAGATTCCATGAGCTCAAAGCCCTCATCTTGTGGAAGCTGTTGCCTTTAGGTGGTGATACAGTCCAGATAAAGGAATGGGGTCCACAAGGCAACTCTCTAGCATCGGGAACACATCAGTGATATCAAGTTCCTGCTGGAACAAGAGAATCCATAAGATGGAGAAGACTTGGGGCGGAGCAAGAATCATAAAGTACTTACAGAATGTATTTAAAAAATCGTTTTGCAGAAATGCAAACCATAGACAAGGTAGGAACCAGCACAGAGCAACTGGGTGGGGTAAAGCACAAATGTACCTGGGCTGTGCCTGATGCTTGTTCTTGGTTTGCCCTCCCTGTACCTCATTTCTGGGGGAGGACTCTGATCGGCCCCCGGAGATTTTTCTTTCTTGATGGAACCACAGAAATACAGCTTTTTCACAGCATTTCCTAATTTCTTAGTCCGTCCGCAACGTCTTTGGGACTGGCCACTACTGGGGACAATCTTGCCCTCTGCTGAGGCACATCGGGGAGTATGTTGTATTCTATGTTCTCATTGCTGGTTCTCTTCTTACTGAAGCTGCTTGTTGAGTGAATGCAGGAGACACTACTGGCATGTATGTAATCGTTGTCAAGTGTGGGTGCCTTCTGAGGTGGCCTGAAGAGAAGTGCAGGCCCATTGCCTCTTCTTATTCTTGACTAGTCATATGGCCATAGGCAGTCAGTAAACTTTTAGAGGGTGACATGTCTTGTGTCCTAGGGAAGGCTGGCTTCTATTCCTCTTTAGTCTTAGACACACTGGCTGAGTCTGGGTTGTGCAGCCATGCCATTGGAGATCCTGCCCTTGCGGTAAGCAATAGGATGCTATGGTATCATTTTTCTTTTGTTGATGTAATCAGTCTATAATATATTGGGCTCAGAACACAGTATTGCCTTGGTTCCACAATGCAGAGTGTGGCCTGAGGGCATACAGTTCTTCACATAGATTTGGGATCCCCTTGCAGTGTTCCTTGTACCAAGGATGCATCATGTCTGTGACTCTTAAACTTTGTTTGTGGTTGACTGACATTAAGAGGGTTTAGCAGCTCCTCCATCTCTTCTTACACTCCATATTGTGCTGTATACACACCTGGCACAACCTTTCCTCTCTTCTATGACAAAAGAGTCAAAGGGAACTTTCCTACCCCCATGAAATATAGGTCTACTCCTAATGTCCATATCTATATTTGAACCATCATAATGTATGACTAGGAAAAGTTCATGGGTATGAAATGGGTAAGGACCTCACTTCTTGTTCAACATTTGTCAAGGTTCAACTCGGTTCCCAAGGAAAGACTATGATTCTGACTTTTTTATTCTCGTGTAAGCAAATATCATCTCATTTCAGGTCCCTGTGTTCTATCCTGTGCCCATCATAGTAACTAAGGTTTGCTATTATTTACCTATACATTTCCATGTCCTTGTACTCCTCTAGGTGTTTAGACTTTCAGATGTATTTTTAAACCTGTTGACCTTCAACGAGCTCCATGACAATTTACCTTCTTGTGTCAGACTATGTTACTTGGAGAAATGAGATGACTTTTGGGTTTTTGATCATCCTCATTGTATCTGCCATGGCCATTACTGACTGACAGCATTGCTTCTTCTTTATGAGCATGGTAGCAGGACCTCCGCTGTGCCACCACCTCCCATGGCCCAGCACCTCCACTGTTGTATGACTTGTACTATCTTAGGACCAATGATATCCTAGCAACTTCCTTGTTTCTGGTCCTCCAAATTGCAGGACATCTAAAGGTACAGGATGTCCACTGTCTCTGAACATATGCTCTCAAATCATTAAAACCCCACAAGGACCTCCACTGTAGCAGTACAAACAGTGTCACTGGACATCCACTCCCTCAGCAACTAGATTCTTGCAGTACCTCTACTGGCACAGTATGTCTACTGACACAGAACCGCCAATGTTGCAGCTCCCCATCTGTGGCCGGACCTCCACTGCCTCTCCACGTCCAGTTTGCAGAATATCTACTCCCAAAGGATGTCCAATGTCACAGGACCTCCACTGCCTCTCCACGTCCAGTTTGCAGAATATCTACTCCCAAAGGATGTCCAATGTCACAGGACCTCCACTGCCTCTCCACGTCCAGTTTGCAGAATATCTACTGCCGAAGGATGTCCATTGTCACAGGACCTCCACTGCCTCTCCATGTCCAGTTTGCAGGATATCTACTCCCAAAGGATGTCCAATGTCACAGGACCTCCACTGCCTCTCCATGTCCAGTTTGCAGGATATCTACTCCCGAAGGATGTCCAATGTCACAGGACCTCCACTGCTGTGGCCCCTCACCTGTCACAAGGCTCTTCCCTGTTGCAAGATCTCCACTGCTGCTGAATCCCCAGTATCTCAGCAATTCCACTTTTGCAGAACTTCTTTTTTTTTCCTTTTTTTGATTTGATGTATTCTTTATTTACATTTCAAATGATTTCCCCTTTTCTGGGTCCCCACTCCCCGCAAGTCCCATAAGGCCTCTTTGCAGAACTTCTACCGTCACAGAACATCCGCAATAACAGGACCTCCAATGTTGCAGCCCCTCCAGTGCCTCAGGGACTCCACTGTCCCATCACCTACACTGTCCTGGACCTCCACTCTTGCAGGACCTCCACCCTTGCAGGACCTTTTTCTCTTGCAGGACCCTTAATATCAGAGCAATTGCAGTTTCTCAGGATCTCAACTGTTACAAGACCACCAATGTTGCCGGACCTCCACCCTTGAAGGATCTTTACTGTTCAAGCACCTGCACTATTGCAGGACCTCCACTGTCTCAGGACCTCCACTATTGCAGAAACTTCAATGCTGCTGGACCTCTACTGTTGTAGGGCTTCCTATGCTGCAGCACCTTCAATGTCACAGGACTTCTACTCTCTCAGGACCTTCACTGTTGTCAATCCATAGTTACATTGCCTCAATTGCAACCGACCCCCACTGTCCAAGCCTCAACTCCACTGTCTCATGACCTTCCTATTGCAGGAAATCCAAATTTGCAGGAACTCTACTCTTACAGGACTTCTACTCTCTTAATAACTTCACTGCTGCAGCACTTCCAATGTTGTAGGACCTTCACACTTTGAGTCTCGTCTCCACTGTCTCAAGATCTAAATAATGCAGTACCTGCAATGTGCAGGACCTCTATATTTGCCAGACCTCCACTGTCCCCGCACCTCTACTCTTCCATCATCTCCACTGTTGCAAGACTTACACTGTTACAGCAACTCCATTGTCATAGCAAGTCCACTGTCTCTGGGCCTCCACTATCTCAGTGTCTCCACTGTTCCAAGATCTACACTTTCTCAGCAGCTGAGCTGTCTCAACAACTCCACTGTCACTTATTCATTGGCATTGCTGGTTATTAATTTTGAACCTTAATGGAATATAATGTTACTTTTGAAAACATCAGAATTTGATCTCCAGGGTGTGTGATTGATGGACTCATGCACTAGACCCAGTAGTCCACGGAAGCGTCCATGAGCTCATAGCCCTCTGTCCTCACCTGGTGGAAATTATTGCCTGAGGGAATGATAGACTCCAGGTAAAGGGATGGGTTCAATATGACAACTCTGTAGTTTGGGGTACACATCAGTCATATTGAGTCCCTGCTGGTAAGAGGAGAAATCAAGAACAGTGAGAAGTTTAGAGGTTGAGGAAGAATCACAAAGTATTTATAGATTTTGGGTAGGAAACAATTTTGGGGACATGCAAACCAGAGACATAGAAGGCACCAGAACCGAGCAAACGTGGTAAGACTAAGCCCAATGATGTCTGCGCTGTGCCTGCTGCTCTCTGGATACTCGCCCTGTGGCTCAGTCCTTGGAGAAGACTCCATTCTGCCCTATTTGACGTTTCTTTCTTGTTTGAAAGGAGTAACATATCTTCATCACATCATTTCCTAATTTCTTTGTCTATCTCTTAAGCATCTGGGATGGACCCTGTCTGGGAACAGTCTTGTACTTGGCTTAGGTAGAAAGAGAGAAGAGAGAGAGAGAGAGAGAGAGAGAGAGAGAGAGAGAGAGAGAGAGAGAGAGAGAGAGAGAGAGAGAGAGAGAGAGGAGAGAGAGAAGGTTGTTTCTATGTTTTCATTTATGCTGCTCTCTTCACTGAGACTGCTTGTTGTGTGGATTCAGGAAACACTCCTGGTACATATGTATACTTCGAAGAGTATGCTTGTCATCTTGAGTGACTTGAAGAGAAGAAAGCAAGACACAGTGGCTCTTCTGCCTCCTCTTTCACTTGCCTTATGACCATGGCAGACACTAGACTATCGGAGGATGATTAGCACATTATGGCTGGGGTCTGCTTGCTTACAGTCCTCTTTAGTCCTGAAGGGAAAGCAGGAGCAGCATCAAGGATAGGGCATAGGGCAATAACTGGAGTCACTGGCTGTTTCTATGCCGTGCAGCCATGCACCTGGTGACCCCACCTTTTCTAATCAATACATTGCCATGGTCTGGTTATACTTTTGATGACTTGATGAATGTAAAATGTCTTGGGCTCAAAACTCAATATAATTTATGGCTTCCACAATTGCCAAGTCTGGCCTAAAAGGCATCACATTCTAATCTGGATTTGGGAACCCCTTGAAGTCTTCCTTGAACCATGGTTGCATCATTATTTCTGTGACTCTCAGACCATATCAGGGGCTGACTGTCATTAAGAGGCTAAGCATGTCCTCCAGATCTTCTGAAATCTCACTGTAGTCAGGATACACACCTGTCACAACCTGTCTTTTCAGCTATTGTATGATGACAGAATCAAATGGGAACTTTCCTACTACCATAAAATATAAGCCTACACCTATGGTCCAAATGTCCTTCTTTGCATGATCATAACATATGCCTACAAGGAGTTTAGGTACATCAAAAGTGTAAGCACCACAGTACTAGTTCAGTCTTTGCCCTGGCTCAACTTGAATAGTAAGGACAAGGCCCATGGTTTGACTTTTCCATTCCTGTCCAAGAGAATATTACTTGTTTTCAGGTCCCTGTGAAATATTCTGTGCCCATGTTTGAAGCTAACAGTGCTATTATTGGCCTAAATAAATTTCCCTGGCCTTGTCCTACTCTAAGTGGCCATACTTGTAGATGTATTTCTAAAGCTGTTGATCTTCAACCATCTTTGTAACATGGTATAGCCTTGTCTCAGACTCAGTTATTTGGAGAAGAGAGATGATGTGATTGACCATTATCATTATATCTGCCATAGTCTGTAATGGCTGGTGGTATCACTTCTGCTTTACAAGCACTTTGATGGCAACTGTAGCAGGACCTTCACTGTCCCATCACCTCCACTGTCTCTAGACCTCCACTGTAGCAGGACATCCACTGTCCCATCACCTCCACTGTCGCTAGACCTCCACTGTAGCAGGACATCCACTGTCCCATCACCTCCACTGTCTCTAGACCTCCACTGTAGCAGGACATCTACTGTCTTAGGACGACTGATGTTTCATCAACTCCAGTTTAAATCACCCCAACTGTCACAGGGACCGCCCCTGTTGCAGGACCTCCAGTGTCTCAGCACCTCCTCTGTGACAGGACATCCACTGTCATATGGATCAGATATGACAGTTCCAGACCCCCCGAAGAAGTATAAAAATTCAAGAGAACCAAAAGGGGAAGGTCAAGATTCCCTGTGCCATCCTTCACATGGCATGGATGAAGACTTACTATCACAAAACAGACTGGCTTTTTACATGCTCAAACCATGAGCAGGATTTCATCTTGACTACTCTGTGCACCTTACAGACTAACATGATCCATACAGATACCTTGGTCCTCCTTTAATTCTGTTTTAGTATGTGAACTGCAGTGTGCAGTTTTGTTGTGATCCATCCTTAGACATGCTGAACTGCCCTGTTCCAAGTACAGATGTCATGGTTCCAGGATTTCTTGCCTCATTTAGCCCTTCAGAGATATCCAGACAGAACTTAGACTCCAGAGACAGAATAGCATTTGTTGGTGTGGCCTTTTGAAGATCTAACCAACTTTCCCATTTCCTCCACCTTCTCCCCATTTAAAGATATCTCAATGCCCATATTCAGCAGGAAGAAGATTTGAAGATTGATCATTCTGATTCCTTGTAATTGGGGATCTGGTGGTTTTTATTCTAGCTTTTCTTTCTAGGGAATTTAATAGTGAGTATAATAAGCACAGGGAGGAAATAGCTAGAACTAATTGTGTAGCCATAATCTCATGTTATGAGATGTTATGAAGTTGAAGTTTTAATTTCTTACATTGGTAAAGAATTTATTTTGATACATATTCAAGGTTTTCATTGGTATACATTTCTTCTCTTGATAGAAAAATGTAAGTCTACAAAGCTTAGAACCAGTCCTTCTATAACTGCCATAAAGAAATGTTTTTAGACGATTAATCATATGATTAAAGTGCCAGATAGCAAACTCATGGTTCTGAGTTCATTGAAAGAATATTTCCAAGATATTCCAGTTTTAAATGGCTGCGATCAGTTAAAGGGCAACAGCCAAGACTACTTTGCATTGACAGTTTTCAAAAATGTCAGAAATGGACAGTGTAACATTGAATGTTTTTGAATCATTTGATGCTGAGACATAGCTGCTGCTGAGAGCACTCCAGTCTGGGTTCAGAGAAGATTCTGATCATCTTCACCTCTGGGTGAGGCTGTTTATCGTTGCAAGGGACCCACTCCGCAGAAATTGCTTATTCATCTACAGACCAAAATAATATCTCGAAAAAGGACATACTATGCAGAATACTCCACTGATGGTATATATACACATATATATATCCCAACAATGAGCCCATCACAGGCCCTGGGGCAGATCCCATCCACCATGGTCCCTTATTGCCACTGATCTCCAGACTAGTGCTGGTATCAAGTGAAAAGTGAGAAGATCCCAGTGACACATGGCTAAAGTCTTCCTCAGCATGTTTTTAAAGCTGAAACCATGTCAATATTCTATGGGAACCCTGACACTTCATCTCCATTGGTGCTGGGATAGTTTCCCTGCCTGTCCCTAGCCACTTGTCCTTTGGCAAGGCCTCCTCTATGACACGCCCATGTTAATTATGTTCATAAAGCCAAGGCACTCTCAGCAGAGGTGGAATGTGGAGCAGGGTTCTGGCTTCCACTGACTAAGGATGGGAGTCAGAACTTTTCTGTAGTCACGGTTCTCTGATGGCTGTGTCACACAAACAGCCACCATTGCATGTACACCCTGTCCAGAGGTCCTCATCCCCCACTGAGTACCAGTAGAAGGATTTTGGGCTCTAGTTTCAGTTAGTCCTGAAGAAATAGTCCATGACTCTAGCTGACCATGTGTGCTCCCAGGGAGTGTCTCTTTGCTGGACACATAGAAACCTATGTTCAGGTTGATCATGCCATAGGGCGAACAGGTCACTCTGCATGAGAGAACTGTTACCAGACTTCCAGCATCTATTCAGGGACCACAGGAAGTATGAGTATTGGCTTTCGTTCCCAGCCCCATAGAGGAATAGAGGAAGTAGTTTTTGGGACTCTGCCTGGGCCCCTCCTTATGCCCACACCTTGACACCCTGCAACTCCTTGGGCAGAGGCATGGGGAGAGCCTGGTCTCTAATTGTCCTCTTCATTCCCTAAGGTCCATGAGCACAGTCTGCAGCTCTGCAAAGCCTGGCAGCCACAGAAACTGAGCACAGTTCCCCACGTGTCAGCACAGGCCCAGAGGAAGGACAGAAATAGAATGTTTATGGGACCCAGGTGGCTTCTCAGGGTCAGCCAATGGTCTTGGCTCCTCCTTGTCTATGAAGACACAGGGCACAGGTCCTGACCTCCATGCACCCCTAGCTGCTGCACACACACTAAGGATGACCTGAGCTGGCCTCTGCTGCTCCTGGGAGCATGGAAACCACAATCCCTGGGCCAAAGGGCCTTAGCAGTAGGCTCCTGCTTGCTACCAGAGTCCAGAAGACCCAGTTGGATTCTAACTGCTCTATTCCCAAAGATGATGATCAGCTCTAACAGCAGGCCAGGCTCTGTTGGGAAGGATAGACAGGCATATCCAGGCCCAGAGATGGATGTACTGTGGCCATGCTCGGAGGTCTGATCTTCACAGGCATACTTAGCCATATTACCCAGCACTTACTCAGCTCTGTCTGGAGTGCCTTGGTCCCCCAAGAGCCCTGTGATGATGAAGTCACTGCCAAAGGCAAGGACCTAGTCCCCACCACGTTCCTGTCCACACTTGACTCCTGCTGGGAGCCAGGAGTATGGACAGCCATGTCAAAATGGGGACATGGTCTGCTTTCTTCCTTGGGAGAACTTGTGAAACCAAGGACCAGGTGACATCTCTGAGGCCAGGCAAGGACAAGGAAGCGTAGTGTGACCTTATGTGAGGTTTAGCGATAGAAACCCTGTGAGGGTAGGGACTGCTCTTCAGGGACAAATGTGGTGAGGGCAAGGCAAGGTGAAGCAGGCTACACACATCCCAGGGTAGCCTTCCCACAGAAGAGTCACTGTCTAGAGAAAGGAACCGAGGAGCTGAAGGGGTTTGCAGCCCAAGAGGAGGACCAACAATGTGGGAAGCCACTTTATCCAGCGCCGTTGCAAGATGGCACTGGCAGGAAATATTTAGTCCTGGTAAACAACTGTGACACACATGCAGTTGGTAAACAACTTTGACACACGTGCAGTATGGCTTCGTGATGACTCAGCATTGGCATGCTAATGAGGTGCACCTTAGTTCTCCTATCACAATGCGACACGCCCCTAAGCAAGGGCTGCTGGCATATATAAGGGCAGCAAAAGACAGGCTCGGGGGGGCCCCGTGTTGGAGAAGAAAAGCAAGGTCCTGAATAAAGCGCTGCAGAGAAGATCCTGGTCGTGTCGCGTCTTTTCTCGCTGGTCGAGTTAGGCACCGACACAACAACATGAACCATCCTGTATCCCAGAGCTCCCGGGATCTAAACCTCCAAAAACAAATAGTATACATGGAGGGTGCCATGGCTACAGCTGCATATGTAGCAGAGGTTAGCCTTCTTGGGCATCGAAGGGAGGAGAGGACCTTGGTCCTGAGAAGCTTCGATACCCCAGCTAGGTGAATGCCAGGACAGGAAAGTGGGAGTGGGTAGATTGTTCCTGAGAGGGAGGGGAGATGGGCTAGGGGGTTTTCGGAGGGAATACCAGGAAAGGGGTAATATTTGAAATAAACGTGAAGGAAATATCTAATAAAGACAACTATACTTAAGATAAAAGAATCAATGTCTACATTCATGTGTGGAAATGTGTGTGTTTGTGTGTGTTTGTTCTCATTCTCATGCATGTGTATGCCTCGATACATACCTGCATGTGTGCCTGTGTGTATGTATGTGTGTGTGTGTGTGTGTGTGTGTGTGTGAGAGAGAGAGAGAGAGAGAGAGAGAGAGAGAGGGAGAGGAATGATCTGACACCAGTCCTGCCCCCCCATGATGTTCACTGATATTTGGCAAACACCTTAACAATAGGGTGTTTGTTCTTAATGGTCTTCTAATGGAATGTTATACTTAATGTTCTACCTCTCAGTCAGGGCTAGATATCCTCATTTTGTAGCAATGGGGAACACTGTTCTTTTATGATTGCAGCCTGTGTCTGCCTTGGGGGCCCTCCTCCTCCTCCAGTGTCCAGTCTGTTCTATATCAATCTGTGCAGCGTATAGAACCTTCACATCTGCCTGCAGCTGCAACCCTGTGTGAGTCCTTGCAACAGCTGATATCCTGGCTGACTGTCCCCACTCCACCTATTCTGATGAGCTCAGGTATTGTATTCCATAGCTGCCTGCAGCTACTACGAACTGGGTTGCTGGAACAGAAGCTGAGGGATGGATGGGGAAGGGGCAAAAAGAAAGAAGGCCAGGACAATGTTTCACTGATCAAGGCCAAAACTTTAATGTCAGTCAGACCTTTTAACAGTTTGGGCAAACCCTTCCCCCCAGACTCAAGGAGATATCTGAGAAATCTTTGGCTCCTCTTCTCAGCGGGTCGCCTGCTGGGATTAAAGAACTTCATGTCTTACAGGTTCCAGGATGTTTCCAGGTGAGACTGCCCTGAGGCAGCCTTGATTTCCAGGTGAAAGCAGCTGTATGGTTCTCAGAGGAACAAAGGCCAGGGATAACATAAGCCAAAGGCTGGGGGGTGGTGGCCAGGAATGTCACAGACTGAGCTAATGGGCTGAAAAGCCCAGCTCAATCCTGTGGGGGAAGGGACACTCAGGATGCACAGAAGAAGGCCTAGATGAGGAGGTGCTGCCCCACCCAGCCAGCCAGACTTGAGCTCCATTCTGGCAAATGAAGTGGTGTCGAGATGCGGCCCTTACAGGAATGGGTCCACTGTTGGGAACAACTACCTGTGACCAGCAGTGACATAGAAGTCTCCTCTTGTCCAAGTAAGGGGAATTCAAGTACTTCTTTGGGCATTGGGCAGTAAACGAGTGCTGAGGGCTCATGGGTAGATGCCCCACCCTATACCTTCCGAGACCCATGAACTGCACCTGCTTAATGCCCCTTGGATTTCTTTGGATAAGGTAAGGAGAGCAGACCCAAAATATCCCAAACCACTGCACAGGCAACACTGTCATGCCAGGTGGAAGCAGTCTTCACAGCCTGAGGAGTAGAGTAGGGGTTCTCTCCCATTGCATCCAGGGGTCTCTTGTTTGCATAGCCAGTGGCAGGGTCTTGGGTGGAATTGAGACAAACTGCAAGGGAGGCCTTTGTGTTGGTTACAGTACTTATAAGCAAGACATGGGAGGAGGAGCCACAGACTTGTGATCTAGGAGAACCTGCAGTAGCCTGCTCTGGGTCCTTGTAGCCCAGGCTGGCTTTGGGGTCATAGGGCTCCCTCTAATGTCCAATCCCATCATGGCACCTTCTCTGGAAGATAAGACAGGTTCAAGCTGCTTCAGGTTAACATTGACTCTTGTTTCACTCAGACACCAAGCTGCTTCAGGTTAACATTGACTCTTGTTTCACTCAGACACTCATGTTTGTGAGAATCCCAGGAGCTTAGAACCAGAGACAGGAAGAATAGGGTCTTCCCCATGCCCTTGGCTAATGTTGGAGCAGGCTCCCCATCTCCTACAACTGGGCAGGCCAAGGAGACTGATATGGGGGGCAGAAGGCTTGAGGGCCAAGAACTGCCTTCCCCAGATCTGGCCTAATGCTGGTGGTGCTGGAATGCTACCAAGCCACCTTCAAGGCACAGACGGGGCTGCTGTATGGCTCTTGTCTACCCCACAGTGTCCTGCAGGTGTGGTTTGTCATGAGGCCATCACAGGGAAAGGCCACTTAGGAACTTCTTGCCATGAGAGGAGGAACCAGCAGCTCACCAGTGTCGCTGTGTGACCTAGTCATGAACTGTCTGCATGAGTGAACCCACATGCTCTGTCCATGCTAAGAACACACTAGTCACCTGTGTGGTTGGCCTCTGCCTCCCCAACCTGCAGAGAGATACAACAGTGTGATGTTAGTTCTTTCCCTGACTGTTGGTGATTTTGGTGTTTCTACAGTCCCAGGACTCCAGCTCTACCCAGACCATCCTAATTCTGTCATAGCCGATCTATCCTGGGCCTGACAGGCCATCCTGTTGGTGTGCTCTGTCTTAGCTCTCAGGACACACTTCCCCCCGGTTTCCTCATGCTGTTTCCTCCGACCATCCCAGCATGCACCAGCTCCGTATCCCTCCCAGGTTTAGGATCCCTGATAATCCCTGATATGTTTGTGTTCTCCCAGGCTGGGTTGTGGGCACTTGTGTGGCTCCAGTGCATCCTAGAATTCCTTGCAATCCTCCATTCCATGCCATATGCCACCTTTCAGTCCACACTGGCACCAGGGATGCTGGCCTGCCCAGGCTTCCCTCCATTGTTGTCCCTTTTGCACTTATGTCTTTGAGGAATGGCTCTGGATGTGGTCACCACACTCTACCCTGGACGCATCTGAGAGTTCAAGGACGGCCACCTTTCACTTAAGCAAACTTGTCCACAGACTGTGCAGGTCCCATCAGCTGAGATCAGCCTCTACACTACAGTGATGCTCATCTTATGCTTTTCAGCTATGAGGGACTGTAGGATCTGTCCTGAGGGCCCTACACATTCTGCAGGTAGGAGAGCCATGCAGGGGGCTTGCTATTTGGTCAGTTCTTCTGGGTATTGCCTTGAGCTGAGAGCCTTTGGGAGGGCACATGCTCCTGTATTAAATGAGCTGGCCCCACTCTGCCTGGACTGTGCTGGGACTGCCTCTCATGCTCACTCCTCCCAGTCTCTACCTGTTCCTAATTATCTGTGAGTCCAACATCAAGCCTAGTGGTCAATCAGCCTTCATGCCAGTCCAGGAACACAGAGCCCTCACTGTCCTCTGAATAGGTTTCACAGGGCCCCTGCTTTAGTCTCTTTGGTGTCCTATAGTGGTAGAAACTCAAGTTTCTTAGGTCCCTAGGACTTGTTTTGCAGCCATTTAGAACAAGGTAGAGGTAAAGAAAGGTTGAAATAATGTCCTGCAGTTCTGCATTTTCACCACTGGAGGGCTGCACGCTGTTCAGTCCCTGCTGTGCCATTCAGCAAGCCCTCTCTGTCAGGCTCTGAGCCTGAAGCAGAGAACCACTGCTAAACCCAGTGCTCCCAAAATCTGGCTGCACCTCCAGGGATGCCTGCAGAGGATTCCCTAGGACCTTGAGGACCCAATTTGGGAATCTTAGGTGGTCAGGGTGCTGGAGCCAAAAGAGCTGTACGAGACATTACCTGGTATGTGACCTCTGTCCCTACATCCTGATTAGCATGACCCACAGTCCTGCGAAGGTCTCTGGGTGGCTGCTGAAAAGAGGTGGAGGAGGATATGGAGGGTGAAGAGGAGACGAGTAAGCGGGACCAAGGCAGGAGCACTGCCCATCCACTGCTGTGGGAGCACTGCCCATCCACTGCTGTGGGAGCACTGCCCATCCACTGCTGTGGGAGCACTGCCCATCCACTGCTGTGGGAGCACTGCCCATACACTGCTGTGGGAGAAGTGCCCATCCACTGCTGTGGGAGCACTGCCCATACACTGCTGTGGGAGCACTGCCCACACACTGCTGTGGGAGCACTGCCCATACACTGCTTTGGGAGCACTGCCCATCCACTGCTGTGGGAGCACTGCCCATTCACTGTTGTGGGAGCACTGCCCATCCACTGCTGTGGTAGCACTGTCCATCCACTGCTGTGGGAGCACTGCCCATCCACTGCTGTGGAACACTGCCCATCCACTGCTGTGGGAGCACTGCCCATACACTGCTGTGGGATGTCCTGTCCTGGGCTCTTTCCTGCTGTAACTCTGAAGTACAAAGCAAATAGGACTGTCTGAGATGAGGACAGCTTCTGTTCTGAACTGTGAGAAGAAAAGACAGGCGCTCTCTGTGACATCCACCGGAGCACAGGGTCCCACATGAGCCTCCCTCCCAAGTGATGCCATCTGCTCTGCAGAGTGGCTCCAGTCAGCGTCAGGAGAGGCGAGATTGCCTGTTTCTGAAAGCTGAGCTCTCCCCAACCACCCACAGACCCAGCAATTGTGCCTCCTCCGTGCCCATCTCTACTGGGGCCAGCGGCTCCCTCATGTCATTTCTTACTCCTGCCAGTCGGTTGTGTAATAGCCCATAGGATCTGGACTCAACTTCATTGGCCAAGGCCAGCTGCTCTTTACTTAGATAAGACTCCGAGAACAAGGCCACACACAGTATTAATGGCCCATTGTTTGTCCTTGAGTTTCCTTCAGTGTAGCCCTGAGTGACCATTGCAGCCTGTGGCCAGGGATTCAGATTAGCATTGGCCAGGTCAGGGTCTTTGCTACCTGGTCCTGTAGCTCACCTCCACTGTAGTTCCATGTGTCCTGGCTGCTGCAGCTGCTCCAGGAACCACTAGATGTCTTCCCACAGAGGCTCACAGATCCTGTGGGCTCATCCACAGACATCTCATGCTCTCCCTGCTGGGAGTTAGGCTTGATGCACCCTGTGTGGGAGATGCCAGGGCTTTAGGAAAACAGTGAGAGGCAATGGAGGAGATGTTGTCTGCTTCTCTTCTTGTCCTCCTTGCCCAGGGAGGTTCTGCTGCAGGGTTCCAGCTCCAGCAGGTCACTGATGTAGCATTCCCAGTAGCTCTTCTTCTCTGAGGGGAAAGCAACACAAGACCTGCTGAGGGAGGAACGTGAAGTACCCTGCACTCCTTAACTGGTGATGGTCAGAGTCCTGCCAACCGAGAGATGCATCTGCACCTGTGCGCATGGAGCAAAAGTCCACCCTTGTGGAATGAGATCCGCGTTCCCATGACAGCTGGGAACAGACTTTGTCCCCAGCAGCCTCCTATCATCCCCTTGGGATGGTTCTTCAGGCTGTGACACCTTGTCTCTTAGCTACAGAGCCATCCTGAGCAGCCCTGGTGCTCTATCACCCAGGAGAGGACCAGGTGAAAACAGAACCCATCAGTTCCTTCTGAGCATGTACAGTCGTGCAATATGCACCCGGCATCCCTGAGAGCCTGCCTTACAACATGGGTACAGAGTTCTACTTGCTTATGCTTCACAAATACATTCAGGCACACTCATCTCTCTCTCTTTCAAACACACACACACACACACACACACACACACACAGATAGGCACACAAACATTCGTACACACATGCATGTATACCCATGTACAGACACACAGAGGCATGCACACAGTCCACATCCCCCTACATACATGTACAGTAATACATGCATGCAAATACACAGACAGAGGCACACACTCCTGCTTGTGCACTGTGGTTTCAGTGTGCGGCAAGTCAGGTCCTTTCTCAGTGGGGTCTTTGAAAAGTTGAGAGAACAATGAGTCTTTAGGCAGCGTTAACGCTATCCCCTTGCAGACAAACTTGCTTCTTTGTCTGTTTGCAGTGCTAAGGATGTAAGGAAAATGACACTGCAGAATCATATGCATCTTGGAGGGATGGAAAGGTCACTCCCACCTTTCATCCCAACCCTCGGAGGGAGGAACGAGCTGATGACCACCAGTAATGATGACTTGTAATGGAGGGTATGGTCTGGACGCCCAGCCAGCCCAGCCAGCCAACCCCAGGAGCAGGTCTCAAGGGTTGATGTGCTACATCCTCAGATCATAGAGAGGGTGCGTGGCCATCAGGTAGGTGCCCAGACCCAGGTGGATCTAATACCCACTCTCTGCCTCCCCCAGCTGCTGTAGCCCCTGTAGCACAGGCTGCAAGCTGAGGTGGAGCTGGTGGGTGCTACAAAGCTGTTGCAGCAGGTAATGGGAGCGCCAGGCATGGCCCGTTTAGAACAGCAGCTTCTGTGTTGCCAGCAGCCCTTCTCCCTGTATTCCCAGCTTCTTCCCCCTGGACAGACAGGACAGACAATGTGACTTTGTAGTTTAGAAAATGGTTACAGCAGCAGCAGCAGCAGGAGCAGCAGCAGCAGCAGCAGCAGCAGCAGCAGCAGCAGCAGAGAAATACCTTATCGCCAGCCATAAGCCACAACTGGGCCCTCCCCCATCCTTCATTTGGAGAGCTCATGTCCCTGTGGAAACAGTCTCAGGGCCCTGTGAGTACCATCTCTCTGCAGCCTTAAGAATGCAGACGAAACCTGGGGCAGCCCCCCTATGTATACAAGTCTTGCTTGCAGGATTTTCAGTGAACCCTAATCAGTGCTTGGCCTGCCTGCTCTCCTGCATTCCTCACTGTCATGGCTTTGGGAATAAGGAAGGAGGGACAGAGGCTAACTGGTGTATCTCTAATTTCCCCTTTGTTGCTGAGTGGAAAATTGGTAATTGGTGGCAGCCAGAGCTATACATCTCTTGGAGAGCTCATCCCAGACATGGCTGTGAGGATCACAAGGATGAGTGATGTTTTGGAGAAAGAAAAATGAGGATGAAGTTGTTGAGTCCCAGGTTCTGAGGACTGCTGAGATTTATGGATGGATTTACCCTTCAGACACCCACCAGAACTGTTACCTTTAAATATGTATCCTGGGGAAGTCACAGAGCCACTGTGGAGTGTAGTCTTCCTCCTGAAAGACAGAGGTTATGTGGGATGCGGAAACGAGAGCGTGAGGTAGGATCTGGGGTAGCAGGAGACAGGAGAGAAAGAGGAGGGGTCCTCACCTGATAGATGATCACTCCATTCAGAGTGAGACGCAGGAAAACAGTAGGGTGGTCCTCCTCCTTTACCTAGAACACAGGACAGATGTTTAGGCTGTGTCTCTGGGCAAGTGGAAGGAGGTCTTTCTAACAGGCTAGAGGGCCCACAAACCAAGAGCTCTGTCCTGGCCTCTCGTTCCCCTACATATGCCCAGGGCACACGTGTATTTGGTATGCTTCTATAGGTGTTTGTGTTCTGTGAACCCCTTAGACCAAAGTTGCACGCTTAGTGGAAGGCTGTGGAAGGCTGTGAACTGGGAGCAGAGGCCGTGCAGTATGCAGGCATTGAATATGGGACCGCCAGAGAGGCCAACCATGATCTTCCAATCAATGTCAGACCAAACCAGTTACAGCAGAGGCTGGGCAAAGGTTTACCAGAACTCAGACACCAGAGAAACTCAGTGTGCCACCTCAGGACAGCCACCAGCTCACCACAGGCCATGCAGGCCCTAAGGACTGCCCTGCCTACACTAACTGCATTCTAAGTCATGCTGTCAACCAGGTGGCTCAGAAGCACTGTTGTCCTGGGAACCTTTGATCCCAAACCTCAGGGTCAGTCTTGTATATCCTGAGGAAGTGAACATAATATCCTCAAGATGGCAGGCATCCCTTATGAAGCATAACACTGCCTCATGTGGAGTCAGACCCTGCTGCTCATGGTGGATGGCAGGCACTTCCAGAAAAAAAGAACACACAAGGAGGGTGACAGACACACAGGAAGGGTGACACACACACAGGGAGGGTGACATATTTTCCTGTTCTTTTGGGAATAGGCATGTGGCACGAAGTACCTGCTCATAAGGACTAAGTCCTTTTGGTGGCCCAGGTCATCCTGTAACCCACTGGCAGCCAGGAGAAAGCAGGCCTTCTCTATGTGCAGAAACCTAGAACTCAGTATCTGTTCCTTCAGGTGGCAGTAGTACAGATGACAGGCTTTCTTGCCAGTGAAAGGCAGCAGGGCAGAGGTTCTGGATGAGTGACTCTCCTATGTCAGCAGCACTGCACCCTCATCCATCCTAGGCCTGGCGTTCTGGTCCACAGGCCTCTGAGCTCTCTTGGTGGCCACTCCCTGGTCTGTCCATACACATGGCATCTCATATCACAGGGACCTTAGTGACACATGGATGAAGTCAGGCCCCTATACCAACACAAGGCCTGTCCCTGTGGATAGAGCCCTCTAGCAGCTGAGATCACGGTGGCGGGGGTGGGGGTGGGGGGCAATTGGTATTATTTGAGAGATCTCCTGAATAGGAAACATGGAAGTCTCAGGCACAGGGCCACAGACTTGTCTCCTAGTCAGTCTACCTATGCTATGTCATCAGCTAGGCAAAAACAGTGAATCCCTCCTGAGAACCTCTCTCAGATCTTTTAGTATAGCCACCTGACCAGTTCAGGGAACCATATCCACCAGCCTACTGATTTTCCCTGCTGATATATCTCTAGGAATTTCCACATAATCATGCTTCCGCACTGTCCAGAAACTTCCTCTCTTCCCCCCAGAAGCCGTTCCTTCTGGGAATGCTCCCGAATGCTCCTTCAGACCTATTACATTATCAGCTTTGGGAAAATGTTCCTCATTCAGAACATACCATTTCCTGTTGCCTCTGACACCTAGCTCTGTCTCTTAGAGATGAACCCTCAAGAATACTGATAACTCTTCTGTAAATATTAATATTCAGTTAAATCATTTTTTATAATTGGTTCTCAGTGTGCTATCTGGTTCCAGAAATAGGCAGATAGCAATTCTAATAGTGACACAGAAATAAGTTGGTTAATTTCTTCTCTTTCTTTCTTTTTCTTTCTTTCTTTCTTTCTTTCTTTCTTTCTTTCTTTCTTTCTTTCTTTCTTTCTTTCTTTTTCCTTCCTTCCTTCCTTCCTTCCTTCCTTCCTTCCTTCCTTCCTTCCTTCCTTCCTTTTCTTCTTCTTCTTCTTCTTCTTCTTCTTCTTCTTCTTCTTCTTCTTCTTCTTCTTCTTCTTCTTCTTCTTCTTCTTTTTCTTCTTCTTGTTCTTCTTCTTCCTCTTCTTCTTCTTCTCCTTCTCCTCTTCCTCCTCCTCCTCCTTCTCCTTCTCCTCCTTCTCCTCCTCCTTCTCCCCCTCCTCCTCCTCCTCCTCCTCCTCCTCCTCCTCCTCCTTCTCCTTCTCCTTCTCCTTCTCCTCCTCCTTCTCCTCCTTCTTCTTCCTCTTCTGTCTTCCTCTTGACCTGCTGCTGCTGTTACAGTTACTGTTGTGCTTCTCCCATTGTGTCTGTTCCTGGGCCATGTGTTTGAAATCACCACCTGTTCATACTCAGGACATAATTCCCTGATGACACTGTGAAAGAGACAAGGTAATTTATTAGAGATAAAAGAAATAATGAGGTAGAATTCTTAGGATAACATGTGGGACTTTGACATGCATTAATATTTTATGTCTTGTTTTCTACTTTGTAGTCAAGATCTTGGAAAGAAATCACTTAAAAATTTTTTTAAATCTATGTATTACTAGGTGTTTCTTAGGAGCAAAAGGATAATCAGTATGCAAAAACTATGAATGCATGGAACATTATCAATAATCAGTGAACTATGCTATTGTACTTATTCAATGACATTGCTGGTTATTAGATTTGAGGCTTACTGGAATGTGATGTCACTTTTGAAAATGTAAGAATCTGTTCTTCAGCTCTTGTGATTGATTGGCACATTGCTAGGGCCTGTAGCCCCTGAAAGAGTCCTTGAGCCCATATGCATCTAGTCCTTACCCTGTGGGAACTATTGTCTTTAGGGAAGATGGACTCCAGGAGAAGGAATGGGGTCAGCAAAACAATTCTGTTGTGTGGATTAAAAATCAATGATATTGAGTCCATGCTGGCAAGAGGAGAAACCCAGAATAGGGAGAAGGCTTGGGGTTGATGAATTCTAAAGTACTTCGAGAAGATGAGAAGGTAAGAATTGTGGGAAAATGAAAATGAAAATGAAGACAGAGGAGGGACCAGCACAGAGTAAAGTGGGTAGGACAAAGCTCAAAGGTACCTGGGCCCTGCCTGCTTCTTTTTCTCTGGATTTTCTCCATGGGCCTCATTTCTGGGGGGAGACTCTGTGCTGCCTGCGGCGAGATTGATTTCCTCCTGTAAAGCAGCAACAGAGTCTCCTCATGGCATTTCGTATCCTCTTGGCCCATCCCCTGAAGCCTCGGGGCTGGGCCCTGGCCCTGCTGGGGATGGGCTTATTCTCTGAGGCACTGTGGGAGAGGGGATTGTCTTCTGGGATCGAATTGCTGCTGTTTTCAGTGATTCTGGTTGTTGTGTTAATACAGGGGACACTCATGGCAAATATATGTTGTTGGTCCTCTGTGGGTTTCCACTGGAGTGGCCGCAAGTGAAGAAAATCAGGCCCAGTGGATGTTCTTCCTGCTCTTTGCCTAGCCTTCTGGCCATAGGTAGACTCTTGACCAGTGTAGGATGGTGAGACCAGTGGGCCAAGTATAGGAGCACTTCTGCTTGTCTTCATCCCTAAAGTAAAAGCAGCAGCAGCCTCAATGGTCGGGAATGGGGCTGCCACTGGACTCACTGTCTGAGTCACTGTTGAGTAGACATGTCTCTGGAGAGCCTGTCCTTTTAGTAAAGTATAGCAAGCCATGGCTTGGTTATATTTCTGTTTACGTAGTGACTCTAGAATGTCTTGAGCTCGGAAGCCAAGATATTCCATGGCTTGGACAATGGTAGGGTCTGCCCTGGCAGGGATTAGATCCTTACAGGGATTTCGGAACATCTTCCAGTCCCCTTTAAACCAGGGGTGCAGCATCACCTCCATGGGTGTGGGCCTATATGTAGGGTGGATGGTCAGTAATAGACTAAGCAAGTCCTCTAGTTCTTGTGAGACCCCACAGGGGGCAGGATATACTCCTGCCACAACTTGTCTTTGCAGTTCGTGGATGATCACAGAATCAAAAGGCACCTTCCCGACAATCATGAAATAGAGGACCACACCTAAGGTCCACGAGTCGCTTTTGGTGCCATCGTATCTTTTACCGAGGAAGAATTCTGGGGCACCAAAAGAGTAGGAACCACAGTGCTGATTGAGCATTTGACCAGGTTTGACTTTGGTACTAAGGCCAAAGTCGATTATTTTGATTTTTCCATTGTTATCGATCAGGATGTTATCAGGTTTCAGGTCCCTGTGCACGATACCATGTTCATGGCAGTAGCTCACGGCAGCTATTAGTTGTTTAAATATTTTCCGGGCCTCGTCCTCCTCTATGTGGCCAGAATTTTTGATGTATTGGTAGAGTTGTTGTCCTTCAACAAATTCCATTACCAGGTATATGCTTTTTGTGGTCTCAATCACTTGTAGAAGTGAGATGATGTTGGGATGGTTGAGTGTTCTCATTATATTGGCCTCCATCATGGCTGACTGGAACCACTGCTTGCCCTTTTCAAGAACTTTGATGGCCACAGGTGTGCCTGTGAGCCGGTGTTGGGCCAGGAGGACCTTGGCGTTACTCCCTTGCCCGATGGTCCTCAAGACTTTGTATTGGGAGTGGAAGTCTTCCTCCTCAGAGATATGGGGCTCGAAGCTGAATGGTGGTAACTCCTCCTCACTATGTGTAGGTATTGAATCACTACTAATGCTACCTAAAAATAACATAAAAAGAATAGAATCAATGTAATGAAAAAGATGTAGGAAAACAGAAACCAAAATTAGTACACATGCTACCTAAAAATAAACAAAGAAAATGTGCTTGACATAAAGGTAAGTAAAGGCTAGAAAAATAGAATGAATATTATGAAAAATATATGGGGGAAAAGATAAAGTAAAAAAATGTAAGTAAAACCTAACCAAATAACGCACCCCAAACTAGAAACCCAAGAGTACACACATTCCAAATACAGATGATGAAACTAAAAAACATAGTCATAAAACAGGGTGATTGGGAGGGTTACAGTTGATTAATACTGTGATTGGATGTAGATTGAAGAAAAAAATCATTTGAAAAAATGAGAGGCGAAAGAATTAGTGAAAGACAAAACAAATATAAATTCCCAGCACTTCAGTGAATATTCCATTTCATTTTAGGACGTAGTCTTTCCCAATGAAACCACACCTCCCCTGAGCAAAATATTGAAACTTAAAATTAAGCAATGACAAACAATAAGCTAGTAAAATATCAGAGACTATTAAACCTACAACCAAGGCCAAAAAGCCATAGAGTCTGGACTCAACTTCAGTGGCCAAGGCCAGCTGCTTTTTACCAGCACAAGACTCTGAGAACAAGACCGCACACAGTTTTGATGGCCCATTCTTTGTCCTTGAGTGGCCTTCAGTGTAGCCCTGAGTGACCATTGCAGCCTGTGGCCAGGGATTCAGATTAGCATTGGCCAGGTCAGGGTCTTTGCTACCTGGTCCTGTAGCTCACCTCCACTGTAGTTCCATGTGTCCTGGCTGCTGCAGCTGCTCCAGGAACCACTAGATGTCTTCCCACAGAGGCTCACAGATCCTGTGGGCTCATCCACAGACATCTCAGGCTCTCCCTGCTGGAAAAGCCAAAGTGTCTTGAAAGGCAAATATGTATTAATTATAAGCCAATGACAACATGCCGTGAATAAATCACTAAACAATAATAATGCAAAAATAGGAAACCAAAATATATTGAAAATAGATAGACTGAAGCAGCCTGAAATGCATTAGGAAATAATCATAACAATAAAATATCATGTGAGAAAATAAATCCTAGGGAAAACAAAGTAGCCATCCAAATAAAGCATAAATAAAAATCAGAAGAGCAGCACTAAGGAGACACACAGCCAGTGGCCTTACAAATATGTGGTCTAATCTATCTCTTGAGCTCATTCCAAAGTCAATCAATAAATAAACAGCAAACTCTCTATATATGCCTTTAACCTGAGGGTATGTGGTGGTCATATCAAATCCCTGGGAGCTTCTGGTCAACCGGCCCCAGATTCTTGGCCAGTTTCAGGCCATTGAGTAAGTCTGTCTCAAAAATAATGTTGATGGCCTACCTTAGGTACAGCAGCCGGGCTGACTTCTCTCCTGTACACTCTCTTGCACCAAGGTACAAGCAATACAGATGCAAGAGACCAAGGGGTATGTGCACAGGCAGGTGCACAGACACAGATGCAGACACAGACACAGACACAGACAGATACAGACACAGAACCAAACAGAGACAGACACAGACACAAGCACAGACAGACACAGAACCAAACACAGACACACACACAGACAGACACAGACAGAGAACCAATCACAGACACAGACGGAGATGCCGACCCAGACACAGACACAGACACAAACAAAAAAGCACACACACAGGCAAAAATACACACACAAATACAAAAAAGTGAACTTACACACACACACAAATACAGACAAAGACACAAACACAAAAGCGCACTCACACACAAATACACAAATATACAAATACAGAAATGTGAATTTACACACACACACACACACACACACACACACACACAGATACAGGCACAGACCCAAAAGCACACACACACAAATACACACACAAATACAGAAAAGCAAACTTACATACAAAAGCACACAGGAATACAAACTCTTACACAAACACAGAATTACACTACACACAATTACATAGAAACAGGTATATACCTGCACACACACACACACACACACACACACACACTCACCAAACACACACTCCCTGGAAACACACCTATAAACTCACACACTCCCACATACACTGACTCACACACTGGAACTATTATACACACACTCACACACAAGCAAATCCGTAAACACACACTCCTACACACACTGTAACATACACAGCCACACAGCACTCATACAAACCAATCCAACCACACACAGTCAATAGATACAATAAATTCGCAAAGAGCACCACTCCACAACTCCTCTCAACGCACTCAAAGAAATCCAGGCCTGCCCACAGCTTATCATCTATTGGCTAGAGCGCCTCACAATCTCTCCTCATGAGGTCATAATAGGAGCCCTCATGGTTGGAAGGACTTCAAGGCTCTGGCTTAGGTGGGCTGTGAAGGTTGACACTAGGCTTTTAGAAATCAAAACCTCTAGGATGATTTACTGTCCTTAGGTCTCTGGTTTGAATGTTTGCTGAACCTCCTGCTTTAAAACCATCATGTCTACCCTGTGTGTCACCTTTCCTTAGATTCTGACTGATTAGCCTCAAGCTGATGCTGCAGTTTAACTTTTAAGACAAAGCTGTGTTTCAAACTGAGACATCAGGGGAGACACTGTTCTCATATTTCCTCAGAAAGGCTCTAGGTTCTCATCAAACACCTGAGACAGGGCTGCAGGAATAGGCAGAGCACTTCCCTCCCAAGGTGTGGACTTGAGTTTGAATCCTCAGAACCCACATCAAAGATGGATGCAGCAGCAAAGTCTGTAAGCCCAGCATCCCTGGGTGGTGGGGGTTGGGAGTAGGAAACGGGGTGTGCAGGTGTGGGCACCTGTCCAGAGGATGGCCTCTGACAGGACATAAGTGTAGGAGTATACATGTACACCTGACACATGATGGGGTAAGACGCACATGTAAACACCCTTTCCCCCAGCGAGGTCGGCGTGATCCATGGAAAACCAAGTCCATCCTGAGTGTAGGGCTCACATTAGACACTGAGGTCCGAAGGTGGACCAGGCATGTGTGAGGACCAGGTGCTCTGTGCTCCCTGGGACCAGGTGCTCTGTGCTGTCTGGGACCCAATGGATTTTTCAATATTCTTTTCCACTTTTCAAACAATGAGTTGTCATTGTTTTCTAAGAAAGTGTGATGGGACACATAGAACCATTTTAGACAAGAATAGCTGGTCCTTTGTGGATCCAGGCTCTAAACCCAGGTCTTACAGTGCCAGGGGACTGACTGCAAGCAGTTCAAAATATTGTTAGTAATAATTTAATGTTTTCAATGATGAGGAGCAGGACTACAGCCCAGCAGGTCAGGATAAGTACCCCAGCACAAGGAAGTCTCATGGACACCTTCCTGCTGCTACTTTTAAGCTGCAACAGTCCCCTTGTCAGCCACGCCCAGCCTCAGATGGCATCTCTCTCTGCAAATCCCTTCTGAATCCCTTGGCCAAAGCCAACTACTGCTTACAAAGCAGGCCATCCGCTGCCCCTGCCAGGCACACCAAGCCTATAGTGTCATGGTCACTGGAAAGGTCAGGGTAAAAGAGGGAATGGAGAATTGTGCCTCCCAGTCCTTGATGACTGAGCCTGGAATCGCTGTAACCCTGGCACTTGGCAAGGTCCATGGAGACCCTGCCCGCCTTGGGGCTGGGTTTTATCTGATCACTCGCAGCACGTGGTTTCCTTCTTCCTCTAATGGCGGCCTTTGTGCTAATCCTCTCTGAATTTAGCCTTTCTCCTCAAATTTCTTTTATACTTAAAGGTATTCTATCTCGTTAATCCATTGATTACAGTCAGTCAATGGGAGAGGGGAAAGGCTTCCGCCCTGGGGAGGATGAGGAGTCGGGATCGGGAATGTGCTGGGAAAGAGATGCCACCAGTTCAGCTGTGTATTCAAGGCCACAGTGAGGCGACTTGTGTTGTACAAGCACTATGGGGACACTGTTGTTCTTGTGAAGGGAGGAGCAAAGCCCAATGTTCCAGGAGCCACTAAGCTAGGCTGGTAAAGGAGGCTGTTGGTAGGCACAGCGCATGCGCATTAACAGCCAGTGAACTATAACCCCAGTATTTAGCCACGCCCTCCAGTCGTTATCACTGGGATTTTCAGAATGGAGGAGGTTGTGGTCGCTTCAGCATCAAGTGCTGGTGAGTGTGAAGGGAGCCCAGGGAGTTTGAAACCGTCCCTCTGAGCTCTCAGGGATATGGGGAACCGAGGAGACCTGGGGTTGTCTTGGTGGCACTGTTGTGAGTCTGATCTTGAGCTCCCTTGGGATGGATACCAAGTCCGGCTGCCTTGTTTTCAGGATCTTAGGGGAGTTGGACCTGTTTTCTCCCAACGCGCCTTAGGTTCCTTCCTCCAACTCCCACTTGGTGCGTCTCTGACCTCACAGCTGCTGCTTCTGCAATCAGGGTGTCCTGACCTGTCACCTCCCTCAGCTCTGCTGAACATCTGCAGAGTGAGCAATTTTAGTACAGATGTGAACAACAGTAATGACATAATCCTCGACGTTGCCCTCTTAGTGCACACATACGAACACATAGATCAACAAAGTGAACAAAAATATAAATACCATGAGTGGTAATGGCTGCCAAGCAGAGATTCTGAACCTTACATGATCTAAAATCAGATCCATGCAAAAGTTGGAGAGGACAAGTGTGCACTGCAGGGACAGGAAGCTCCTGTTGAACACAGCAGACTGAGGGGTTAGAAGACAGAGGTTTCAGTGAAAGTGGTCTGTGACCAGCCAGGGCTCAGTGCTGTACTGGAAACAACTTAGAGGTGGAGGGCATGGGAGCTCAGGCCACACAGGCTAATGGTCAGTTGCTAAAGGCTTCTGTCTACCAGTTATGAAGACACTACAGAAGTGATCTTAACCAGAAAAGGTGATCTGATGTGCCTCTTAACAGTGAGTTTGCAGCAGGTAGAGCTTCTTGTCCAGAGAGATCAGATGACTGCAGGAGCAGCCGCATTAAAGACAAGGCTTGGCTTCCTGACACAACAGAAGGAGAGCTGTGGGCATGCTCTGGAGAAAACTGGTGAGAGCCACAGGCAACGTTTAGGATCTTTGCAGTTTGTATAAGTGTACTTTGAAGGAAGAAGCATTATTTTTGGCAACAAGTTCTAAGTTCCATGAGGACAGAATAGCTCTGCCTGCTTCAAGGCCCACCTTAGCTATACAGAAGCTTCACCCTATGACTGTGCCTTAGCACACAACTCAGGAACAATTTATCTCACCTTGAGAGACAAATCTTAGTACTTCTCACCTAGTTCCATCACCACTAGACAGAGTTGGGCTTACAGCAGTGAGCTACAGACTCAAGGCAAACTAAGAATTCATGCTGTAATCTGGGCTGCCCCCAGAACTGAGCATAGGTTTCTGTGTGGTTGAGACTAGAAGGCTGGGGACCAGAGAGAACTATTTAAAAAACAAACTGGCTGAAGTGACTGGTTTACATAGATAAGGGCAGATTGGAGAGCACAGACATGTAAAAGCATTTAAACTGTGTTTGGAAACATTATGCAGAATTCTCGGTATAGAATGAGATACTGATAACAGACAAGGCCCTCCTCTGTGCTGTGTGTATATGGAGCCATGGATCCCTCCCTGCACACTCCTTCGATGGTGGGAGCACTGGGTGGTCTGTTCTGACATTGTTAATGCTATGGGGTTAAAATCCCCCGCCACTCCAGAGTCGTCCTGCTACCTTCCCTCCTGGATCTCTGAGCTCAAGCATCCACATCAGCATTTGTCTGTTGCTGGATGAAACTCTCAAGGAGCATCTACACAGGTTCCTGTCAGCAAGCACCTCTTGGCAGCATCAACAATGTCTGTATTTGGTGGCTGCAGAAATGATGGAGCACCAAGTGGGGCAGTCCCTGGGTTGACCTTCCTTCAGTCTCTGCTCCATATTTGTCCCTGTCTTTTCTCTGGACAGGAATATTTCTGGGTTTAAAACTCGAGTTGGGTGGGTGGCCACATCCCTCCACGAGGGGCCATGCCTGTCTATTGGATGTGGCCTCTATGGGTTCTATCTCCCCTTTGCTACACGTTTCTCCTAAAACCATCCCTACTGAGTCCTGGGAGCCTTTTATTTCCCTGCCATCTGGAATCTGGCAGTGGTTATACACGGTTCCTCATCCCCCACTGCTACATATTTTTATTCAATTTTCTACTCCTCTGTCCTTCTTTCCTGTCCCCTGCAGTACCTGTTATTGCCCCCTTATAAAATACCCCTCCTTTTTTTGCTACAAAGTCTCCCCCTCCCTCAGTCTCCTCCAACCATCCTGTTCTCCCCTCACTTAAGTCCTGAAGCATCCACACCCTGGTCTTCCTTCCTCCTAAGCTCCATATGGTCTGGGGTTGTATTTTGGGTATTGTGAGCTTTTGGGCTAATGTCTGTTTATCAGTGAGTACATACCATGTCTGATCTTTTGTGTCTGAGTTACCTCAGTTAGGATGATATTTTCTAGTTCCATCCATTTGCCTGTGGATTTCATGAAGCCATTGTTTTTAATAGATTACTCCAAGGAGTAAATGTACCTCATTTTGTGTATCCATTCTTCTGTTGGGGGACATCTGGGTTGTTTCCAGCTTCTGGCTATTATAAATATTAGTGGAACATGTGTCCTTGTTATAAGTTGGAGTATATTTTGGGTATAGACCTAGAAGTGCTATAGCTGTGTGTTCATGTAGATCTATCTGTCATTTTTGGAGGAACCACCAGATTGATTTTGACCAGCTTGCAGTGCCAGCAATGGAGACATAATCGGCCTTCCCCAAGTTCTAGCCAGCAGCTGCTGTCACCTGGGATTTTGATCTTCCAGATTTTTGGTTTTTTGCTTTTTTTTTTATTTGATATAATTTATTTACATTTCAAATGATTTCCCCTTTTCTAGCCCCCCACTCCTCGAAAGTCCCATAAGCCCCCTTCTCTTTCCCTGTCCTCCCACCCACCCCTTCCCACTTCCCCGTTCTGGTTTTGCCGAATACTGTTTCACTGAGTCTTTCCAGAACCAGGGGCCACTCCTCCTTTTTTCTAGTACCTCATTTGATGTGTGGATTATGTTTTGGGTATTCCAGTTTTCTAGGTTAACATCCACTTATTAGTGAGTGCATACCAAGATTCACCTTTTGAGTCTGGGTTACCTCACTTAGTATGATGTTCTCTAGCTCCATCCATTTGCCTAAGAATTTCATGAATTCATTGTTTCTAATGGCTGAATAGTACTCCATTGTGTAGATACACCACAGTTTTTGCATCCACTCTTCTGTTGAGGGATACCTGGATTCTTTCCAACATCTGGCAATTATAAATACGGCTGCTATGAACATAGTAGAGCATGTATCCTTATTACATGGTGGGGAATCCTCTGGGTATATGGCCAGGAGTGGTATAGCAGGATCTTCTGGAAGTGAGGTGCCCAGTTTTCGGAGGAACCGCCAGACTGATTTCCAGACTGGTTGTACCAATTTGCAACCCCACCAGCAGTGGAGGAGTGTTCCTCTTTCTCCACACCCTCTCCAACACCTGCTGTCTCCTGAATTTTTAATCTTAGCCATTCTGACTGGTGTAAGATGAAATCTTAGGGTTGTTTTGATTTGCATTTCCCTAATGACTAATGAAGTTGAGCATTTTTTAAGATGCTTCTCCGCCATCCGAATTTCTTCAGGTGAGAATTCTTTGTTTAACTCTGTACCCCATTTTTTAATAGGGTTGTTCGGTTTTCTGGAGTCTAACTTCTTGAGTTCTTTATATATATTGGATATTAGCCCTCTATCTGATGTAGGATTGGTGAAGATCTTTTCCCAATTTGTTGGTTGCCGATTTGTCCTCTTGATGGTGTCCTTTGCCTTACAGAAACTTTGTAATTTTATGAGGTCCCATTTGTCAATTCTTGCTCTTAGAGCATACGATATTGGTATTCTGTTCAGAAACGTTCTCCCTGTACCGATGTCCTCAAGGGTCTTCCCCAGTTTCTTTTCTATTAGCTTCAGAGTGTCTGGCTTTATGTGGAGGTCCTTGATCCATTTGGATTTGAGCTTAGTACAAGGAGACAAGGATGGATCAATTCGCATTCTTCTGCATGCTGACCTCCAGTTGAACCAGCACCATTTGTTGAAAAGGCTATCTTTTTTCCATTGGATGTTTTCAGCCTCTTTGTTGAGGATCAAGTGGCCATAGGTGTGTGGGTTCATTTCTGGATCTTCAATTCTGTTCCATTGATCCTCCTGCCTGTCACTGTACCAATACCATGCAGTTTTTAACACTATTGCTCTGTAGTATTGCTTGAGGTCAGGGATACTGATTCCCCCAGATTTTCTTTTGTTGCTGAGAATAGTTTTAGCTATCCTGGGTTTTTTGTTGTTCCAGATGAATTTGATAATTGCTCTTTCTAACTCTGTGAAGAATTGAGTTGGGATTTTGATGGGTATTGCATTGAATCTGTATATTGCTTTTGGCTTTTTTGCCTTTTTTTGTTCTTGTATTTTTTTAAAGCATGTTCTTTTATTGAAAAAGGAGTTAAAAACATTTTATGATAAAATTGAACATTCACATGGAGTATATTTCTGATAAAATAGTAGAGACATAGAAAAAGACATTAAAATTGACAATTTTCATGGAAAGTAAAGTGATAGACATAAAAACATTGCTAATTTGAATGATAAAGGAAGTATGAACATTTTATGATAGAATTGAAGATTTACGTGGAAAATATTTCTGATAAAATTGTAGACAAATGTAGAAAAACGTTAAAATTGAAGATTATCATGGAAAATTTTTTATAAATATAATAATCGTTGGCATAAAAGTATTACTAAGTTGATTGAAACTGGAATTATAAACACTTTCTGGTAAAGTTCTAAATGGTGTCATGTGGAATCTCAGGGCTGATTTGATTTGCATTTCCCTGATGACTAAGTATGGTGAACAGTTCTTTAAGTGCTTCTCAGCCATTCAGTATTCCTCAGTTGTGAATTCCTTGGTTAGCACTCTATCTCGGTTTTAATATGGTTATTTGGTTCTCTGTAGCCTAACTTTTTGAGTACTCTTTATATTTTTGTTATTAGCCTCTAATGGATATATGGTTGGTAATGATCTTTTCCCAATCTGTGGGTTGCAATTTTGTCCTTTATAGTGTCCTTTGCCTTATAGAAGCTTTTCAATTTTATGAGGTCCCATTTTTTTTAAAGATTTATTTATTTATTATATGTAAGTACACTGTAGGTGTCTTCAGATACCAGAAGAGGGTGTCAGATCTCTTTACAGATGGTTGTGAGCCACCATGTGGTTGCTGGGATTTGAACTCATGACCTTCGGAAGAGCAGTCAGTGCTCTTACCCACTGAGCCATCTCTCCAGCCCTATGAGGTCCCATTTGTTAATTGTTCATCTAGAGCATAAGCCATTATTTTTTGTAGAAGAAAATTTCCCCTGTACCCATGTGTTCAATGCCCTTCCCCACTTCCATTAGATCAGAATATGCGGTTTTATGTGGAGGTCCCTGATCCACTTGGACTTGAGCATTGTATAAGGAATTAAGAATAGATCAATTTTCATTCTTCTACATGCTGACTGCCAGTTGAACCAGCACCATTTATTGAAAATGCCGACTTTTTAGCCACTGCATTGATTTGGCTTCTTGGTCAACTGTCAAGTGACCGTAGGTTTGTGGGTGCATTTCTGGGTCTTCAAGGCTGTTCAATCCATATTCCTGTTTGTCTCTGTGCCATCACTGTGTGCATTTTCTCACTTTTGTTCTCTGCGACAGGTTGAGGTCAGGGATGGCGATTTCCCAGAAATTCTTTCATTGTTGAGAAGGGTTCTTGCTATCCTGGGTTTTTCCCTATTCCAAATGATTTAGATGTTTTCTCTTCCCATCTCTATGAAGAATTGAGTTGGAATTTTGATGGAGATTGCATTAAATTTGCAGATTGCTTTTGGTAAGATGCCCATTTTTACTGTATTAATCCTGACCATCCATGAGCATGGGAGATCTTTTTATCTTACTTCTTGGATTTCTTTTTTCAGGGACTTGAAATTCTTGTCATATAGATTTTTCACTTACTTGATTAGAGTCACACCAAGATATTTTATATTATTTGTGACTATATTGAAGGATATTATTTCTATAATGTCTTTCCCAGCCAATTTATCCTTTGAGCAAAAAAGGCTTCTGATTTATTAGAGTTAATTTTATATCTAGCCACTTTTGTGAAGTTGTTTATGTGCTGTAGGACCTCTCTGGTAGAATTTTGGGGTCACTTTTGTGTACTATCATATCATCCTCAAATAGTGGTATCTTAACTTCCTCCTTGCCAATTTGTATCCCTTTGATGTCCATTGATTGTCTAATTGCTTTGGCTAGAACTTTGAGTACTGTATTGAATAGGGAGATGGATAGGAAGAGAGGGAGAGAGGGAGAGAGAGGGAAAGGGAGAGGGGGGAAGAGAGATGGAGAGGAAGAGGGAGAGGGAGATGAGAGGAGAGAGAGATGGAGAGGGAAGGGGGAGGAAAAGGGAGATGGTGAGAGAGATGGAGAGGGAGAGGGAAAGGGAGAGGGAGATGGGGGAGAGGGAGAGGGAGAGAGACAGAGGGAGAGAGACAGAGAAAGAGAGAACAGCCTTTTCTTCTCCCAGATTTTAGCGGAGTTGGTTAGAGTTTCTATTTAGTTTTATGTTGGCCACTGGTTTGATGTCTATTGCTTTTATTATAAGTAGGTATCAACCTTAAATTCCTGATCATTCTAATAATTTTAACATGAAGGGTGTTGCATTTTTTCAAAGACTTTTGCAGCTTCTAATGTGATGATCATTTGTTTTTTTGAGTTTCTTTCTTTGAGGACATGGGCACAGGGGAAAAGTTCCTGAACAGATCACAAATAGCTCATGCTCTAAGATCAAGAATTGACAAATGGGACCTCATAAAATTACAAAGTTTCAGTAAGGCAAAGGACACTTTTAAAAGGACAAAATGGCAACCATCCAATTGGGAAAGGATATTCACCAACCCTACATCTGATAGAGGGCTAATATCCAATATATACAAAGAATTCAAGAAGTTAAACCCCAGGGAACCATATAACCCTATTAAAAAATGGGGTACAGATCTAAACAAAGACTTTTCACCTGAAGAAATTCGGATGGCCGAGAGGCACCTTAAGAAGTGCTCAACATCATTAGTCATTAGGGAAATGCAAATCAAAACAACCCTGAGATTTCACCTCACACCAGTCAGAATGGCTAATGTCAAAAACTCAGGAGACAGCAGGTGTTGGCGAGGATGTGGAGAAAGAGGAACACTCCTCCACTGCTGGTGGGGCTGTAAGATGGTACAACCACTTTGGAAATCAGTCTGGCGGTTCCTCAGAAAACTGGACATGACACTTCCGGAGGACCCTGCTATACCTCTCCTGGGCATATACCCAAAGGATTCCCCGGCATGCAATAAAGACACATGCTCCATTATGTTCATAGCAGCCTTATTTATAATAGCCAGAAGCTGGAAAGAACCCATATGAAAGGAAGAATGGATACAGAAAATATGGTATATTTACACAATGGTATACAACTCAGCAATTAGAAACAATGAATTCACAAAATTTTTAGGCAAATGCTTTGATCTGGAAAATATCATCCTAAGTGAGGTAACCCAATCACAAAAGAATACAAATGGAATGCAATCTCTGATAAGTGGATATTAATTAGCCCAGAAGCCCTGAATACCCAAGGCACAAATTGCATAACAAATGACTCCCATGAAGAAGTATGGAGAGGGTCCTGATCCTGGAAAGGATTGATCTAGCATTGGAGGGGAATATAAGGACAGAGAAAAAGGAGGGAGGTGATTGGAGAATGGATGGAGAGAAGAAGGTTTATGGGACATATGGGGAGGGGGGATCTGGGAAAGGGGAAATCATTGTGAATGTAAACAAAGAATATTGAAAATAAAAATATTAAAAATTAAAAAAAAAGAAACAAAAAATGGAAAAAAAAGATCATCAAAGAAAATTTTTGGTTAGGACTTAGAATTAGGATAACAAAAGGTCAAGACAATTTTACGAAATTATCAGTAGAGGATTAATTTCAAAAAATATTGATGTATTTCCAGACTTACAGTATAGCACCTCTGTAAAGGACAGGACAGGACACTATCACAGTTAGCAGGAAAAAGCTTCTGGGTACCTATCCTGTTCCGGGGAGAGGAGATGTGTGTTCTAGGAATTAATGCAAGTCTGTGTCTTGTGTGTGCGGAGGAGGGGAGGAGCGTGACAATGTGACATGGGGTCTCTACCCTTCCTGGTGCCTGCAGGAGCCCAGGGTGAAAATGGCAGATGGTAGATATGCATCGATAAACAACCAAGAAGTCAGTCAAAAGTGATAATAAGTGGCCGGATCGTGAACAGACAATAGATGACAGGTCCATTGGTCCTGTAGTTTCTACATTATAGTTGTTATACTACAGATACTCGGATCAATAAGTGGATCTGATCTAACTCCATATATGCAAACATTATAGTTTCAGTTGGTAATCAATACATAACCAATATGAACTGTTGGACAATTTTTGCTCTTTGTGTGAGGTCTTCTACATCAGTGTCACCTCATACCCACAGCACGCACACACTTCCATTACACCCACGGCAGTCACACAGCCCTCACACCCACAGCACTCACACACAGCCCTCAAACCCACAGCGCTCACACCTACAGGGCAGGTCCTCAACAGCTAGAGTTGAGTGAGAGCAGACATGGCTTGTAGATCTGCTGCTGTGAAACCCTCCACACCTCCCTGACCTGTGAGCTGTCACCATGTGGACCCGTGTGCCCCAGGCCCTAAATTTCCAATCCCAGGCCAAGTGTTCTTATCCTCTGACACATCTCCTCCCTTCCCATCCCCTGTCCACAACTTTCCAAGGCCCATTCCAGGACTCAGCTGTATCAGAGGAGTTGTGCCTCCCTTCAGTGGCTCCCAGGTTGGGTCCTCTTGTAAAAGAAATAGAGGTTTGGTAGTGAGCAGCTGGACCCACTGCCCATTGACAGTCACATCCTACTCATAGCACTAGAATTCCCAGCTTCCTCCTGGTGTGGCCAGTGTAGTTTGTTTCTAGGAAGTTTAAAGGTACCATTTCCCAAAGCTTGTTACTAGGGGTACAGAAAATTATAAGATTTTGAACTGGGAGCTGTATGATTTGTAGGTAGTTCTTTTGTGTCTTGACACTGTATGATCCAATACCATGTGTCCTGGCTTAGGGGCAGCTGACACATTGCCATCATGAAGCGATGTCTATACTCTGTTATCCATTATCCATTCCAGAGTGGAGGGAGCCAGGGTGCCAAGCTCCAGGAAGCCTGCTGCCCTACAGTGTGAGCCATAACACCTCCAGCTGATGAGCTTCTCTTACATCCCTGAGCTAAAGGCATCTCCATCACAAGACCTGGGAGTGGTCCCATCTCCTGTGGTCCCCTGGTGACACTGATTTCCACACAGGTGATGGTATCAAGTGAAAAGGGAGAAGATCCCAGCAACACATGGCTATGGACATCCCTGGCATGTTTTTGAAACTGCAATCATGTAGATGTTGTATAGGAACCCTGAAGCACCATGTGTGTTGGTGCTGGGATAGTTGTCCTGCCTGTCCCGAGCCACATGGTATTTATGTGGACACCTCTATGAGAGCCCAGGTCAGAGACATTCAGAAAGCAAAGGCACTCCCATCAGAAGTAGAAGGTGGAGCAGGGTTCTTGCTTACTCCAGCTAAGGAGAGGAGTCAGAATCCCTGTGTAGTCACTCTTCTCTGATAGCAGTGTCACAAAAACAACCATTTCCTGTACACCCCGTCGAGAGGTCCTCATCCCTGTACCCTGTGGGTACCATGGCCCATCAGCACACTTTTGGGCTCTAGTCCCAGTGAGTAGTGCAGAAATGCTCTGGGTGGCTGTAGCTGGCCAAGTGTGTTCCCACAGGGAGTCTCTTGCTGTGGACACCAAGCTGTACCTCAGCCTGACCCTGCCATAGGAACAGCAGACCTCTGCATGAGAGGACTGTCAACAGACTGCTACATCTGCTCAGGGACCAGAGGGACGGTGAGTGGTCGCTTTCCTTCACCAGCCCATGGAGGAATATAGGAAGGAGACCCTGGGACTCTGCCTGGGTCCCTCCTTATGCCCATACCTTGTCCCCATTGCATTCTCTTGGGCAGAAACATGGGGAGAGACTGGCCTTTAATTGTCATCTCAATTCCTTAAGGACCATGACCACAGTCTGCAGCTCTTCACAGCCTGGCAGCCAGAGAAACTTGGCATAGTTCCCCACGTGTCAGCACAGGCCCAGAGGAAGGACAGTAATAGAATCTTTATGAAACAATCATCACAACATACGATTGTTGTGGTGATTGGACTACAGACTGTAAGTCATCCCAACAAATTCCCTTAATATATAGATTCCTTTCATCAGTTCTCTCATTCTAGAGTACACCAATTCACCATGGTAGCCTTCCAACGTAATAATTGTATGTCTATATTCCTGTATATGAATGTAGGGTGTGTGTGTGTGTGTGTGTGTGTGTGTGTGTGTGTGTGTGTGTGTAATACCAGAGCTCTTCCCTATGCCAGGTACCCACAGTTGACAAAGACCCCACTTAACACTAGGGTTTTGTTCCCAAAGGTTTTCTATGGAAGAGAATGCCCTTCAGTCAGGGCTAATTAAGCCCATTTTGTAGCAATGGGGAACACTGATCCTTTGCATTGAAGCCTGAGCTGGCCTTGGGGGCCCTCCCCCTCCCATGGTTCCCAGTCTCTTCTGTATCCCACTGTCCAGGGAATGGAACCCTCAGCTTTGCCAGTACTCATGTGTGAGTCATTGCATGAGCTGATATCTTGGCTGGCTGTGCCCACTCCTCCTGTCCTGGCTGATCTGAGGATGCAGAGAAGGAGGACTGGATGAGGAGGAGTTCTCACAGTGGGCATGCTTGACTTGAGCTCCACTCTGACAAATGTTAGCATGGTTTCAGTATGGTTGCCAGATGTGGCCCTCACACCGATGGTTCACTATTGCACACAACTGCCAAGTACCTGCGACCAGCAGTAACATACAAGTCTCTTGTCCCAGTAATGGGACATCAGGTACTTTTTTGGGCATTGTTCAGTAAAGGAATTCTGAGGGCTCATGGGTAGAAAACCCACCCTATACATTCCCAGATCCCATGAACTTCGGATATTCAATGGCCACTCGACCTCCTTGGATAAGGTGAGGAGCGGAGACCCCAAACATCCCTGTACCACTGCCCTAGCAACACTGCCATGTGGAAACAGCCTTCACAGCCTGAGGAGTGGAGTAAGGTTCTTTCCCATTGCATTCAAAGTGTCTTATTTCCATAGCCAGTGACAGGTTCCTGTGTGGAACTGAGACAAGCTGCAAGGGAGGCCATTGTGTTGGTTATACTACTTGCAAACAGATCACAGGAAGTAGAACTACAGACTTGTGATCTAGAAGATCCTGCAGTAGCCAGCTCTGAGTCCTGTAACCTAGGCTGGCTTTGCAGTCATAGGGCTCACGTTAATGCCCAAGTCCCACCATGGCACCTTCTCTAGCAGATAAGACAGGAGAACAAGGTGCTTCAGGGCGAACATTGACTCTTCCAGGAGATTAGAACCAGAGACAGGAAGAATAGGGTCTTCCCCATGGCCTTGGCTAATGTCAAAGATGGATCCCCATCTCCCACAAGTGGGCAGGTCAATGAGACTGGTATGGTAGACAGAAGGGATGGGGTCCAAGCACTGCCTTACCGAGACGACCTGGCCAAAGGCTACTGGTGCTGGAATGCTGTAAAGCCATATTCAAGGCTGGCTGACATAGAGAGGGCTGCTGTATGGCTGTTGCTTGCAGCACAATGTCCTGCAGGGCTGTGCCTTTGCCTGGCCAGACTTTGAGAGACTGCTTATGAATTTCTTGCCATGAAAGGATCTAACCTCTTGTGGATCCAGCAGCTCCACCAGGGTGCAGCCTCAGGTGTCACTGGGTGAGGTAGTTATGAGCAGTCTGGATGACCAAGCCCACATGCATTGTCCATGCTGAGAACATCCTGGTCACTTATGTGGCTGTCCTCTGCCTCCCCAGCCTGCAGAGAGATAAAAGAGTATGGTGGTAGTCCTCACCCTGTTCATTCTTTAGGTTCGCTTCGTGTCCAGACCCCAGCTCTCTCCCGACAATTCTAATTGTGGCATAGGCAATCTGTCCTGCATGTGATAGGCCATCCTGCCTGCATGCTCTGTCTTCCCTCTCATGACATGCTTTTATCTAGATTTCCTCATGCTGTTTCCTCGAACCATCCCAGCATGCATCAGCTCCATAGCCCAACTTACCTTAGGATCCATGATAATCCTTAATGCTTTAGGGATCTCCCGGATTTGCCTTGGGCCCTAAGGTGGCTCAGATGCATCCTAGGTGTCTTTAGGAAACTCCATTCCAAGACATAGGTCCTTCTTGTTCCAGACTGGCCTGAGGAATGGTTGCCAGCCTAGGATTCTCTCCCCATGGTTGTCCTTTTGCACTTATGTCTTTTAGGAATGGGTCTGGATGTGGTACAACACCCTACCCAGAACACAAATGAAGAATGGGGACCTTTCACTCAAGCAAACTTGTCCACAGACTGTGTGGGTCCCATCAGCCGAGAGCAGCTTCCACATTACAGTGATGCTCACCTTAAGCTGTTCAGCTATGAGGGACTGTAGGATCTGTCCTGAGGACCCTACACATTCTGCAGGTAGGAGAGCCACACACGGGGCTTGCTATTTGGTCAGTTCTTCTGGGTATTGCTTGAGCTGAGAGACTTTTGGAGGGCATATACTCCTGTATTAAATGAGCTGGCTCCACTCTGGGCCTGAACTGTGCTGGGACTGCCTCTCATGCTCTCTCCTCCCAGTCTCTATCGCTTCCTACCTTGCTGTGTGTCTACCACAATGCCTGCTGGTTAATCAGCCTTCAGGACAGTCCAGAGCCAGTCCAGGGAACACAGAGCCCACACTGTCCTCTGCCTAGTTTTCACAGGCTACTGGTTTAGTCTCCCTGGTGCCCTGTGGTGTAGTGAACTCAGTAGGTCCCAAGAGGGTCTGTTATCAGCCCTTTAGAGTGAGGTAGAGGTAAAGAAAGGTTGAAATAATGTCCTGCAATTCTGCATTTCCACCACTGGAGGGCTGCACACTGTTCTGGACCTGCTGTGCCACTCAGCAAGCCCTCTCACTAAGGCTCTGAGCCTGAAGCAGAGAACCACTGCTAAGCACAGTGTTTCCATGTTCCTGGCTGTTCCTCCAGGGATGCCTGTAGAGGATTCCCCAGAACCTCAAGGATCCAATCTGTAAACCTTAGGTGGGCATGGTACCGGAGAGACAAGGGCTATATGGATATCTTGCCTTTGAGGTAACCTCTGGCCCTTGCATCCTGAGTAGCAGGACCCACAGTCCTGCGAAGGTCTCTGGGTGGCTGCTGGAAGTAGGTGGAGGAGGATATGGAGGGTGAAGAGGAGACGAGTAAGCGGGACCAAGGCAGGAGCACTGCCCATTCACTGCTGTGGCAGCACTGCCCATCCAGTGCTGTGGCAGCACTGTCCATCCACTGCTGTGGGAGCACTGCCCATCCACTGCTGTGGGAGCACTGCCCATTCACTGCTGTGGCAGCACTGCCCATCCACTGCTGTGGGAGCACTGCCCATCCACTGCTGTGGGAGCACTGCCCATTCACTGCTGTGGCAGCACTGCCCATCCACTGCTGTGGGTCAGCTTGTCCTGGGCTCTTTCCTGCTGTAAGTCTGAAGTGGGAACCAAATACCCCGCCTCATAGGACTGTCTGACATGAGGCCAGCTGCTGTTCTGAATTGTCATCAAGAAAGACAGGAGCTATCTGTGACATCCAGCAGAGCACAGGGTCCCAATTGAACCTATCTCACAAGTGAGGCTGTGTTCTCCCCAGAGTGTCTCTTGTCAGGATTAGGAGAGGCAACTGTGGCCTGCTTATGAATGCTGAGCTCTCCAACTCCTGTGGACTCCAGCATGCTGCCTTATCTGTGCCCAGCTCTACCAGGGCCAGCAGCTCACAGTCGTGTGATTTCTTAACTCCTGCTGGGAGTTAGGCTTCATGCACCCTTTGTGGGAGCTTCTGTGGTTTTTGGAGCAGAGCAAGAGGCAGTCGAGGAGATGTTGTCTGCCACCCCTATTGTCCTCATTGCCCCACGTGTTTCTGCTGCATGGGCCCAGGTCCAGGTTCAGCACGCTGGTCACTGCTATAGGATTACCTGTTGCTCTTCTTCTCTGAGTGTAAAGCAACACAAGAGCTGATGTTGGAGGAACATGAAGTAGCCCTGCATTCCTGGATCCAGTAGTGTGGTCAGAGTCCTGTCAACCTGGAGATGCCTCAGAGCCTGGGTGCATGGAGCAAAGCACCACCCTTGGAGAATGAGCTCTGCATTCCCATGGCCTTAGGAGCCATGAATGGACTCCTAGCATCTCCCAGTGATGGTTCTTTTAGCTGTAATACCTTATGGAGCCACCCTGATCTGCCCGGGTGCCCTGGTGCCCAGGACCTGGTCAGGTCAAGATAAATCTCAGCAGTAGCTGGGCCTTGAGGATGCGTGGTCATGGGATATTTACCCTGCATCCTTTAGGTCCTCCCTTGTCACATGGGTACAGAGGTCTACTACCTCATGCCTCACAAACATGTTTAGGCACTCTGATCTCTCTCTCTCTCTCTCTCTCTCTCTCTCTCTCTCTCTTTCTCTCTCTCTCTCTCTCTCTCTCACACACACACACACACACACACACATAATCACACAGTTTCATGTGCACACACCTTCTAGCCTGTGCCTACACATAACACTAGTACATGTACACACATATTCATGGGCATAGGCAGACATATGTATGCATACACACACAGTCATGCACACATATGCCCAGAACCACAGGCACACTCACATATGCATGTAGACATGTACATGCATGTGCATGAACAGACACAGGCACACACTCAGACCTGTGCCCTGTGGCTTCATTTTGCTGCAAGTCAGGGCGTCTTTCAGTTGACACTTGGAAAGTTGGAGAGAACAGTGGGTGTTTGGGGAACACCAAGGCTATCCCCTTCCAGGTTTCCTCTTTGGCTCTTTGTAGTGCAGGTCACCAAAGGCAGGATATCTACCTTTAGAGAACAACTGACTTGTTCTCTGTTCAACATTTTCAGGACCCTTTCTGGCCAAGCAGACTTAGCAACTGGACACACCTGGTAGGAAACACAGTTCCCATTTAAAGCTGAACTCCAAGGCTCACCTAGAACCACCAGATGTAGATGTTGATGGCAGCCTGTATTTGAAAAGATCACATGCTTATAATAGGACCTTTTTTTTTTCAGAACACACTGGAAGGTATTTAACCCTCAGTGTCTTTGGCATCAGTGTAGTAGTTACCCTACCTACCTTCTGTTTTCCAGGTAGGGCTACACTCTGAAGGTGATATTGGGTGCCTTGGGTCTCTTAACACCCTGTCAGGTAGAAGAGCAAAGAAAAAGGGAGGAACATGGAGATGAGCCCCTGTGAGGCATGTACAGCTGGGCTGATTCCACAGGCCTGCCTTGGGAATCCCGCACGCAGGTCTCAGTGGTTGTGACAGTTAATTGTATTGTTTTATCTTGTTTTTCATTAAAGGGGAAAACACGGAGAGGAATGCAGTCAATTTTAAATTATCAAATTTTGAAAGCATCAAATAGAGATCTTGGGGGTGGGGACTCACCCACCTTCACTCTTAGGCCTTGGGGCAGTGCATGTATGGAAGAGGACAACCTGACAAACAGGTGACCGGTGACAAAGTGGGAGCCTGACCTGTCCATCCCAAACCCAAGGGAAGTCTTCTGGGAGTGACAGCCACGGCTGCCTGGCTCTTTCCGCAGTCCCAGACTTACTTTGTGTATGTCTGTCTTCCAGTCCTTCGAGAAGTACTTGTTCCAAGAGTCCAGCCAGAGCAAGTCCATCTGAGAACAGAGCTCTGCTTTAGCTGGTGTGTAAGGCTGCCTCTGCAGAGGTTAGGCACACAGACACAGACACACCCACCCACACACAGAGAAACAAACACACACCCCCACATACACACACACAGGCACTTACACACACACACACACACACACACACACACACAAACACTCTGCAGGTAAGACACTGTCATCTCAGATTGTTGCTTTGGCAATCATCTTCCCAGCACAGAGGCACCACAGGCTGCTTTTCACTGTGGGCATAGCATGCTGACAGTGTCTGTAGAACAAACCTGCAGTCTTGAGCCCTGGAGAAACCATGTAGCCAGGGCTTCTGGCTGTAACCGGTCACCAAAATGACCACTGTCCATGACACACTCCACCCTGGTGAGCAGGGCTGTCTGGGCAGGTGTGCCTTCTTTTCCTTCTCCCCCTCCTCTTCCTCTTCCTCCTTGTCATTCTCACTGCCCCTACTGATGCCACCGTGGATCTGCTCCTAGTGCACTTCCTGTTTTAGCTTCTGCTACTGTGTCTGAAATCACCTTCCGTTTATCCTCAGGACAGGACATAATTTCTAGATGACTCTGTGAAGGAGACAAGAAAAGTTTTACTAGTCAAATGGAATAATGAGGGAGAATGCTTAGAATATATGTGGTGCTTTGCCTTGCTTTACTATTTTATGTGTTTTCTTCTTCTCAGATGAGATATTTGAAAGAAACCATTTAGAAATGTTTCCTATAAAAAGTATGCATCACTAGGTCTTAGGAACCAAAGGATAATCAGTATGGAAAACACTATGAATGCATGCTAGAGTCTGACCATCAACAATAACCAGCAAACTTTGCTGTTGATTCTTCTTATTATTATTTTACTTTATTTTCATTTTAAGTGTTATCCCCTTCGCAATTTCCCCTTCTCCCCGTCTCCTGCTTCTATGATGGTGTTCCTCCAGCCATCAACTCACCCACTCCCAATCCCCCTCCTTCGATTTTCTACATTGGGGTGCTCTCAGTACAGTGTTTGGCTGTGAACATCCAACTCTGTGTTTGTAAGATTCTGGCAGGGCCTCTCAGTAGACAGCTATATCAGGGTCCTTCCAGCAAGCAATTCTTAGCATCCACAATAATGTAGGTGTTTGGTGACTGTGTCTGTGATGAACCCCTGGTTGGGACATTCTCTGGATGACCTTTCCTCCAGTCTCTGCTCTGTACTTTATCTTCATATTTAATCCAGTGGGTATTTTCTTCCTCTTTGTAAGAAGGACCGAAGCACCCACTCTTTGGTCTCCCTTCTTCTTGAGCTTCATGTGGTCTGTGAGCTGTATCTTGGATATCTAAAGCTTTTGGGATAATATCCACTTAACAGTAAGTGCATAAGACACGTGTGTGTTCTTTTATGATTGTGTTACCTCACTCAAGATTATGGATTATCTTTTCTAGTTCCATCCATTTGCCTAAAAATTTCATGGATTCATCTTTTTTTTTTTTTTAATTTTTTTTGGTTTTTTGGATTTGGTTTTTTCGAGACAGAGTTTCTCTGTATAGCCCTGGCTGTCCTGGAACTCACTCTGTAGACCAGGCTGGCCTCAAACTCAGAAATCTCCCTGCCTCTGCCTCCCAGAGTGCTGGGATTAGAGGCAAGCACCACCACCGGATTCATCATTTTCAATACTGAGTAGTATTCCATTGTGTAAATGTACCACATACTGTGTAACGATAATTCTGTTCAAGGACATCTGGGTTCTTTTCAGATTCTGGCTATTTTATATATATATGTAAGGCTGCTATGAACATAGGGGATCATGTGTCCTTGATATACATTGGAACATCTTTTGTGTATGTGCCCAGAAGTGGTATAGCTGGGTACTCAAGTAACACTATATCCAATATTTTGAGGAAACTCCAGACTTATTTGCAGAGTGGTTGCACAAGCATGCAATTCCTCAAACAGTGGGAGAGTGTACCTCCTTCTCCACATCCTCACCAGCATCTGCTGTCACGTGCGGTTTTGATCTTTGCCATTCTGAATGGTGTTAGGTGAAATCTCAGGGTTGTTTGATTCGCATGTCCCTGATGACTAAGGATGTTGAACATTTCTTTAGGTCCTTCCCAGTCCTTCCCATTCCCCCAATTTACAATTCTCCATTTAGCTCTGTTCCCCAATTTTGAATGGGGTTATTTGGTTCTCTGGAATCTAACACCTTGAGTTATTTGTTTATTTTGGATATTAGCTCCCTGTCGAGTGTATGATTGGTAAAGATCTTTTTTCTCTCTGTTGGTTGCAGTTTTTCCTATTGACAGTGTCCTTTGACTCACAGAAGCTTTGAAAGTTTGTGAAATCCCATTTGTTGATTCTTGTGCCCATGTGTTTGAGACATTTCCCCAGTTCTCTTCTATTAGATTCATGGTGTCTGGTTTATGTGGAGGTCCTTGAGGCGCATGGACTTGAGCTTTGTACAGGGGGATAAGCATGGAACAATTTGCATTCTTCTACAAGTTGACTGCCAGTTGAACTAGCACCATTTGTTGAAAATGATGTCCTTTTTTCCTACTGGATGGTTTCAGTTTTTTTGTCAAAGATCAAGTGACCATAGGTGTGTGGGTTCTTTTCTGGGTCTTCACTTTTATCCTATTGATGTTCTAGCCTGACACTGTACCAATACCATGCAGTTTTTAACACAATTGCTCTGTAGTACAGCTCAAGATCAGGGATGCTGATTCCTCCAGAAGTTCTTTCATTGTAGAGAATAGTTTTCACTATCTTGGGTTTTTTGTTATACCAAATGAATTTGAGAATTGCTCTTTCTGGCTCTATGAACAATTGAGTTGGAATTTTGATTGGGGATTGCATTGAATCTGTAGGTTGCTTAAAAATGCAAGATGGCCATTTTTACTATATTAATCCTGCTAATCCAGGAGCCTAGGAGATCTTTCCATCTTTGGAGTTCTTCAATTTCTATCTTTAAGTTGTTGTCAAACAGATCTTTCAGTTGTTTGGTTAGAGTCACACCAAGATAATTTCTATTGTTTGTGGATATTGTGAAGGATGTCATTTTCCTAATTTCTTTCTCAGCCTGTTTATCTTTGATTCATTTGTGTTAATTTTATATCCAGACACTTAACTGAAGTTGTTTATCAGCTTTAGTAGTTCTCTGGTGGAATTTTGGAGGTCACATATGTATATTATCATATTATATGGAAATAGTGATATTTTGACTTCTTCCTTTTCAATTTGCATCCCTTTGACCTCCTTTTGTTGTCTAAATGTTCTAGCTAGAACTCCAAGTTCTATTGATCGGGTAGGGAGAAAGTGGACAGCTTTGTCCAGTCCCTGATTTCAGTGGGATTGCTTCAAGCTTCTCTCCAATTAGTTTGGTGTTGGCTACTGGTTTGTTGTATATTGCTTTTACTATGCTTAAGTGTGGCCCTTGAATCCGTCATCTTTCCAAGACTTTTACTAGGAAGGGATGTTGAATTTTGTCAAATGCTTTTTCAGTATCTAATGAAATCATCATTTGGATTTGTCTTTGAGGTTTATTTATGTAGTGGTTTACACTGATGCATTTCTGTATATTGAACTATCTCTGTATCCCTGGGATGAAGCGTACTTGATTGTGGTGAATGATCATCTTGATGTGTTCTTGGATTCGGTTTGCAAGAATTTCATAGAATATTTTTGCATTGATATTCATAAAGGAAACTGGTATGAAGTGCTCTTTCTTTGTTGGGCATTTGTAAGGCTCTGCTATCAGGGGAAGTGTGGCTTCTTAGCACAATTTGGGTAGTCTTCCTTCTGTTTCTATTTTGTGGAATAGTTTGAAGCATAGTGGTATTAGGTCTTCTCTGAATGTCTGATGGAATTCTGCACTAAACCCATCTAGTCCTGTGCTTCTTGTATCGTTGGGAGACTTTAAATGAAAGCTACTATATCATTATGGGTAATGTTTATCTGATCCTGATTTAATTTTGGTATTTGGTGTCTGCCTAGAAAATTGTTTATTTCTTCCAGATTTTCCAGTTGTGTTTTGTAGCAGGATCTGATGATTTTCTGATTATCCTGTTTATACTGTTACATCTCCCTTCTCATTTCTGATTTTGTTAATTTGGATACTGTCTCTGTGCCCTCTGGTTAGTCTGGGTAAGGATTTATCTATCTTGTTGATGTTCTCAAAGAACCAGCTCCTGGTTTTGTTGATTCTTTGTATAGTTATATCTGTTTCTACTTGCTTGGTCTCAGCCCTAAATTTGATTATTTCCTGCCATGTACTCCTCATGGGTTTATTTGCTTCTTTTTGTTCTAGAGCTTTCAGGTGTGCTGTAAAGCTGCTAGTGTAAGCTCTCTCCATTTTCTTTCTGTAGGCACTCAGAGCTATGGTTTTTCCTCTTAGCACTGCTTTCATTGTGTACCTTATGTTTGGGTATGTTGTGCCTTCATTTTTATTAAATTCTAAAAAGTCTTTGATTTCTTTCCTTGGTTCTTTCTTGACAAAGTTATCATTGAGCATTGTTGTTCTTCCATGTGTAAGTGGGCTTTCTGTTGTTCCTGCTGCTATTGAAGACCACCCTTGCTCCATAGAGCTCTGATAGGCATGGCATTATTTCAATCTTTATATATCTGTTGAGGTATGTTTTGTGTCCAATTATATGGCCCGTTTTGGAGATGGCGCCATGAGGTGCTGAGAAGAAGGTATATTCTTTTGATTTAGGATAAAATGTTCTATAGATACCTGTTAAGTCCATTTGGTCCATTACTTCTGTTAGTTTAGCTGTGTCTCTGTTTAGTTTTGTTTCTATGATCAGTCCATTGCTGATAGTGATGTGTTGAAGTCTCCCACTATTATTGTGTGAGGTGCAATGTGTGCTTTCAGCTTAAGTAATATTTCTTTCATGAAGGTGGGTGCCCTTGTCTTTGGAGGAGAGATGTTCAGAATTCAGAGTTCTTCTTGGTTGATTTTTCCTTTGATGAGTATGATGTGTTTTTCATTTTTTGATACCTTTGGTTAAAAGTCGATTTTATTCAATATTAGAATGGCTGCACCAGCATATTTCTTGGGATCAATTGCTTGAAAAATTGTTTTCCATCCCTTTCCTCTTTGACACTGAAGTATATTTCCTGTAGGCAGCAAAATTCTGGGTACTGTTTATGTATTCAGTCTGCTAGTCTATGTCTTTTTATTGGGAACTTGGGTTCATTGATGTTAAGAGATATTAAAGAATAGTGATTGCTGCATCCTGTTGTTTTTTATGTTATTTTTATGTTTGTGTGGCTATCTTTTTTGGGTTTGTTGAAAGAAGATTACTTTCTTGCTTTTTCTAGGGTGTACTTTCCCTCCTTGTGTTGGTGTTTCCATCTCTTATCCTTTGTAGGGCTGACTTTGTGGAAAGGCATTTTGTAAATTTGGTTTTGTCATGGAATGTTTCTCCATCTATGGTAATTGAATATTTTGATGGGTATAGTAGCCTGGGCTGGCATTTTGCCGAAGATATTTACTGTTCCTTTAAGTTGGGAATCTTTGCTCTCTTTTGTACCTCTTATCCTTAGGTTTGGTCTCCTCCTTTTGTCTTGGAATTCCTGGATGTTTTTGGTGAGGAGCCTTTTGCATTTTGTATTTTCTTTGTCGGTTGTGTCAATGTTTTCTATGGTAGCTTCTGCTGCTGAGACTCTCTTCTATCTCTGTGTTTTGTTGGTGATGCTTGCATCTATGTCTCCTGATCTCTTTCCTAGGTTTTCTATTTCCAGGGTTGTCTTTCTTTGTGATTTTTTTATTTTTCAGTTTCCATTTTTAATCCTAGATGGTTTTGCTCAATTCCTTCACCCTTTTGTTTGTGTTTTCCTGTATTTCCTTGAGGGATTTTTGTGTTTCCTCTTTAAGGACTTCTATTTGTTTACCTGTATTCTCCTGTATTTCTTTAAGGGAGTTTTTTATGGCCTTCTTAAAGTCCTCTTCCAGCACCATGAGATGTGATTTTTAAATCAGATTCTTCCTTTTGTGGTGTGTTGAGGTCTCCAGGGCTCACTGTGGTGGGAGTTCTGGGTACTGATGCTGCCAAGTAGACTTGGCTTCTGTTGCTGATGTTCTTGCCCTTGATTTTCATCTTCTGGTCATCCTTGGTGTTAGCTGTTCTTCCTGTCTCTGACTGTGGCTTGTCTCTCGTGCAAGCCTCCCTGTCAGTACTACTGGGAGACCAGTTCTCTCCAGGCAGATTTTGGGTATGGAGAGCTGTGGCAGAGCTGTTGTTGATTCTTATTTAGTGACATTTCTGGTTACCAGTTTTGAGGCTTACATGAATGTGATCTTACATTTGGTAATGTAATAATCCGTTCTGCTCTTGTGATGATGGCCCCATGTGCTAGGGCTAATAGCCCCTGGAAAAGTCCATGAATCCACAGCCCTCTAGTCCTAGTACCTGGGCCCTTCCTGCTACTTTTTCTCTGGAATCTCTCCCTGTATCCCATTTCTGGGAGGACACTGTTCTGTCCCACATGAGGTTTCTTTCTTGTTGGAAAGCAGCAACACAGCCTCATCAGGGCATTTCCTATCTTCTGGGTGCATCACTTAAAGACTCTGGACCGGACCCTTTGGAGACATTCCTGCCCTCTGCTGGGACCCAGCAGGAGAGTAGATTGCCTTTGTGTTTGCAATGCTGCTGCTCTTCTCCCTAAGGCTCCTTCTTGAGTGAATGGAGGAGACACTCTTTGTGTGTAAGTGTGCCTTTTTTAGTGTGGGTGTCATTTGGAGTAGCCTGAAGAAAAGAAGGCCAGGCCCAGTGGTGGTTCTCCATCTTCTTTGACAAGTCTTATGGTCATAGGCTGCCATTAGACCATTGGATGATGATGAGTCCAATATGCCTAAGTTAGGCTTGCTTCCAATCCTCTTTAGTCCTAGAGGTAAGCATCATCAACATCATCAAAGGTAGAGAATGGGGCCATAACTGGACTCACTGGCTTAACCTGGGTTGTGCATTTATGCTATTGTAGAGATCCCACTTTCAGGAAGCAATAGGATGCCATGGTCTGGTTATACTTTTATTGAAGTAATAAATCTAAAATACCATGGGCTTGGAACCTAATCCATTCCATTGATACCATGATTGCAGGGTCTGGAATGAAGGGATCAGGTCCTCATAGGGATTTAAGAACCCCCTTCCATTATTCCTTGAACCAGGGGTGCATGCACACATCTGTGACTGTTAGAGTACATGTGGGATTGACTCACATTAAGAGTTTAGCAAGTCCTCCAGCTCTTCTGACACCACAAAGCAGGCAGGATACACACCTCTTCTATGAAGACAGAGTCAAATGGGACCTTACCAACTCTCATGAAATATAAGACTACACCTAAGTTCCCTATCATATTCTTTGGACTACCATAAATTTTGCACGTCATCACCCGAGTAAATACCACAGTGCCTATCAGGACATGCTGTGATTCAACTTGTGTACTCAGGACAAAGCCCATGATCTTGATTTTTCCTTTCTTGTCCAAGAAAATATTTTCTAGCTCAGATTCCTGTGAACTAAACTGTGCCCATCACAACAGATCATTTGTGCTACTGTTATTTGCCTAGGTATTTCACTGGCCTTGTCCTCTTCTATGTGACCAGAATTTCAGATGCATTTGCAAAGCTGTTGATCTTCAACCAGCAACTTGACTAGGTATAGTCTTATCTGTGACTCAGTTAGGTGGAGGAGCAAGACAATGCTGGGGTGGTCGAACCTCATCGTTCTATCCGTCATGGTCTTGTTCAGCTGCCACCATTGCTCCTGTACAAGCACTTTGAGCTTGACGTCCACTGCCGCAGCACCTTCCCTGTCCAAGCGCCTCCACTATCACAGGATCACTGCTGTTGCAGAAACCACCCTGTCTCAGGACCTCCAATGTGCAAGACCTCTACTGGCACAGGAAATCCACTGTTGCTAGACATCCACCAAGAATGCACCTCCACTGTCCCAAGCCCACCAATGCCTCAGAACCTCCACTGTCTCAGGACCTCCACTGTGCCAGCGTCATCTTCAATGTCTCTGCACTTCCACTACTCTAGGACCTCGGATATCATAGGACTTCAAGTGTCACAGGACCTCGACATTCTCAGGACCTCTATTGTCTCAGCACCTCCAGTTGAACATCACTGCTCCTGAGGAAGAGCCTAGGCTGCTCCAGCACCTCCATTGTTGCAGGGCCTCCACTGTTGCAGCCTCGTTTCCACTGTCTCAGACCTCCATTACTGTTGCAGGACCTGTAATGTTGAGGACTTTCACTGTTGCAGTACCTCCAGTGTCCCAGCATTTCTAATGTTGCAGGATCTTCACAGTCATAGGAACTCCAATGTCGTAGGAGCTCCAACCGTCTCAAGACCTCACCTGTCAGAGCATCTCCAGTGTTGCAGGACCTCCACTGCCCAGGCCTTAACTACACGCTTTTAAGAACTCCAATAGGAGTTCATTAGGACTTCCACAGTACCGAAACCTCCACTGTCCTAGGACCTCCACCCTCACCGGAGCTCCACAGTCCCAACACCTATATTGTCACAGGACCACTGTCTCAGGCCCTCTACTGTTGCAGCTACTCCATTTGCAGAACATTTCCACTGTCCCAGCCTCATTTCCACTGTCTCAGGTCCGTCAATATTACAGGAACTCCATTGTTGCAGTACCTCTAGTGATGAGGACTGCTACTTTTTTAGTACCTCCATTGTTGCAGGACCTCCACTGTCCCAGCCTCACCTCCATTGTATCAGGACTTCCAATGTTTCAGGACCTCTACTGTCGCTGGACTTCCACTGTTTCAGGACGTCCAATGTTGTAGCTCTTCTACTGCAGAAAAATCTTCATTGTCCCCTCAGCTTTACTGCCTCAGCACCTCCACTGTTGCAAGACATCTATAATTGAAGCAACTTCATTGTCAGAGCAACTCCACTGTCTCAGGACCGCAACATTACAGTATGTCCACTGTATTCGGACCTCCAATATCTCAGTGCAGTTGCAGTATCTACACTGTCCCAGGACCTGCACTATCACTGCATCTCTGTTGTCATTAGTCTATAACACTGCTCGTTATTAATTGTGAGGCCCAATGGAATGCAATGTTACTTTTGAAAACACACTTTGTTCTTCAGGTCTTGTAATTGATAGCTACCTGTGCTAGGACAATTATCCCCTGGAAGATTCCACCTGTACATAGACCTCTAGTCCTCACCTTGCAGAAACTGTGGTCTTTAGGTGGTGATAAAATCCAGGTGTCAGAATGGGGTCAGAAAGATAAGTCTGTAGAGTTGGATACAGATCAGTGATACTGAGTCCCTGGTCGAAAGAGGAGAAATCCAGAAGGAGGAGAAGGCTTGGGGTAGAGGAATAATCAGAAAGTGTTGACAGAATGTAAGAAGGAAAGAATTCTGAGAAACTGAAACCAGAGACAGAGGAGGGATGAGTGCACAGCAAACTAGGAAGGACAAAGCACAAGGGAACCAGGGCTGTGGCTGCTGCTTGTCCTCTAGACACTCTCCGTGCCTCACTTTGTGGGGAATTCGCTGTTCTTCCTCAGGTGAGGTTTCTTTGTTGATGGATCATGGTAACACAGCTTCATCAGGGCATTTCCTACTATCTTGACCCATCCCTTAAAGCCTATGTGGCTGTCCCTGCTGGGAACAGTCATGCTCTCTGCTGAGGCACAGTGGGAGAATAGGTTGTTTTCTGAGTTCTCATTGCTGCTGCTCTTCTCACTGAGGCTGCTTGTTGGGTGAATGCAGGAGCCTCTCCTGGCATGTATGCATGATGTGTACAGTATGCATGGTATGTACAGTATGCATGATGTGTCCAGTGTGGGTCCTCTGTATTGTCCTGAAGAGAAGGCCAGGCCCAGAGGCTCTTCTGCCTCTTCTTTGACTACCCTTATGGCCAAAATTGCAGACAGGAGACCAATGGAGGGTGACTAGACCAGTGTAGCTAGGGTGTGCTCGCTTCCACACTTCTCTAGTTCTACAGGGAATGCAGCAGCATCATGAAGGGTAGGTAATGGTGCCACAACTTGACTCACTGATTGAGCCTGGGTTCTTAGAATGATGCCACTAGAGAGACAACACTTGCAGTAAGCCATAAGATGCCACTGTTTGGTTAGGGTTTCTTGATGTAATTAATCTATAATATTTTGGACTTAAAATACAATGTATAGCATTGCATCAACAATGGCTGTTTCTAGCATAAGAGGGAACCGTTCTTCATAGGGATTCAGGAATGCCCTCCAGTCTTCCTTGAAGCACTGGTGCATAATTATGTTTGTGAATATCAGCCAATATCTGGGGTTGGCTGTCCTTAAGAAGCCAAGCATGTCTGCCAGCTCTTCTGACACTCTGCAGTGGGCAGGTTACTTACATGGCACAACATGTCTTCTCAGCTCTTGTATGACAACAAAGTTCAATGGGACCCTTCCTATTACCACACGTTATACACATACCCCTAAGGTCCATATGTCAATTTTGGGACCATGGTAAATATTTCCTAGCAAGGGTTATGGAGAAACAAAGTGGCGCACAATACCAGTTCATCATTTGTCCAGGTTCAATTCCTGCTATCACAGTACCTCTACTCTCTTAGGACCTCCACTATTGCAGAGACTAAATTGTTTCAGGACCTCCAATGTTGCAGTGCATCCATTAGCAAAGGACTTCCACTGTCTGAGCCTTACGTGCACTGTCTCAGAATCTCCAGTAGGGAAGGAAATCCAATGATGCAGTACCTCTACTTTTGAGGACTTCCACTGTTGCAGGACCTCCACTATCCCATTCCCTTCACTGACCCAACTCCTCCTCTGTTGCAGGACTTCTGCTGTTGCAGTACCTACAATGTTGTAGCAACTGCATTGTCTCAGGATCGCAACTGTTGCAGGACTTCCAATGTTGCAGGATCTCCACTGTTGCATGACAACCACTGTCAGAGGACTACCACCCTCAAAATTACTCTACTGTTCAAGCATGTCCATTTTCACAATAACTTCCATGACTCAGGATGTCCAATGTCTCAGGACCTCCACTGTTGCAGTTCTTCCACTGTTGCAGCATCTCCACTGGTAGAGGAATTCCACTGTCATAGCCTCATCTCCACTGTATGAGGACCTCCAGTATTGGAGGAATTCCAATGTTGCTTTACCTCTAATTTCAAGGACTTCACTGTTGCATCTCCTCCATCGTTGCTGGACCTCCACTGTCCCACACTTACCTCTATTGTATTGAGACTTCCAATGTTGCAAGACCAGCACCTCACTCTCTCAGAACCTCCACTATTGTAGGAATTCCAATCTTGCGGGAACTCTACTGTCCCAGGACCTCCACTGTCAAAAGATGTCCACTATTAGAGCAACTCCATTGTGACAGAAGCTCCACTGTCTCCGGACCTCTATGTTGCAGGACCTCCACTGTCTCAGGACCTCCACTATCTCAGTGGCTCCACTGTTGCAAGATCTACATTGTCCCAGGACCTGCACTGTCACAGCATCTCTGTTGTCACTTATTCTAAAACACTGCTTGTTATTAATCGTGAGGCTTAATGGAATGTGATGTTACTTTTGAAAATACAGAATTTGATCTGTGGCTCGTGATACTGATGGCCACATGCGCAGTGACCAGTAGCCATGGGAAGATTCCATGAGCCTGTGAACCTCTAGTCCTCACATTTTGGAAGCTGTTGCCTTGAGGGGATGATAGAGTCCAGCTGAAGGGCTGGCATCAGCAAGAAAAGTCTCTAAAGTTCTGTGGAAGTCTTCGGGTGTAGCAAGACTCATAAAGTACTTACAGAATGTGAGAAGGAAACAATTTTGGGGAAACGGAAAGGAGAGACAGAGGAGGAACCAGCACAGAGCAAACTGGGAAGGACTAAGCAAAAATGTACCTTGTCTGTGCCTGCTGCTTTCTCTATGAACACTCTCCCTGTGCCTTGTTTCTGGGGACAGACTCTGTTCTGACCAAGGGGAGGTTGATTTTCTGAGGGAAAGCAACACAGCTTCCTTATGGCATTTCCTATTTTCTTGGTCTGTCCTATGAAATATCTCAGTCTGGGCACGGCTTCGCATAGGTTTGCCCTCTGCTGAGGCATAGTAGGAGAGTTGGTTGTCTTTGGTGCTCTCATTCCTGCTTCTATTCTCACTAGGGCTTCCTTTTGAGTGAATGTAGGAGACAGTCCTGGCATGGATGTATGCTTTGTCCAATGTGAGCGTCATCCGGATTGGCCTGAAAAGATGAAGGTCAGTCTCACTGTCTCTTCTGCATTCTCTTGGACTAACCGTACTGCCTTAGGCAGACACTAGACTATTGGAGGATGACCAGACTAATGTTCCTAGGGTGGGCTGGCTTCCACTCCTCTTTAGCCCTAGAGGGATGCAGCAGCATGAAGAGTAAGGAATAAAGTCACAAATTTAATCACAGGCTGAGCCTTGGTGGTTTAGCCATGCTCCCGGAGATCCTGCCCTTGCAGGAAGCAATGGGAAACCATGGTGCAGCCATATTTTCTTTGGCATAATGAATCCATAATACCTTATTGTCGGAACCCACTATACTCCATTGCCTCCACAATTGGAGGGTCTGGCCCCCAGATATCAGTTCCTCATAGGGAATGTGGAATGCCTTCCAGTCCCCCTTGAACCAATGGTGCATCCTCATGCCTGTGGCTGTGGCCTGTATTTGGGGTTGACTGTCATTAAGAAGCTATGCGGGTCTTCCAGCTCTTCTGACACCCCTTGGTGGTCAGGATACACATCTGTCACAACCTGTCTTCTCAGCTCTTTTGAGACAACAGAGTCAAATGGGACATTTCCTCCTACCATGAAATATAAGGATACTTTTAAGGTCATATGTCCTTCTTTGGATTATCATAAAGTTTACCCAGAGAGAGTACAGGGGAACTAACAGATAAGCATTTGTACAGCATTTGCTCTGGTTCAAATTCGGCACTAAGGAAAAAAATCCATGATTTTTACTTTTCCATTCTTTTCCAAGAATATATTATCTGCTTTCAGGTCCCTGTTATCTATACTGTGCCTATCAGGTAGCTCAATGCTGCTCATATTTACCTAAATATTTCCCTGGCTGTGTCCTCCTGTAGTTGGCCAGACATTCAGATGCAATTGTAAAGTTGTTGACCTTCATCTTGACAACAAAGCTGTTGTTGTCAATCATCCTTAGTATATCTGCCATGGCCATGACTGGTCTGGCAGCATTTCCTCCATGGATCTGGAAGATTCCCTGAGCCCATAGTCCACTAGTCCTCACCTTGTGGAAGCTGTTGTCTTTAGGGACTGGTGCAGGCCAGTTTCAGGAATGGGTACAACAAGACAAGTCTGTAGAGTGGGGAACAAATCAGCGAATTTTCTCCCTGTTGGAAGAGGAGAAATCCAAGAGAGGGATAAATCTTGGGGCAGAGCAAGAATCCTTAGTCCTTACAGAGCACAAGAAGGAAACAATTTTGGGGAAATGCAAACGAGAGGCTGGAGCAAGCAGGACAGAGCAGACTGGGAAGGACAAAGCACAAATGAACCTAGGCTGTGCCTGTCTGCCACTTGTTCTCCATATGCTCTTCCTGTGCCTCATTTCTGGTTTGGGGTGGGGCAGCATGGTGACTCTGATCTGTCCCAGCAGAGGTTGCTTTCTTGATGGAAAGCAGCAAAATAGCTTCATCAAGGTATTTCCTAATTTCTTGATCAATCCCATAAATCTTCTGGTGGAGGCCCCTGCTGGGGAATGTCTTGCCCTCTGCTGAGGCACATCAGGGAGTAGAGTGTCTTCTGTGTTCTCATTGCTGCTTCTCTTGTCAATGAGACTGCTTGTTGAGTGAATGCAGGACACACTCCTGCCATATATGTATTCTTGTTCCAGTGTGGGTATCTTCCGAAGCGGCCTGAAGTAGTCCAGGCCCAGGTGCTCTTCTGCCTCCTCTTTTACTAGCGTTATGGCCATAGGCATTCCCTAGACTATTGGATAAGACTAGACCTATATGCCTAGGGTGGGCTTGCTTCAATTCTTCTTTGGCCCTAGAGGGATGGCCCATTAAGAGTAAGGAGGAAGGCCATAAATACTATCACTGTCTGAGTCTGCATTGTACAGCCATGCTCCTGGAGAGCCTGCAGGAAGGAACAGGATGTCATTGTCTGGTTTTATTTTCTTTGACTTAATACGTCTAAAATATCTTTATTGGCTGGGAGCACAATATATTTATTCCATTGCTTCCACAATTTCAGGATCCAGCCTAGAGGGATCAGTTCCTCTTGGGGATTTGGGAACCCCTTGCACTCTTCCTTGATCCTGGGTGGTTTCATCATGTCTGTGACTTTCAGACAATATCTGGGATTGACTGTCATTAAGAGGCTAAGAAGGTCCTAAAGAACTTCTGACACACCACTGTGGGAAAGATACACACATGCCACAACTTATCTTCTCAGCCTTAGTATGACAACAGAGTCAAATGGGATGTTTACTAGTACAATAAATTTTTCGCCTCCTTCTAAGGTCCATATGTCCTTCTTTAGACCATCATAAAGTTTACCTAGAGAGAGTTCAGGAGAACTAAACAGATAAGCACTACAGTTCTGGTTCAGGATTTGCTCTGGTTCAACTTGGGCACTAAGGACAAAGTCGATGATTTTGACTTTTCCATTCTTGTCCAAGAAAATATTATGTTTTCAGGTCCCTGTTAACTGTACTATGCCCATCCTGGTAGCTCAATTCTGCTCTTATTTGCCTAAATATTTCCCTGGCCTTGTACTCCTCTAGGTGGGCCGGCATCCACATATATTTGTAGAGCTGTTGAGCTTCAACACTCACCATGACAAGGTGTAGATTTGTCTCAATTTCTTGGAGAAGTGAGATGACTTTTGGGTTGTCAATCATCCTCCTTCTTTCTGTGCTGGCCATTCCTGGCTGGCAGCATTGTGTCTTCCTTACAAGCACTTTGATGGCCATTGTAGCAGGACTTCCCTTGTCCCAGAGACTCTCCAGTCCCGGAACCCCCACTCTCAGAGGACGTCCATTATCCTAGGACAACCTCTGTCCCAGCTTGCCCCTGTCTTTGGACTTCCAATTTGTAGGACCTCTACTGGCACAGGAAGTCCACTGTTGCAGGAACTCCATTTTTGGACCAATGGCTCTGTCTCAAGACCTTAACTGTTGAAGAACCTCCACTGTCTCAGTTCCACCACCGTCACAGGACTTCCAGCCTCATAGGACCTCTGCTGTTCAAGCATGTCCACTATCACAGGACCTCCACTCTCTCAGGACACCCACTGTTCCAGTTCCTCGACTGTTGCAGCCCCTGAATTAGTGTAGGCTATCCACTATCCCAGCCCCATTTCCACTGTCTCAGGACCTTCACTATTGCAGGAAGTGTAATGTTGCAGGACCTCTGATTTTGGTGGACTTCCACTAGTGCAGGGGCTCCAATGTGGTAGAACCTGTACTGTTGCAGGACATCCACTGTCCCTCAATTGTACTGTTGCAACACCTCCACTGTTGCAAGACACCCACTGCTGCAGCAACTCAGTTGTCATACAAAGTCCATTGTCTCTGGACCCCAATGTTGCACGACGTCCACTCTCTCAGGACCTCCACTATCACAGTGCACTATCACTGTTGCAGGATCTACACTGTCCAGCACCTGTACTGTCACAGTGTCTTCATTGTCACTTATTCTACAACATTGTTGCTTACTAACTTTTAAGCTTAATGGAATGTGGTGTTACTTTTGAAAACATAAGCATTTGATAATCAGCTTAATGTGATTGACGGCCTCATATGGTAGGAGAAGTAGCCCCTGGGAGCTGACATGAGCCCATAGCCCTCTCACCCTCACCTAGTGGATACTGCTAGCATTAGGTGGTGATACAGTTCAGGTAAAGGTACAGGGTGAGCAAGATAACCATGTAGAGTCGATACCCTTAGGTGATATTAAGTCCCTGCTGTGAAGAGTAGTCCAGAAGATGGAGAAGTGTTGGGATGGAGCAAAAATCATAAAGTACTTACAGAATGAAAGACTAAGGCAATTTTTGGGAAATGCAAACCAGAGACATTGGAGGAACCAGCACAGAGCAACCTGGGTAGGATAAAGCACAAATGTACCTGGGCAGTGCCTGATGTACATTTCTGAGGGTGACTCTAATCTTCTTCAGCAGAGGTTCTTTCTTGATGGAACCACAGCAAAACAACTTCTTCAGGGCATTTCCTAATTTCTTGGTCCACCCATAAAACTCCTGGGCCCGAACCCTCTGGCAACAGTCTTGCCCTCTGCTGAGGCACATCAGGGAGTAGGTTGTCTTCTGTGTTCTCATTGCTGCTTCTCTTCTCACTCACACTGCTCTTGAGTGAATGTAGGAGACACTCCCAGCATGGATGAATGCTTTGTCCAGGGTGGGCATCTTCGGAAGTGGCCTGAAGCGAAGAAGTCCAGTCCCATTCTCTGTTCTGACTCTTGGATGAGCCTTACGGTCATAGGCAGACTAAAAACTATTGGAGTTTGACGAGACTCATGTGCCTAGGGTAGGCTTGCTTTCATTCCTCTTTGGTCCTAGAGGATAAGCATCAGTATCATCAAGAGGATCATAACAGGACACACACCGGGTGAGCCTGGGTTGTACAGCCATGGCCTTGGAGACTGTGCTCTTGCAGTAAGCAATAGGATGCTATGGTCTCTTTATACTTTCATTGATATAATCAATGTAGGATATCTTGGGTTCCAAACACACTGTATTGCATTGCAAACACAATTGCAGAGTGTGGCCTGAGTATGACCACTTCCTCACACGGATTTTGGTTTCCCTTGTAGTGTTCCTTGACACAAAGATGTATCTCACTTCTGTGACTCTCAGACTATATCTGGGGTTGACTCTCATTAAAAGACTTAGCAGATCATCCAGACCCTCTGCCACTCCACAATGGGCTGTATACACACAAGGCACAACATGTCCTCTCAGCTCTTGTATGATGACAGAGTGAAATGGGACGTTTCCTTCCACCATGAAATATAGGCCTACTCCTAATGTCCATGTGTCATTTTTTGAACCATCTCAATGTTTGCCTAGAAAAAGGTCATGGGTATGAAATGGGTAAGCACCTCAGTTCTGGTTGAGCATTTGCCCTGGTTCAACTCGGTTCTTAAAGAAAGACCATGATTTTAACGTTTTCATTCTGTCCAAGGAAACATTTCTGGCTTCAGGTCCCCGTGTTCTATCCTGTACTCATGATAGTAACTCAATGTTGCTATCACTTGCTTATGTATTTTCATGGCCTGTCCTTATCTAGGTGTTTAGACTTTCTGATGTATTTTTAAAGTTGTTGACCTTCAACCAGCTCCATGGCAATTTATAGACTTGTGTCTGATACTGTTACTAGGAGAAATGAGATGACTTTTGGGTTGTTGATCATCCTCGCTATACCTGTCATGGCCATTACTGGCTGGTAGTGTTGCTTCTTCTCTACAAGCACTGTAGCAGGACCTCCACTGTGCAGCCACCACTCCCAATGTCCAGCACCTCCCATGGCCTAGCATCTCCACTGTAATACGACTTCCACTATCTTAGAACCAACACTGTCTTAGCAACTCCCCTCTTTCTGGACCTCCAATTTTCTGGACATGTACAGGTACTGTATGTCCACTATCAATGGACATACACTCTGAAACAAAAAACAAAAACCAAATCCAAAAAACTTTCAAAAGTGTCTCCACTGTAGCAGTTTGTACACTTGTCACAGGACAGTCACTTCCTCGGCAACAAGATTGCTGCAGTACCTCTACTGGCACAGTATGTCCACTGACACAGGACCTCCAATGTTGCAGCACCCCAGCTGTGGCAGGACCTTCGCTGTCGCACGCATCACCTTCATTGTCTCCACACCTCCTGTGTCACAGGAGCTCCACTGGTACAGCCACTGAACTCTCGCAGGACCTCCCATGTCGCAGGAGCTCCAGTACAACAGAACCTGCACTTGCCCAGGACCTCCACTGTCATAGGACCTCCAATGTACAGCAGCTCCAATTTGCAGGTTATCTACTGGCAAGGTGTGGACAATGTCACAGGACCTCCACTGTAGTCGCACCTCACCAGCCACAAGGCACTTCACTGTCGCAAGACCTCAACTGCTGCTGAACCCCCAATGTCTCAGCAACTCCATATTTGCAGGACCTCTACTGGAACAAAGTTCACAATAACAGGACCCCCAATGTCGCAGCACCTCCAAAGCCTCAGGAACTCGACTGTCCCACCACCTACACTGTCCCTGCCCCTAGAGTCTTGCAGGATCTCCACCATTTCTGGACTTCCAATGTCAGAGCAATGGCACTGTCTCAGGACCTCCAGTGATGCAGGACCTGCACCATAGATGGATCTCTACTGTTCAAGCACCTGCACTATTGTAAGACCCCCACTGTCTCAGGATCTCCACAACTGCAGGAACTCCCATGCTGCAGGAACAGCTACTGTTACAGGACTTCCTCTTTGCAGCACCTCCAGTGTCAGCATCATCTCCACTGTCTCAGGACCATCACTGTTGCTGTAGGCTACAGTGCTTCCATTGGCATAGGACCTTCACTGTCTAGGCCTCCTCTCCACTAGCTCAGGACCTCTCTTATTGCAGGAAATCCAATGTTGCAGGACTTCTATGCTCACAGCACTTGCACTAGTATTTTAGTAAGTTCACTGTTGCAGCACCTCCAGTGTTGCAGGACTTTCACTCTTGGAGACTCATCCCCACAGTCTCACATCCTCCATAATGCAGGACCTCCAATGTGCAGGACCTCTACTCTTGCCAGACCTCCACTGTCGCTCCACCTCTACTGTACCAGCATCTCTATTATTGCAAGTCTTCCACAGTTGCAGCAACTCCATTATCACAGCAAGCCCACTGTCTCAGGACCTCATCGTTTCAGAACCTCCATTGTCACAGGACTTCTAATTTCTCAGTGCCTCCATTGTTCCAGCACCCGTACTGTTTCAAGAACTCCACTGTCGTCACTTATTCATTTAGGTTGCTGGTTATTAATTTTGAGCCTTAATGGAATATGATGCTACTTTTGAAAACATAAGAACTTGATCTCCATGTCTTGTGATCTTTGGACATATGTGCTAGGACCAGTCGTCTCTGGAAGAGTCCATGATTCCATAGTCCTCTGATCCTCACCGAGTGGAAATTCTTGCCTTTAGGGGCTGATTCACTCCAGGAGAAGGGATAGGGTCAGCAAGACAACTCTGTAGAGTGGGGTACACATCAGTCATATTGAGTCCCTGCTTGTAAGAGGCGATATCAACAGTGAGACGTTTTGAGGTGGAGGAAGAATCATAAAGTATTTATAGATGGTAAATAGGAAACAATTTTGGGGAGATGCAAACCAGACACATAGAAGGTACCAGCACAGATGAAACTGGGCAGGACAATACAAAAGGTACCTGGGATGTGACTTCTGCTGTTCTCTGGACACTCTCCCTTTGGCAAATTCCTGGGAGAAGCCTCTGTTCTTCCCTACATGAAGTTTTGTTCTCGATTGAAAGCAGTAAGGCAACTTCATCAGGGCATTTCTTATATTTTCTTTGTTTATTCCTTTAAGCCTGTGGGCCGGACCCTGCTGGGGCACAGTCTTGCATTCTGCTTAGGCAGAGAGAGGGAAAGAGGGAGAGAGGGAAAGAGGGAGAAGGGGAGAGAGAAAGGGACAGAGAGAGGGAGTAAAGGAGGAAGGAAGGAAGGGAGGGAGGGAGGGAGAGAGAGAGAGAGAGAGAGAGAGAGAGAGAGAGAGAGAGAGAGAGAGAGAGAGAGAGAGAGAGAGAAAGGAGGTTTTCTGTGTTGTCATTTATGCTGCTCTCTCTTCACTGAGACTGCTTGTTGTGTAAATGCAGGAAACACTCCTGGCACATCTCTATGCTTACTTAGTACAGTAAGCATGTCATCTGGAGTGTCCTGAAGAGAAAATTCCCAAGCCCATTGGCTCTTCTGCCTCCTTTTTCACTATTAGAGGATGATTAGAATCTTATGCCTAGGGTCTGCTCCTTTACCCTCCTCTTTAGTCCTAAAGGGAAATCAGGAGGAACATCAAGGATAGGGAATAGGATGAAGACTGGACTCATTGGCTGATCCTGGCTTGTACTGCCATGCACCTGGTGACCGTCCCCTTGTGTAGGCAATAGGATTCCATGGCCTGGTTATACTTTTGATGACTTAATAAATCTAAAATGTCTTGGGCTCAGAACTCCATGTATAGTCCGTTGCTTCCACAATTGCAGGATCTGTCCTAAGAGGGATCACATCCTCATCTGGATTTGGGAACCCCTTGCAGTCTTTCTTGAACCATGGTTGCATCATCGTGTCTGTGACTCTCAGACTGTATCTAGGCTTGACTACCATTAAGAGGCTAAGCAGGTCCTCCAGCTCTTCTGATACCTCATAGTGGTCAGGATGCACACCTGTCACAACCTGTCTTCTCAGCTCTTGTATGATGACTGAATAAAATTGGACCTTTCCTACTACCATAAAATATAAGCGTACTCCTAAGGTCCATATGTTTTTTTTTTTTCACCATCATAAAAATTTCCTGGAAGGAGATCTGGCACATCAAAAGTATGAGGACCACAGTGCTGGTTCAGCCTTTGCCCTGGTTCAACTGGAGTAGTAAAGGCAAAGCCCATGATTTTGATCTTGTCATTCTTTTCCCAGAACATATTATCTGGTTTCAGGTCCCTGGTAAGCATTCTGTGCCAATGCAGAAGCTCATGGCTGCTGCTATTTGCCTAAATAATTCCCTGGCATAATCCTCCTCTAGGTGGCCTTACATTTAGATGTATTTCTAAAGCTGTTGATCTTCAACCAGCTTCATAACATGGTATAGTCTTGTCTCAGACTCAGTTACTTGGAGATAATGTTGTTGTTGACCATCATCATTATCTCTGCCATAGTCTGTAATGGCTGGCGGCATCACTTCTGCTTTACAAGCACTTTGATGGCAACTGTAGCAGGACCTTCACTGTCCCATCACCTCCACTGTCGCTAGACCTCCACTGTAGCAGGACATCCACTGTCCCATCACCTCCACTGTCGCTAGACCTCCACTGTAGCAGGACATCCACTGTCCCATCACCTCCACTGTCGCTAGACCTCCACTGTAGCAGGACATCCACTGTCTTAGGACGACTGATGTTTCATCAACTCCAGTTTAAATCACCCCAATTTTCACAGGGACCTCCCCTGTTGCAGGACCTCCAGTGTCTCAGCACCTCCTCTGTGACAGGACATCCACTGTCATATGGATCAGATATGACAGTTCCAGACCCGCTGGAGAAGTATAAAAATTCAAGAGAACCAAAAAGGGAAGGTCAAGGTGCCCCGTGCCATCCTTCACATGGCATGGATGAAGACTTACTATCACAAAACAGACTGGCTTTTTACATGCTCAAACCATGAGCAGGATTTCATCTTGACTACTCTGTGCACCTTACAGACTAACATGATACATACAGATACCTTGGTCCTCCTTTAATTCTGTTTTAGTATGTGAACTGCAGTGTGCAGTTTTGTTGTGATCCATCCTTAGACATGCTGAACTGTCCTGCTCCAAGTCCAGATGTCATGGTTCCAGGACTTCTTGCCTCATTTAGCCCTTCAGAGATATCCAGACAGAACTTAGACTCCAGAGACAGAATAGCATTTGTTGGTGTGGCCTTTTAAAGATCTAACCAACTTTCCCATTTCCCCAAACTTCTCCCCGTTTAAAAATATCTCAATGCCCATATTTAGCAGGAAGAAGATTTGAAGATTGATCATTCTGATTCCTTGTGATTGGGGATCTGGAGGTTTTTATTCTAGGTTTTCTTTCTAGGGAATTTAATAGAGAGTATAATAAGCCCAGGAAGGAAATAGCTAGAACTGATTGTGTAGCCATAATCTCATGTTATGAGATGTTATGAAGTTGAAGTTTTAATTTCTTACATTGGTAAAGAATTTATTTTGATACATATTCAAGGTTTTCATTGGTATACATTTCTTCTATTGATATAAAAATGTAAGTCTACAAAGCTTAGAACCAGTCCTTCTATAACTGCCATTAAGAAATGTTTTTAGATGATTAAGCATATGATTAAAGTGCCAGATAGCAAACTCATGGTTCTGAGTTCATTGAAAGAATATTTCCAAGATATTTCAGTTATAAATGTCTGAGAGCAGTTAAAGGGCAACAGCCAAGACTACTTTGCATTGACAGTTTTCAAAAATGTCAGAAATGGACAGAATGTAACATTGAATGTTTTTGAATCATTTGATGCTGAGACATAGCTGCTGCTGAGAGCACTCCAGTCTGGGTTCAGAGAAGATTCTGATCATCTTCACCTCTGGGTGAGGCTGTTTATCTATCGTTGCAAGGGACCCACTCCGCAGAAATTGCTTATTCATCTACAGACCAAAATAATATCTCGAAAAAGGACAAACTATGCAGAATACTCCACTGATGGTCTCTGCCAATCCTGGGTGATCAGTCCTACCAAATTCTGCATGAATAAGGTCTATGAGATGATTCTTGGCCAAATAGCTAAAGACATGTGTTCCATGTAGTTTGACAGCTGCCTCTTCAATTTGTTTCAGATTTGGAAGATGTTTGAGTGTGTGATTCCTATATTTTGGGTTATATTTTAGTATGTATGTATGTATATAAAATATGTATATATTTGAGAAGCCCGCTGTCCAACAATGAGCCCATCACAGGCCCTGGGGCAGATCCCATCCACCATGGTCCCTTATTGCCACTGATCTCCAGACTAGTGCTGGAATCAAGTGAAAAGTGAGAAGATCCCAGTGACACATGGCTAAAGTCTTCCTCAGCATGTTTTCAAAACTGCAACCATGGCAATATTCTATGGGAACCCAGACACTTCATCTTCATTGGTGCTGGGATAGTTTCCCTGCCTGTCCCTAGCCACTTGTCCTTTGGTGAGGCCTCCTCTGTGACACGCCCATGTTAATTATGTTCATAAAGCCAAGGCACTCTCAGCAGAGGTGGAATGTGGAGCAGGGTTCTGCTGCACACACACTAAGGATGAGCTGAGCTGGCCTCTGCTGCTCCTGGGAGCATGGAAACCACAATCCCTGGGCCAAAGGGCCTTAGCAGTAGGCTCCTGCTTGCTACCAGAGTCCAGAAGACCCAGTTGGATTCTAACTGCTCTATTCCCAAAGATGATGATTAGCTCTAACAGCAGGCCAGGCTCTGTTGGGAAGGATAGACAGGCATATCCAGGCCCAGAGATGGATGTACTGTGGCCATGCTCGGAGGTCTGATCTTCACAAGCATACTTAGCCATATTACCCAGCATTTACTCAGCTCTGTCTGGAGAGCCTTGGTCCCCCAAGAGCCCTGTGATGATGAAGTCACTGCCACAGGCAAGGACCTAGTCCCCACCACGTTCCTGTCCACACTTGACTCCTGCTTGGAGCCAGTAGTATGGACAGCCATGTCAAAATGGGGACATGGTCTGCTTTCTTCCTTGGGAGAACTTGTGTTGTCCAGGACCAGGTGACATGTTTGAGTCCAGGCAAGGACAAGGAGGAGTAGTGTGTGACCTTATGTTAGGTTTAGGGATAGAAACCCTTGTGATGGCATGGACTGCCCTCTACCCTCTGTCCCACTCTTCAGGAACAAAGGTAGTGAGAGGAAGGTACAGTGAAGCAGGCTACACACATCCCCAGGGTAGCCTTCCAACATAAGAATCACTGTCTCGAGAAAGGACCCGAAGAGCTGAAGGGGACTGCAGCCAAACAGGAGGGTCAACAATATGAAGCAACCAGTATCCCAGAGCTCCCAGGGTCTAAACCACCCACCAGAGAGTACACACGGAAGGTCCCATGGCTACAGCTGCATATGTAGCAGAGTATAGCCTTGTTGGACATCCAAGGGAGGATGGGACCTTGGTCCTGAGAAGGCTAAATACCTCAGTCTAGGTGAATGCCACGACAAGAAAGGTGGAGTGGGTGGATTGGTGAGCAGGGTGAGGGGGCATGGGTTAGGGATTTTTTGGAGGGGAAACCAGGAGAGGGGTAATTTTGAAAAGTAAAGGAAGAAAATATCTAATAAAGACAACTACACTTAAGAAAAAAGAATCACTGTCTACTTTCATATGTGCAAATGTGTGTGTTTATGTATGGTGTGTATGTGTGTGTGTTTGTATGTGTGCTCACATGTATGTTTGTGCCTCGGTACACACCTGCATGTGTGCCGGTGTATGTTGGGGTAGGAGAAATGTTCTGACACAAGCCCTTCCCCATGCTGGGCACTCACAGTTGGCATAGACTCCACTTAACAGTAGGGTATTTGTTCTTAACGGTTTTCTAATGGAATATATTATACCTAATGTTCTACCTCTCAGTCAGGGCTAGATATCCTCATTTTGTAGCAATGGGGAACACTGTTCTTTTAGGATTACAGCCTGTGTCAGCTGTGGGGGCCCTCCTCCTCCTCCTCCAGTGGCCAGTCTGTTCTATATCAAACTGTGCAGGGTATAGAACCTTCGCATCTGCCCGTAACCGTGTGTGTGTCCTTGCAACAGCTGATATCCTGGCTGACTGTCCCCACTCCACCTACTCTGACGAGCTCAGGATGCACAGAAGAAGGCCTAGATGAGGAGGTGCTGCCCCACCCAGCCAGCCAGACTTGAGCTCCATTCTGGCAAATGATGTGGTGTCGAGATGTGGCCCTTGCAGGAATGGGTCCACTGTTGGGAACAACTACCAAGTACCTGTGACCAGCAGTGATATATGTCTCCTCTTGTCCATGTAAAGGGAATTCAAGTACTTCTTTGGGCATTGGGCAGGAAAGGAATGCTGAGGGCTCATGGGTAGATGCCCCACCCTATACCTTCCGAGAGCCCATGAACTGCACCTGCTTAATGCCCCTTGGATTTCTTTGGATAAGGTAAGGAGAGCAGACCCAAAATATCCCAAACCACTGCACAGGCAACACTGTCATGCCAGGTGGAAGCAGTCTTCACAGCCTGAGGAGGAGTAGAGTAGGGGTTCTCTCCCATTGCATCCAGGGGTCTCTTGTTTGCATAGCCAGTGGCAGGGTCTTGGGTGGAATTGAGACAAACTGCAAGGGAGGCCTTTGTGTTGGTTACAGTACTTATAAGCAAGACATGGGAGGAGGAGCCACAGACTTGTGATCTAGGAATACCTGCAGTAGCCTGCTCTGGGTCCTTGGAGCCTAGGCTTGCTTTACACTCATAGGGCTCCCTCTAATGTCCAATCCCATCATGGCACCTTCTCTGGAAGATAAGACAGGTTCAAGCTGCTTCAGGTTAACATTGACTCTTGTTTCACTCAGACACTCATGTTTGTGAGAATCCCAGGAGCTTAGAACCAGAGACAGGAAGAATAGGGCCTTCCCCATGCCCTTGGCTAATGTTGGAGCAGGCTCCCCATCTCCTACAACTGGGCAGGCCAACGAGACTGATATCGGGGGCAGAAGGCTTGAGGGCCAAGAACTGCCTTACCCAGACCTGGCCCAAGGCTGGAGGTGCTGGAATGCTACCAAGTCACCTTCAAGGCTGGCCGGCACAGACAGGGATGCTGTATGGCTCTTGCCTACTCCACAGTATCCTGCATGTGTGGTTCGTCATGAAGTCATCACAGGGAGAGGCCGCTTAGGAACTTCTTGCCCTGAGAGGAGGAACCAGCATCTCACCAGTGTCACTGTGTGACCTAGTCATGAGCTGTCTGCATGAGTGAGCCCACATGCTTTTTCCATGCTAAGAACACACTGGTCACCTGTATGGTTTGCCTCTGCCTCCCCAACCTGCAGAGAGATACAACAGTGCGATGTTAGTTCTTTCCCTGACTGTTGGTGATTTTGGTGTTTCTACAATCCCAGGACTCCAGCTCTACCCAGACCATCCTAATTCTGTCATAGCCGATCTATCCTGGGCCTGACAGGCCCTCCTGTTGGTGTGCTCTGTCTTAGCTCTCAGGACACGCTTCCCCCCGGTTTCCTCATGCTGTTTCCTCCGACCATCCCAGCATGCACCAGCTCCATATCCCTCCCAGGTTTAGGATCCCTGATAATCCCTGATATGTTTGTGTTCTCCCAGGCTGGGTTGTGGGCACTTGTGTGGCTCCAGTGCATCCTAGAATTCCTTGCGATCCTCCATTCCATGCCACATGCCACCTTTCAGTCCACACTGGCACCGGGGATGCTGGCCTGCCCAGGCTTCCCTCCATTGTTGTCCCTTTTGCACATATGTCTTTGAGGAATGGCTCTGGATGTTGTCACCACACTCTACCCTGGACGCATCTGAGAGTTCAAGGACGGCCACCTTTTACTTAAGCAAACTTGTCCACAGACTGTGTGGGTCCCATTAGCTGAGAGCAGCCTCCACACTACAGTGATGCTCATCTTACGCTTTTCAGCTATGAGGGACTGTAGGATCTGTCCTGAGGGCCCTATACATTCTGCAGGTAGGAGAGCCATGCAGGGGGCTTGCTATTTGGTCAGTTCTTCTGGGTATTGCCTTGAGCTGAGAGCCTTTGGGAGGGCACATGCTCTTGTATTAAATGAGCTGGCTCCACTCTGGGCCTGGACTGTGCTGGGACTGTCTCTCATGCTCTCTCCTCCCAGTCTCTATCTGTTCCTAATTCTCTGTGAGTCCAACATCAAGCCTAGTGGTCAATCAGCCTTCATGCCAGTCCAGGAACACAGAGCCCTCACTGTCCTCTGAACAGGTTTCACAGGGCCCCTGATTTAGTCTCTTTGGTGTCCTATAGTGATAGAAACTCAAGTTTCTTAGGTCCCTAGGACTTGTTTTGCAGCCATTTAGAACAAGGTAGAGGTAAAGAAAGGTTGAAATAATGTCCTGCAGTTCTTCATGTTCACCACTGGAGGGCTGCACGCTGTTCTGTCCCTGCTGTGCCACTCAGCAAGCCCTCTCAGTCAGGCTCTGAGCCTGAAGCAGAGAACCACTGCTAAACCCAGTGCTCCCAAAATCTGGCTGCACCTCCAGGGATGCCTGCAGAGGATTCCCTAGGACCTTGAGGACCCAATTTGGGAATCTTGGGTGGTCAGGGTGCTGGAGCCAAAAGAGCTGTACGAGACATTACCTGGTATGTGACCTCTGTCCCTACATCCTGAGTAGCAGGACCCACAGTCCTGCGAAGGTCTCTGAGTGGCTGCTGAAAAGAGGTGGAGGAGGATATGGAGGGTGAAGAGGAGACGAGTAAGTGGGACCAAGGCAGGAGCACTGCCCGTCGACTGCTGTGGGAGCACTGCCCATACACTGCTGTGGTAGCACTGCCCACACACTGCTGTGGGAACACTGCCCATACACTCCTGTGGGAGCACTGCCCACAGACTGCTGTGGGAGCACTGCCCACACACTGCTGTGGGAGCACTGCCCATACACTGCTTTGGGAGCACTGCCCATACATTGCTGTGGGAGCACTGCCCATACACTGCTGTGGGCTGTCCTGTCCTGGGCTCTTTCCTGCTGTAACTCTGAAGTACAAAGCAGATAGGACTGTCTGAGATGAGGACAGCTTCTGTTCTGAACTGTGAGAAGAAAAGACAGGCGCTCTCTGTGACATCCACCGGAGCACAGGGCCTCCCTCCCAAGTGATGCCATCTGCTCTGCAGAGTGGCTCCAGTCAGTGTCAGGAGAGGCGAGATTGCCTGTTTCTGAAAGCTGAGCTCTCCCCAACCACCCACAGACCCAGGAATTGTGCCTCCTCCGTGCCCATCTCTACTGGGGCCAGCGGCTCCCTCATGTCATTTCTTACTCCTGCCAGTCGGTTGTGTAATAGCCCATAGGATCTGGACTCAACTTCATTGGCCAAGGCCAGCTGCTCTTTACTTAGATAAGACTCCAAGAACAAGGCCAAACACAGTATTAATGGCCCATTGTTTGTGCTTGAGTTTCCTTCAGTGTAGCCCTGAGTGACCATTGCAGCCTGTGGCCAGGGATTCAGATTAGCATTGGCCAGGTCAGGGTCTTTGCTACCTGGTCCTGTAGCTCACCTCCACTGTAGTTCCATGTGTCCTGGCTGCTGCAGCTGCTCCAGGAACCACTAGATGTCTTCCCACAGAGGCTCACAGATCCTGTGGGCTCATCCACAGACATCTCATGCTCTCCCTGCTGGGAGTTAGGCTTGATGCACCCTGTGTGGGAGCTGCCAGGGCTTTAGGAAAACAGTGAGAGGCAATGGAGGAGATGTTGTCTGCTTCTCTTCTTGTCCTCCTTGCCCAGGGAGGTTCTGCTGCAGGGTTCCAGGTCTAGCAGGTCACTGATGTAGCATTCCCGGTAGCTCTTCTTCTCTGAGGGGAAAGCAACACAAGACCTGCTGAGGGAGGAACGTGAAGTACCCTGCACTCCTTAACTGGTGATGGTCAGAGTCCTGCCAACCGAGAGATGCATCTGCACCTGTGCGCATGGAGCAAAAGTCCACCCTTGTGGAATGAGCTCTGAGTTCCCATGACAGCTTGGAACTATGAACGGACTTTGTCCCCAGCAGCCTCCTATCATCCCCTTGGGATGGTTCTTCAGGCTGTGACACCTTGTCTCTTAGCTACAGAGCCATCCTGAGCAGCCCTGGGGGTCTATCACCCAGGAGAGGACCAGGTGAAAACAGAACCCATCAGTTCCTTCTGAGCATGTACAGTCGTGCAATATGCACCTGGCATCCCTGAGCGCCTGCCTTACAACATGGGTACAGAGTTCTACTTGCTTATGCTTCACAAATACATTCAGGCACACTCATCTCTCTCTCTTTCAAACACACACACACACACACACACACACACACACACACACACACCAAAGATAGGCACACAAACATTCGTACACACATGAATGTATACCCATGTACAGACACACAGAGGCATGCACACAGTCCACATCCCCCTACATACATGTACAGTAATACATGCATGCAAATACACAGACAGAGACACACACTCCTGTTTGTGCACTGTGGTTTCAGTGTGCGGCAAGTCAGGTCCTTTCTCAGTGGGGTCATGAAAAGTTGAGAGAACAATGAGTCTTTAGGCAGCGTTAACGCTATCCCCTTGCAGACAAACTTGCTTCTTTGTCTGTTTGCAGTGCTAAGGATGTAAGGAAAATGACACTGTAGAATCATATGCATCTTGGAGGGATGGAAAGGTCACTCCCACCTTTCATCCCAACCCTCGGAGGGAGGAACAGGAGCTGATGACCACCAGTAATGATGACTTGTAATGGAAGGTGTGGTCTGGACGCCCAGCCAGCCCAGCCAGCCAACCCCAGGAGCAGCTCTCAAGGGTTGATTTGCTACATCCTCAGATCATAGAGAGGGTGCGTGGCCATCAGGTAGGTGCCCAGACCCAGGTGGATCTAATACCGACTCTCTGCCTCCTCCAGCTGCTGTAGCCCCTGCAGCACAGGCTGCAAGCTGAGGTGGAACTGGTGGGTGCTACTAAGCTGTTGCAGCAGGTAACGGGAGCGCCAGGCATGGCCCGTTTAGAACAGCAGCTTCTGTGTTGCCAGCAGCCCTTCTCCCTGTATTCCCAGCTTCTTCCCCTGGACAGACAGGACAGACAATGTGACTTTGCAGTTTAGAAAATGGTTACAGCAGCAGCAGCAGCAGCAGCAGCAGCAGCAGCAGCAGCAGCAGCAGCAGAAGAAGAAAACCTTAACGTAGGCCATTAGCCACAACTGGGCCCTGCCCCATCCTTCATTTGGAGAGCTCATGTCCCTGTGGAAACAGTCTCAGGGCCCTGTGAGTACCATCTCTCTGCAGCCTTAAGAATGCAGACGAAACCTGGGGCAGCCCCCCTATGTACACAAGTCTTGCTTGCAGGATTTTCAGTGAACCCTAATCAGTGCTTGGCCTGCCTGCTCTCCTCCATTCCTCACTGTCATGGCTTTGGGAATAAGGAAGGAGGGACAGAGGCTAACTGGTGTATCTCTAATTTCCCCTTTGTTGCTGAGTGGAAAATTGGTAATTGGTGGCAGCCAGAGCTATACATCTCTTGGAGAGCTCATCCCAGACATGGCTGTGAGGATCACAAGGATGAGTGATGTTTTGGAGAAAGAAAAATGAGGATGAAGTTGTTGAGTCCCAGGTTCTGAGGACTGCTGAGATTTATGGATGGATTTACCCTTCAGACACCCACCAGAACTGTTACCTTTAAATATGTATCCTGGGGAAGTCACAGAGCAACTGTGGAGTGTAGTCTTCCTCCTGAAAGACAGAGGTTATGTGGGATGCGGAAACGAGAGCGTGAGGTAGGATCTGGGGTAGCAGGAGACAGGAGAGAAAGAGGAGGGGTCCTCACCTGATAGATGGTCACTCCATTCAGAGTGAGACGCAGGAAAAGAGTAGGGTGGTCCTCCTCCTTTACCTAGAACACAGGACAGATGTTTAGGCTGTGTCTCTGGGCAAGTGGAAGGAGGTCTTTCTAACAGGCTAGAGGGCCCACAAACCAAGAGCTCTGTCCTGGCCTCTCGTTCCCCTACATATGCCCAGGGCACACGTGTATTTGGTATGCTACAATAGGTGTTTGTGTTCTGTGAACCCCTTAGACCAAAGTTGCACGCTTAGTGGAAGGCTGTGGAAGGCTGCGAACTGGGAGCAGAGGCCGTGCAGTATGCAGACATTGAATATGGGACCGCCAGAGAGGCCAACCATGATCTTCCAATCAATGTCAGACCAAACCAGTTAGAGCAGAGGCTGGGCAAAGGTTTACCAGAACTCAGACACCAGAGAAACTCAGTGTGCCACATCAGGACAGCCACCAGCTCACCACAGGCCATGCAGGCCCTAAGGACTGCCCTGCCTACACTAACTGCATTCTAAGTCATGCTGTCAACCAGGTGGCTCAGAAGCACTGTTGTCCTGGGAACCTTTGATCCCAAACCTCAGGGTCAGTCTTGTATATCCTGAGGAAGTGAACAGAATATCCTCAAGATGGCAGGCATCCCTTATGAAGCATAACACTGCCTCATGTGGAGTCAGACCCTGCTGCTCATGGTGGATGGCAGGCACTTCCAGAGAAAAAGAACACACAAGGAGGGTGACAGACACACAGGAAGGGTGACACACACACAGGGAGGGTGACATATTTTCCTGTTCTTTTGGGAATAGGCATGTAGCATGAAGTACCTGCTCATAAGGACTAAGTCCTTTTGGTGGCCCAGGTCATCCTGTAACCCACTGGCAGCCAGGAGAAAGCAGGCCTTCTCTATGTGCAGAAACCTGGAACTCAGTATCTGTTCCTTCAGGTGGCAGTAGTACAGGTGACAGGCTTTCTTGCCAGTGAAAGGCAGCAGGGCAGAGGTTCTGGATGAGTGACTCGCCTATGTCAGCAGCACTGCACCCTCATCCATCCTAGGCCTGGCGTTCTGGTCCACAGGCCTCTGAGCTCTCTTGGTGGCCACTCCTTGGTCTGTCCATACACATGGCATCTCATATCACAGGGACCTTAGTGACACATGGATGAAGTCATCTGCCTATACCAACACAAGGGCTGTCCCTGTGGATAGAGCCCTCTAGCAGCTGAGATCACGGTGGCGGGGGTGGGGTGGGGTGGGGGGCAATTGGTATTATTTGAGAGATCTCCTGAATAGGAGACATGGAAGTCTCAGGCACAGGGCCACAGACTTGTCTCCTAGTCAGTCTACCTATGCTATGTCATCAGCTAGGCAAAAACAGTGAATCCCTCCTGAGAACCTCTCTCAGATCTTTTAGTATAGCCACCTGACCAGTTCAGGGAACCATATCCACCAGCCTACTGATTTTCCCTGCTGATATATCTCTAGGAATTTCCACATAATCATGCTTCCTCACTGTCCAGAAACTTCCTCTCTTCCCCCCAGAAGCCGTTCCTTCTGGAAATGCTCCCGAATGCTCCTTCAGACCTATTACATTATCAGCTTTGGGAAAATGTTCCTCATTCAGAACATACCACTTCCTGTTGTCTCTGCCACCTAGCTCTGTCTCTTAGAGATGAACCCTCAAGAATACTGATAACTCTTCTGTAAATATTAATATTCAGTTAAATCATTTTTTATAATTGGTTCTCAGTGTGCTATCTGGTTCCAGAAATAGGCAGATAGCAATTCTAATAGTGACACAGAAATAAGTTGGTTAATTTCTTCTCTTTCTTTCTTTTTCTTTCTTTCTTTCTTTCTTTCTTTCTTTCTTTCTTTCTTTCTTTCTTTCTTTCTTTCTTTCTTTCTTTCTTTCTTTCTCTCTCTCTCTCTCTCTCTCTCTCTCTCTCTCTCTCTCTCTCTCTCTCTTTCTTTCTTTCTTTCTTTCTTTCTTTCTTTCTTTCTTTCTTTCTTTCTTTCTTTCTTTCTTTCTTTCTTTCTTTCTTTCTTGTCTTTAGGGAAGATGGACTCCAGGAGAAGGAATGGGGTCAGCAAAACAATTCTGTTGTGTGGATTAAAAATCATTGATATTGAGTCCATGCTGGCAAGAGTAGAAACCCAGAATAGGGAGAAGGCTTGGGGTTGATGAATTCTAAAGTACTTCGAGAAGATGAGAAGGTAAGAATTGTGGGCAAAATGAAAATGAAAATGAAGACAGAGGAGGGACCAGCACAGAGTAAAGTGGGTAGGACAAAGCACAAAGGTACCTGGGCCCTGCCTGCTTCTTTTTCTCTGGATTTTCTCCATGGGCCTCATTTCTGGGGGGAGACTCTGTGCTGCCTGCGGCGAGATTGATTTCCTCCTGTAAAGCAGCAACAGAGTCTCCTCATGGCATTTCGTACCCTCTTGGCCCATCCCCTGAAGCCTCGGGGCTGGGCCCTGGCCCTGCTGGGGATGGGCTTATTCTCTGAGGCACTGTGGGAGAGGGGATTGTCTTCTGGGATCGAATTGCTGCTGTTTTCAGTGATTCTGGTTGTTGTGTTAATACAGGGGACACTCATGGCAAATATGTGTTGTTGGTCCTCTGTGGGTTTCCACTGGAGTGGCCGCAAGTGAAGAAAATCAGGCCCAGTGGATGTTCTTCCTGCTCTTTGCCTAGCCTTCTGGCCATAGGTAGACTCTTGACCAGTGTAGGATGGTGAGACCAGTGGGCCAAGTATAGGAGCACTTCTGCTTGTCTTCATTCCTAAAGTAAAAGCAGCAGCAGCATCAATGGTCGGGAATGGGGCTGCCACTGGACTCACTGTCTGAGTCACTGTTGAGTAGACATGTCTCTGGAGAGCCTGTCCTTTTAGTAAAGTATAGCAAGCCATGGCTTGGTTATATTTCTGTTTACGTAGTGACTCGAGAATGTCTTGAGCTCGGAAGCCAAGATATTCCATGGCTTGGACAATGGTAGGGTCTGCCCTGGCAGGGATTAGATCCTTACAGGGATTTGGGAACATCTTCCAGTCCCCTTTAAACCAGGGGTGCAGCATCACCTCCATGGGTGTGGGCCTATATGTAGGGTGGATGGTCAGTAATAGACTAAGCAAGTCCTCTAGTTCTTGTGAGACCCCACAGGGGGCAGGATATACTCCTGCCACAACTTGTCTTTGCAGTTCATGGATGATCACAGAATCAAAAGGCACCTTCCCGACAATCATCAAATACAGGACCACACCTAAGGTCCACGAGTCGCTTTTGGTACCATCGTATCTTTTACCGAGGAAGAATTCTGGGGCACCAAAAGAGTAGGAACCACAGTGCTGACTGAGCATTTGACCAGGTTTGACTTTGGTACTAAGGCCAAAGTCGATTATTTTGATTTTTCCATTGTTATCGATCAGGATGTTATCAGGTTTCAGGTCCCTGTGCACGATACCATGTTCATGGCAGTAGCTCACGGCAGCTATTAGTTGTTTAAATATTTTCCAGGCCTCGTCCTCCTCTATGTGGCCAGAATTTTTGATGTATTGGTAGAGTTGTTGTCCTTCAAAAAATTCCATTACCAGGTATATGCTTTTTGTGGTCTCAATCACTTGTAGAAGTGAGATGATGTTGGGATGGTTGAGTGTTCTCATTATATTGGCCTCCATCATGGCTGACTGGAACCACTGCTTGCCCTTTTCAAGAACTTTGATGGCCACAGGTGTGCCTGTGAGCCGGTGTTGGGCCAGGAGGACCTTGGCGTTACTCCCTTGCCCGATGGTCCTCAAGACTTTGTATTGGGAGTGGAAGTCTTCCTCCTCAGAGATATGGGGCTCGAAGCTGAATGGTGGTAACTCCTCCTCACTATGTGTAGGTATTGAATCACTACTAATGCTACCTAAAAATAACATAAAAAGAATAGAATCAATGTAATGAAAAAGATGTAGGAAAACAGAAACCAAAATTAGTACACATGCTACGTAAAAATAAACAAAGAAAATGTGCTTGTCATAAAGGTAAGTAAAGGATAGAAAAATAGAATGAATATTATGAAAAATATATGGGGGAAAAGATAAAGTAAAAAAATGTAAGTAAAACCTAACCAAATAACGCACCCCAAACTAGAAACCCAAGAGTACACACATTCCAAATACAGATGATGAAACTAAAAAACATAGTCATAAAACAGGTTGATTGGGAGGGTTACAGTTGATTAATACTGTGATTGGATGTAGATTGAAGAAAAAAATCATATGAAAAAATGAGAGGCGAAAGCATTAGTAAAAGACAAAACAAATATAAATTCCCAGCACTTCAGTGAATATTCCATTTCATTTTAGGACGTAGTCTTTCCCAATGAAACCACACCTCCCCTGAGCAAAATATTGAAACTTAAAATTAAGCAATGACAAACAATAAGATAGTAAAATATCAGAGACTATTAAACCTACAACCATGGCCAAAAAGCCATAGAGTCTGGACTCAACTTCAGTGGTCAAGGCCAGCTGGTTTTTACCAGCACAAGACTCTGAGAACAAGACCGCACACAGTTTTGATGGCCCATTCTTTGTCCTTGAGTGGCCTTCAGTGTAGCCCTGAGTGACCATTGCAGCCTGTGGCCAGGGATTCAGATTAGCATTGGCCAGGTCAGGGTGTTTGCTCCCTGGTCCTGTAGCTCACCTCCACTGTAGTTCCATGTGTCCTGGCTGCTGCAGCTGCTCCAGGAACCACTAGATGTCTTCCCACAGAGGCTCACAGATCCTGTGGGCTCATCCACAGACATCTCAAGCTCTCCCTGCTGGAAAAGCCAAAGTGTCTTGAAAGGCAAATATGTATTAATTATAAGCCAATGACAACATGCCGTGAATAAATCACTAAACAATAATAATGCAAAAATAGGAAACCAAAATATATTGAAAATAGATAGACTGAAGCAGCCTGAAATGCATTAGGAAATAATCATAACAATAAAATATCATGTGAGAAAATAAATCCTAGGGAAAACAAAGTAGCCATCCAAATAAAGCATAAATAAAAATCAAAAGAGCAGCACTAAGGAGACACACAGCCAGTGGCCTTACAAATATGTGGTCTAATCTATCTCTTGAGCTCATTCCAAAGTCAATCAATAAATAAACAGCAAACTCTCTATATATGCCTTTAACCTGAGAGTATGTGGTGGTCATATCAAATCCCTGGGAGCTTCTGGTCAACCGGCCCCAGATTCTTGGCCAGTTTCAGGCCATTGAGTAAGTCTGTCTCTAAAATAATGTTGATGGCCTACCTTAGGTACAGCAGCCGGGCTGACTTCTCTCCTGTACACTCTCTTGCACCAAGGTACAAGCAATACAGATGCAAGAGACCAAGGGGTATGTGCACAGGCAGGTGCACAGACACAGATGCAGACGCAGACACAGACACAGACAGATACAGACACAGAACCAAACGGAGACAGACACAGACACAAGCACAGACAGACACAGAACCAAACACAGACACACACACAGACAGACACAGACAGAGAACCAATCACAGACACACACGGAGATGCAGACCCAGACACAGACACAGACACAAACAAAAAAGCACACACACAGGCAAAAATACACACACAAATACAAAAAAGTGAACTTACACACACACACAAATACAGACAAAGACACAAACACAAAAGCGCACTCACACACAAATACACAAATACACAAATACAGAAATGTGAATTTACACACACACACACACACACACACAGATACCGGCACAGACCCAAAAGCACACACACACAAATACACACACAAATACAGAAAAGCAAACTTACATACAAAAGCACACAGGAATACAAACTCTTACACAAACACAGAATTACACTACACACAATTACATAGAAACAGGTATATACCTGCACACACACACACACACACACTCACCAAACACACACTCCCTGGAAACACACCTATAAACTCACACAGTCCCACATACACTGACTCACACACTGGAACTATTATACACACACTCACACACAAGCAAATCCGTAAACACACACTCCTACACACACTGTAACATACACAGCCACACAGCACTCATACAAACCAATCCAACCACACACAGTCAATAGATACAATAAATTCGCAAAGAGCACCACTCCACAACTCCTCTCAACGCACTCAAAGAAATCCAGGCCTGCCCACAGCTTATCATCTATTGGCTAGAGCGCCTCACAATCTCTCCTCATGAGGTCATAATAGGAGCCCTCGTGGTTGGAAGGACTTCAAGGCTCTGGCTTAGGTGGGCTGTGAAGGTTGACACTAGGCTTTTAGAAATCAAAGCCTCTAGGATGATTTACTGTCCTTAGGTCTCTGGTTTGAATGTTTGCTGAACCTCCTGCTTTAAAACCATCATGTCTACCCTGTGTGTCACCTTTCCTTAGATTCTGACTGATTATCCTCAAGCTGATGCTGCAGTTTAACTTTTAAGACAAAGCTGTGTTTCAAACTGAGACATCAGGGGAGACACTGTTCTCATATTTCCTCAGAAAGGCTCTAGGTTCTCATCAAACACCTGAGACAGGGCTGCAGGAATAGGCAGAGCACTTCCCTCCCAAGTTGTGGACTTGAGTTTGAATCCTCAGAACCCACATCAAAGATGGATGCAGCAGCAAAGTCTGTAAGCCCAGCATCCCTGGGTGGTGGGGGTTGGGAGTAGGAAACGGGGTGTGCAGGTGTGGGCACCTGTCCAGAGGATGGCCTCTGACAGGACATAAGTGTAGGAGTATACATGTACACCTGACACATGATGGGGTAAGACGCACATGTAAACACCGTTTCCCCCAGCGAGGTCGGCGTGATCCATGGAAAACCAAGTCCATACTGAGTGTAGGGCTCACATTAGACACTGAGGTCCGAAGGTGGACCAGGCATGTGTGAGGACCAGGTGCTCTGTGCTCCCTGGGACCAGGTGCTCTGTGCTGTCTGGGACCCAATGGATTTTTCAATATTCTTTTCCACTTTTCAAACAATGAGTTGTCATTGTTTTCTAAGAAAGTGTGATGGGACACATAGAACCATTTTAGACAAGAATAGCTGGTCCTTTGTGGATCCAGGCTCTAAACCCAGGTCTTACAGTGCCAGGGGACTGACTGCAAGCAGTTCAAAATATCGTTAGTAATAATTTAATGTTTTCAATGATGAGGAGCAGGACTACAGCCCAGCAGGTCAGGATAAGTACCCCAGCACAAGGAAGTCTCATGGACACCTTCCTGCTGCTACTTTTAAGCTGCAACAGTCCCCTTGTCAGCCACGCCCAGCCTCAGATGGCATCTCTCTCTGCAAATCCCTTCTGAATCCCTTGGCCAAAGCCAACTACTGCTTACAAAGCAGGCCATCCCCTGCCCCTGCCAGGCACACCAAGCCTATAGTGTCATGGTCACTGGAAAGGTCAGGGTAAAAGAGGGAATGGAGAATTGTGCCTCCCAGTCCTTGATGACTGAGCCTGGAATCGCTGTAACCCTGGCACTTGGCAAGGTCCATGGAGACCCTGCCCGCCTTGGGGCTGGGTTTTATCTGATCACTCGCAGCTCGTGGTTTCCTTCTTCCTCTAATGGCGGCCTTTGTGCTAATCCTCTCTGAATTTAGCCTTTCTCCTCAAATTTCTTTTATACTTAAAGGTATTCTATCTCGTTAATGCATTGATTACAGTCAGTCAATGGGAGAGGGGAAAGGCTTCTGCCCTGGGGAGGATGAGGAGGCGGGATCGGGAATGCGCTGGAAAGAGATGCCACCAGTTCAGCTGTGTATTCAAGGCCACAGTGAGGCGACTTGTGTTGTACAAGCACTATGGGGACACTGTTGTTCTTGTGAAGGGAGGAGCAAAGCCCAATGTTCCAGGAGCCACTAAGCTAGGCTGGTAAAGGAGGCTGTTGGTAGGCACAGCGCATGCGCATGAACAGCCAGTGAACTATAACGCCAGTATTTAGCCACGCCCTCCAGTCGTTATCACTGGGATTTTCAGAATGGAGGAGGTTGTGGTCGCTTCAGCATCAAGTGCTGGTGAGTGTAAAGGGAGCCCAGGGAGTTTGAAACCGTCCCTCTGAGCTCTCAGGGATATGGGGAACCGAGGAGACCTGGGGTTGTCTTGGTGGCACTGTTGTGAGTCTGATCTTGAGCTCCCTTGGGATGGATACCAAGTCCGGCTGCCTTGTTTTCAGGATCTTAGGGGAGTTGGACCTGTTTTCTCCCAACGCGCCTTAGGTTCCTTCCTCCAACTCCCACTTGGTGCGTCTCTGACCTCACAGCTGCTGCTTCTGCAATCAGGGTGTCCTGACCTGTCACCTCCCTCAGCTCTGCTGAACATCTGCAGAGTGAGCACTTTTAGTACAGATGTGAACAACAGTAATGACATAATCCTCGACGTTGCCCTCTTAGTGCACACATAAGAACACATAGATCAACAAAGTGAACAAAAATATAAATACCATGAGTGGTAATGGCTGCCAAGCAGAGATTCTGAACCTTACATGATCTAAAATCAGATCCATGCAAAAGTTGGAGAGGACAAGTGTGCACTGCAGGGACAGGAAGCTCCTGTTGAACACAGCAGACTGAGGGGTTAGAAGACAGAGGTTTCAGTGAAAGTGGTCTGTGACCAGCCAGGGCTCAGTGCTGTACTGGAAACAACTTAGAGGTGGAGGGCATGGGAGCTCAGGCCACACAGGCTAATGGTCAGCTGCTAAAGGCTTCTGTCTACCAGTTATGAAGACACTACAGAAGTGATCTTAACCAGAAAAGGTGATCTGATGTGCCTCTTAACAGTGAGTTTGCAGCAGGTAGAGCTTCTTGTCCAGAGAGATCAGATGACTGCAGGAGCAGCCGCATTAAAGACAAGGCTTGGCTTCCTGACACAACAGAAGGAGAGCTGTGGGCATGCTCTGGAGAAAACTGGTGAGAGCCACAGGCAGCGTTTAGGATCTTTGCAGTTTGTATAAGTGTACTTTGAAGGAAGAAGCATTATTTTTGGCAACACGTTCTAAGTTCCATGAGGACAGAATAGCTCTGCCTGCTTCAAGGCCCACCTTAGCTATACAGAAGCTTCACCCTATGACTGTGCCTTAGCACACAACTCAGGAACAATTTATCTCACCTTGAGAGACAAATCTTAGTACTTCTCACCTAGTTCCATCACCACTAGACAGAGTTGGGCTTACAGCAGTGAGCTACAGACTCAAGGCAAACTAAGAATTCATGCTGTAATCTGGGCTGCCCCCAGAACTGAGCATAGGTTTCTGTGTGGTTGAGACTAGAAGGCTGGGGACCAGAGAGAACTATTTAAAAAACAAACTGGCTGAAGTGACTGGTTTACATAGATAAGGGCAGATTGGAGAGCACAGACATGTAAAAGCATTTAAACTGTGTTTGGAAACATTATGCAGAATTCTCGGTATAGAATGAGATACTGATAACAGACAAGGCTCCTCTGTGCTGTGTGTATCTGGAGCCATGAATCCCTCCCTGCACACTCCTTCGATGGTGGGAGCACTGGGTGGTCTGTTCTGACATTGTTAATGCTATGGGGTTAAAATCCCCCGCCACTCCAGAGTCGTCCTGCCACCTTCCCTCCTGGATCTCTGAGCTCAAGCATCCACATCAGCATTTGTCTGTTGCTGGATGAAACTCTCAAGGAGCATCTACACAGGTTCCTGTCAGCAAGCACCTCTTGGCAGCATCAACAATGTCTGTATTTGGTGGCTGCAGAAATGATGGAGCACCAAGTGGGGCAGTCCCTGGGTGGACCTTCCTTCAGTCTCTGCTCCATATTTGTCCCTGTCTTTTCTCTGGACAGGAATATTTCTGGGTTTAAAACTCGAGTTGGGTGGGTGGCCACATCCCTCCACGAGGGGCCATGCCTGTCTATACGATGTGGCCTCTATGGGTTCTATCTCCCCTTTGCTGCACGTTTCTCCTAAAACCATCCCTACTGAGTCCTGGGAGCCTTTTATTTCCCTGCCATCTGGAATCTGGCAGTGGTTATACACGGTTCCTCATCCCCCACTGCTACATATTTTTATTCAATTTTCTACTCCTCTGTCCTTCTTTCCTGTCCCCTGCAGTATCTGTTATTGCCCCCTTATAAAATACCCCTCCTTTTTTTGCTACAAAGTCTCCCCCTCCCTCAGTCTCCTCCAACCATCCTGTTCTCCCCTCACTTAAGTCCTGAAGCATCCACACCCTGGTCTTCCTTCCTCCTAAGCTCCATATGGTCTGGGTTTGTATTTTGGGTATTGTGAGCTTTTGGGCTAATGTCTGTTTATCAGTGAGTACATACCATGTCTGATCTTTTGTGTCTGAGTTACCTCAGTTAGGATGATATTTTCTAGTTCCATCCATTTGCCTGTGGATTTCATGAAGCCATTGTTTTTAATAGATTACTCCAAGGAGTAAATGTACCTCATTTTGTGTATCCATTCTTCTGTTGGGGGACATCTGGGTTGTTTCCAGCTTCTGGCTATTATAAATATTAGTGGAACATGTGTCCTTGTTATAAGTTGGAGTATATTTTGGGTATAGACCTAGAAGTGCTATAGCTGTGTGTTCATGTAGATCTATCTGTCATTTTTGGAGGAACCACCAGATTGATTTTGACCAGCTTGCAGTGCCAGCAATGGAGACATAATCGGCCTTCCCCAAGTTCTAGCCAGCAGCTGCTGTCACCTGGGATTTTGATCTTCCAGATTTTTGGTTTTTTGCTTTTTTTTATTTGATATAATTTATTTACATTTCAAATGATTTCCCCTTTTCTAGCCCCCCACTCCCCGAAAGTCCCATAAGCCCCCTTCTCATTCCCTGTCCCCCCACCCACCCCTTCCCATTTCCCCGTTCTGGTTTTGCCGAATACTGTTTCACTGAGTCTTTCCAGAACCAGGGGCCACTCCTCCTTTCTTCTAGTACCTCATTTGATGTGTGGATTATGTTTTGGGTATTCCAGTTTTCTAGGTTAACATCCACTTATTAGTGAGTGCATACCAAGATTCACCTTTTGAGTCTGGGTTACCTCACTTAGTATGATGTTCTCTAGCTCCATCCATTTGCCTAAGAATTTCATGTATTCATTGTTTCTAATGGCTGAAAAGTACTCCATTGTGTAGATACACCACAGTTTTTGCATCCACTCTTCTGTTGAGGGATACCTGGATTCTTTCCAACATCTGGCAATTATAAATACGGCTGCTATGAACATAGTAGAGCATGTATCCTTATTACATGGTGGGGAATCCTCTGGGTATATGGCCAGGAGTGGTATAGCAGGATCTTCTGGAAGTGAGGTGCCCAGTTTTCGGAGGAACCGCCAGACTGATTTCCAGACTGGTTGTACCAATTTGCAACCCCACCAGCAGTGGAGGAGTGTTCCTCTTTCTCCACACCCTCTCCAACACCTGCTGTCTCCTGAATTTTTAATCTTAGCCATTCTGTCTGGTGTAAGATGAAATCTTAGGGTTGTTTTGATTTGCATTTCCCTAATGACTAATGAAGTTGAGCATTTTTTAAGATGCTTCTCCGCCATCCGAAGTTCTTCAGGTGAGAATTCTTTGTTTAACTCTGTACACCATTTTTTAATAGGGTTGTTCGGTTTTCTGGAGTCTAACTTCTTGAGTTCTTTATATATATTGGATATTAGCCCTCTATCTGATGTAGGATTGGTGAAGATCTTTTCCCAATTTGTTGGTTGCCGATTTGTCCTCTTGATGGTGTCCTTTGCCTTACAGAAACTTTGTAATTTTATGAGGTCCCATTTGTCAATTCTTGCTCTTAGAGCATACGATATTGGTATTCTGTTCAGAAATGTTCTCCCTGTACCGATGTCCTCAAGGGTCTTCCCCAGTTTCTTTTCTATTAGCTTCAGAGTGTCTGGCTTTATGTGGAGGTCCTTGATCCATTTGGATTTGAGCTTAGTACAAGGAGACAAGGATGGATCAATTCGCATTCTTCTGCATGCTGACCTCCAGTTGAACCAGCACCATTTGTTGAAAAGGCTATCTTTTTTCCATTGGATGTTTTCAGCCTCTTTGTTGAGGATCAAGTGGCCATAGGTGTGTGGGTTCATTTCTGGATCTTCAATTCTGTTCCATTGATCCTCCTGCCTGTCACTGTACCAATACCATGCAGTTTTTAACACTATTGCTCTGTAGTATTGCTTGAGGTCAGGGATACTGATTCCCCCAGATTTTCTTTTGTTGCTGAGAATAGTTTTAGCTATCCTGGGTTTTTTGTTGTTCCAGATGAATTTGATAATTGCTCTTTCTAACTCTGTGAAGAATTGAGTTGGGATTTTGATGGGTTTTGCATTGAATCTGTATATTGCTATTGGCTTTTTTGCCTTTTTTTGTTCTTGTATTTTTTAAAGCATGTTCTTTTATTGAAAAAGGACTTAAAAACATTTTATGATAAAATTGAACATTCACATGGAGTATATTTCTGATAAAATAGTAGACACATAGAAAAAGACATTAAAATTGACAATTTTCATGGAAAGTAAAGTGATAGACATAAAAACATTGCTAATTTGAATGATAAAGGAAGTATGAACATTTTATGATAGAATTGAAGATTTACGTGGAAAATATTTCTGATAAAATTGTAGACAAATGTAGAAAAACGTTAAAATTGAAGATTATCATGGAAAATTTTTTATAAATATAATAATCGTTGGCATAAAAGTATTACTAAGTTGATTGAAACTGGAATTATAAACACTTTCTGGTAAAGTTCTAAATGGTGTCATGTGGAATCTCAGGGCTGATTTGATTTGCATTTCCCTGATGACTAAGTATGGTGAACAGTTCATTAAGTGCTTCTCAGCCATTCAGTATTCTTCAGTTGTGAATTCCTTGGTTAGCACTCTATCTCGGTTTTAATATGGTTATTTGGTTCTCTGTAGCCTAACTTTTTGAGTACTCTTTATATTTTTGTTATTAGCCTCTAATGGATATATGGTTGGTAATGATCTTTTCCCAATCTGTGGGTTGCAATTTTGTCCTTTATAGTGTCCTTTGCCTTATAGAAGCTTTTCAATTTTATGAGGTCCCATTTTTTTTTATTTTTTTTAAAGATTTATTTATTTATTATATGTAAGTACACTGTAGGTGTCTTCAGATACCAGAAGAGGGTGTCAGATCTCTTTACAGATGGTTGTGAGCCACCATGTGGTTTCTGGGATTTGAACTCATGACCTTCGGAAGAGCAGTCAGTGCTCTTACCCACTGAGCCATCTCTCCAGCCCTATGAGGTCCCATTTGTTAATTGTTCATCTAGAGCATAAGCCATTATTTTTTGTAGAAGAAAATTTCCCCTGTACCCATGTGTTCAATGCCCTTCCCCACTTCCATTAGATCAGAATATGAGGTTTTATGTGGAGGTCCCTGATCCACTTGGACTTGAGCATTGTATAAGGAATTAAGAATAGATCAATTTTCATTCTTCTACATGCTGACTGCCAGTTGAACCAGCACCATTTATTGAAAATGCCGACTTTTTAGCCACTGCATTGATTTGGCTTCTTTGTCAACTGTCAAGTGACCGTAGGTTTCTGGGTGCATTTCTGGGTCTTCAAGGCTGTTCAATCCATATTCCTGTTTGTCTCTGTGCCATCACCGTGTGCATTTTCTCACTTTTGTTCTCTGCGACAGGTTGAGGTCAGGGATGGCGATTTCCCAGAAATTCTTTCATTGTTGAGAAGGGTTCTTGCTATCCTGGGTTTTTCCCTATTCCAAATGATTTAGATGTTTTCTCTTCCCATCTCTATGAAGAATTGAGTTGGAATTTTGATGGAGATTGCATTAAATTTGCAGATTGCTTTTGGTAAGATGCCCATTTTTACTGTATTAATCCTGACCATCCATGAGCATGGGAGATCTTTTTATCTTACTTCTTGGATTTCTTTTTTCAGGGACTTGAAATTCTTGTCATATAGATTTTTCACTTACTTGATTAGAGTCACACCAAGATATTTTATATTATTTGTGACTATATTGAAGGATATTATTTCTATAATGTCTTTCCCAGCCAATTTATCCTTTGAGCAAAAAAGGCTTCTGATTTATTAGAGTTAATTTTATATCTAGCCACTTTTGTGAAGTTGTTTATGTGCTGTAGGACCTCTCTGGTAGAATTTTGGGGTCACTTTTGTGTACTATCATATCATCCTCAAATAGTGGTATCTTAACTTCCTCCTTGCCAATTTGTATCCCTTTGATGTCCATTGATTGTCTAATTGCTTTGGCTAGAACTTTGAGTACTGTATTGAATAGGGAGATGGATAGGAAGAGAGGGAGAGAGGGAGAGAGAGGGAAAGGGAGGGGGGGAGAGAGATGGAGAGGAAGAGGGAGAGGGAGATGAGAGGAGAGAGAGATGGAGAGGGAAGGGGGAGGAAAAGGGAGATGGTGAGAGAGATGGAGAGGGAGAGGGAAAGGGAGAGGGAGATGGGGGAGAGGGAGAGGGAGAGAGACAGAGGGAGAGAGACAGAGAAAGAGAGAACAGCCTTTTCTTCTCCCCGATTTTAGCGGAGTTGGTTTGAGTTTCTATTTAGTTTTATGTTGGCCACTGGTTTGATGTCTATTGCTTTTATTATAAGTAGGTATCAACCTTAAATTCCTGATCATTCTAATAATTTTAACATGAAGGGTGTTGCATTTTTTCAAAGACTTTTGCAGCTTCTAATGTGATGATCATTTGTTTTTTTGTGTTTCTTTCTTTGAGGACATGGGCACAGGGGAAAAGTTCCTGAACAGATCACAAATAGCTCATGCTCTAAGGTCAAGAATTGACAAATGGGACCTCATAAAATTACAAAGTTTCAGTAAGGCAAAGGACACTTTTAAAAGGACAAAATGGCAACCATCAAATTGGGAAAGGATATTCACCAACCCTACATCTGATAGAGGGCTAATATCCAATATATACAAAGAATTCAAGAAGTTAAACCCCAGGGAACCATATAACCCTATTAAAAAATGGGGTACAGATCTAAACAAAGACTTTTCACCTGAAGAAATTTGGATGGCCGAGAGGCACCTTAAGAAGTGCTCAACATCATTAGTCATTAGGGAAATGCAAATCAAAACAACCCTGAGATTTCACCTCACACCAGTCAGAATGGCTAATGTCAAAAACTCAGGAGACAGCAGGTGTTGGCGAGGATGTGGAGAAAGAGGAACACTCCTCCACTGCTGGTGGGGCTGTAAGATGGTACAACCACTTTGGAAATCAGTCTGGCGGTTCCTCAGAAAACTGGACATGACACTTCCGGAGGACCCTGCTATACCTCTCCTGGGCATATACCCAAAGGATTCCCCGGCATGCAATAAAGACACATGCTCCATTATGTTCATAGCAGCCTTATTTATAATAGCCAGAAGCTGGAAAGAACCCATATGAAAGGAAGAATGGATACAGAAAATATGGTATATTTACACAATGGTATACAACTCAGCAATTAGAAACAATGAATTCACAAAATTTTTAGGCAAATGCTTTGATCTGGAAAATATCATCCTAAGTGAGGTAACCCAATCACAAAAGAATACAAATGGAATGCAATCTCTGATAAGTGGATATTAATTAGCCCAGAAGCCCTGAATACCCAAGGCACAAATTGCATAACAAATGACTCCCATGAAGAAGTATGGAGAGGGTCCTGATCCTGGAAAGGATTGATCTAGCATTGGAGGGGAATATAAGGACAGAGAAAAAGGAGGGAGGTGATTGGAGAATGGATGGAGAGAAGAAGGTTTATGGGACATATGGGGAGGGGGGATCTGGGAAAGGGGAAATCATTGGGAATGTAAACAAAGAATATAGAAAATAAAAATATTAAAAATTAAAAAAAAAGAAACAAAAAACGGAAAAAAAAGATCATCAAAGAAAATTTTTGGTTAGGACTTAGAATTAGGATAACAAAAGGTCAAGACAATTTTACGAAATTATCAGTAGAGGATTAATTTCAAAAAATATTGATGTATTTCCAGACTTACAGTATAGCACCTCTGTAAAGGACAGGATAGGACACTATCACAGTTAGCAGGAAAAAGCTTCTGGGTACCTATCCTGTTCCGGGGAGAGGAGATGTGTGTTCTAGGAATTAATGCAAGTCTGTGTCTTGTGTGTGCGGAGGAGGGGAGGAGCGTGACAATGTGACATGGGGTCTCTACCCTTCCTGGTGCCTACAGGAGCCCAGGGTGAAAATGGCAGATGGTAGATATGCATCGATAAACAACCAAGAAGTCAGTCAAAAGAGATAATAAGTGGCCGGATCGTGAACAGACAATAGATGACAGGTCCATTGGTCCTGTAGTTTCTACATTATAGTTGTTACACTACAGATACTCGGATCAATAAGTGGATCTGATCTAACTCCATATATGCAAACATTATAGTTTCAGTTGGTAATCAATACATAACCAATATGAACTGTTGGACAATTTTTGCTCTTTGTGTGAGGTCTTCTGCGTCAGTGTCACCTCATACCCACAGCACGCACACACTTCCATTACACCCACGGCAGTCACACAGCCCTCACACCCACAGCACTCACACACAGCCCTCAAACCCACAGCGCTCAAACCTACAGGGCAGGTCCTCAACAGCTAGAGTTGAGTGAGAGCAGACATGGCTTGTAGATCTGCTGCTGTGTAACCCTCCACACCTCCCTGACCTGTGAGCTGGCACCATGTGGACCCGTGTGCCCCAGGCCCTAAATTTCCAATCCCAGGCCAAGTGTTCTTATCCTCTGACACATCTCCTCCCTTCCCATCCCCTGTCCACAACTTTCCAAGGCCCATTCCAGGACTCAGCTGTATCAGAGGAGTTGTGCCTCCCTTCAGTGGCTCCCAGGTTGGGTCCTCTTGTAAAAGAAATAGAGGTTTGGTAGTGAGCAGCTGGACCCACTGCCCATTGACAGTCACATCCTACTCATAGCACTAGAATTCCCAGCTTCCTCCTGGTGTGGCCAGTGTAGTTTGTTTCTAGGAAGTTTAAAGGTACCATTTCCCAAAGCTTGTTACTAGGGGTACAGAAAATTATAAGATTTTGAACTGGGAGCTGTATGATTTGTAGGTAGTTCTTTTGTGTCTTGACACTGTATGATCCAATACCATGTGTCCTGGCTTAGGGGCAGCTGACACATTGCCATCATGAAGCGATGTCTATGCTCTGTTATCCATTATCCATTCCAGAGTGGAGGGAGCCAGGGTGCCAAGCTCCAGGAAGCCTGCTGCCCTACAGTGTGAGCCATAACACCTCCAGCTGATGAGCTTCTCTTACATCCCTGAGCTAAAGGCATCTCCATCACAAGACCTGGGAGTGGTCCCATCTCCTGTGGTCCCCTGGTGGCACTGATTTCCACACAGGTGATGGTATCAAGTGAAAAGGGAGAAGATCCCAGCAACACATGGCTATGGACATCCCTGGCATGTTTTTGAAACTGCAATCATGTAGATGTTGTATAGGAACCCTGAAGCACCATGTGTGTTGGTGCTGGGATAGTTGTCCTGCCTGTCCCGAGCCACATGGTATTTATGTGGACACCTCTATGAGAGCCCAGGTCAGAGACATTCAGAAAGCAAAGGCACTCCCATCAGAAGTAGAAGGTGGAGCAGGGTTCTTGCTTACTCCAGCTAAGGAGAGGAGTCAGAATCCCTGTGTAGTCACTCTTCTCTGATAGCAGTGTCACAAAAACAACCATTTCCTGTACACCCCGTCGAGAGGTCCTCATCCCCGTACCCTGTGGGTACCATGGCCCATCAGCACACTTTTGGGCTCTAGTCCCAGTGAGTAGTGCAGAAATGCTCTGGGTGGCTGTAGCTGGCCAAGTGTGTTCCCACAGGGAGTCTCTTGCTGTGGACACCAAGCTGTACCTCAGCCTGACCCTGCCATAGGAACAGCAGACCTCTGCATGAGAGGACTGTCAACAGACTGCTACATCTGCTCAGGGACCAGAGGGACGGTGAGTGGTCGCTTTCCTTCACCAGCCCATGGAGGAATATAGGAAGGAGACCCTGGGACTCTGCCTGGGTCCCTCCTTATGCCCATACCTTGTCCCCATTGCATTCTCTTGGGCAGAAACATGGGGAGAGACTGGCCTTTAATTGTCATCTCAATTCCTTAAGGACCATGACCACAGTCTGCAGCTCTTCACAGCCTGGCAGCCAGAGAAACTTGGCATAGTTCCCCACGTGTCAGCACAGGCCCAGAGGAAGGACAGTAATAGAATCTTTATGAAACAATCATCACAACATACGATTGTTGTGGTGATTGGACTACAGACTGTAAGTCATCCCAACAAATTCCCTTAATATATAGATTCCTTTCATCAGTTCTCTCATTCTAGAGTACACCAATTCACCATGGTAGCCTTCCAACGTAATAATTGTATGTCTATATTCCTGTATATGAATGTAGGGTGTGTGTGTGTGTGTGTGTGTGTGTGTGTGTGTGTAATACCAGAGCTCTTCCCTATGCCAGGTACCCACAGTTGACAAAGACCCCACTTAACACTAGGGTTTTGTTCCCAAAGGTTTTCTATTGGAAGAGAATGCCCTTCAGTCAGGGCTAATTAAGCCCATTTTGTAGCAATGGGGAACACTGATCCTTTGCATTGAAGCCTGAGCTGGCCTTGGGGGCCCTCCCCCTCCCATGGTTCCCAGTCTCTTCTGTATCCCACTGTCCAGGGAATGGAACCCTCAGCTTTGCCAGTACCCATGTGTGAGTCATTGCATGAGCTGATATCTTGGCTGGCTGTGCCCACTCCTCCTGTCCTGGCTGATCTGAGGATGCAGAGAAGGAGGACTGGATGAGGAGGAGTTCTCACAGTGGGCATGCTTGACTTGAGCTCCACTCTGACAAATGTTAGCATGGTTTCAGTATGGTTGCCAGATGTGGCCCTCACACCGATGGTTCACTATTGCACACAACTGCCAAGTAACTGCGACCAGCAGTAACATACAAGTCTCTTGTTCCAGTAATGGGACATCAGGTACTTTTTTGGGCATTGTTCAGTAAAGGAATGCTGAGGGCTCATGGGTAGAAAACCCACCCTATACATTCCCAGATCCCATGAACTTCGGATATTCAATGGCCACTCGACCTCCTTGGATAAGGTGAGGAGCGGAGACCCCAAACATCCCTGTACCACTGCCCTAGCAACACTGCCATGTGGAAACAGCCTTCACAGCCTGAGGAGTGGAGTAAGGTTCTTTCCCATTGCATTCAAAGTGTCTTATTTCCATAGCCAGTGACAGGTTCTTGTGTGGAACTGAGACAAGCTGCAAGGGAGGCCATTGTGTTGGTTATACTACTTGCAAACAGATCACAGGAAGTAGAACTACAGACTTGTGATCTAGAAGATCCTGCAGTAGCCAGCTCTGAGTCCTGTAACCTAGGCTGGCTTTGCAGTCATAGGGCTCACGTTAATGCCCAAGTCCAACCATGGCACCTTCTCTAGCAGATAAGACAGGAGAACAAGGTGCTTCAGGGCGAACATTGACTCTTCCAGGAGATTAGAACCAGAGACAGGAAGAATAGGGTCTTCCCCATGGCCTTGGCTAATGTCAAAGATGGATCCCCATCTCCCACAAGTGGGCAGGTCAATGAGACTGGTATGGTAGACAGAAGGGATGGGGTCCAAGCACTGCCTTACCGAGACGACCTGGCCAAAGGCTACTGGTGCTGGAATGCTGTAAAGCCATATTCAAGGCTGGCTGACATAGAGAGGGTTGCTGTATGGCTGTTGCTTGCAGCACAATGTCTTGCAGGGCTGTGCCTTTGCCTGCCCAGACTTTGAGAGACTGCTTATGAATTTCTTGCCATGAAAGGATCTAACCTCTTGTGGATCCAGCAGCTCCACCAGGGTGCAGCCTCAGGTGTCACTGGGTGAGGTAGTTATGAGCAGTCTGGATGACCAAGCCCACATGCATTGTCCATGCTGAGAACATCCTGGTCACTTATGTGGCTGTCCTCTGCCCCCCCAGCCTGCAGAGAGATAAAAGAGTATGGTGGTAGTCCTCACCCTGTTCATTCTTTAGGTTCGCTTCGTGTCCAGACCCCAGCTCTCTCCCGACAATTCTAATTGTGGCATAGGCAATCTGTCCTGCATGTGATAGGCCATCGTGCCTGCATGCTCTGTCTTCCCTCTCATGACATGCTTTTATCTAGATTTCCTCATGCTGTTTCCTCGAACCATCCCAGCATGCATCAGCTCCATAGCCCAACTTACCTTAGGATCCATGATAATCCTTAATGCTTTAGGGATCTCCCGGATTTGCCTTGGGCCCTAAGGTGGCTCAGATGCATCCTAGGTGTCGTTAGGAAACTCCATTCCAAGACATAGGTCCTTCTTGTTCCAGACTGGCCTGAGGAATGGTTGCCAGCCTAGGATTCTCTCCCCATGGTTGTCCTTTTGCACTTATGTCTTTTAGGGATGGGTCTGGATGTGGTACAACACCCTACCCAGAACACATGTGAAGAATGGGGACTTTTCACTCAAGCAAACTTGTCCACAGACTGTGTGGGTCCCATCAGCTGAGAGCAGCTTCCACATTACAGTGATGCTCACCTTACGCTGTTCAGCTATGAGGGACTGTAGGATCTGTCCTGAGGACCCTACACATTCTGCAGGTAGGAGAGCCACGCAGGGGGCTTGCTATTTGGTCAGTTCTTCTGGGTATTGCCTTGAGCTGAGAGCCTTTTGGAGGGCATATACTCCTGTATTAAATGAGCTGGCTCCACTCTGGGCCTGAACTGTGCTGGGACTGCCTCTCATGCTCTCTCCTCCCAGTCTCTATCGCTTCCTACCTTGCTGTGTGTCTACCACAATGCCTGCTGGTTAATCAGCCTTCAGGACAGTCCAGAGCCAGTCCAGGGAACACAGAGCCCACACTGTCCTCTGCCTAGTTTTCACAGGCTACTGGTTTAGTCTCCCTGGTGCCCTGTGGTGTAGTGAACTCAGTAGGTCCCAAGAGGGTCTGTTATCAGCCCTTTAGAGTGAGGTAGAGGTAAAGAAAGGTTGAAATAATGTCCTGCAATTCTGCATTTCCACCACTGGAGGGCTGCACACTGTTCTGGACCTGGTGTGCCACTCAGCAAGCCCTCTCACTAAGGCTCTGAGCCTGAAGCAGAGAACCACTGCTAAGCACAGTGTTTCCATGTTCCTGGCTGTTCCTCCAGGGATGCCTGTAGAGGATTCCCCAGAACCTCAAGGATCCAATCTGTAAACCTTAGGTGGGCATGGTACGGGAGAGACAAGGGCTATATGGATATCTTGCCTTTGAGGTAACCTCTGGCCCTTGCATCCTGAGTAGCAGGACCCACAGTCCTGCGAAGGTCTCTGGGTGGCTGCTGGAAGGAGGTGGAGGAGGATATGGAGGGTGAAGAGGAGACGAGTAAGCGGGACCAAGGCAGGAGCACTGCCCATTCACTGCTGTGGGAGCACTGCCCAGCCACTGCTGTGGGAGCACTGCCCATTCACTGCTGTGGGAGCACTGCCCATTCACTGCTGTGGGAGCACTGCCCATTCACTGCTGTGGCAGCACTGCCCATCCAGTGCTGTGGCAGCACTGCCCATCCACTGCTGTGGCAGCACTGCCCATACACTGCTGTGGGAGCACTGCCCATTCACTGCTGTGGGAGCACTGCCCATCCACTGCTGTGGGAGCACTGCCCATCCACTGCTGTGGCAGCACTGCCCACCCACTGCTGTGGGAGCACTGCCCATCCACTGCTGTGGGAGCACTGCCCATTCACTGCTGTGGCAGCACTGCCCATCCACTGCTGTGGGTCAGCTTGTCCTGGGCTCTTTCCTGCTGTAAGTCTGAAGTGGGAACCAAATACCCCGCCTCATAGGACTGTCTGACATGAGGCCAGCTGCTGTTCTGAATTGTCTTCAAGAAAGACAGGAGCTATCTGTGACATCCAGCAGAGCACAGGGTCCCAATTGAACCTATCTCACAAGTGAGGCTGTGTTCTCCCCAGAGTGTCTCTTGTCAGGATTAGGAGAGGCAACTGTGGCCTGCTTATGAATGCTGAGCTCTCCAACTCCTGTGGACTCCAGCATGCTGCCTTATCTGTGCCCAGCTCTACCAGGGCCAGCAGCTCACAATCGTGTGATTTCTTAACTCCTGCTGGGAGTTAGGCTTCATGCACCCTTTGTGGGAGCGTCTGTGGTTTTTGGAGCAGAGCAAGAGGCAGTCGAGGAGATGTTGTCTGCCACCCCTATTGTCCTCATTGCCCCACGTGTTTCTGCTGCATGGGCCCAGGTCCAGGTTCAGCACGCTGGTCACTGCTATAGGATTACCTGTTGCTCTTCTTCTCTGAGTGTAAAGCAACACAAGAGCTGATGTTGGAGGAACATGAATTAGCCCTGCATTCCTGGATCCAGTAGTGTGGTCAGAGTCCTGTCAACCTGGAGATGCCTCAGAGCCTGGGTGCATGGAGCAAAGCACCACCCTTGGAGAATGAGCTCTGCATTCCCATGGCCTTAGGAGCCATGAATGGACTCCTAGCATCTCCCAGTGATGGTTCTTTTAGCTGTAATACCTTATGGAGCCACCCTGATCTGCCTGGGTGCCCTGGTGCCCAGGACCTGGTCAGGTCAAGATAAATCTCAGCAGTAGCTGGGCCTTGAGGATGCGTGGTCATGGGATATTTACCCTGCATCCTTTAGGTCCTCCCTTGTCACATGGGTACAGAGGTCTACTACCTCATGCCTCACAAACATGTTTAGGCACTCTGATCTCTCTCTCTCTCTCTCTCTCTCTCTCTCTCTCTCTCTCTCTCTCTCTCACACACACACACACACACACACACACACACACATACACACACACACATAAACACACAGTTTCATGTGCACACACCTTCTAGCCTGTGCCCACACATAACACTAGTACATGTACACACATATTCATGGGCATAGGCAGACATATGTATGCATACACACACAGCCATGCACACATATGCCCAGAACCACAGGCACACTCACATATGCATGTAGACATGTACATGCATGTGCATGAACAGACACAGGCACACACTCAGACCTGTGCCCTGTGGCTTCATTTTGCTGCAAGTCAGGGCGTCTTTCAGTTGACACTTGGAAAGTTGGAGAGAACAGTGAGTGTTTGGGGAACACCAAGGCTATCCCCTTCCAGGTTTCATCTTTGGCTCTTTGTAGTGCAGGTCACCAAAGGCAGGATATCTACCTTTAGAGAACAACTGACTTGTTCTCTGTTCAACATTTTCAGGACCCTTTCTGGCCAAGCAGACTTAGCAACTGGACACACCTGGTAGGAAACACAGTTCCCATTTAAAGCTGAACTCCAAGGCTCACCTAGAACCACCAGATGTAGATGTTGATGGCAGCCTGTATTTGAAAAGATCACATGCTTATAATAGGACCTTTTTTTTTTCAGAACACACTGGAAGGTATTTAACCCTCAGTGTCTTTGGCATCAGTGTAGTAGTTACCCTACCTACCTTCTGTTTTCCAGGTAGGGCTACACTCTGAAGGTGATATTGGGTGCCTTGGGTCTCTTAACACCCTGTCAGGTAGAAGAGCAAAGAAAAAGGGAGGAACATGGAGATGCGCCCCTGTGAGGCATGTACAGCTGGGCTGATTCCACAGGCCTGCCTTGGGAATCCCGCACGCAGGTCTCAGTGGTTGTGACAGTTAATTGTATTGTTTTATCTTGTTTTTCATTAAAGGGGAAAACACGGAGAGGAATGCAGTCAATTTTAAATTATCAAATTTTGAAAGCATCAAATAGAGATCTTGGGGGTGGGGACTCACCCACCTTCACTCTTAGGCCTTGGGGCAGTGCATGTATGGAAGAGGACAACCTGACAAACAGGTGACCAGTGACAAAGTGGAAGCCTGACCATGAACCTGTCCATCCCAAACCCAAGGGAAGTCTTCTGGGAGTGACAGCCACGGCTGCCTGGCTCTTTCCGCAGTCCCAGACTTACTTTGTGTATGTCTGTCTTCCAGTCCTTCGAGAAGTACTTGTTCCAAGAGTCCAGCCAGAGCAAGTCCATCTGAGAACAGAGCTCTGCTTTAGCTGGTGTGTAAGGCTGCCTCTGCAGATGTTAGGCACACAGACACAGACACACACACCCACACACAGAGAAACAAACACCCCCCCCCACACACACACACACTCTGCAGGTAAGACACTGTCATCTCAGATTGTTGCTTTGGCAATCGTCTCCCCAGCACAGAGGCACCACAGGCTGCTTTTCACTGTGGGCATAGCATGCTGACAGTGTCTGTAGAACAAACCTGCAGTCTTGAGCCCTGGAGAAACCATGTAGCCAGGGCTTCTGGCTGTAACCTGTCACCAAAATGACCACTGTCCATGACACACTCCACCCTGGTGAGCAGGGCTATCTGGGCAGGTGTGCCTTCTTCTCCTTCTCCTCCTCCTCTTCCTCTTCCTCGTCTTCCTCCTCTTCCTCCTCTTCCTCTTCCTCCTTGTCATTCTCACTGCCTCTACTGCTGCCACCGTGGATCTGCTCCTAGTGCACTTCCTGTTTTAGCTTCTGCTACTGTGTCTGAAATCACCTTCCGTTTATCCTCAGGACAGGACATAATTTCCAGATGACTCTGTGAAGGAGACAAGATAAGTTTTACTAGTCAAATGGAATAATGAGGGAGAATGCTTAGAATATATGTGGTGCTTTGCCTTGCTTTACTATTTTATGTGTTTTCTTCTTCTCAGATGAGATATTTGAAAGTAATCATTTAGAAATGTTTCCTATAAAAAGTATGCATCACTAGGTCTTAGGAACCAAAGGATAATCAGTATGGAAAACACTATGAATGCATGCTAGAGTCTGACCATCAACAATAACCAGCAAACTTTGCTGTTGGTTCTTCTTCTTATTATTATTTTACTTTATTTTCATTTTAAGTGTTATCCTCTTCGCAATTTCCCCTTCTCCCCGTCTCCTGCTTCTATGATGGTGTTCCTCCAGCCATCCACTCACCCAGTCCCAATCCCCCTCCTTCGATTTTCTACATTGGGGTGCTCTCAGTACAGTGGTTGGCTGTGAACATCCAACTCTGTGTTTGTAAGATTCTGGCAGGGCCTCTCAGTAGACAGCTATATCAGGGTCCTTCCAGCAAGCAGTTCTTAGCATCCACAATAATGTAGGTGTTTGGTGACTGTGGCTATGATGAACCCCTGGTTGGGACATTCTCTGGATGACCTTTCCTCCAGTCTCTGCTCTGTACTTTATCTTCATATTTAATCCAGTGGGTATTTTCTTCCTCTTTGTAAGAAGGACCGAAGCACCCACTCTTTGGTCTCCCTTCTTCTTGAGCTTCATGTGGTCTGTGAGCTGTATCTTGGATATCTAAAGCTTTTGGGATAATATCCACTTAACAGTAAGTGCATAAGACACATGTGTGTTCTTTTATGATTGTGTTACCTCACTCAAGATTATGGATTATCTTTTCTAGTTCCATCCATTTGCCTAAAAATTTCATGGATTCATCTTTTTTTTTTTCCTTTTTTTTTTTTTTTTTTTTTTTTGTTTTTTTGGATTTGGTTTTTTCGAGACAGAGTTTCTCTGTATAGCCCTGGCTGCCTGGAACTCACTCTGTAGATCAGGCTGGCCTCAAACTCAGAAATCTCCCTGCCTCTGCCTCCCAGAGTGCTGGTATTAGAGGCGTGCACCACCACCGGATTCATCATTTTCAATACTGAGTAGTATTCCATTGTGTAAATGTACCACATACTGTGTATCGATAATTCTGTTCAAGGACATCTGGGTTCTTTTCGACTTCTGGCTATTATATATATATATATATATATATATATATATATATATATATATATATATATATGTATATATAAGGCTGCTATGAACATAGGGGATCATGTGTCCTTGATATACATTGGAACATCTTTTGTGTATGTGCCCAGAAGTGGTATAGCTGGGTACTCAAGTAACACTATATCCAATATTTTGAGGAAACTCCAGAGTTATTTGCAGAGTGGTTGCACAAGCATGCAATTCCTCAAACAGTGGGAGAGTGTACCTCCTTCTCCACATCCTCACCAGCATCTGCTGTCACGTGCGTTTTTGATCTTTGCCATTCTGACTGGTGTTAAGTGAAATCTCAGGGTTGTTTGATTCGCATGTCCCTGATGACTAAGGATGTTGAACATTTCTTTAGGTCCTTCTCAGCCCTTCCCGTTTCCCCAATTTACAATTCTCCATTTAGCTCTGTTCCCCAATTTTGAATGGGGTTATTTGGTTCTCTGGAATCTAACACCTTGAGTTATTTGTTTATTTTGGATATTAGCTCCCTGTCGGGTGTATGATTGGTAAAGATCTTTTTTCAGTCTGTTGGTTGCAGTTTTTCCTATTGACAGTGTCCTTTGACTCACAGAAGCTTTGAAAGTTTGTGAAATCCCATTTGTTGATTCTTGATTTTAGAGCATAAGCTATTGGTGTTCTGTTCAGGAACTTTTCCCCTGTGCCCATGTGTTTGAGACATTTCCCCAGTTCTCTTCTATTAGATTCATGGTGTCTGGTTTATGTGGAGGTCCTTGAGGCGCATGGACTTGAGCTTTGTACAGGGGGATAAGCATGGAACAATTTGCATTCTTCTACAAGTTGAATGCCAGTTGAACCAGCACCATTTGTTGAAAATGATGTCCTTTTTTCCTACTGGATGGTTTCATTTTTTTTGTCAAAGATCAAGTGACCATAGGTGTGTGGGTTCTTTTCTGGGTCTTCACTTTTATCCTATTGATGTTCTAGCCTGACACTGTACCAATACCATGCAGTTTTTAACACAATTGCTCTGTAGTACAGCTTAAGATGAGGGATGCTGATTCCTCCAGAAGTTCTTTCATTGTAGAGAATAGTTTTCACTATCTTGGGTTTTTTGTTATACCAAATGAATTTGAGAATTGCTCTTTCTGGCTCTATGAACAATTGAGTTGGAATTTTGATTGGGGATTGCATTGAATCTGTAGGTTGCTTAAAAATGCAAGATGGCCATTTTTACTATATTAATCCTGCTAATCCAGGAGCCTAGGAGATCTTTTCATCTTTGGAGTTCTTCGATTTCTATCTTTAAGTTGTTGTCAAACAGATCTTTCAGTTGTTTGGTTAGAGTCACACCAAGATAATTTCTATTGTTTGTGGATATTGTGAAGGATGTCATTTTCCTAATTTCTTTCTCAGCCTGTTTATCTTTGATTCATTTGTGTTAATTTTATATCCAGACACTTAACTGAAGTTGTTTATCAGCTTTAGTAGTTCTCTGGTGGAATTTTGGAGGTCACATAAGTATATTATCATATTATATGGAAATAGTGATATTTTGACTTCTTCCTTTCCAATTTGCATCCCTTTGACCTCCTTTTGTTGTCTAAATGTTCTAGCTAGAACTCCAAGTACTATTGAACAGGTAGGGAGAAAGTGGACAGCTTTGTCCAGTCCCTGATTTCAGTGGGATTGCTTCTAGCTTCTCTCCAATTAGGTTGGTGTTGGCTACTGGTTTGCTGTATATTGCTTTTACTATGCTTAGGCGTGGCCCTTGAATTCCTCATCTTTCCAAGACATTTATAGGAAGGGATGTTGAATTTTGTCAAATGCTTTTTCAGTATCTAATGAAATCATCATTTGGATTTGTCTTTGAGGTTTATTTATGTAGTGGTTTACACTGGTGCATTTCTGTATATTGAACTATCTCTGTATCCCTGGGATGAAGCGTACTTGATTGTGGTGAATGATCATTTTGATGTGTTCTTGGATTCGGTTTGGAAGAATTTCATAGAATATTTTTGCATTGATATTCATAAGGGAAACTGGTATGAAGTGCTCTTTCTTTGTTGGGCATTTGTAAGGCTCTGCTATCAGGGGAAGTGTGGCTTCTTAGCACAAATTGGGTAGTCTTCCTTCTGTTTCTATTTTGTGGAATAGTTTGAAGCATAGTGGTATTAGGTCTTCTCTGAATGTCTGATAGAATTCTGCACTAAACCCATCTAGTCCTGCGCTTCTTTTATCGTTGGGAGACTTTAAATGAATGCTACTATATCATTATGGGTAATGTTTATCTGATCCTGATTTAATTTTGGTATTTGGTGTCTGCCTAGAAAATTGTTTATTTCTTCCAGATTTTCCAGTTGTGTTTCGTAGCAGGATCTGATGATTTTCTGATTATCCTGTTTATACTGTTACATCGCCCTTCTCATTTCTGATTTTGTTAATTTGGATACTGTCTCTGTGCCCTCTGGTTAGTCTGCATAAGGATTTATCTATCTTGTTGATGTTCTCAAAGAACCAGCTCCTGGTTTTGTTGATTCTTTGTATAGTTATATCTGTTTCTACTTGCTTGGTTTCAGCCCTAAATTTGATTATTTCCTGCCATGTACTCCTCATGGGTTTATTTGCTTCTTTTTGTTCTAGAGCTTTCAGGTGTGCTGTAAACCTGCTAGTGTAAGCTCTCTCCATTTTCTTTTTGGAGGCACTCAGAGCCATGGTTTTTCCTCTTAGCATTGCTTTCATTGTGTACCTTATGTTTGGGTATGTTGTGCCTTCATTTTTATTAAATTCTAACAAGTCTTTGATTTCTTTCCTTGGTTCTTTCTTGACAAAGTTATCATTGAGTAGAGCATTGTTGTTCTTCCATGTGTAAGTGGGCTTTCTGTTTTTTTCTGCTGCTATTGAACACCACCCTTGCTCCATAGAGCTCTGATAGGCATGGCATTATTTCAATCTTTATATATCTGTTGAGGTATGTTTTGTGTCCAATTATATGGTCCGTTTTTGAGATGGCACCATGAGGTGCTGAGAAGAAGGTATATTCTTTTGATTTAGGATAAAATGTTCTATAGATACCTGTTATGTCCATTTGGTCCATTACTTCTGTTAGTTTAGCTGTGTCTCTGTTTAGTTTTGTTTCTATGATCAGTCCATTGCTGATAGTGATGTGTTGAAGTCTCCCACTATTATTGTGTGAGGTGCAATGTGTGCTTTGAGCTTAAGTAATATTTCTTTCATGAAGGTGGATGCCCTTGTATTTGGAGGAGAGATGTTCAGAATTCAGAGTTCTTCTTGGTTGATTTTTCCTTTGATGAGTATGATGTGTTTTTCATTTTTTGATACCTTTGGTTAAAAGTCGATTTTATTCAATATTAGAATGGCTGCACCAGCATATTTCTTGGGATCAATTGCTTGAAAAATTGTTTTCCATCCCTTTCCTCTTTGACACTGAAGTATATTTCCTGTAGGCAGCAAAATTCTGGGTACTGTTTATGTATTCAGTCTGCTAGTCTATGTCTTTTTATTGGGAACCTGGGTTCATTGATGTTAAGAGATATTAAAGAATAGTGATTGCTGCATCCTGTTGTTTTTTATGTTATTTTTATGTTTGTGTGGCTATCTTTTTTGGGTTTGTTGAAAGAAGATTACTTTCTTGCTTTTTCTAGGGTGTACTTTCCCTCCTTGTGTTGGTGTTTCCATCTCTTATCCTTTGTAGGGCTGACTTTGTGGAAAGGCATTTTGTAAATTTGGTTTTGTCATGGAATGTTTCTCCATCTATGGTAATTGAATATTTTGATGGGTATAGTAGCCTGGGCTGGCATTTTGCCGAAGATATTTACTGTTCCTTTAAGTTGGGAATCTTTGCTCTCTTTTGTACCTCTTATCCTTAGGTTTGGTCTCCTCCTTTTGTCTTGGAATTCCTGGATGTTTTGGGTGAGGAACCTTTTGCATTTTGTATTTTCTTTGTCGGTTGTGTCAGTGTTTTCTATGGTAGCTTCTGCTGCTGAGACTCTCTTCTATCTCTGTGTTTTGTTGGTGATGCTTGCATCTATGTCTCCTGATCTCTTTCCTAGGTTTTCTATTTCCAGGGTTGTCTTTCTTTGTGATTTCTTTATTGTTTCAGTTTCCATTTTTAATCCTAGATGGTTTTGCTCAATTCCTTCACCCCTTTGTTTGTGTTTTCCTGTATTTCCTTGAGGGATTTTTGTGTTTCCTCTTTAAGGGCTTCTATTTGTTTACCTATATTCTCCTGTATTTCTTTAAGGGAGTTTTTTATGGCCTTCTTAAAGTCCTCTTCCAGCACCATGAGATGTGATTTTAAATCAGATTCTTCCTTTTGTGGTGTGTTGAGGTATCCAGGGCTCACTGTGGTGGGAGTTCTGGGTTCTGATGCTGCCAAGTAGCCTTGGCTTCTGTTACTGTTGTTCTTGCCCTTAATTTTCATCTTGTGGTCATCCCTGGTGTAAGCTGTTCTTCCTGTCTCTGACTGTGGCTTGTCTCTCGTGCAAGCCTCCCTGTCAGTACTACTGGGAGACCAATTCTCTCCAGGCAGATTTTGGGTATGGAGAGCTGTGGCAGAGCTGTTGTTGATTCTTATTTAGTGACATTTCTGGTTACCAGTTTTGAGGCTTACATGAGTGTGATCTTACATTTGATACTGTAATAATCCGTTCTGCTCTTGTGATGATGGCCCCATGTGCTAGGGCTAATAGCCCCTGGAAATGTCCACGAATCCACAGCACTCTAGTCCTAGTACGTGGGCCCTTCCTGCTACTTTTTCTCTGGAATCTCTCCCTGTATCCCATTTCTGGGAGGACACTGTTCTGTCCCACGTGAGGTTTCTTTCTTGTTGGAAAGCAGCAACACAGCCTCATCAGGGCATTTCCTATCTTCTGGGTGCATCACTTAAAGACTCTGGACCGGACCCTTTGGAGACATTCCTGCCCTCTGCTGGGACCCAGCAGGAGAGTAGATTGCCTTTGTGTTTGCAATGCTGCTGCTCTTCTCCCTAAGGGTCCTTGTTGAGTGACTGCAAGAGACAATCTTGGTGTGTAAGTATGCATTCTTTAGTGTGGGTGTCATTTGGAGTAGCCTGAAGAAAAGAAGGCCAGGCCCAGTGGTTCTTCTCCATCTTCTTTGACTAGTCTTATGGCCATAGGCCGCCATTAGACCATTGGATGATGATGAGTCCAATATGCCTAAGTTGGGCGTGCTTCCAATCCTCTTTAGTCCTAGAGGTAAGCATCATCAACATCATCAAAGGTAGAGAATGGGGCCATAACTGGACTCACTGGCTGAACCTGGGTTGTGCATTTATGCTATTGTAGAGCTCCCACTTTCAGGAAGCAATAGGATGCCATGGTCTGGTTATACTTTTATTGAAGTAATAAATCTAAAATATGGGCTTGGAACCTAATCCATTCCTTTGCTACCATGATTGCAAGATCTGGAATGAAGGGATCAGGTCCTCATAGGGATTTAAGAACCCCCTTCCAGTATTCCTTGAACCAGGGGTGCATGCACACATCTTTGACTGTTAGAGTACATGTGGGATTGACTCACATTAAGAGTTTAGCAAGCCCTCCAGCTCTTCTGACACCACAAAGCAGGCAGGATACACACCTGTTCTATGAAGACAGAGTCAAATGGGACCTTTCCAAATCTCATGAAATATAAGACTACACCTAAGTTCCCTCTTGTGTTCTTTGGACTACCATAAATTTTGCACGTCATCACCCGAGTAAATACAACAGTGCCTATCAGGACATGCTGTGATTCAACTTGTGTACTCAGGACAAAGCACATGATATTGATTTTTCCTTTCTTGTCCAAGAAAATATTTTCTAGCTCAGATTCCTGTGAACTAAATTGTGCCCATCACAACAGATCATTTGTGCTACTGTTATTTGCCTAGGTATTTCACTGGCCTTGTCCTCTTCTATGTGACCAGAATTTCAGATGCATTTGCAAAGCTGTTGATCTTCAACCAGCAACTTGACTAGGTATAGTCTTATCTGTGACTCAGTTAGGTGGAGGAGCAAGACAATGTTGGGGTGGTCAAACCTCATCGTTCTATCCGTCATGGTCTTGTTCAGCTGCCACCATTGCTCCTTCTGTACAAGCACTTTGAGCTTGACTTCCACTGCCGCAGCACCTTCCCTGTCCAAGCGCCCCCACTATCACAGGATCACTGCTGTTGCAGAAACCACCCTGTCTCAAGACCTCCAATGTGCAAGACCTCTACTGAGGCACAGTGGGAGAATAGGTTGTTTTCTGAGTTCTCATTGCTGCTGCTCTTATCACTGAGGCTGCTTGTTGGATGAATGCAGGAGCCTCTCCTGGCATGTATGCATGATGTGTACAGTATGCATGGTATGTACAGCATGTATGATTTGTCCAGTGTGGGTCCTCTGTATTGTCCTGAAGAGAAGGCCAGGCCCAGAGGCTCTTCTGCCTCCTCTTTGACTACCCTTATGCTCAAAATTGTAGACAGGAGACCAATGGAGGAAGACTAGACCAGTATAGCTAGGGTGCGCTCGCTTCCACACTTCTCTAGTTCTACAGGGAATGCAGAAGCATCATGAAGGGTAGGTAATGGCGCCACAACTTGACTCACTGATTGAGCCTGGGTTCTTAGAACGATGCCACTAGAGAGACAACACTTGCAGTAAGCCATAAGATGCCACTGTTTGGTTAGGGTTTCTTGATGTAATTAATGTATAATATTTTGGACTTAAAATACAATGTATAGCATCGCATCAACAATGGCTGTTTCTAGCATAAGAGGGAACCGTTCTTCATAGGGATTCAGGAATGCCCTCCAGTCTTCCTTGAAGCACTGGTGCATAATTATGTTTGTGAATATCAGCATATATCTGGGGTTGGCTGTCCTTAAGAAGCCAAGCATGTCTGCCAGCTCTTCTGACACTCTGCAGTGGGCAGGTTACTTACATGGCACAACATGTCTTCTCAGCTCTTGTATGACAACAAAGTTCAATGGGACCCTTCCTATTACCACACGTTATACACATACCCCTAAGGTCCATATGTCAATTTTGGGACCATGGTAAATATTTCCTAGCAAGGGTTATGGAGAAACAAAGTGGCGCACAATACCAGTTCATCATTTGTCCAGGTTCAATTCCTGCTATCACAGTACCTCTACTCTCTTAGGACCTCCACTATTGCAGAGACTAAATTGTTTCAGGACCTCCAATGTTGCAGTGCATCCATTAGCAAAGGACTTCCACTGTCTGAGCCTTACGTGCACTGTCTCAGAATCTCCGGTAGGGAAGGAAGTCCAATGATGCAGTACCTCTACTTTTGAGGACTTCCACTGTTGCAGGACCTCCACTATCCCATTCCCTTCACTGACCCAACTCCTCCTCTGTTGTAGGACTTCTGCTGTTGCAGTACCTACAATGTTGTAGCAACTGCATTGTCTCAGGATCGCAACTGTTACAGGACTTCCAATGTTGCAGGATCTCCACTGTTGCATGACAACCACTGTCAGAGGACCACCACCCTCAAAATTACTCTACTGTTCAAGCATGTCCATTTTCACAATAACTTCCATGACTCAGGATGTCCAATGTCTCAGGACCTCCACTGTTGCAGTTCTTCCACTGTTGCAGCATCTCCACTGGTAGAGGAATTCCACTGTCATAGCCTCATCTCCACTGTATGAGGACCTCCAGTATTGGAGGAATTCCAATGTTGCTTTACCTCTAATTTCAAGGACTTCACTGTTGCATCTCCTCCATCGTTGCTGGACCTCCACTGTCCCACACTTACCTCTATTGTATCGAGACTTCCAATGTTGCAAGACCAGCACCTCACTCTCTCAGAACCTCCACTATTGTAGGAATTCCAATCTTGCGGGAACTCTACTGTCCCAGGACCTCCACTGTCAAAAGATGTCCACTATTAGAGCAACTCCATTGTGACAGAAGCTCCACTGTCTCCGGACCTCTATGTTGCAGGACCTCCACTGTCTCAGGACCTCCACTATCTCAGTGGCTCCACTGTTGCAAGATCTACACTGTCCCAGGACCTGCACTGTCACAGCATCTCTGTTGTCACTTATTCTAAAACACTGCTTGGTATTAATCGTGAGACTTAATGGAATGTGACGTTACTTTTGAAAATACAAGAATTTGATCTGTGGCTGGTGATACTGATGGCCTCATGCGCAGTGACCAGTAGCCATGGGAAGATTCCATGAGCCTGTGAACCTCTAGTCTTCATATTTTGGAAGCTGTTGCCTTGAGGGGATGATAGAGTCCAGCTGAAGGGCTGGCATCAGCAAGACAAGTCTCTAAAGTTCTGTGGAAGTCTTCGGGTGTAGCAAGACTCATAAAGTACTTACAGAATGTAAGTTCCTGAGTACTAAGGAAAAAAATCCATGATTTTTACTTTTCCATTCTTGTCCAAGAATATATTATCTGCTTTCAGGTCCCTGTTATCTATACTGTGCCTATCAGGTAGCTCAGTGCTGCTCGAATTTACCTAAATATTTCTCTGGCTATGTCCTCCTATAGTTGGCCAGACATTCAGATGAGTTTGTAAAGCTGTTGACCTTCATCTTGACCACAAAGCTGTTGTTGTCAATCATCCTTTGTATATCTGCCATGGCCATGACTGGTCTGGCAGCATTTCCTCCATGGATCTGGAAGATTCCCTGAGCCCATAGTCCACTAGTCCTCACCTTGTGGAAGCTGTTGTCTTTAGGGACTGGTGCAGGCCAGTTTCAGGAATGGGTACAACAAGACAAGTCTGTAGAGTGGGGAACACATCAGCGAATTTTCTCCCTGTTGGAAGAGGAGAAATCCAAGAGAGGGATAAATCTTGGGGCAGAGCAAGAATCCTTAGTCCTTACAGAGCACAAGAAGGAAACAATTTTGGGGAAATGCAAACGAGAGGCTGGAGCAAGCGGGACAGAGCAGATTGGGAAGGAGAAAGCACAGATGAACCTAGGCTGTGTCTGTCTGCCACTTGTTCTCCATATGCTCTTCCTGTGCCACATTTCTGTGGTTGGGGTGGGGCAGCATGGTGACTCTGATCTGTCCCAGCAGAGGTTGCTTTCTTGATGGAAAGCAGCAAAATAGCTTCATCAAGGTATTTCCTAATTTCTTGATCAATCCCATAAAGCTTCTGGTGGAGGCTCCTGCTGGGGAATGTCTTGCCCTCTGCTGAGGCACATCAGGGAGTAGAGTGTCTTCTGTGTTCTCATTGCTGCTTCTCTTGTCAATGAGACTGCTTGTTGAGTGAATGCAGGGCACACTCCTGCCATATATGTATTCTTGTTCCAGTGTGGGTATCTTCCAAAGCGGCCTGAAGTAGTCCAGGCCCAGGTGCTCTTCTGCCTCCTCTTTTACTAGCGTTATGGCCATAGGCATTCCCTAGACTATTGGATAAGACTAGACCTATATGCCTAGGGTGGGCTTGCTTCAATTCTTCTTTAGCCCTAGAGGGATGGTCCATTAAGAGTAAGGAGGAAGGCCATAAATGCTATCACTGTCTGAGTCTGCATTGTACAGCCATGCTCCTGGAGAGCCTGCAGGAAGGAACAGGATGTCATTGTCTGGTTTTATTTTCTTTGACTTAATACGTCTAAAATATCTTTGGCTGGGAGCACAATATATTTATTCCATTGCTTCCACAACTTCAGGATCCAGCCTAGAGGGATCAGTTCCTCTTGGGGATTTGGGAACCTCTTGCACTCTTCCTTGATCCTGGGTGGTTTCATCATGTCTGTGACTTTCAGACAATATCTGGGATTGACTGTCATTAAGAGGCTAAGAAGGTCCTAAAGAACTTCTGACACACCACTGTGGGAAAGATACACACATGCCACAACTTATCTTCTCAGCCTTAGTATGACAACAGAGTCAAATGGGATGTTTACTAGTACAATAAATTTTTCGCCTCCTTCTAAGGTCCATATGTCCTTCTTTAGACCATCATAAAGTTTACCTAGAGAGAGTTCAGGAGAACTAAACAGATAAGCACTACAGTTCTGGTTCAGGATTTGCTCTGGTTCAACTTGGGCACTAAGGACAAAGTCGATGATTTTGACCTTTCCATTCTTGTCCAAGAAAATATTATGTTTTCAGGTCCCTGTTAACTGTACTATGCCCATCCTGGTAGCTCAATTCTGCTCTTATTTGCCTAAATATTTCCCTGGCCTTGTACTCCTCTAGGTGGGCCGGCATCCACATATATTTGTAGAGCTGTTGAGCTTCAACACTCACCATGACAAGGTGTAGATTTGTCTAATACTCAATTTCTTGGAGAAGTGAGATGACTTTTGGGTTGTCAATCATCCTCCTTCTTTCTGTGCTGGCCATTCCTGGCTGGCAGCATTGTGTCTTCCTTACAAGCACTTTGATGGCCATTGTAGCAGGTCCTCCCTTGTCCCAGAGACTCTCCAGTCCTGGAACCCCCACTCTCAGAGGACATCCATTATCCTAGGACAACCTCTGTCCCAGCTTGCCCCTGTCTTTGGACTTGCAATTTGTAGGACCTCTACTGGCACAGGAAGTCCACTGTTGCAGGACCTCCATTTTTGGACCAATGGCTCTGTCTCAAGACCTTAACTGTTGAAGAACCTCCACAGTCTCAATTCCACCACCGTCACAGGACTTCCAGCCTCATAGGACCTCTGCTGTTCAAGCATGTCCACTATCCCAGGACCTCCACTCTCTCAGGACACCCACAGTTCCAGTTCCTCGACTGTTGCAGCCCCTGCATTAGTGTAGGCCATCCACTATCCCAGCCCCATTTCCACTGTCTCAGGACCTTCACTATTTCAGGAAGTGTAATGTTGCAGGACCTCTGATTTTGGTGGACTTCCACTAATGCAGGGGCTCCAATGTGGTAGAACCTGTACTGTTGCAGGACATCCACTGTCCCTGCAATTGTACTGTTGCAACACCTCCACTGTTGCAAGACACCCACTGCTGCAGCAACTCAGTTGTCATACAAAGTCCATTGTCTCTGGACCCCAATGTTGCACGACGTCCACTCTCTCAGGACCTCCACTATCACAGTGCACTATCACTGTTGCAGGATCTACACTGTCCCAGCACCTGTACTGTCACAGTGTCTTCATTGTCACTTTTCTACAACATTGCTGCTTACTAACTTTAAGTTTAATGGAATGTGGTGTTACTTTTGAAAACATAAGCATTTGATATTCAGCTTAATGTGATTGACGTCCTCATATGGTAGGAGAAGTATCCCCTGGGAGCTGACATGAGCCCATAGCCCTCTAACCCTCACCTAGTGGATACTGTTGGCTTTAGGTGGTGATACAGTTCAGGTAAAGGTACAGGGTGAGCAAGACAACCATGTAGAGTCGATACCCTTAGGTGATATTAAGTCCCTGCTGTGAAGAGAAGTCCAGAAGATGGAGAAGTGTTGGGATGGAGCAAAAATCATAAAGTACTTACAGAATGAAAGACTAAGGCAATTTTTGGGAAATGCAAACCAGAGACATTGGAGGAACCAGCACAGAGCAACCTAGGTAGGATAAAGCACAAATGTACCTGGGCAGTGCCTGATGTACATTTCTGGGGGTAACTCTAATCTTCTTCAGCAGAGGTTCTTTCTTGATGGAACCACAGCAAAACAACTTCTTCAGGGCATTTCCTAATTTCTTGGTCCACCCATAAAACTCCTGGGCCCGAGCCCTCTGGCAACAGTCTTGCCCTCTGCTGAGGCACATCAGGGAGTAGGTTGTCTTCTGTGTTCTCATTGCTGCTTCTCTTCTCACTCACACTGCTCATCGAGTGAATGTAGGAGACACTCCCAGCATGGATGAATGCTTTGTCCAGGGTGGGCATCTTCTGAAGTGGCCTGAAGAAGTCCAGTCCCATTCACTGTTCTGACTCTTGGATGAGCCTTACGGCCATAGGCAGACTAAAAACTATTGGAGTTTGATGAGACTCATGTGCCTAGGGTAGGCTTGCTTTCATTCCTCTTTGGTCCTAGAGGATAAGCATCAGTATCATCAAGGGTAGAGAATGGGATCATAACAGGACACACACCGGGTGAGCCTGGGTTGTGCAGCCATGGCCTTGGAGACTGTGCTCTTGCAGTAAGCAATAGGATGCTATGGTCTCTTTATACTTTCATTGATATAATCAATGTAGGATATCTTGGGTTCCAAACACACTGTATTGCATTGCGAACACAATTGCAGAGTGTGGCCTGAGTATGACCACTTCCTCACAGGGATTTTGGTTTCCCTTGTAGTGTTCCTTGACACAAAGATGTATCTCACTTCTGTGACTCTCAGACTATATCTGGGGTTGACTCTCATTAAAAGACTTAGCAGATCGTCCAGACCCTCTGCCACTCCACAATGGGCTGTATACACACAAGGCACAACATGTCCTCTCAGCTCTTGTATGATGACAGAGTGAAATGGGTCGTTTCCTTCCACCATGAAGTATAGGCCTACTCCTAATGTCCATGTGTCACTTTTTGAACCATCTCAATGTTTGCCTAGAAAAAGGTCATGGGTATGAAATGGGTAAGCACCTCAGTTCTGGTTGAGCATTTGCCCTGGTTCAACTCGGTTCTTAAAGAAAGACCATGATTTTAACGTTTTCATTCTGTCCAAGGAAACATTTTCTGGCTTCAGTTCCCCGTGTTCTATCCTGTACTCATCATAGTAACTCAATGTTGCTATTACTTGCTTATGTGTTTTCATGGCCTGTCCTTATCTAGGTGTTTAGACTTTCTGATGTATTTTTAAAGTTGTTGTCCTTCAACCAGCTCCATGGCAATTTATAGACTTGTGTCTGATCCTGTTACTAGGAGAAATGAGATGACTTTTGGGTTGTTGATCATCCTCGCTATACCTGTCATGGCCATTACTGGCTGGTAGTGTTGCTTCTTCTCTACAAGCACTGTAGCAGGACTTCCACTGTGCAGCCACCACCTCCCAATGTCGAGCACCTCCCATGGCCTAGCATCTCCACTGTAGTACGACTTCCACTATCTTAGAACCAACACTGTCTTAGCAACTCCCCTCTTTCTGGACCTCCAATTTTCTGGACATGTACAGGTACTGTATGTCCACTATCAATGGACATACACTCTGAAAACAAAAACCAAAAACCAAATCCAAAAAACTTTCAAAAGTATCTCCACTGTAGCAGTTTGTACACTTGTCACAGGATAGTCACTTCCTCGGCAACAAGATTGCTGCAGTACCTCTACTGGCACAGTATGTCCACTGACACAGGACCTCCAATGTTGCAGCACCCCAGCTGTGGCAGGACCTTCGCTGTCGCATCACGTTCATTGTCTCCACAGCTCCTGTGTCACAGGAGCTCCACTGGTACAGCCACTGAACTCTCGCAGGACCTCCCATGTCGCAGGAGCTCCAGTGCAACAGAACCTGCACTTGCCCAGGACCTCCACTGTCATAGGACCTCCATTGTACAGCAGCTCCAATTTGCATGTTATCTACTGGCAAGGTGTGGACAATGTCACAGGACCTCCACTGTAGTCGCACCTCACCAGCCACAAGGCACTTCACTGTCGCAAGACCTCAACTGCTGCTGAACCCCCAATGTCTCAGCAACTCCATATTTGCAGGACCTCTACTGGAACAAAGTTCACAATAACAGGACCCCCAATGTCGCAGCACCTCCAAAGCCTCAGGAACTCGACTGTCCCACCACCTACACTGTCCCTGCCCCTAGAGTCTTGCAGGATCTCCACCATTTCTGGACTTCCAATGTCAGAGCAATGGCACTGTCTCAGGACCTCCAGTGATGCAGGACCTGCACCATAGATGGATCTCTACTGTTCAAGCACCTGCACTATTGTAAGACCCCCACTGTCTCAGGATCTCCACAGCTGCAGGAACTCCCATGCTGCAGGAACAGCTACTGTTACAGGACTTCCTCTTTGCAGCACCTCCAGTGTCAGCATCATCTCCACTGTCTCAGGACCATCACTGTTGCTGTAGGCTACAGTGCTTCCATTGGCATAGGACCTTCACTGTCTAGGCCTCCTCTCCACTAGCTCAGGACCTCTCTTATTGCAGGAAATCCAATGTTGCAGGACTTCTATGCTCACAGCACTTCCACTAGTATTTTAGTAAGTTCACTGTTACAGCACCTCCAGTGTTGCAGGACTTTCACTCTTTGAGACTCATCCCCACAGTCTCACATCCTCCATAATGCAGGACCTCCAATGTGCAGGACCTCTACTCTTGCCAGACCTCCACTGTCGCTCCGTCTCTACTGTACCAGCATCTCTATTATTGCAAGACTTGCACAGTTGCAGCAACTCCATTATCACAGCAAGCCCACTGTCTCAGGACCTCATCGTTGCAGAACCTCCATTGTCACAGGACTTCTAATTTCTCAGTGCCTCCATTGTTCCAGCACCCGTACTGTTTCAAGAACTCCACTGTCGTCACTTATTCATTTAGGTTGCTGGTTATTAATTTTTAGCCTTAATGGAATATGATGCTACTTTTGAAAACACAAGAATTTGATCTCTAGGTCTTGTGATCTTTGGACATATGTGCTAGGATCAGTCGTCTCTGGAAGAGTCCATGATTCCATAGTCCTCTGATCCTCACCGAGTGGAAATTCTTGCCTTTAGGGGCTGATTCACTCCAGGTGAAGGGATAAGGTCAGCAAGACAACTCTGTAGAGTGGGGTACACATCAGTCATATTGAGTCCCCTGCTTGTAAGAGGCGATATCAAGAGTGAGACGTTTTGAGGTGGATGAAGAATCATAAAGTATTTATAGATGGTAAATAGGAAACAATGTTGGGGAGATGCAAACCAGACACATAGAAGGTACCAGCACAGATGAAACTGGGCAGGACAATACAAAAGGTACCTGGGATGTGACTTCTGCTGTTCTCTGGACACTCTCCCTTTGGCAAATTCCTGGGAGAAGCCTCTGTTCTTCCCTACATGAAGTTTTGTTCTTGATTGAAAGCAGTAAGGCAACTTCATCAGGGCATTTCTTATATTTTCTTTGTTTATTCCTTTAAGCCTGTGGGCCGGACCCTGCTGGGGCACAGTCTTGCATTCTGCTTAGGCGGAGAGAGGGAAAGAGGGAGAAGGGGAGAGAGAAAGGGACAGAGAGAGGGAGTAAAGGAGGGAGGGAAGGAGGGAGGGAGGAAGAGAGAAAGAGAGAGAGAGAGAGAGAGAGAGAGAGAGAGAAAGGAGGTTTTCTGTGTTGTCATTTATGCTGCTCTCTCTTCACTGAGACTGCTTGTTGTGTGAATGCAGGAAACACTCCTGGCACATCTCTATGCTTACTTAGTACAGTAGGCATGACATCTGGAGTGTCCTGAAGAGAAAATTCCCAAGCCCATTGGCTCTTCTGCCTCCCTTTTCACTATTGGAGGATGATTAGAATCTTATGCCTAGGGTCTGCTCCTTTACCCTCCTCTTTAGTCCTAAAGGGAAATCAGGAGGAACATCAAGGATAGGGAATAGGCTGAAGACTGGACTCATTGGCTGATCCTGGCTTGTACTGTCATGGACCTGGTGACCGTCCCCTTGTGTAGGCAATAGGATTCCATGGCCTGGTTATACTTTTGATGACTTAATAAATCTAAAATGTCTTGGGCTCAGAACTCCATGTATAGTCCATTGCTTCCACAATTGCAGGATCTGTCCTAAGAGGGATCACATCCTCATCTGGATTTGGGAACCCCTTGCAGTCTTTCTTGAACCATGGTTGCATCATCGTGTCTGTGACTCTCAGACTGTATCTAGGCTTGACTACCATTAAGAGGCTAAGCAGGTCCTCCAGCTCTTCTGACACCTCATAGTGGTCAGGATGCACACCTGTCACAACCTGTCTTCTCAGCTCTTGTATGATGACTGAATAAAATTGGACCTTTCCTACTACCATAAAATATAAGCGTACTCCTAAGGTCCATATGTTTTTTTTTTTTCACCATCATAAAAATTTCCTGGAAGGAGATCTGGCACATCAAAAGTATAAGGACCACAGTGCTGGTTCAGCCTTTGCCCTGGTTCAACTGGAGTAGTAAAGACAAAGCCCATGATTTTGATCTTGTCATTCTTTTCCCAGAACATATTATCTGGTTTCAGGTCCCTGGTAAGCATTCTGTGCCAGTGCAGAAGCTCATGGCTGCTGCTATTTACCTAAATAATTCCCTGGCATAATCCTCCTCTAGGTGGCCTTACATTTAGATGTATTTCTAAAGCTGTTGATCGTCAACCAGCTTCATAACATGGTATAGTCTTGTCTCAGACTCAGTTACTTGGAGATAATGTTGTTGTTGACCATCATCATTATCTCTGCCATAGTCTGTAATGGCTGGCGGCATCACTTCTGCTTTACAAGCACTTTGATGGCAACTGTAGCAGGACCTTCATTGTCCCATCACCTCCACTGTCGCTAGTCCTCCACTGTACCAGGACATCCACTGTCCCATCACCTCCACTGTCGCTAGACCTCCACTGTAGCAGGACATCTACTGTCTTAGGACGACTGATGTTTCATCAACTCCAGTTTAAATCACCCCAATTGTCACAGGGACCTCCCCTGTTGCAGGACCTCCAGTGTCTCAGCACCTCCTCTGTGACAGGACATCCACTGTCATATGGATCAGATATGAAAGTTCCAGACCCCCTGGAGAAGTATAAAAATTCAAGAGAACCAAAAAGGGAAGGTCAAGGTTCCCTGTGCCATCCTTCACATGGCATGGATGAAGACTTACTATCACAAAACAGACTGGCTTTTTACATGCTCAAACCATGAGCAGGATTTCATCTTGACTACTCTGTGCACCTTACAGACTAACATGATCCATACAGATACCTTGGTCCTCCTTTAATTCTGTTTTAGTATGTGAACTGCAGTGTGTAGTTTTGTTGTGATCCATCCTTAGACATGCTGAACTGTCCTGCTCCAAGTCCAGATGTCATGGTTCCAGGACTTCTTGCCTCATTTAGCCCTTCAGAGATATCCAGACAGAACTTAGACTCCAGAGACAGAATAGCATTTGTTGGTGTGGCCTTTTAAAGATCTAACCAACTTTCCCATTTTCCCCACCTTCTCCCCGTTTAAAGATATCTCAATGCCCATATTCAGCAGGAAGATTTGAAGATTGATCATTCTGATTCCTTGTGATTGGGGATCTGGAGGTTTTTATTCTAGGTTTTCTTTCTAGGGAATTTAATAGTGAGTATAATAAGCACAGGAAGGAAATAGCTAGAACTGATTGTGTAGCCATAATCTCATGTTATGAGATGTTATGAAGTTGAAGTTTTAATTTCTTACATTGGTAAAGAATTTATTTGGATACATATTCAAGGTTTTCATTGGTATACATTTCTTCTATTGATAGAAAAATGTAAGTCTACAAAGCTTAGAACCAGTCCTTCTATAACTGCCATTAAGAAATGTTTTTAGATGATTAAGCATATGATTAAAGTGCCAGATAGCAAACTCATGGTTCTGAGTTCATTGAAAGAATATTTCCAAGATATTTCAGTTATAAATGTCTGAGAGCAGTTAAAGGGCAACAGCCAAGACTGCTTTGCATTGACAGTTTTCAAAAATGTCAGAAATGGACAGAATGTAACATTGAATGTTTTTGAATCATTTGATGCTGAGACATAGCTGCTGCTGAGAGCACTCCAGTCTGGGTTCAGAGAAGATTCTGATCATCTTCACCTCTGGGTGAGGCTGTTTATCTATCGTTGCAAGGGACCCACTCCGCAGAAATTGCTTATTCATCTACAGACCAAAATAATATCTCGAAAAAGGACACACTATGCAGAATACTCCACTGATGGTCTCTGCCAATCCTGGGTGATCAGTCCTACCAAATTCTGCATGAATAAGGTCTATGAGACGATTCTCGGCCAAATAGCTAAAGACATATGTTCCATGTAGTTTGACAGCTGCCTCTTCAATTTGTTTCAGATTTGGAAGATGTTTGAGTGTGTGATTCCTATATTTTGGGTTATATTTTAATATGTATGTATGTATGTATATAAAATATGTATATAATTGAGAAGCCCGCTGTCCAACAATGAGCCCATCACAGGCCCTGGGGCAGATCCCATCCACCATGGTCCCTTATTGCCACTGATCTCCAGACTAGTGCTGGAATCAAGTGAAAAGTGAGAAGATCCCAGTGACACATGGCTAAAGTCTTCCTCAGCATGTTTTCAAAACTGCAACCATGGCAATATTCTATGGGAACCCAGACACTTCATCTTCATTGGTGCTGGGATAGTTTCCCTGCCTGTCCCTAGCCACTTGTCCTTTGGTGAGGCCTCCTCTGTGACACGCCCATGTTAATTATGTTCATAAAGCCAAGGCACTCTCAGCAGAGGTGGAATGTGGAGCAGGGTTCTGCTGCACACACACTAAGGATGAGCTGAGCTGGCCTCTGCTGCTCCTGGGAGCATGGAAACCACAATCCCTGAGCCAAAGGGCCTTAGCAGTAGGCTCCTGCTTGCTACCAGAGTCCAGAAGACCCAGTTGGGTTCTAACTGCTCTATTCCCAAAGATGATGATTAGCTCTAACAGCAGGCCAGGCTCTGTTTGGAAGGATAGACAGGCATATCCAGGCCCAGAGATGGATGTACTGTGGCCATGCTCGGAGGTCTGATCTTCACAGGCATACTTAGCCATATTACCCAGCACTTACTCAGCTCTGTCTGGAGTGCCTTAGTCCCCCAAGAACCCTGTGATGATGAAGTCACTGCCACAGGCAAGGACCTAGTCCCCACCACGTTCCTGTCCACACTTGACTCCTGCTGGGAGCCAGGAGTATGGACAGCCATGTCAAAATGGGGACATGGTCTGCTTTCTTCCTTGGGAGAACTTGTGTTGCCCAGGACCAGTGACATGTTTGAGTCCAGGCAAGGACAAGGAGGAGTAGTGTGTGACCTTATGTTAGGTTTAGGGATAGAAACCCTTGTGATGGCATGGACTGCCCTCTACCCTCTGTCCCACTCTTCAGGAACAAAGGTAGTGAGAGGAAGGTACAGTGAAGCAGGCTACACACATCCCCAGGGTAGCCTTCCAACATAAGAATCACTGTCTCGAGAAAGGACCCGAAGAGCTGAAGGGGACTGCAGCCAAACAGGAGGGTCAACAATATGAACCAACCAGTATCCCGAGCTCCCAGGGTCTAAACCACCCACCAGAGAGTACACACGGAAGGTCCCATGGCTACAGGTGCATATATAGCAGAGGATAGCCTTGTTGGAATCCAAGGGAGGATGGGACCTTGGTCCTGAGAAGGCTCAATACCTCAGTCTAGGTGAATGCCACGACAAGAAAGGTGGAGTGGGTGGATTGGTGAGCAGGGTGAGGGGGCATGGGTTAGGGATTTTTTGGAGGGGAAACCAGGAGAGGGGTAACATTTGAAAAGTAAAGGAAGAAAATATCTAATAAAGACAACTACACTTAAGAAAAAAGAATCACTGTCTACTTTCATATGTGCAAATGTGTGTGTTTATGTATGGTGTGTATGTGTGTGTGTTTGTATGTGTGCTCACATGTATGTTTGTGCCTCGGTACACACCTGCATGTGTGCTGGTGTATGTTGGGGTAGGAGAAATGTTCTGACACAAGCCCTTCCCCATGCTGGGTACTCACAGTTGGCATAGACTCCACTTAACAGTAGGGTGTTTGTTCTTAACGGTTTTCTAATGGAATATATTATACCTAATGTTCTACCTCTCAGTCAGGGCTAGATATCCTCATTTTGTAGCAATGGGGAACACTGTTCTTTTAGGATTACAGCCTGTGTCAGCTGTGGGGGCCCTCCTCCTCCTCCTCCAGTGGCCAGTCTGTTCTATATCAAACTGTGCAGGGTATAGAACCTTCGCATCTGCCCATAACCGTGTGTGTGTCCTTGCAACAGCTGATATCCTGGCTGACTGTCCCCACTCCACCTACTCTGACGAGTTCAGGATGCACAGAAGAAGGCCTAGATGAGGAGGTGCTGCCCCACCCAGCCAGCCAGATTTGAGCTCCATTCTGGCAAATGATGTGGTGTCGAGATGTGGCCCTTACAGGAATGGGTCCACTGTTGGGAACAACTACCAAGTATCTGTGACCAGCAGTGATATATGTCTCCTCTTGTCCAAGTAAAGGGAATTCAAGTACTTCTTTGGGCATTGGGCAGTAAAGGAATGCTGAGGGCTCATGGGTAGATGCCCCACCCTATACCTTCTGAGAGCCCATGAACTGCACCTGCTTAATGCCCCTTGGATTTCTTTGGATAAGGTAAGGAGAGCAGACCCAAAATATCCCAAACCACTGCACAGGCAACACTGTCATGCCAGGTGGAAGCAGTCTTCACAGCCTGAGGAGTAGAGTAGGGGTTCTCTCCCATTGCATCCAGGGGTCTCTTGTTTGCATAGCCAGTGGCAGGGTCTTGGGTGGAATTGAGACAAACTGCATGGGAGGCCTTTGTGTTGGTTACAGTACTTATAAGCAAGACATGGGAGGAGGAGCCACAGACTTGTGATCTAGGAAAACCTGCAGTAGCCTGCTCTGGGTCCTTGGAGCCTAGGCTTGCTTTACAGTCATAGGGCTCCCTCTAATGTCCAATCCCATCATGGCACCTTCTCTGGAAGATAAGACAGGATCAAGCTGCTTCAGGTTAACATTGACTCTTGTTTCACTCAGACACTCATGTTTGTGAGAATCCCAGGAGCTTAGAACCAGAGACAGGAAGAATAGGGTCTTCCCCATGCCCTTGGCTAATGTTGGAGCAGGGTCCCCATCTCCTACAACTGGGCAGGCCAAAGAGACTGATATGGGGGGTAGAAGGCGTGAGGGCCAAGAACTGCCTTGCCCAGACCTGGCCCAAGCTGGAGGTGCTGGAATGCTACCAAGTCACCTTCAAGGCTGGCCGGCACAGACAGGGATGCTGTATGGCTATGGCCTACTCCACAGTGTCCTGCAGGTGTGGTTCTTCATGAAGCCATCACAGGGAGAGGCCGCTTAGGAACTTTTTGCCATGAGAGGAGGAACCAGCATCTCACCAGTGTCGCTGTGTGACCTCGTCATGAGCTGTCTGCATGAGTGAACCCACATGCTTTTTCCATGCTAAGAACACACTGGTCACTTGTGTGGTTTGCCTCTGCCTCCCCAACCTGCAGAGAGATACAACAGTGCGATGTTAGTTCTTTCCCTGACTGTTGGTGATTTTGGTGTTTCTACAATCCCAGGACTCCAGCTCTACCCAGACCATCCTAATTCTGTCATAGCCGATCTATCCTGGGCCTGACAGGCCATCCTGTTGGTGTGCTCTGTCTTAGCTCTCAGGACACACTTCCCCCCGGTTTCCTCATGCTGTTTCCTCCGACCATCCCAGCATGCACCAGCTCCGTATCCCTCCCAGGTTTAGGATCCCTGATAATCCCTGATATGTTTGTGTTCTCCCAGGCTGGGTTGTGGGCACTTGTGTGGCTCCAGTGCATCCTAGAATCCCTTGCGATCCTCCATTCCATGCCATATGCCACCTTTCAGTCCACACTGGCACCGGGGATGCTGGCCTGCCCAGGCTTCCCTCCATTGTTGTCCCTTTTGCACTTATGTCTTTGAGGAATGGCTCTGGATGTGGTCACCACACTCTACCCTGGACGCATCTGAGAGTTCAAGGACAGCCACCTTTCACTTAAGCAAACTTGTCCACAGACTGTGCGGGTCCCATCAGCTGAGAGCAGCCTCTACACTACAGTGATGCTCATCTTACGCTTTTCAGCTATGAGGGACTGTAGGATCTGTCCTGAGGGCCCTACACATTCTGCAGGTAGGAGAGCCATGCAGGGGGCTAGCTATTTGGTCAGTTTTTCTGGGTATTGCCTTGAGCTGAGAGCCTTTGGGAGGGCACATGCTCCTGTATTAAATGAGCTGGCTCCACTCTGCCTGGACTGTGCTGGGACTGCCTCTCATGCTCCCTCCTCCCAGTCTCTACCTGTTCCTAATTCTCTGTGAGTCCAACATCAAGCCTAGTGGTCAATCAGCCTTCATGCTAGTCCAGGAACACAGAGCCCTCACTGTCCTCTGAATAGGTTTCACAGGGCCTCTGCTTTAGTCTCTTTGGTGTCCTATAGTGATAGAAACTCAAGTTTCTTAGGTCCCTAGGACTTGTTTTGCAGCCATTTAGAACAAGGTAGAGGTAAAGAAAGGTTGAAATAATGTCCTGCAGTTCTGCATGTTCACCACTGGAGGGCTGCACGCTGTTCTGTCCCTGCTGTGCCCCTCAGCAAGCCCTCTCAGTCAGGCTCTGAGCCTGAAGCAGAGAACCACTGCTAAACCCAGTGCTCCCAAAATCTGGCTGCACCTCCAGGGATGCCTGCAGAGGATTCCCTAGGACCTTGAGGACCCAATTTGGGAATCTTAGGTGGTCAGGGTGCTGGAGCCAAAAGAGCTGTACGAGACATTACCTGGTATGTGACCTCTGTCTCTACATCCTGAGTAGCAGGACCCACAGTCCTGCGAAGGTCTCTGGGTGGCTGCTGAAAAGAGGTGGAGGAGGATATGGAGGGTGAAGAAGAGACGAGTAAGCGGGACCAAGGCAGGAGCACTGCCCATCCACTGCTGTGGGAGCACTGCCCATCCACTGCTGTGGGAGCACTGCCCATCCACTGCTGTGGGAGCACTGCCCATCCACTGCTGTGGAACACTGCCCATCCACTGCTGTGGGAGAACTGCCCATCCACTGCTGTGGGAGCACTGCCCATCCACTGCTGTGGGAGCACTGCCCATACACTGCTGTGGGAGCACTGCCCATACACTGCTGTGGGAGCACTGCCCATACACTGCTGTGGGAGCACTGCCCATCCACTGCTGTGGAACACTGCCCATCCACTGCTTGTTGTGTGGATTCAGGAAACACTCCTGGTACATATGTATACTTCGAAGAGTATGCTTGTCATCTTGAGTGACTTGAAGAGAAGAAAGCAAGACACAGTGGCTCTTCTGCCTCCTCTTTCACTTGCCTTATGACCATGGGCAGGCACTAGACTATCGGAGGATGATTAGCACATTATGGCTGGGGTCTGCTTGCTTACAGTCCTCTTTAGTCCTGAAGGGAAAGCAGGAGCAGCATCAAGGGTAGGGCATAGGGCAATAACTGGAGTCACTGGCTGTTTCTATGCCGTGCAGCCACGCACCTGGTGACCCCACCTTTTCTAATCAATACGTTGCCATGGTCTGGTTATACTTTTGATGACTTGATGAATGTAAAATGTCTTGGGCTCAAAACTCAATATAATTTATGGCTTCCACAATTGCCAAGTCTGGCCTAAAAGGCATCACATTCTAATCTGGATTTGGGAACCCCTTGAAGTCTTCCTTGAACCATGGTTGCATCATTATTTCTGTGACTCTCAGACCATATCAGGGGCTGACTGTCATTAAGAGGCTAAGCATGTCCTCCAGATCTTCTGAAATCTCACTGTAGTCAGGATACACACCTGTCACAACCTGTCTTTTCAGCTATTGTATGATGACAGAATCAAATGGGAACTTTCCTACTACCATAAAATATAAGCCTACACCTATGGTCCAAATGTCCTTCTTTGCATGATCATAAAATATGCCTACAAGGAGTTTAGGTACATCAAAAGTGTAAGCACCACAGTACTAGTTCAGTCTTTGCCCTGGCTCAACTTGAATAGTAAGGACAAGGCCCATGGTTTGACTTTTCCATTCCTGTCCAAGAGAATATTACTTGTTTTCAGGTCCCTGTGAAATATTCTGTGCCCATGTTTGAAGCTAACAGTGCTATTATTGGCCTAAATAAATTTCCCTGGCCTTGTCCTACTCTAAGTGGCCATACTTGTAGATGTATTTCTAAAGCTGTTGATCTTCAACCATCTTTGTAACATGGTATAGCCTTGTCTCAGACTCAGTTATTTGGAGAAGAGAGATGATGTGATTGACCATTATCATTATATCTGCCATAGTCTGTAATGGCTGGTGGTATCACTTCTGCTTTACAAGCACTTTGATGGCAACTGTAGCAGGACCTTCACTGTCCCATCACCTCCACTGTCTCTAGACCTCCACTGTAGCAGGACATCCACTGTCCCATCACCTCCACTGTCGCTAGACCTCCACTGTAGCAGGACATCCACTGTCCCATCACCTCCACTGTCTCTAGACCTCCACTGTAGCAGGACATCTACTGTCTTAGGACGACTGATGTTTCATCAACTCCAGTTTAAATCACCCCAACTGTCACAGGGACCGCCCCTGTTGCAGGACCTCCAGTGTCTCAGCACCTCCTCTGTGACAGGACATCCACTGTCATATGGATCAGATATGACAGTTCCAGACCCCCCGAAGAAGTATAAAAATTCAAGAGAACCAAAAGGGGAAGGTCAAGATTCCCTGTGCCATCCTTCACATGGCATGGATGAAGACTTACTATCACAAAACAGACTGGCTTTTTACATGCTCAAACCATGAGCAGGATTTCATCTTGACTACTCTGTGCACCTTACAGACTAACATGATCCATACAGATACCTTGGTCCTCCTTTAATTCTGTTTTAGTATGTGAACTGCAGTGTGCAGTTTTGTTGTGATCCATCCTTAGACATGCTGAACTGCCCTGTTCCAAGTACAGATGTCATGGTTCCAGGATTTCTTGCCTCATTTAGCCCTTCAGAGATATCCAGACAGAACTTAGACTCCAGAGACAGAATAGCATTTGTTGGTGTGGCCTTTTGAAGATCTAACCAACTTTCCCATTTCCCCCACCTTCTCCCCATTTAAAGATATCTCAATGCCCATATTCAGCAGGAAGAAGATTTGAAGATTGATCATTCTGATTCCTTGTAATTGGGGATCTGGTGGTTTTTATTCTAGCTTTTCTTTCTAGGGAATTTAATAGTGAGTATAATAAGCACAGGGAGGAAATAGCTAGAACTAATTGTGTAGCCATAATCTCATGTTATGAGATGTTATGAAGTTGAAGTTTTAATTTCTTACATTGGTAAAGAATTTATTTTGATACATATTCAAGGTTTTCATTGGTATACATTTCTTCTATTGATAGAAAAATGTAAGTCTACAAAGCTTAGAACCAGTCCTTCTATAACTGCCATAAAGAAATGTTTTTAGACGATTAATCATATGATTAAAGTGCCAGATAGCAAACTCATGGTTCTGAGTTCATTGAAAGAATGTTTCCAAGATATTCCAGTTTTAAATGGCTGCGATCAGTTAAAGGGCAACAGCCAAGACTACTTTGCATTGACAGTTTTCAAAAATGTCAGAAATGGACAGAATGTAACATTGAATGTTTTTGAATCATTTGATGCTGAGACATAGCTGCTGCTGAGAGCACTCCAGTCTGGGTTCAGAGAAGATTCTGATCATCTTCACCTCTGGGTGAGGCTGTTTATCTATCGTTGCAAGGGACCCACTCCGCAGAAATTGCTTATTCATCTACAGACCAAAATAATATCTCGAAAAAGGACACACTATGCAGAATACTCCACTGATGGTATATATACACATATATATATCCCAACAATGAGCCCATCACAGGCCCTGGGGCAGATCCCATCCACCATGGTCCCTTATTGCCACTGATCTCCAGACTAGTGCTGGTATCAAGTGAAAAGTGAGAAGATCCCAGTGACACATGGCTAAAGTCTTCCTCAGCATGTTTTTAAAGCTGAAACCATGTCAATATTCTATGGGAACCCTGACACTTCATCTCCATTGGTGCTGGGATAGTTTCCCTGCCTGTCCCTAGCCACTTGTCCTTTGGCGAGGCCTCCTCTATGACACGCCCATGTTAATTATGTTCATAAAGCCAAGGCACTCTCAGCAGAAGTGGAATGTGGAGCAGGGTTCTGGCTTCCACTGACTAAGGATGGGAGTCAGAACTTTTCTGTAGTCACTGTTCTCTGATGGCTGTGTCACACAAACAGCCACCATTGCATGTACACCCTGTCCAGAGGTCCTCATCCCCCACTGAGTACCAGTAGAAGGATTTTGGGCTCTAGTTTCAGTTAGTCCTGAAGAAATAGTCCATGACTCTAGCTGACCATGTGTGCTCCCAGGGAGTGTCTCTTTGCTGGACACATAGAAACCTATGTTCAGGTTGATCATGCCATAGGGCGAACAGGTCACTCTGCATGAGAGAACTGTTACCAGACTTCCAGCATCTATTCAGGGACCACAGGAAGTATGAGTATTGGCTTTCGTTCCCAGCCCCATAGAGGAATAGAGGAAGTAGTTTTTGGGACTCTGCCTGGGCCCCTCCTTATGCCCACACCTTGACACCCTGCAACTCCTTGGGCAGAGGCATGGGGAGAGCCTGGTCTCTAATTGTCCTCTTCATTCCCTAAGGTCCATGAGCACAGTCTGCAGCTCTGCAAAGCCTGGCAGCCACAGAAACTGAGCACAGTTCCCCACGTGTCAGCACAGGCCCAGAGGAAGGACAGAAATAGAATGTTTATGGGACCCAGGTGGCTTCTCAGGGTCAGCCAATGGTCTTGGCTCCTCCTTGTCTATGAAGACACAGGGCACAGGTCCTGACCTCCATGCACCCCTAGCTGCTGCACACACACTAAGGATGACCTGAGCTGGCCTCTGCTGCTCCTGGGAGCATGGAAACCATAATCCCTGGGCCAAAGGGCCTTAGCAGTAGGCTCCTGCTTGCTACCAGAGTCCAGAAGACCCAGTTGGATTCTAACTGCTCTATTCCCAAAGATGATGATCAGCTCTAACAGCAGGCCAGGCTCTGTTGGGAAGGATAGACAGGCATATCCAGGCCCAGAGATGGATGTACTGTGGCCATGCTCGGAGGTCTGATCTTCACAGGCATACTTAGCCATATTACCCAGCACTTACTCAGCTCTGTCTGGAGTGCCTTGGTCCCCCAAGAGCCCTGTGATGATGAAGTCACTGCCAAAGGCAAGGACCTAGTCCCCACCACGTTCCTGTCCACACTTGACTCCTGCTAGGAGCCAGCAGTATGGACAGCCATGTCAAAATGGGGACATGGTCTGCTTTCTTCCTTGGGAGAACTTGTGAAACCCAGGACCAGGTGACATCTCTGAGGCCAGGCAAGGACAAGGAAGCGTAGTGTGACCTTATGTGAGGTTTAGCGATAGAAACCCTGTGAGGGTAGGGACTGCTCTTCAGGGACAAATGTGGTGAGGGCAAGGCAAGGTGAAGCAGGCTACACACATCCCAGGGTAGCCTTCCCACAGAAGAGTCACTGTCTAGAGAAAGGAACCGAGGAGCTGAAGGGGTTTGCAGCCCAAGAGGAGGACCAACAATGTGGGAAGCCACTTTATCCAGCGCCGTTGCAAGATGGCACTGGCAGGAAATATTTAGTCCTGGTAAACAACTGTGACACACATGCAGTTGGTAAACAACTTTGACACACGTGCAGTATGTGTTAGTTTCTGCGTCTGTTGGCTTCTGGGTCGACTTCTGTAGCCGCTGGCCGCTAGCCGGCACACATGCGCGCACCCCGGACACCGGGCCGCGGACCGCGGTGGGGCCGGGAACCGCAATGAGGCACGCTAGACCAAATGGTTCCACGTGGAGTTTATTTAAGAAGGGAAGGGTAGCCGGCGGGAACGGGAGTGAGAAGGGAAGGAAAAGAGAGAGAGGGAGGAGCGCTGCTAGGTTATATAGGAGTGGTGACGTAATTACAGGTAAAGGTGGGCTATGGAATTCTGGGTAGATGGCGGCCGTTGCCTGGGCAACGGACCTATACATTGCTTTGCGTGGTCTTAGGCCTTAGGTACCTACATTCCTGCATTTCTTTTATTAAAAAAGAAAAAGAAAAAGAAAAAGAAAAGGGGTGGGGGGGACCCGATGATGAAAAGGAGTGTGGGCGCCGTGTCTCTTAAACTACTTCCTGCTGTCTAGGGGCGTTGTCAATTTTGGGGTATAGATGACTTTCATCATCGGGGTCCACCTGGTGCATGTTGGCATCAGCTACATCTGGGGACGGGGGCTCTTCCGTGGGCAGCAGCTGGTAATTCTGTAACAGAAGCTGATTAATAGTTTGGTTAGAAATTTTTTGCATTTGCCGATGGAGGAATGTAGAAACAAGATTAATTAGGCAGGGAGCAAACAATAACACCAGGAAAATGACTAGGAGAGGCGTTACAAAAGGGAATATCCACTTCCATATAGGGTTTTCAAAAATGTCAGAGCTGGAGGTCTCACGATCTCTGAAGTTCTTTATGTCTGTCTGGAGTTCCTGGATTTTGTTTCTCACTATCCCGGATTGGTTGACATAGAAACAGCATTCTTCTTGGAGGAACAGGCAAAGACCACCTTCCTTAGCTGTTAAGACATCTAGGCCCCGTCGGTTCTGAAGCACCACAGCTGCCAAAGAATCAATCTGTTTCTGGATAGTAAGCACAGTTTCAGTCATTCCCTGAAGGTCACTTTTAAACTGAGAAGTAAATGTATTGTATTGGGCCAGAGAAGTTGTTATTCCTGCCACACCTGTGCCAACACCTATGGCTATTCCTGTAGCTACCAAAAGAGGAACGATCTGAACTGCTCTCTCACGTCGGGCAGCTACCATATTTATAACTGGGATTGGCAGGGGCTCATTTCCCTGGATCACTCCCATCTCAGGGAAAAGGAGAACCAACGTGCAAACTCCTGACCAGCTGGCAGGTAGGCGATGATATACCTGAGTGCCACAAAGAATTGACGTGTTCTGGATTGCAGGGCATTGTGGCAGAGATGATATATCAAGGGTTATGGTTTTATTACAGTCTAGGGAGCTTAATGTTCCTACAGAACGTGTCCCAGAGTTCTTAAAACAGTTTCCCATGCCAAAGAGAGGGACAGAGGTAAGGTACGGAGCCGTGGTGACATCGGAGTCAGGACAGCTAACAAAAGGTGAGGTGAGGTTATCTGGCAGTATCACCGGAAAAGCTGTAAGTGACAGTTTTGAGTCAGTCCCTGGGGGTACACATAACCAGCAATCTTTAAAGCGACCAGGCCTGGTGACATTAAGGAGTTGGTATGCTGAGGTCAAAGTTTGAAGCAACAGGCGAAATGGCAAGTTAGTGCCATTTATGAGGGGTGCTGTTAAAGAATCAAGGACCTTAGAGGAGTGTTTAATTATCTCCCCCACTTTTCCAATATCTAGGGGTTGGGCGATTGAGATATACTTTCTCTGAATATGGATGGTACTTATTGGGGAACTGGGCTGGTTTTTACGATAGAGCTTACCAACGACTCCTGTTTCCCACCTGGAATCCCACGGGTCTTGTATGTGGAAGAAAAGCGTCTTGCGGTGTTGAAAGAAGAAATGATTGACCCGTGATCCTAGCATATGTATCTGACAAGACCAATATGGGCAGCCCCCATATTCGTCTGGCCATTTTTTACAGTAATCTTCTGTCTGGTCAAAGAGAAAGCAAGTATAGAGATCATAATACTTAGATGGGATAACAGATACAGGGATGATCGCGATTTGGATCGGTACCTGACATCCGGCTATGGAGCAGTTTCCTGACCCTATTTGGAAAGACTGTTTGTTATCTGTGGGGGTTTCTTGAACCTCGAATCTCCAAATGTAAGGACTGCCCTGGATGGAAATGAAGAACAGCAGGGGTAGGACAAGAAACCCATGTCTAATCCAATGAGGTCGAGCTCGGCTGCCGGAGTGGAGTCTCATGTTCTGGAATTGGGGACAAGGTGGGTGGTCCCGATGTCCTCCGGAGCTTGATAGAGCAAGGTCCTGTCAGGGTTGACGTGTATGAAGAAGAGTTATCTTTAGGTGGAGGGATGAAAGGTTTAAGGTGAGATAGATGGACCCAATGAGGAAATCCTTCAAGTTTAGCAGCTGTAGGGGTCACGAGAATCACCTTAAAAGGGCCCTGCCATTTGGGAGAGAGGGGTGAGGGCCGATGATCTGGAGGGGATAAGAGGACTTGGTCTCCAATGTTGACAGGCAGTGGACAGGAGACAGTCTGTGGCCGAGGTAGGTGGTGGTCAGCAAAGTCCCATAGGAGAGAGCGAAGGTGGCAAAGCAATGGGGTGAGTAGGTGGTCTGGGAGGGGAGAGCATTTAGGTGAGAGACCAGGAGTTAAAACTGGACGTCCATACATGAGTTCAAAGGGTGAGATAAGAAGAGGTCGCTTGGGGAGAGCTCGTAGCCTGAAAAGAGCTAGAGGTAGGAGTTTTACCCAGTCAAGGTGAAGTTCCTGTGACAGCTTGGCAAGAGTGGTTTTTAAAGAGCGATTAGTTCTCTCTACCTTACCTGAAGATTGGGGATGGTAAGGAATGTGAAAATGCCAAGGGATATTTAAGGCGTTGGATAAACTCTGAGAAATCTGGGAAGTAAATTCAGGACCATTGTCTGACTGAAGGGAGGTTGGAACACCAAATCGGGGGATGATCTCTCGGAGGAGGAGATCAGAGACTGTCTGAGCCCTTTTGTTAGTGGTAGGAAAGGCTTCTACCCACCCCGAGAAGGTATCTACCAAGACCAGGAGGTACTTGGAACGCTTGACTGTAGGCATATGGGTAAAGTCAAGCTGCCAGTCAGTTCCGGGAAGGGAACCTCTAGCCTGATGGGTGGGGAAAGGGGTACTACGATACCTCGAGTTAGAATCTGACATCTGACAGGTTTTACAAGAAGCAGTGATAGATTTTAAGAAATTTAAGTCTTCAGGAGTAGGCTGTAAGTGGGTCTTAACAAAAGAAGATAACGCTCGACTGTTAGGATGAAAGAGCTGGTGAAGATAGGATAGAGTTTGGCGAGTGTCAGGGGGTGGAGGTAGAGATGTGGGTTGTAGTGTAAGGATGTCTTGGGGAGGGTGAGATGAGTTTAGCCCCCTAAGGGCTGCAGCTCTAGCTGCCTCATCAGCTCGGTTGTTTCCCTTAGATACAATAGAGTCATCCGTCTGGTGAGATCTGCAATGGACAATCCCAATAGCTGTGGGGAGATGGGAGGCCTTCAGCAAGGCTAAAATATGGCTTGCATTAGTTATGGATCCTCCAGTTGTGCTAAGTAACCCGCGCTCTTTCCAGATAGCAGCGTGGGACAGGAGGATATGGAAAGCATATTTAGAATCTGTGTAAACATTGAGGGATTGTCCCTGTGCCAGTTGAAAGGCACGAGTGAGAGCTATCAGCTCAGCCTGTTGATTAGTAGTGTGTACAGGAAGGGCCTGTGCCTCTACCACCTCGGTGTCTGACACTATGGCATAGCCAGCTTTTCTAGTCCCTTCATATAGAAAGGAACTTCCATCTGTGTACCAAGTATAAATGGCTTGAGGCAATGTGCCCTCCTGTATGTGTGAAGGATGAGGTAATAGTTGCTCTAAAGTCTCAGTGCAGGAATGAGACAGGGAGTGGTTAGTATTAGGTCGAGGGAGAAGAGTAGAAATATTAAGAGGAGGACATGATTGAAAGGTGAGCGTGGAATCTTCTATTAGCGCTACCTGGAGAGAAAGAACTCTAGAGGGAGGTAGAGTCTGCAGGCCTTTGTAGGTTAGGAGCTGTGACAGGTTGTGAGAAGAGAGCACAGTTATAGGAGACCCCAAGGTTAATTTCTTTGATTCTCGAATAAGAAGTTCAGCAGCCGCTAAGGCACGAATACAAGGTGCCCATCCCTGGATGGTTAAATCCAGCCTTTTTGACAAGTATGCTACAGGTGCGAAGGAAGGTCCCAGTTGATGGCCTAAGACTCCAAGGGCAAATCCCTCTTTTTCAGTTACATAGAGGGAAAAAGGGCGAGTCAGGTCAGGGAGATGTAAGGCTGGGGCCTTAAGGAGAGCCTGTTGGAGCCTCTGAAAGGGTTTGGCAACAGATATGAGAAGAGGTTCGTGGGTGGGGCCTAATGCTGCCTCATATAAGGGTCGAGAGAGGAGGGAGAAGGAAGGAACCCAAGAACGTAAAAAGCTAGCCATTCCTAGGAATGATAAAATCTCTTCCTTTGTAGAAGGAACAGTTAAGGACTGAATTAGGTTTTTTCTATCTAAGGTAATAGCCTTATGGGTTGGGGTAATTGTTAATCCCAAATAAGTAACCTGAGGAGTGGACAGTTGAACCTTAGAGGGAGAGACCCTGTAGCCTCGACTGGAGAGGAAATTTAGGAGAGTAGAGGTGTCAGCTTGGCTAATTTCTAGAGATGGACTACAGACAAGGACATCATCTACATAAAGAAGAATTTTAGATCTGGGGAGAGATAAAGAAAGTAAGTCAGAAGCTAGAGCCTGGCCAAATAGGTGTGGGCTGTCTCGGAATCCCTGAGGTAAAACAGTCCAGGTAAGTTGGGTAGAAAAGTGGGTGTCAGGATCTGTCCAGGTAAAGGCAAATATGTTTTGTGACTGGGCATCAAGAGGGATAGAGAAAAATGCGTCCTTTAGATCTAGGACTGAGAAATGAGAAGTTCCTGAGGGGATAGTAGAAAGGAGTGTATAGGGATTAGCTACGACAGGATGTAGAGGAACCACTGCGGCATTAATGCGCCTGAGGTCTTGAACCAGGCGGTAGGTACCATTAGGTTTTTTAACTGCTAGTATAGGGGTATTGAAAGGAGAAGAAGTGGGACGAAGGAGTTTTTTCCTTAAGAGGTCAGAAATGATAGGCTTAAGTCCCCTGAGGCTCTGGAGAGAGAGAGGGTATTGAGCTTGGGTGATGTACCTGGTAGGGTCCAGTAACTGGATGACAACGGGAGAATGATGTTTAGCAACAGAGGGGTTCTGGACGTCCCAAACTCTGGGGTCCACCTGAGAAGCTGGTAGAGGAAATAACATGTTAGTGTTAGTAGGTTGATTGGCTAGAAGGAGAAGTAGGGGAACTGCTGGCGAGCTCGGGTTCAGGCGAGTGGGGGGAGCAAAAGAAATTGAAGCTCCCAACTTAACTAAAAGATCCCTTCCTAATAAAGGGACGGGAGAGGTTGGCACTACCAAAAAGGAATGGGTGAAGGGTATATTTCTAAAAGTACAGCTAAGTGGTGGGGTCTGATGAGGAAGGTAAGGCTGTCCTCCTATCCCGACTATGGGAAGACGCGAGGGTGAAGTGGAGCCCCAAAATTCCACCAGGACTGAGTAAGTGGCCCCGGTATCCAGAAGGAAAGAGATGGGCTTTCCACATACCACGATAGTTACCCGGGGCTCCCTGCTAGTGATGGGCGAGGTCGGGTTGAGGGAGCTCCGGCCCCTTCATTCATCCATAGCCAAGCCTAGGAGGTCAGTAGGAGGGGTTTCTGGGCGGGATGGCCTTCTGTTCTGTGTAACATGGGGACAGTCGACCGCCCAGTGGCCCTCACGATGACATTTAGGACATGGTCCCCTTGGCTTGCGGGGGTTGGGGCAAGTCCTTGCCCAGTGACCTGATTGACCACACCTGTAGCAGGGAGCTGGTGGTTCCTGAGCCTTGGAAGGCCCGGAGCCCGGGGCGATAGCTGGAGCTGGTCGGACAGCTTTTGCCAGCATGTGGTACTTTTGTTTTCGGGCTTTTTCATCTCTCTCATGGTATACCTTGAAGGGCAGCGCCAAGACTTCCGCCTGTGGAGTCAGGGGTCCTCTCTCCAAGCGTCTAAGTTTAGCTCTTATGTCGGGATAGCTTTGGGAAAAGAAATAAGTCATTAAGAGTTGTTTACCTTCCGGATTGTCAGGATCTAGATTAGTGAATTGCAACAAAGCCTTCGTGAGGCGTTGTAAAAACTGAGATGGATTTTCCTGTTTTTCCTGGACAACCTCTTGGAGTTTTTCAAAATTTATTGGCTTTAAAACTGCCTTTCTGAGACCAGCTAGAAGGCATGTAACAAACCTGTCTCTGGCTAAAATACCAGCCGAGGAATTATAATCCCATAGCGGGTCTTGGTCAGGCACTGCCTCAGATCCAATTGGATAGCTGCCGTCTGTCTGGTGAATTTCATCTGCATGCGTTTTTGCCTCTTCCCAAACTCGCCTGTGTTCATCAGGAAGTAAATTGTTAGTAAGAATCATATAGACATCATGAAAAGTCAAGTTGTAAGATTGAGTAATGTACTGAAATTCTTTAATAAAGTTAGAGGGGTTAGAGGTATAAGAACCCAGTCTGCTTTCTATTTGAGAAAGTTCGCTCAAAGAGAAGGGAACGTGTACTCTAACTAGACCATCGATTCCAGCCACTTCCCTCAGAGGAAGGACCGGCGCTGGGTCAGGTGTCTTTGGAGGAGAGGTTGGGGGCTTGGCCGTGGCCTTAGAACGTGTAATAGGAGGGGTAAAGGTTGGTGCCAGTTCAGGGCGTCTGTGGTGATCCTTTACTGGCACAGAGGGAGAGGAGACAGACTCCGAGACCTGGTGGGAGGGAGAAACTGGGGCTGCAGGTTGAGATCTTGTAGTCTCCATGTGTCTGTGGCGAGTGGACGGAGGTGGTTCGTCAGCGGGGTCGAAAGTAACGCCATCTAGTGGAGGGTGAGCAGGTTTCATGGCTAGGAGGAGCTGAGATGGAGTGCAGGCAGCGCAGAGAGAAGGTTTAGACCGGAGATAGATAAAAGCTTGGACGTACAGGATTTGGTCCCATTTACCGGATTGCTGACAGTATGTATTAAGATCCCTTAAAATAATTGGATCTAGGGTGCCATTAGGTGGCCATTTGGAATTATTATCTAGTTTATATTGAGTCCAGACCTTATTACAGAGGTTAATTAGTTTTGACCGCCTCACATCGTGAGTTAGTTTTAGAGACTTGAGATTCTCCAGGAGGCAACTGAGGGGACTTCCTGGGGGTACCGGCGAGGATGCTCTGTTCCCCATCAGGTGTGGGGGGCTTTGTTATACCACTACCGGCGTCCCGGATAGTGTTTAACAAAGAAACGGCAGCTAAGCCAGAGAGTCCGGACCGTCGTGCGGAAATCTGGGAGCTGGGGCAAAAAAGCCGGAAAAAAGTAACCCACCTGGGGCCCCAGGATTTTCAGAACGGCTGGAAGCCAATGAGAGGGAGTTAGGATTACTTCTGGAACGGGAAACACCCGTGGTAGAGCATCATAAAACGAGTGTTAGCTCAGGCAGCATCTAGTTCTAGAAGGAAACTGGCCAGGTCTCTTCTGAACTTAAGAAACCACCCAGCCAACCAAAAGACCTTACCTTATTGGGCCGGTGGTGTTTGCTAAGGAAGTGCAATCCGATATCCGGGAACGTGGAACAATTTGGTTTAGCGGCTCAGAGTGGCAGCGGTGAGCGGGGCGCGCGGCAGCGACGGGCGCAGACGGGGCGCACCGGGCCGGGCCGCTACCCCGGGCCAGGCGGCGCACTAGCGGCCGCGGTCCGGAGCCCTAGGCAGTGGCGGCAGCGTGGCAGCAGCAGCAAGCGGCAGTGGTGGGACAGCAGCGCGAAGAGGCGGGCGGTGCAACAGCGCGGAGAGATGGCGGGGCAGGGGGACTTCGGCGGTGGTCCGCGGTGGTCCGTAGAAGCAGCGTGGCCAGTAGCGCGGGCGGGAGGGAGGGTTCGTTGGTCGGCTCGCCAATGTTAGTTTCTGCGTCTGTTGGCTTCTGGGTCGACTTCTGTAGCCGCTGGCCGCTAGCCGGCACACACGCGTGCACCCCGGGCCGCGGACCGCGGTGGGGCCGGGAACCGCAATGAGGCACGCTAGACCAAATGGTTCCACGTGGAGTTTATTTAAGAAGGGAAGGGTAGCCGGCGGGAACGGGAGTGAGAAGGGAAGGAAAAGAGAGAGAGGGAGGAGCGCTGCTAGGTTATATAGGAGTGGTGAAACGGACCTATACATTGCTTTGCGTGGTCTTAGGCCTTAGGTACCTACAGTATGGCTTCGTGATGACTCAGCATTGGCATGCTAATGAGGTGCACCTTAGTTCTCCTATCACAATGCGACATGCCCCTAAGCAAGGGCTGCTGGCATATATAAGAGCAGCAAAAGACAGGCTCGGGGGCCCCGTGTTGGAGAAGAAAAGCAAGGTCCTGAATAAAGCGCTGCAGAGAAGATCCTGGTCGTGTCGCATCTTTTCTCGCTGGTCGAGTTAGGCACCGACACAACAACATGAACCATCCAGTATCCCAGAGCTCCCGGGATCTAAACCTCCAAAAACAAATAGTATACATGGAGGGTGCCATGGCTACAGCTGCATATGTAGCAGAGGTTAGCCTTCTTGGGCATCGAAGGGAGGAGAGGACCTTGGTCCTGAGAAGCTTCGATACCCCAGCTAGGTGAATGCCAGGACAGGAAAGTGGGAGTGGGTAGATTGTTCCTGAGAGGGAGGGGAGATGGGCTAGGGGGTTTTCGGAGGGAATACCAGGAAAGGGGTAATATTTGAAATAAACGTGAAGGAAATATCTAATAAAGACAACTATACTTAAGATAAAAGAATCAATGTCTACATTCATGTGTGGAAATGTGTGTGTTTGTGTGTGTTTGTTCTCATTCTCATGCATGTGTATGCCTCGATACATACCTGCATGTGTGCCTGTGTGTATGTATGTGTGTGTGTGTGTGTGTGTGTGTGTGTGAGAGAGAGAGAGAGAGAGAGAGAGAGAGAGAGGAATGATCTGACACCAGTCCTGCCCCCCCATGATGTTCACTGATATTTGGCAAACACCTTAACAATAGGGTGTTTGTTCTTAATGGTCTTCTAATGGAATGTTATACTTAATGTTCTACCTCTCAGTCAGGGCTAGATATCCTCATTTTGTAGCAATGGGGAACACTGTTCTTTTATGATTGCAGCCTGTGTCTGCCTTGGGGGCCCTCCTCCTCCTCCAGTGTCCAGTCTGTTCTATATCAATCTGTGCAGCGTATAGAACCTTCACATCTGCCTGCAGCTGCAACCCTGTGTGAGTCCTTGCAACAGCTGATATCCTGGCTGACTGTCCCCACTCCACCTATTCTGATGAGCTCAGGTATTGTATTCCATAGCTGCCTGCAGCTACTACGAACTGGGTTGCTGGAACAGAAGCTGAGGGATGGATGGGGAAGGGGCAAAAAGAAAGAAGGCCAGGACAATGTTTCACTGATCAAGGCCAAAACTTTAATGTCAGTCAGACCTTTTAACAGTTTGGACAAACCCTTCCCCCCAGACTCAAGGAGATATCTGAGAAATCTTTGGCTCCTCTTCTCAGCGGGTCGCCTGCTGGGATTAAAGAACTTCATGTCTTACAGGTTCCAGGATGTTTCCAGGTGAGACTGCCCTGAGGCAGCCTTGATTTCCAGGTGAAAGCAGCTGTATGGTTCTCAGAGGAACAAAGGCCAGGGATAACATAAGCCAAAGGCTGGGGGGTGGTGGCCAGGAATGTCACAGACTGAGCTAATGGGCTGAAAAGCCCAGCTCAATCCTGTGGGGGAAGGGACACTGAGGATGCACAGAAGAAGGCCTAGATGAGGAGGTGCTGCCCCACCCAGCCAGCCAGACTTGAGCTCCATTCTGGCAAATGAAGTGGTGTCGAGATGCGGCCCTTACAGGAATGGGTCCACTGTTGGGAACAACTACCTGTGACCAGCAGTGACATAGAAGTCTCCTCTTGTCCAAGTTAGGGGAATTCAAGTACTTCTTTGGGCATTGGGCAGTAAAGGAATGCTGAGGGCTCATGGGTAGATGCCCCACCCTATACCTTCCGAGACCCATGAACTGCACCTGCTTAATGCCCCTTGGATTTCTTTGGATAAGGTAAGGAGAGCAGACCCAAAATATCCCAAACCACTGCACAGGCAACACTGTCATGCCAGGTGGAAGCAGTCTTCACAGCCTGAGGAGTAGAGTAGGGGTTCTCTCCCATTGCATCCAGGGGTCTCTTGTTTGCATAGCCAGTGGCAGGGTCTTGGGTGGAATTGAGACAAACTGCAAGGGAGGCCTTTGTGTTGGTTACAGTACTTATAAGCAAGACATAGGAGGAGGAGCCACAGACTTGTGATCTAGGAGAACCTGCAGTAGCCTGCTCTGGGTCCTTGTAGCCCAGGCTGGCTTTGGGGTCATAGGGCTCCCTCTAATGTCCAATCCCATCATGGCACCTTCTCTGGAAGATAAGACAGGTTCAAGCTGCTTCAGGTTAACATTGACTCTTGTTTCACTCAGACACCAAGCTGCTTCAGGTTAACATTGACTCTTGTTTCACTCAGACACTCATGTTTGTGAGAATCCCAGGAGCTTAGAACCAGAGACAGGAAGAATAGGGTCTTCCCCATGCCCTTGGCTAATGTTGGAGCAGGCTCCCCATCTCCTACAACTGGGCAGGCCAAGGAGACTGATATGGGGGGCAGAAGGCTTGAGGGCCAAGAACTGCCTTCCCCAGATCTGGCCTAATGCTGGTGGTGCTGGAATGCTACCAAGCCACCTTCAAGGCTGGCCGGCACAGACGGGGCTGCTGTATGGCTCTTGTCTACCCCACAGTGTCCTGCAGGTGTGGTTTGTCATGAGGCCATCACAGGGAAAGGCCACTTAGGAACTTCTTGCCATGAGAGGAGGAACCAGCAGCTCACCAGTGTCGCTGTGTGACCTAGTCATGAACTGTCTGCATGAGTGAACCCACATGCTCTGTCCATGCTAAGAACACACTAGTCACCTGTGTGGTTGGCCTCTGCCTCCCCAACCTGCAGAGAGATACAACAGTGCGATGTTAGTTCTTTCCCTGACTGTTGGTGATTTTGGTGTTTCTACAATCCCAGGACTCCAGCTCTACCCAGACCATCCTAATTCTGTCATAGCCGATCTATCCTGGGCCTGACAGGCCATCCTGTTGGTGTGCTCTGTCTTAGCTCTCAGGACACACTTCCCCCCGGTTTCCTCATGCTGTTTCCTCCGACCATCCCAGCATGCACCAGCTCCGTATCCCTCCCAGGTTTAGGATCCCTGATAATCCCTGATATGTTTGTGTTCTCCCAGGCTGGGTTGTGGGCACTTGTGTGGCTCCAGTGCATCCTAGAATTCCTTGCGATCCTCCATTCCATGCCATATGCCACCTTTCAGTCCACACTGGCACCGGGGATGCTGGCCTGCCCGGGCTTCCCTCCATTGTTGTCCCTTTTGCACTTATGTCTTTGAGGAATGGCTCTGGATGTGGTCACCACACTCTACCCTGGACGCATCTGAGAGTTCAAGGACGGCCACCTTTTACTTAAGCAAACTTGTCCACAGACTGTGCGGGTCCCATCAGCTGAGAGCAGCCTCCACACTACAGTGATGCTCATCTTACACTTTTCAGCTATGAGGGACTGTAGGATCTGTCCTGAGGGCCCTACACATTCTGCAGGTAGGAGAGCCATGCAGGGGGCTTGCTATTTGGTCAGTTCTTCTGGGTATTGCCTTGAGCTGAGAGCCTTTGGGAGGGCACATGCTCCTGTATTAAATGAGCTGGCCCCACTCTGCCTGGACTGTGCTGGGACTGCCTCTCATGCTCACTCCTCCCAGTCTCTATCTGTTCCTAATTATCTGTGAGTCCAACATCAAGCCTAGTGGTCAATCAGCCTTCATGCCAGTCCAGGAACACAGAGCCCTCACTGTCCTCTGAATAGGTTTCACAGGGCCCCTGCTTTAGTCTCTTTGGTGTCCTATAGTGGTAGAAACTCAAGTTTCTTAGGTCCCTAGGATTTGTTTTGCAGCCATTTAGAACAAGGTAGAGGTAAAGAAAGGTTGAAATAATGTCCTGCAGTTCTGCATTTTCACCACTGGAGGGCTGCACGCTGTTCTGTCCCTGCTGTGCCATTCAGCAAGCCCTCTCAGTCAGGCTCTGAGCCTGAAGCAGAGAACCACTGCTAAACCCAGTGCTCCCAAAATCTGGCTGCACCTCCAGGGATGCCTGCAGAGGATTCCCTAGGACCTTGAAGACCCAATTTGGGAATCTTAGGTGGTCAGGGTGCTGGAGCCAAAAGAGCTGTACGAGACATTACCTGGTATGTGACCTCTGTCCCTACATCCTGAGTAGCAGGACCCACAGTCCTGCGAAGGTCTCTGGGTGGCTGCTGGAAGGAGGTGGAGGAGGATATGGAGGGTGAAGAGGAGACGAGTAAGCGGGACCAAGGCAGGAGCACTGCCCATCCACTGCTGTGGGAGCACTGCCCATCCACTGCTGTGGGAGCACTGCCCATCCACTGCTGTGGGAGCACTGCCCATACACTGCTGTGGGAGAAGTGCCCATCCACTGCTGTGGGAGCACTGCCCATACACTGCTGTGGGAGCACTGCCCACACACTGCTGTGGGAGCACTGCCCATACACTGCTTTGGGAGCACTGCCCATCCACTGCTGTGGGAGCACTGCCCATTCACTGTTGTGGGAGCACTGCCCATCCACTGCTGTGGGAACACTGCCCATCCACTGCTGTGGTAGCACTGTCCATCCACTGCTGTGGGAGCACTGCCCATCCACTGCTGTGGAACACTGCCCATCCACTGCTGTGGGAGCACTGCCCATACACTGCTGTGGGCTGTCCTGTCCTGGGCTCTTTCCTGCTGTAACTCTGAAGTACAAAGCAAATAGGACTGTCTGAGATGAGGACAGCTTCTGTTCTGAACTGTGAGAAGAAAAGACAGGCGCTCTCTGTGACATCCACCGGAGCACAGGGTCCCACATGAGCCTCCCTCCCAAGTGATGCCATCTGCTCTGCAGAGTGGCTCCAGTCAGCGTCAGGAGAGGCGAGATTGCCTGTTTCTGAAAGCTGAGCTCTCCCCAACCACCCACAGACCCAGCAATTGTGCCTCCTCCGTGCCCATCTCTACTGGGGCCAGCGGCTCCCTCATGTCATTTCTTACTCCTGCCAGTCGGTTGTGTAATAGCCCATAGGATCTGGACTCAACTTCATTGGCCAAGGCCAGCTGCTCTTTACTTAGATAAGACTCCGAGAACAAGGCCACACACAGTATTAATGGCCCATTGTTTGTCCTTGAGTTTCCTTCAGTGTAGCCCTGAGTGACCATTGCAGCCTGTGGCCAGGGATTCAGATTAGCATTGGCCAGGTCAGGGTCTTTGCTCCCTGGTCCTGTAGCTCACCTCCACTGTAGTTCCATGTGTCCTGGCTGCTGCAGCTGCTCCAGGAACCACTAGATGTCTTCCCACAGAGGCTCACAGATCCTGTGGGCTCATCCACAGACATCTCATGCTCTCCCTGCTGGGAGTTAGGCTTGATGCACCCTGTGTGGGAGCTGCCAGGGCTTTAGGAAAACAGTGAGAGGCAATGGAGGAGATGTTGTCTGCTTCTCTTCTTGTCCTCCTTGCCCAGGGAGGTTCTGCTGCAGGGTTCCAGCTCCAGCAGGTCACTGATGTAGCATTCCCAGTAGCTCTTCTTCTCTGAGGGGAAAGCAACACAAGACCTGCTGAGGGAGGAACGTGAAGTACCCTGCACTCCTTAACTGGTGATGGTCAGAGTCCTGCCAACCGAGAGATGCATCTGCACCTGTGCGCATGGAGCAAAAGTCCACCCTTGTGGAATGAGCTCTGCGTTCCCATGACAGCTGGGAACAGACTTTGTCCCCAGCAGCCTCCTATCATCCCCTTGGGATGGTTCTTCAGGCTGTGACACCTTGTCTCTTAGCTACAGAGCCATCCTGAGCAGCCCTGGTGCTCTATCACCCAGGAGAGGACCAGGTGAAAACAGAACCCATCAGTTCCTTCTGAGCATGTACAGTCGTGCAATATGCACCCGGCATCCCTGAGCGCCTGCCTTACAGCATGGGTACAGAGTTCTACTTGCTTATGCTTCACAAATACATTCAGGCACCCTCATCTCTCTCTCTTTCAAACACACACACACACACACACACACACACACACACACACACACACACACAGATAGGCACACAAACATTTGTACACACATGCATGTATACCCATGTACAGACACACAGAGGCATGCACACAGTCCACATCCCCCTACATACATGTACAGTAATACATGCATGCAAATACACAGACAGAGGCACACACTCCTGCTTGTGCACTGTGGTTTCAGTGTGCGGCAAGTCAGGTCCTTTCTCAGTGGGGTCTTTGAAAAGTTGAGAGAACAATGAGTCTTTAGGCAGCGTTAACGCTATCCCCTTGCAGACAAACTTGCTTCTTTGTCTGTTTGCAGTGCTAAGGATGTAAGGAAAATGACACTGCAAATCATATGCATCTTGGAGGGATGGAAAGGTCACTCCCACCTTTCATCCCAACCCTCAGACGGAGGAACAGGAGCTGATGACCACCAGTAATGATGACTTGTAATGGAGGGTATGGTCTGGACGCCCAGCCAGCCCAGCCAGCCAACCCCAGGAGCAGGTCTCAAGGGTTGATGTGCTACATCCTCAGATCATAGAGAGGGTGCGTGGCCATCAGGTAGGTGCCCAGACCCAGGTGGATCTAATACCCACTCTCTGCCTCCTCCAGCTGCTGTAGCCCCTGTAGCACAGGCTGCAAGCTGAGGTGGAGCTGGTGGGTGCTACTAAGCTGTTGCAGCAGGTAATGGGAGCGCCAGGCATGGCCCGTTTAGAACAGCAGCTTCTGTGTTGCCAGCAGCCCTTCTCCCTGTATTCCCAGCTTCTTCCCCCTGGACAGACAGGACAGACAATGTGACTTTGCAGTTTAGAAAATGGTTACAGCAGCAGCAGCAGCAGCAGCAGCAGCAGCAGCAGCAGCAGCAGCAGCAGAGAAATACCTTATCGCCAGCCATAAGCCACAACTGGGCCCTCCCCCATCCTTCATTTGGAGAGCTCATGTCCCTGTGGAAACAGTCTCAGGACCCTGTGAGTACCATCTCTCTGCAGCCTTAAGAATGCAGAACAAACCTGGGGCAGCCCCCCTATGTATACAAGTCTTGCTTGCAGGATTTTCAGTGAACCCTAATCAGTGCTTGGCCTGCCTGCTCTCCTGCATTCCTCACTGTCATGGCTTTGGGAATAAGGAAGGAGGGATAGAGGCTAACTGGTGTATCTCTAATTTCCCCTTTGTTGCTGAGTGGAAAATTGGTAATTGGTGGCAGCCAGAGCTATACATCTCTTGGAGAGCTCATCCCAGACATGGCTGTGAGGATCACAAGGATGAGTGATGTTTTGGAGAAAGAAAAATGAGGATGAAGTTGTTGAGTCCCAGGTTCTGAGGACTGCTGAGATTTATGGATGGATTTACCCTTCAGACACCCACCAGAACTGTTACCTTTAAATATGTATCCTGGGGAAGTCACAGAGCAACTGTGGAGTGTAGTCTTCCTCCTGAAAGACAGAGGTTATGTGGGATGCGGAAACGAGAGCGTGAGGTAGGATCTGGGGTAGCAGGAGACAGGAGAGATAGATGATCACTCCATTCAGAGTGAGACGCAGGAAAACAGTAGGGTGGTCCTCCTCCTTTACCTAGAACACAGGACAGATGTTTAGGCTGTGTCTCTGGGCAAGTGGAAGGAGGTCTTTCTAACAGGCTAGAGGGCCCACAAACCAAGAGCTCTGTCCTGGCCTCTCGTTCCCCTACATATGCCCAGGGCACAAGTGTATTTGGTATGCTTCTATAGGTGTTTGTGTTCTGTGAACCCCTTAGACCAAAGTTGCACGCTTAGTGGAAGGCTGTGGAAGGCTGTGAACTGGGAGCAGAGGCCGTGCAGTATGCAGGCATTGAATATGGGACCGCCAGAGAGGCCAACCATGATCTTCCAATCAATGTCAGACCAAACCAGTTACAGCAGAGGCTGGGCAAAGGTTTACCAGAACTCAGACACCAGAGAAACTCAGTGTGCCACCTCAGGACAGCCACCAGCTCACCACAGGCCATGCAGGCCCTAAGGACTGCCCTGCCTACACTAACTGCATTCTAAGTCATGCTGTCAACCAGGTGGCTCAGAAGCACTGTTGTCCTGGGAACCTTTGATCCCAAACCTCAGGGTCAGTCTTGTATATCCTGAGGAAGTGAACAGAATATCCTCAAGATGGCAGGCATCCCTTATGAAGCATAACACTGCCTCATGTGGAGTCAGACCCTGCTGCTCATGGTGGATGGCAGGCACTTCCAGAAAAAAAGAACACACAAGGAGGGTGACAGACACACAGGAAGGGTGACACACA